>NC_133979.1:18554832-19170332 GCF_047716275.1 Strix uralensis | reverse complement strand
CTCTCACTTGTTCTGGTGCAAATCAGGAGCTGCATTAACAGTTACAGAGAGGCCCTTTTTATCCTCCCAGAGCCATCTCTCTCTTTCTGTGCAAGCCCTGGCTCTGTGCGTGTATGTTTGAGGCGTGGTGGGTTACTTCTTGGTACATCCACTGGGGAGAAGGAAGCTGGTGAAAGACAAATGGAAAAGCCAAAGCACAGAGTTGCGCCTTACCACTAGAAACCCATCCAACAAGTGATCCTGACTGGGAAGGGCAGGAGCACCGGGGAGGCGTGGACTTTCTGTCCAGAACCATTACCAGCTTCCGCACTCCGGGCTTGTTCTAATAACTGGAAAATAGCTACTCAATGGCATCATTTGTATATTTGGTTTTGTTTTTTAATTTTTAAAGGGAAACTCAGCTGAGGTGGGCAGGAATCATTATAAAAGTATAATTGACTGAATTTGCCTTAAATGACCCTGCATGTACCTCAGCTAAAAAAATGTTGTTTTTACTTTGTTGACAGGTTTGTAAATGTTCTTATTTCGATTTTATGGAGTGTCTTACGTTTATTGATACATATTTATTGGAACAATGGTTTAAGTTAATAAAGTATTGAGGATGGTCCAGAGTGATTTTTATTTAATACATAACTTCACATTTGTGAATGTCAGCTGTTACAATGGTACACCCCAGCGACGGTCAGGGATACAGCGTTCAAGGAGGTAATGCAGTCACAGCAGAATTTGCACAAGGGCTCTGGCAATTAGGGAACACCGCTGCTGTGTTTATTTGTCCAACTCCCACTAATTTCAGTTAAATGCTTCACACTTTAGAAGACTAGGACTGTCACCATAAAAGGGTTTAGAGGGGAAACAGCAGTTTTAAGTGTCTGCTTTGGAAATGTAGCCTGTCAGAGGTCCCTGCTTAGCCCAGGAGGAACTTGAATGTCCTCCTGCAAGATTAAATGTCTGTGCCTGGGAGTTTGCAGGGACACCTGAGCAGCAGGTGCATCATTTATACTTAAGCCTGTTGGGACTCACAGAATTGCCTTTTGCCTGCCTGCCTTGTCAGCAGGGCTTGCTCCATCTGGCAGCCACAGCCCATGCAAAAGAGAAGCAGGAGGATGACGGAGGGGTCCCTTGGCCTTTTCCCAGTAGAGCACAGCATGGCAGCCTGGGCTTTTATATGTGCACATAGCCTTTTTTGCCTATGTATTTGTGTTTCCAGCTTTGTACTTATATTCTGGATAAAACCAGTGAGCAGAGGCCTCCTCAGCCCTGCTGGGCTGGCCCAGCCCTTGGGGCACCCTGCCCACCCGAGGGGCTGTGGTACTCCACCCACTATGGTGCCACCCAGGTCCCTCCATGTTTCTGCTTTCTGCCACCTCTGAGAACTTCAGCCACAGTCCCTTCCTCACAGGGTTGCCCTTGCAGGCTGTGGTGGAAGTGTATCTCTGCAGGGCTAACCCAGAATGTGCCGCTTGGGCTGGGGGCAGCTCTCTCACATGGTGTTGCCCACACTGAGGCTTCACAAGCAGGGCTTTTATTAAACAGAAACATGGCACACAGTCACAGTGGTCATGGTGGGAGGCTGTGGCATAGGCACCACAGGAAGTGCCAGGTGCTCTGAAAACCACATTAGGTCCATTAAGCTGGGTTAATTAATGCAGAAGATTAGTGTAGGAGACTAAGTGGTAATGGGGAAGGCCTGGTGATGCCCTGGGCCCTGCCCAGACCAGGGGAGGCTCCAAGGAGCGGCTCGGTGGATGGCACAGGTACGCTTGGGGCTGCCCTTGAGGCGATGATTGATATTTATTTTAGAGGGAAGCTGCTGTTGTGGATGGAGTGAGTATTGGTGGGGGGTACTAGACACAGGGTGGTTGGGGTGAAACAGTTGGCCCCAGCCCCTCTGCCCTCAGGAGGGCCTTTTCCTGCTCCCTCCTGGCAGGCAGGCAGGCCTTACTCCAGCAGGCCCTGAGTGGCCTCAGTTACCGGCATTTACCTTTAAAACTGCAACAGCAATGTGTGCCTGCCCCCCCAGACTGTCTCATTTTCAAACAGGACAACTGGTGAGGTTTGAGCCTAGTGCTGACCTGCTGGCTGGGGTTGGGTGGCTGGGGGAGGCAGCTGCTGGTGGGGTGGGAGGACTCTGCAGCACAGACTCAGCCTGGGTGGCGAGACTGTTCTTCAAGGGAAGAAACTCAGCAGGTGTTTTATTGGTTTAAGTGTGTCTTCCCTCTGAGTGTCTTGTGACTTACTGGTATACCTCAGGGCACCGGTGCTGAGCTGTTGCTCAGGCCCAAACCCCTTGGAAACAGCCGTGCGTGGCTGCATGGGAGGGCACTCCCCGCCCCGCCAGCCTCGCTTGCATCAAGTGCCCTGCTCAGATGCTGATTTGGGTGAAATGTGGCTACCTCTGGGAGAAAGTCATGGCTTTAACGTGGAGAATTTGAAATGGAGTAAAAGATCTATCTGGGGAGAATCAGAACAGGCTACTGAGAGGCTGCATGACAAGTCTGAAGATTGGAAATATCTCTCTCAACGTTATTACTGTGTGTCATTAAAAATGTATTATGCATATTACATGACTCATTATTCATGAAGCAGGTTCCATACCTTTTGTCTGCCAGAGTAACAGTAGAAAGGGTAAGGAGAGATGCTGGAGCACACCTTTGTTTCTTTCTGTAAATTTTTAATGACACCTCTAGCTAACCAGTTGGTGAAGCTCAGTTCCTGCATAAAAGTGGAAAGGCAGAGCTATCTACAGGACGACTAAGCCTTTCAGAAGCTAATTTGAGCTTGTGTTCATCCACACCAACGATGATTAAATTACCTATCAAGTGTGCAGAGCTATCAGGATTCAGGGCATCGAAAAACAAGGTGAATTTATCTGATTGATTTAAAAGACATGGGTGGAACAAGTGGGTTAAAAAGTACAAAAGTCTATTCCTTATAGATATTATAAAAGTACTTCTTCTGGCAAGCTAATGAACTGGTTACTTTGCCTCCGAAAGTTGTTTTGCCTGCCCAGAAAACGAATTTATTAGTTAGAATCAAAATGCTTTATCCAAATCAGTTAGCAGGCTGAATTAATTCATGAGGCAGAAACAAAGCAGCTTATTAGGTTCCATCCCTATGCCCAGCAAAGATGTTTAAAATTAAAATATGCAAACATCATCTGTGTTTTCTATACAGGCAGTTTCCAAAAGCTGATAGTAACACTCAGATTGGATATTGCAACACAAGGGAGAGAGCAGCATTTCTGGGTCTTGCTCCTTCCTCAAGCAAAACTTTTGTTGCAGTTGATGGGGGGGAAGGGAGGAAGAGGTTTCTAGAATAAGCCCTGGGTGAAAGATTGCGAGACTCATACAACTGTATTTGCAAGCTGTGCTGCTGTTGCATGTTGACAAAGGACTGCTCCTCAAGTCTCTGCATTTTCCTTCCGTAACAGAGAAAAACCAAACAGGTCAGTTGTGTCAAATTCATCTCCAACAAAACCCCAGTTCACATCAGGAATGGATTTTGCCTTTATTTATGATTTGGGTGTTACTCTAAACTTAATAGTGAAATATAGCTCGGCATACAGCCCTTTGAGGGAATTCTGATTCAGAAAAGCACTGAAATATGCATGTAAGTCAATGAAGTGCTTCTCTAGCGGGGACGTTATGAGATGCCTACTCAGAGTTAAAATTCCAGAGATTTTCCCTGCTGAATCCTAGACCTCACTCCATTGCCAAGCCATAACCTGTCTGTGTGTTTTCACCTGCAGTGGAGGTGGCTTCCAAGAATGCCAAGGGTATTTTTTTTTTTTTTTCAAATTGTCAATAGGATAGTGGTAGTTTCCAATATTTTTTCCTCTGAGTAATAAAGCAGTCTAAATAGATTTAAGGCATGTAAACGTCTGTAATGCATTATAAGGCATGCGAAGTGATGGAACCAGATTTGAAAAGATATTTGTGCATCTAAAGCTGCAGATGAATCTGAATATGCATTGAGTATAGGTATCGAGTTGTGTCTTTGACTTCCCTACTGGGGGAAGAAAAAAGAAAAAAAACCCAACACACGGGTCTCAGAAAATTTCCTGAGTCTTTATCACACCAGTTTGTAATATGCGCAACATATGGACTATAAATAGAGGGAGCACATAAATCTGAAAGAAAATGTTTCATACATTATAAAAATGTTGGCCACACCTTTTTAGAATAATGTTGCCTAACAGATTAACCTGGAGCATGTGATAAATCTTTCAAAGATGAAAGCAAACCACTTTTGTGTGCTTGTTCCAACATGCTTCTTCTCATCTGAATTTTTTTTTTTTTTTTCACTGGAGATGACATGACAAAAGGATACTGAATAAGACAAACCTCTGCTGCTGCCTCATCCTGCCAGCTCCCTCCTGGGTGGACAGGATGGAGGTGGCTTGTCAGCCAAGGGCACAGTGTGCGTTTAAAATGGCCAATATATTCCACTGATTTAGTTACTGTCATGTAACCAGCTGGCCTTAAAGGGAAATTGTAATCCTCTGAGGTGGTAGACAGTTCAGTATGATATACTATTTATGTTTTACACTTTCTTTTTTTTTTTTCCTATGAATAATACATTCCCAAAAGTCACTGATAGACTCAACAGGCAAGTTCAAAGGGGAGAAAGGGGTATCGGTGCAAGAGACAGGAAGCTGAACTCCCGGATTTTAAAAGAATACACTCATCTGACAAGAAAAGAGACAAAATAGATGTTTTCAGTGTTTCATATAGGAATGTTTAAGTATTGCAGTGAAGAGCCACAACAAACTAATTGTATTTCATTAAGTGATCAGCCAGAAGAGGTTAGACATTTACTTGATCTAAAATTGCTTGTAGTGGCCACTTCTAGTGGTTAATTGACCCTGATTTAAGCCAAGGAATCTTGTGTTATCTATTAAACCTGCTAAATTCCCAATTTCATAAACTGTCAGCTCTGCCTCTACTGTTGCCTTTTGCCTCTCTGAAACACAGCAACATGGATATGTAGGCAGGAGGGCAAGACCAGCTCCTGAAAAGGGAATAGGTGAAAAATGGTCTTGATGCTCTTTACACAAAGAGTTCCAACTCTGAGCTGCCGCTGCAGGAGTAACGGTTGTAGGTGTAGACATCCCTTATATTGCAAACCTGGCAGCTGGGTAACTCAGACCCTCTGGACCAGGATGCTCTTGCTTGCACTGAGTAATAGCGGGTGTGAGTCAGGGCACTGACGGCTTGAGCTCTGAGAGCAAAGAGCTGGGTCTTCCTGTGTGCTTGTGCCAGGCTTTGCACTGCAGGGGCCTGACCTTTGCTGAGCTCTGCCGCGTACTCTATGTATCTGCTGTCAGTCAGTTTTGGAATTATCTGTGTTTTCAGTAGCTTAAATTAACATTAATGGCATTCAAGAAGAGTCTCCTTCCTGTGTGATATTTCCACCACGGCTGAGGTGTTTTGCTTGTGAGCTCTGCTGCTCTGGGAGCCGGGTAGACTCGCTCCCTCCCTGCCTGTTTGTCAAGCCAGGCCTGGCTCTGGTGGGGCTCACTGCCGTTGTTTCCTACAGGGATTTGGCAATCTCTGGACTGATTTTTGTGGCCAGTTGAGGTGGTGAGGCCGTTTGCCACCTCTCCCTTCATCCCGGGTGAGGGGGTCGATGTTCCAGCAGGCACTTCCGTCCCAGTTTCCCCTGACCAAGTTGCATCACAGACCCTTGCAGGAATGGAAAAGAACAGTTGCATTTATGGGAGGAAAGGTTTTATGCAAGTGGAGCAATCTCTGTCCTGCCTAAATTCTAATTACCTCTGTCTGAAACCTTTCATGCCGCTCACAGTGGGACTCCAGCCAAATGCAGGGCCATGGAGGAGCACGTGTCTCCTTAAGTGTGAAGTGCCTCAAACTGCTAGGCACCAAATAATTTCAGAGGAGGAGATGTTTGAATGTTACTTCTCTCTTTTGGGACTGCTGTGGTTTGGTTTTAACTGTGGCTCTTTCCACTTGCCATTTGGATGTCTGTTTTGTTCCTCTGCATGTTCAGTTGCTGTAATCTCATGTTTGAGCAATTTTTTCTGTGGGCCTCCACATGAGGGAGAAGGCTGATGCAGCCTTTGTACTGATGTTCTGGCAAGGTTAACGACCTCATTCTCTTTGCTGGTGTTTCAGATCTCAGTAGTGGCTGGAGAGCCAAGGAGCTCTCTGCAAAATACACGCATAAGGAGACATGGTTCTCAACCCAGAAAGTACGTTGGATCCAAAGGATCCCATACACTAAAGAGTACCACAAAAGGACAACGGCAGTCGCTGGGTTGTGTTTGGCTGCTTTCATCCGAATTGGGGGAAATGCTACAATTAAGTGGCATGACTAGATGTGTAGCATGTGTTACAGTGAGAGTGTCTGTTGTTGCTGGTAGTGAGAATCTCCTAGGTAAATGTTAGTGCCCTCTGTCCAATCCCTCTCCTGGTTAGCTGTGTGGTGGGAATTCAGCTAATAATCAGTGAAGCTCCCTGAGGACACAAGTATTGGCAGTTGAATCAAGTCTCCCATGGTGGTACCCCTGCCTCTCAACGAGAGTGGCCTGGCAGTGCTGGAAGTCTGGTGGGCTTTGTTTTGCAGTGGGGAATAAAAGGTAAAAGAACTCCAAGAACAAAAACCCCCTTGTTTCCTTTTGCTTTATTTTCCTGAATGCTGTAGAAGCCAACAAATACTGGGCCTCACTTCCTACCCAAAAAGCTGCTTATCTTTTTCCTAGCTGGGCTGCGGGTGTTGCTGTGCCTGTTCTCTGCTACTGCTGTGGAGTGATTCAGTGCTGTGCGTTTTCCCTGACCTCACATGCTGTGAACGAGGCGGGTCACATCTATGTGAGAGCTGGTGGCAGATTCCCTTGCTAAGAGCTGGGTCCCACATATGGGCTCCCAGCCAGGCTGGTGCATGGCAGGGACAAGCCTGTGACTGCATAGCCCTGCTCCTGGCCTGTCACTCACCTGGCCTGTGTTTTGGGTGCTCTGTTTTCTATTATTTCAGTCCCTTTACTCCAAAGGAGTTGTCTTATGTTTATTGTGAATAAAGGGTGGTGATTGAAATCAGGTATATGGGCTAAAGGAGCTAAAGTACCCCTTTAGCACAGCCCACAGTAGCCGGGGGACATGGTATAATCTCTGACCACATTGACACCGCAGCTGTCCCAGACATGCTTCTGGGAGGTTTCATGTTCTTCATAGCATAACAAAGTATTTTGTCAACTTAAACAAGTGTGAAATGGGCCTAATTCCTCATCTGGCAGTAAAAGGGCTTTTCAAAGATCCTTTTTATTGTTAGGTCTGTACAAAGCTGTCTTCATGTGACTGAGAATCTGACTTAACAGTTTTATATGATGCCCTGAGAAGTGAAATTCACTTCTGTAAGACAAAAAACAAACTAAAATGCCCCTTTGTGTAAAGGGTGGTCAGGGCAGAGAAGCAGCGGGAGTAGGAATGATACCATCAGTATGAGAAAGCATGGGCCAGGGGAGATCATGTTTAACTATACCATTCTAGGGGACACAGAGACCTGCATTTGCCTTCTTATAAACTTAAAAGAGAAATTTCAAATAGGGTAATTGCACATCTTGCTAACGGTGGTGCTCGGTTGTATGTTGTAACAGTGGTTGACAAAGAGGTGAAGGAAATTCTACCACAATACTTGAGAGAAAATGTGTGTGCAGCAAGTGCCTCTGGCTCATCCAGGCTCTGGCCAGAAAGGTCAGGCTAAGGATTCGTGAGGTGGTGCTGGAGCGATTTGATTCCTCCATGGGAATGCTTCAGACACCTTGAAGGGGGAATATGACCTGAATGTGACTTGGGAGATGGAGTATTCAAATACGTGCTGCGATCCTGAGGAAGGAAAACCTAGGCTGAACTCACTCGGACACACAGAGCTAAGAGCGTGCTGGACTGTCACTAATTAGCTGGGGAGGGGGGTGTGCATAGCATTGTTGGTGGTGTTGATGGCTCAGAAACCTCCAGGTATGAGGCACATTGACTGTAAGAGATCTAAAGTTTCCTTGGCAGGGGGAAACCTCAAAGTGGCCTTTCTGGATTTACAACTGCATTATGAGGCTCTGCATGCTGCTGTGATGCTGTGTCCTGAGCTTAACTACCTTACCATGAGTACAGAAAAGTGTCTTTCTAGGGACTCCTCTAAAATAACCTCAGTTCCTGAACCTGTGGTATAGTACTGTGAAGTGTCTTGGCCTCTGGTAGTGAACTTGTGGCACAAGGGAATATTTTCAAGGAAACATATGGCCAAAGTTTCAATCTCTTTTCTAGTGCTGGTTTAACTGGTCATCATGTTGAAATCAATCTGTAACTCTCCTTTTGGGGGGTGTGACATTCTTGCAGCTTCCAAGTATTATCAGATTGATTTCAATGCAAGCTCAGTGTCTGAGTAAAGTTTTCAGGGTTAGTTTCCTGCAGGGACTCACAGTGAGCCTGTAGGTAAGCTGTCTGGAGGGATGGGTTGACTGCTGTGGTAGTCCTTCATGACTAGGAAAGTTCCAACACCCCTGAATTTCCAGTGGGGCTGGGAGGCAGTCCATTAGAGGTAGGTGTACGTGTGGATCAGTGTGTGGCTTGTTCATTTTTGTTGCTCTGGGCAATATCTGTTGACTGTTCAGAGGGCACGAGAGCTCCAGGTGTCAGGTGTTGTATATCTGATGAAGAGATTCACTTGTGGAAGAAGACTCAGCAAAACGTTACTCTTCTCAAGTGTTGCCTGGGATGAGTTGCTGACTCAAAGAGAATTATTTTAAGAGAGGTGGTCAAAGAGTATTGCTATGAATTTACAGTCCAACAGTCCCAAAGAATAATTCTGTTCTGTACAAACTTCTAACTATTCAGTTTGGCCCTAGGTTGTCCAGAAAACAAATACTTCTTTAGGATTCTTCCTGTGAATATACTGAACGCAATTCTGTTTTTTTCTTTTCTTCTATGCTCATTTGGTAAAGATAGAAAAGAACCTCTTTTTATGCTCCTCTTCCTTCTGAAAGGCCTCCTAAATGAATGCCCATCGACTCCCAGAATGAAACTACTGGACAGAAGGAATATCAATAGGTTACTGAATGGTGCTGAACTGCTTGTGCTCTTGTTCCCATGTTACTTTCCCTCCCTCCCCCAGTTCCCATAACGCAAGCTCTGCAAGTGCCAAAGCCACACCTGACTGATGATTTTTAGCAGGAGAGAGTAGACACACACAGGGAATTGATGCTTGGGGTGGGGAGGGACCCAAGATTTGAAAACTAAATCACCTTAAACCACTCAAACTACCTCTCTGTTGCTTTCAACCTTCTGACAAAAGCTGTTTCTCTGCTTAGATATGTGCTTTTTACTAGAACTCTTTCTAATTAGCTGGGGCAAGAGAAAAGGGAGAGGAGGGGGCAGTTAACTTCCCTTCCCTTGGAACAGCATTTTCAAAAGCTGCTGTCAGCTGGGAGCCAGGGAAATGGTGCTCAAGTTTTTGCAAAAAGCAGGCCCAGCATTAGATGCCAAAGTACTTTGGAGGACGTGTTCTGAACCTCAGTAATTTCTTCTTCACCTGGCAGACTTTTTTGGGTCTCTTCAGGGCAGGAATGTATGGACTCGTTAACAGACTCATCACCAGCAATCCTCAGCCCTTCAACTATCATCTGGGTGAGTTGCAGATGCAGGAATGCACGTGTGTGCACAGTTTTACTGTGTATTGTGGCACTTACAGCTGGCTTTCTTCCTGTGGTTAAAACCTTCACGCGCACTTCTGGGATCCAAGTACAGTGCGAACAACCTTGCAAAGTAAACACATCCACCTAGAAATTTTATTTTCCCAAATCACTCCTTTAGCTAATGTTTTAAAGATATATACGTACCACATCTGGTGCAAACCAAATATTTTCAGTCTGTTGGATCCGAGTCAATATTTGCCCAAGGTTTTACAAAGACAGTCATGAAGTTCTAACCATAGGGAAAAGTGCCCTCATTGAGGATTGGTCTTGGACTTACATATGAGCAAAGGGACACAGAGCTTTGCAATAGGGTGTCTCTGACACTGCCAGTCCCACGCTGCTGGTGCTAGTGATAGTTTCAGATGACCCCCTTGATGACAGGCCCCTGTGCGCTTGTGCAGACAGGGCCTGACTCATCACTGACGCTGCTGGCAATGCTCATGCACCTTCTCCAACCCACTGGGCATTCCCCTGGGGCAGCCAGACATGGTGGAGATGTTTGCAGCAGAGGGCTCCTCACTGGAACAAAGCCAGTGAATAAATCAGTGCATTTTGCCATGCTGGTTGTGCTCGTGTTCCAGATTTGCACCAGACTGTTTATTTTGTGTGACTTGCGGGTTCCTGGTGCCACTGCAGTCTCTGCATAGGCTTCCTGCTGACAGACTTGCTGTACTTGCAGTTGAGTTGTGGAAGCTGGCCTAATTCAGAGCTGAATCAATCTGAGAAATGGTATTAAAATCTGATTTGCCTTTTGGTCAACTGAGACTCGCTTGGGTAAACAAAGGTCAAATCTTTAGTTTCTTCTTTGGTATTTACATAGTTCTGTATATAGGCAAACTCCCGTTGCCTCAAGAGCATTTAGGAGCTGACTCACATGTGACAGATTTGTCTTACTCTAACTGAAATCAAAGAGCAAGAACATGACTGTAGGATGACCTACATCTAATCTGTCATACTTAGGGTAAATCTGAGTGGGTCTGTGCTCTAAACTGAACTGAAGCTGTTTGTAGCTCCGTAACCCAGTCAGTAATATGTGGACTGCATCTAACTGATAGAGCAAGAGTCTCATGGGTGCTGGCAGGGTGTTTCTGCAGGCTAAACTCCGCAATGATCAGTCTGTTGGGGGAAAACGGATGTTTCCTGGTCACTGCTGACTATTGGAAATGCCAGGTCAGTAGGCGTTACTCTTATCTCCAGTACTTCCACTGCAATTCTGCGTGGCTCAGCACGTTTGGGTTTGTGCTTATGGCAGCATCTGTTTTTCACTCTGCTCTTCCTCAAGGCCAGGAACTAACATAACACTAAGGGCTACTATTAAACCTTCCTGGAGAAAGAACTCCTGCTCAGTAGCTGCACACCAGATTATGGTCAGCCTGAAATTCATTGCATTAAACTGGAAGTGGCATGTCCAATGCTATTACAGAACAGTTAATCCTCAGAAACCAGGGTGAAGAGTGAATCCATTCCTGGACAGAAACCAACCTCAACAGAGAGGGGATTACATCCTGCCTAAATGCTTGGTTTGGGGGTGCAGGTTGGTCCAACTAGCTGAATGCACACAGGAGGGTTTGATGAGTCCTCTCCTCTTTTGTAGCAGGTATTTATTTCAAATGCCTTTTCTGGATCTCTTTGTTGCATTTAAAAAGTAGAATTGTTCAGTGCCATTTTCGTTTCTTTCAGGTGACTTAGCAGTCATTACATGCTAAGAGAAGTTATTCCTGGTGGTTGCTGTATGTTACAACTATAGGAAACACCACATGTTTAGAAGTTGCCTAACGGTGTTATGGTCCCTGTTCTCATTTGCCTATAACTGTCAGACTAAAAAAGTAGGTTGAACGCTCTTATGTCAGTGCTTGAACTTTTACGTTGGTGTTTGCTTGGGTTACAGGCAATCACTGTGGTTCAGCAATCTCTGAGAACAAGGTCTTGGGGAAATGTCACTCTGGCTCTGTGCCCGTCTCTTTATGAAGCTGCAGTTCCCTCTCGTGGCACGTTGGGTGGGATGTCTTCCCTTCTCTCCACACCCAGTTTGGAGTGTCCCTGCAGAACTGCTTTGTCCTGAGAGGAGGAAAAGCACCTGAAAGAGTTCATCCCTCTCAAGCTGCAGTTCTGAGAGGAGCACTTTATTCCTTCACCTCAAGGTGTGTAACAGGGAAATGGGACCTATACCTGGGGAGACTAGAGAGTACAGACTTTCCTTAATGACCCTACCAATTACCTCTACGTCATGCTTGTACCTGCATGCCTGCGAGTGGTGTCTGGATGACACCACTGGGTTTGCTGCAGTCCCTTCCTAGAGCAAAGCAGTGACTCTCAGCTAGGTACCAGGAAATCATCATGCATCTGGCTTCAGCTACTGACTTGACACTGGCTCACAGACCAGAGGTCTTTTCATTCCTGCTGTGTTGTGGTCAGTAACAGCTTGGTATCTCTGCTGCTCTTTTGTTGTTCTGGGACATTGGGATCAAGGCTGTAGCAAAGATCCTGAGTTTAGTATCAGAATTCTACCTCTGTCCAACCTGCAAGACCTACTGCAAGCTGTGAACCCACAATTCATACATATTTGGTGGAGACTTTCAAGATCTCTGCAGCTAAATTCCCTTAAGATGGTTCCTTGCCTCCATGAGGCAGAGGTGAGAACAGGCAGGCTACCTCCAGGGTCCCTTTCCTCTTCCCACAGCCTCAGGACACCAAGTGCCAGGGTGAGAAGGGTGGGACAAACCACCTAATACAGGTGGAGGACTTCTGGAGCATAGGGGAGCAAGGGCAGGCTAAAATGAGGGGACTCTGAAATCTGGGATAAGGACCCCGGAATTGGAAATAAGCAGGGACAGGATGTGTGTGTGACTGAGGGAGCTGGAGCTTGGAAGCTACAGTCGTGCTGTAAAAGGAGCTTCATTGCCACACAACAGTTTTTCTGCTAATGGGTTTTGGTGTTTCCTCCCAATCAAGACTCAGCCAACACTTAATAAATGAACATGCAGGTGTCATGGAAATGCCAGCATTTTCAGTACTGCTTGGCTGCTTGTGCACATCCATCACTATATGAGCTCTGACTGCAGGACCACAGGCTGCTCTGTATCTAGAGGATATGTTCCGGGCTGACCTGCTTTGGGAGGATGGGGTCATAAAGAAGGTGGGTTTCTGTATGGTCCCTGCCTCATTGGCTGAAAAAGCTGATGGCTATGTAAGTGGGAACAGCAGGAAACTTTACAGGGCACCGACTTAATGAGTGCAGGGGAAAGCTTAACTAGTAGTCATGCTGCTAATGAGCAGTGCCAAGCCATGGAGGCTTTGTGGTGGCTGGTGTGATGCAGAGTCTGGTCTGACTCTGGGTTTGGAGGGGCTGTGTGGTTTGTTATGGTCAGGTTGGACTTCTGCTCTGTCACAGAGCAACTGTGTCATTGCCATGGGCAATGTACGCTCTGTGCCCCCAGCTCTTTAAACTGAGAATATCCCTAACAGCCAAATACGGGACACCTATTTGTGAGCATTAAGTGAGGACAAGAAACCTTTCAGTGAAATGTGGTGGAAGCCATTTCAGAAGACAACAGTTTACCCCTAAGCACATTATGATGGAGGATGCATATCTTTTGGTAGGAAAACGGTTCAGTTGAAGCATGTCTATTTTAGGTGTTAGGAGTGAATTATTGCACCAGTCCTGTTAAAACTGGAAAGTTCTTATTAAGAAGTGGTGCAAACACCTACAGGTATGGTGTTTCTGTGATAGTAATAACTACTGAAGATGTGCTTTATCTACCCTGTACTGCAGAAATAACAGATGTGCAGCAGCAATAAATTAGCTACACACATAATTAGGGATCTGTAGAACTGAGTGTTTCAGAGACAATACTGCTTTCTAGAAGTAAGCATCTCTGAACTAATACCTAAATCTAAAGAGAAGTGATTTCTGAGCGCAGTCATGAATTATTGCTGTTGTGAACAAGGTGTTATGCCCTGCCTCAATCTGTTTCATTCTTAGAGGCATGCTTTGCATAAACTAACACCAGCTGAAAAAAAAAAAGAAATTTTAATGCACTAAATTACTACCCTTTATGTAGGACCTCATCACAACCTTACATATTGATAGAAATATCATTCTGTTAGTCCATTAGAAGTTTGAGGACATTTTCTTTTGCCTGCACTCACAAGCGCACCTACATGTGGTTTCAGGAAGCCTAATGTCAGATTAAGTGCTTTCTTGCCTATGGCTATTTTACTGGAAATCCTGGTAATGAAGACCTCAGAATAAGCATTTGTGTCAAAAAAAGCATGTTTTCAGTGCTTCCACACTGGAAAGGGATGAAGTAAGGGTCTGTGTTTCTCTTCTATTATTGATTATTTCTTGTAGTTCTCACTAGAGGATAGAGGACTAAGCTATTGTGTCTCAAAATGTCAAACCTTAACCTTTGTGCAAACTTTCTGAAGTTCAGCAAGCTATGTGAAAATGGGCCACTGTGATTGAATAACGTGAATGTGGAAATAGTTAACTCCCACACAACACTGTATTTCACCATCTGCAACGTGGCTTGGCTTTGCAATGGTTTCACAGGTCTATGACGCTTGTGCTGATTTTTGTGGTTGTTCTCCTATTTATAATTACAACTGTACTTAAACATCTGTACAGATATAAGTAGTAAATAACATTGATACATAGATGCAGATGCTAAAAATATAATTACGCTTTTGTGCTGAGCATTTAGTTGTCCAGGCTCATACCCTAGCATCCATCACTGCTTTCAGAGACAGGTTCCCATCCTACCACAGGAGCTTGCTTTATTTCTCCCAGGTGGGTTCTCTTGCATCTGGTTGTATTAAAACACATTTTGTGACTGTGTGATTCAGATCACCCTGAAACACTAACCTACCGTCCTTATCACCCTACAGCTCCACATGCTCCAATGTTCCCTGTCAATTCTACTGTTACAGATTTCTAGCATTGCAGATTCTTCCCTGCACCCCGCTTTCTTCTCCCCACTGTGAGCTCATATGCTGCTCCCTCCTTATCTACCAAACTTTGGTTGTCATCCTCCTTCTCTTCCCTAAACCTCTGCTGATGCTTCCTCTCCTCTTACATTCGTGCTGCTGAAGTTTCCACACAGCATCTGGTGCTGACACTTCCTTCTCCCTCTCTGAACAAGTGCTAGTCAGGGGCTCTAAGCTGGCAAGTTCAGCAAAAGCTGTTGATCTGCTGTCACACACTGTATGTACCTTGTCTGTTGTGCTGATGCAATTCACTGAATGAAAAATGCCTCCACACTGATAGTCTGGATTTAAAAAAAAACAACCGACCTACCTCCACCACCAACAAACCCCCTGAAACAACCCACCTACCAATCTCCACCCCCAGCAAACCCCCCGAAACAACCCACCTACTGAGAAGTATTTTTACCAAGTACAATTAGTCACAATCTTTGATCATAACCAGCCCCATTTACTACTGGATTCTGCTTGAGATTCATCAGCAAGCTGATTTTTTCAGTACACTTAATGTCTCCCTCTTATTTTTTTTCTCCCTGATAGAAGGGTTTATTTTTAGTAAGTATGCCTGGTAAAAGAAGCTCAAGACTGGCAATCTTACAAGTTTGTAAGAACAGCTTCCACCCATGCCCAACCCCCATGCATCTATTTCTTCCTTTGAAATCCCAAATTAAACCAGAACTACTGTCAGACCACTTGTCTTAGGCTTCCTTGGGCCATCTCTCATACCCTCTTTCATCTTTTACTACTGAAAGCATACTGAAGTTTATTGCTGCTTTCAAATGTACTGCAGTTTTGCAAGACACTTACAAACTAACGTTAGTTGGTCTAGTTCATCCACAGTGTCACAGAAAAGGACAACATCCTCATGGTTGCTTTCTCATATAGCCTGGAATAGTCCACTGTACCAGAGTGACCACATTATCTTCTACCCAAGGTCAGTTTAAAGCCCCTGGGCTAACCCAGTGTTAGGTGGCTGCAATGAGCAGCACTGAGCCACAGGATCTCAAGCTCTCTGTCCCCATAGTGCTCCTGTCCTGTGCTCTCCAAACATCTCCCATGTAGCTCTGTCCCAACCAGTGGCTCCCCTTACATCTGTAGCCTCATCTTGTCTTCTTCAATGGACAGGAAGATTATAAATAGACAAGAAGATAGACAAAGTGGCCCAGATTCCTCAAAGACCTCAGCATTCACAGTTGAGGCCAGAGCAAATGGCCTGCTTTTAGTCTCTTTTTATTTTAAAATGCCTAGCCTCAACATACTTAACCATGTTCCAAATCCATCTAAAGTTTGCAGTGGTGTATCTACAGATATATGACCCAAATCTGGTGGTGAATACTTACGAAAATCTGACCCAATTCAGATGTAACATTTGTGTTTGGTGTGGAGCCAAACCTATAGTATCAGCAACATCGAGGCAAAGCAACTGATACAGAAAAATATGCGCAGTGAACTTTTATTTTTCTTTCAGCTCTGGGTAGGGTTAGGCAAAAGAGAAAGGGAATTATTACACATGTATCACCAAGAAGAAAGCAAATACATTTTGAATTTCAAGTGCATGTTCTACCAGAAAGGGATGTTCCTTTGCAAAATGGTGGGATGCCTGCTATCAGTTTTGGTGAAAGCCATGTTAGTCCCCAGCACAACAGTGTGGGTACCAGGAGCTCAGTCTATTTCTGGCTCAGCGTCTGACATAGTCCATGTGCATGCATGAGTCACTCCACTCCCCTTTCACTTTCCTTTTCTGTGAAAAGGGGTTACCTATCTTTGGAAAATGCTTTGAAATTGATGCTGAAACTGCTAATTGATAATCCTCTTAAAAGAGTCCTCAAATGGTAAAGAGCTCATCTCAATACATGTAAATATGCCATAAGAAGACCATTAGTTCAGTCAAAAAAATTAGCAGCTAAAAAGAAGCATGATCCTCTGTAATCACCAATCAGTTTGATCCATCAAGAAGTTGTTATCTTGGTTCAAGTTCTGAAACTAGACAATTTCTCACAACAGTTAGTTAAAAGTAGGAATGCATCTCTTCTTTCAGCAATAAAATTTTCCCTGAGGTTGCATTATGAAAGATAATGGCTTTTGATAGGTAACAGCCTATAGAAATACAGGGGCTATTATTTGGGGATTCCTATATAACAAGAAATTCTGAACAAAGCTGTTACTGCTCCTCATCACATTAGTTTTAAAAATAAATACTGTACTTCTGATCTTGCCCCTGTACTTGGCACTGGTGAGGCCGCACCTCGATTACTGTGTTCAGTTTTGGGCCCCTCACTACAAAAAGGACATTGAATTACTCGAGCGTGTCCAGAGAAGGGCAACGAAGCTGGTGAAGGGTCTGGAGCACATGTCGTACGAGGAGCGGCTGAGGGAACTGGGGGTGTTTAGTCTGGAGAAGAGGAGGCTGAGGGGAGACCTCATCGCCCTCTACAGCTACCTGAAAGGAGGTTGCAGAGAGCTGGGGATGAGTCTCTTTAACCAAGTAACAAGCGATAGGACAAGAGGGAATGGCCTCAAGTTGCACCAAGGAAGGTTTAGACTGGATACTAGGAAGTATTTCTTTACAGAACGGGTTGTTAGGCGTTGGAATGGGCTGCCCAGGGAAGTGGTGGAGTCCCCATCCCTGGAGGTGTTCAAGAGGCGGGCTGACATGGCTCTTGGGTATATGGTGTAGTTGGGATCTGTCAGTGCTAGGTTAATGGTTGGACTAGATGATCTTCAAGGTCCTTTCCAACCTAGATGATTCTGTGATTCTGTGGTTCTACTAAGGAAAAATACATTTGAGTGTTCACATAGTCCAACCTACAACAATTTGGGAAGACAAGTGAAAATGTAAATTTTTGCAAAAAAAAAAATTAATGGTCTAAAGTGTGTTGAAAGGGCTGGATACCAGTTGATAATAATGAAATTTAACCCATTTTAAAATGAGAAGTGACTTTAGACTTGATTTTCTTTTTTTTTTTTTTTCTTTTTCTGTGTGTTTAGGAATGTTGAAGTGAAACATTGACAATTTGGACACTTTTTAAAGTTGAGAAATTAATCAAAACCAACCTTTTCCTGCAGAGGTTTCATTTTCAGCCAAGTAGGCCTCTTCTGATTAAAGAAGTTGCATAAAAATTCTTAATCATCTCTGAACAGGAGCACTGCTGTAGCTGTTGGGTGATTCATATCTATGTTAGAGTCAAGTTTCATAATAATCTATAGATGCTGTTGTAAGAATCTTTATATGAGTATCTTTGTCTGTCCAGCAACAGTCGTGCGTCCCCGGGGCAGTGTCCTCCCAGCTTTAGAGAGGCTGCCTGTGTAAATGGGCACCAAACCAATGGCAAGTGTGAGCCTCTTTCCAGCAGCAAGGGAGAGATGGCCCGTTTACCATCCTGTGCTGAGAAAATGAGCTCTGCAGCAGGTTCCCTACAGTAGCTCAGTGTGTGGATGGGAGGGTGGGAGGTGCGAGGCGGCCCTCACCGTACAGTGCTGTCCCTTCCTCTTCCCCTTGCGAGGCACAGGGAGCCAGCGTGAGGGGTGGGAAGCCCAGGGTTCTCCTGCCATGGAAACTGACTGTTGGGTGGGATCTTTACAGGGGTGGACAGGGAGCAAACAGGAGGATGAGCTCTGGCTGTTGGAATTAGTGAAGGGGTGAAGTGGAAAGAAATTGTCAGGCACTGGGATGGGAAGAATAGGAAATATTTAGAAGAAGAGGGAAGAGACAGGAACAGAGTAGATATGAAATGGGGTGGGGTGTCTGTAACGCTGATGGCTGTGATACCCAGTTGTGAATTTTTAGTAAAAGGCTTTCAGTAGCATTAGGTATACAAAAAACTCAATGGCGTATTATCTGTGAAATACTGAATTCAATATTTTTAAAAGCCTGTGGCTCTTAGAAATCGTACTTGGCTAGCTCTCAGGCTGTAAGAGCAGATACTCTTGGGCTAACCTGCAGGGAACTTCCTTCCCCCATTTGTAAAGGAAATAAGGATGTGAAGATATGTATCTATGCTGTTGTGCTTCCCCCCCACCCCACAACAGACATGCTTCTTAGTACTGGTGACTTTATCAGCTTTGCTTCAGGCATCATCTTACTTGTATTCAAGATTATCAGACAGAGATGAACAAGGAAAAAAGAAATCCAGGTTTTGACTCAAACCCTTAAAATATAAATGATGTAATCCAGAATCCATCGTTATTCTTACACAGATCTTTACAGAAGATCAGCAGTCAAGTACCAAAACTGGGGGGTCAATGTTTCACCCTTGAATCACCAGACTAAAAAAAGAATGTTTCTTTCAGTGAAACCTGCTCAACAGCATTATCTTACAGCTGCATATTGACAGAGAGCCTTCAAGGCAGCTAAATATATATTTGTAGCAATGCTTTTAAATTTTAACTTTCTTTTTTTTTAAATGTTATGAAAATTTTGAACTGCAGAGATAAGGTGACAGCATGCTGCAAAGTGTGAAGTATGCTTGACAGTTTAATTAAGAAACCAGCTAGCTGGTCTTACAGATCTTTTCAGCACAAAAATGACCCCTTCTACTCCTTCTACATGTCATTCTTTGCAGGACAGTATCACGAGGCCTTTTAGGTAACTCAAAATGTTACTGCCAAGCCAAATTATAAATATTTGGCACCTTCACCCTCAAGCATTCTGGACCAAATCTTGTCCCACATCAGCCCCTGCAGCAGCAGGAGAGATGGCTTGCAGATAGGTGCTACAGCTGGAAGAGCTGCGGGTCCTGCTATAGCCTGTCCATGAAGACCTGGACAAATCACTTCACTCCCCAGTGCTCAAACAGCCTTCTGTAGCATAGGGACCTGCTACAGCAAACCAGTAGCTGTGGGTCTGCTTGCTCATGACAGGAGCTTTGCTCAGCTCCTGTCCAGCTCTCCGGTGCGCTCTCAGCGAGCAACACATGGGGGCTCTGATGCAGAGAGGCTCAGTGGTGCACACAAACCACACGTTCCCAGTGAAGAGGCCTTGCTTACCCTAGCGTGTAGCTCAGCTAGCACAGGAACACCCGTGCTGCTTGCTGGCAAACAAGGAGACCTATCTTAGTCCCATAGCAAGGCTCCAGTTTAGCTCAAAGAGAGACAAAACTCATCTTAACAAGAAAATATAAAGCGTTCTAATTAATCTTCCTGAGAGCAGTCTCTGCTTATACAGTAAGTGAGCATAAAAAATAAAAACAGCAAATGGCATTTGCATTCTTCAGAAACAATGCCTGCACTGAGTTGAAAACATTTCAGATTCATTCTTTGGAAAGAATTTGTGTGATTTCTTCTGTTTTTCTTTAAGCGTGATTCTGTTTTTCTTCAGCACTGCTTGCTGCTTGGGGTGTGTGGTTTGACACTCAGCTTGTCAGTTTAGTATTTTGAGATTGTGAGTTTTTTGAAGAGGGCACATCTGTGGTTATAGAAGAAAAACAAGAAGCATCAGATGTTCAGTGTACAAAAAAGCAGAGCTTGGGAGGATCTTAGAAATGAATAGTTATCAGAGATGACATGTATTTGACCCAGAGCTGTTGAGGGCTAATGCAGTATCTGTGAAATAATTGACTTTCCAAGTTTTCAAATGCCCTCTGGAAAAATAATCTTAATAAGAAAGAAACACTTTAACTACATTTCTAGTTGTTAAATTTCATAGTAAGCCAAGGATCTTAAGCAGCAAAAATATCTACTTTGCTTTTTTTTTTTTTTTTTTTGCTTAGTGACAGTCCACAGTTCGGAAAAAAGAATGTATTCAAAACAGCTTTTTAGTGAAGGGCTTCTCTTTAAGAAATGAGAGATTGTGATTCCTAAACAAGGTGTATCATCACCAAGACAACAGTTTGCTCTCATTTGCATCAACAGCAGCCAGAGATTTAAGCAGTAAAATAACTGCCCTTTTGAGAACAGAAGGGAGTGTCGGGACTGCAGCTTCATCCCCCATACTACTCCTTTAGACTACCTGAATAATGCAGCAAGAGCCTAGGAATAGTTAAGGCTGATGGACATTTAACCAGTCTTTGTGCAAGAAGAAGTAATGTCAGACTGCAGAGGGGTCTAGGCTTAGGCATGTTTCTGTGTAAAAGTGAACTGAATGTAAAACTTACTCAGAAATCAACAGCCAACGGGGTTTACAACAGTGCCTTTGTTAAAATGCAGTGATTATTCTAGCTTAACCAGCTGCACTGTTATCAAAAGGCCTTAATATTTCAAACTTAATTTTTAATCTTTCCCTCCTGTACTGATACAAATTCACCCTCTCTTTTCTGGCTACACAGGTAAATACATCAATACAACTTTGCTTGTGCTGTCTCAGTGAAGTATTTTTAATGTATCACATGGTTGTTTCTGCTTCAAGACTGTCTTCAGCCTGAAACACGCAGGGTTTTTTGCACCAGAAGTGTGAGTATTCTGATGTTACCTTCTAACACAGAATTTTTAAGTGATGTTTTAACATGTCAACTGCCAAAGTAACATACCTATTCTTTGAACTACAGCCAGCCTTGCTGAATTAGTACTAGCCACAGATTTGTAGCCCTTTATTCTATTTGTTAAATTAACAAATCTGAACTGTCTGCAAAAGGCTTTCTCCTGACTGTGGATAGTGCTTGCAATACTGAGATGTTTATGGAAACTCCTGATCAGTGGCAAATCCTGATTAGGAAACGTTATCATTTTTTTGCATAGTAGGTGAGATAGACATGCCTAACATATGGTTGCTATAAAATACCTTAGATGAGTCAGATCTTAGCTGGCAGCTGTAAGCAGTGTTGTTCTGGCTTCTTAGATAATACCTACGAATTACGATCTTTTTGTTACTTAACTACTGTACTGTTAAATTATATTAACCTGATTTATAGACACTCTCATTTGAGTAGAACAAAAAGGCAAGATTTATGATGTAGATCCTGATCTAAGTGTTTGCAGCTTATTAAAGCTGTATCCAAAGTCCTTCAAACTCTCTGTAGTGATCACTAATTCTAACCAAATTGTAGGACTCTCCAGGAAGCTGCTGCTGTCCCACTATGTGTTAAAGCTGTATCCAAAGTCCTTCAAACTCTCTGTAGTGATCACTAATTCTAACCAAATTGTAGGACTCTCCAGGAAGCTGCTGCTGTCCCACTATGTGTTCAATTCAGTTACCCCATGAATTTAAGACACTAAAAAGTGCCAGGAATGGCACTGATTTGATGTGGCTTGCAATGATGCAGGATGTACCAGTCAGTAGCCCCACTGGCTTTGTTCTCTGATCTTTGCATGCAGCTCCTGCAGGTAATCACAGTGTGCAAAACTGTACTGAAGACTTTGCCTTTAAAGTATAGGCTACCGAAGCATTCTGGGGACTGACTTCTGAGGGGAGTTTCCGTAGTGGTGAGATGTGACTGCCTGATGATCACTGATGTGTCAGCTCTAGTCTGTTCGTGGAGAAGGGACTCATCAGGGAGCTGTTGTCTTGGGGTAACTGCAGCATAGCACAGTAAAACCAACACAGGTGGACATCCGAAGTGTTACAGGGGCCACGCTTACTGCATTCTTCTGATTGATAAGCCTTCCGAAGTCTTAAGACTTAAGTCTGCACATTCAACTATGGTGGCAGTGTCAGTGGGAAGATAAACCTGGCTCACAGATCTCAGAAACACTGGTCAGAAAGCTAGTGGCCTTTGTTCCAGGCCTTTCCAGCCCTGCCACTATGGTTAATGCTGCCCCACATGTCACGCTGTACTGAGGATACTATTTTGAGGAAGATGCCCAAAAGGCATCTCACAATATTGCCCATTTTCCAGGGCAAGAACAATTTGAAAAGGCTTGTGCTTGTTTCTCACCTTTCTTCTTGCTAATTATTACTCTCTTTGGCTAGTCTTGTCTATGTTTTCAGAACTCCAGGTTGCCTTGCTCCTTGCTCTACAGCTGCAAGCAACCAAGGGGGAATGATTAACATTTATCACACACATCCAGATCAGCCACTGAGGCAATGTATCCTTTCACTTGCTTTTTGAAACCAGAGTGCTCACATGAGAGCTACTTGAAGACATAGGTTTCCAGCTCTCTCCCCCCACCTCACCAAATCCTGTTCAGCACCACAAATGCTGCAGTTCACGTTCTATGGTGTCTTTCAGGCAGCTCGTCTCCCAGAGCACTGTCTGCAGTCTGTGCAGAGAAGTGGTTCTAAGTTGAAGTCACAAAAAGAAAGCTCACAAGAGGAAAAGTCTCTAGCAATATTACTTTCTGTCTTTGCTAATGGAAGGCACACCCACTTCCTCTGACTCTAATCAGAGGACAACTGGCTGTCAGGTGGTAGAGATACACAGTTGAGAAACAGAGGTCTTTATAGGCACCTAGCCCTGCCTTGTATACCATCTGCTGCTTATGGAAACTTAAGACTTGCTAAAGAGAGGCTGATTCTGTGTTTTCAATATTTAATGCTCATTGGAAATGACAGTTCAGCATTACCTGCTAGCCCAGTGAGAGCAAGCTAAACCCCACCCACAGCACTGGGTGTTCATAACCAATTGCAGAAATAAACAGTAAGTATGGAAAGCTCGGAGGCAGAACCAGAGTGTAACCTCCTGGATGTACTTTCAACACCCTGGCATTATTTTTTTTCCTGAAGACTGCCACTCACTTTGATTCTTTTGGTTTTAACTCTTAGAGAGTAAGAAAAAATTCTGTGTGAAGTAGTAGCCATCAAAATAACTGAACAGTAGGATCAGATTGCTTAGAAACCTCCCACTTTGGAGGGGCAGGTCCCCATTCAGTTTTGTGCCACACTTTATTACTAAATAAATTGCTCCAGGGAGAGCCAGTCTACTATGGTCAAAGTTCTTATCTGACTTTTCTGCTTGCTTTCTGCCCTCAGGGAACCGGGACAAAGGCACTAACACCGCCCACTTCATACAACTGCACTAAGGTATGATTTGAAGAACCTGAATGTAAGACCAGCAGTTCTCTCTGAATTAAATGGAGACAGGCAGGTACCTAAGATTGGATGCCTAGATTTAGAAGGTGTGAATACTGCTTTCCTCTTCTCTCTTCCTTTTTCTTCTCTCTGATGACACGTCCTTTTCTCTCCAGCAGTTTAAAATCAGCGAGACTTAATGTCCAGCTGAGCTGTTCTTCCCCTCTTGCATTTTGTAGAGTTCAGATTCTCTCAAACTAGGGAGAGAAGGGTGGGACATGCAGGTTCAACACCAAGATTCATAGTACTGTTTTTTACCCCCAAAACCACAACAGATGCCTCACTTTTAAAATACTCACTGGGACTGAAGAGGAAATACAGGTGAATCTTCTACGTATTGTGTGGACACAGCCTTTGAGGCCCCAGATGTATCTTATCTCACATATCTGTTATTTTTTGGTGCTTTGTACAACCAGTTTAGACTGATAGTATGAAAGATCCTTTTGAGATGAGACTACGGCCTTTCTCCTGCTCAAAAGTAATGGGTATATGTATACTTTCTGTATTTATTTACATGCGTTTTACTCGTGTTTAAGGGAGATGAAATCATTAAAGGTAAGCGAAGAACATCCCTTCAGGGCCTTTCCAGCATACTATAGAAGTCTTTCTTCTTCATGAAGGAAAAAGGTTATTCTGTTCTCTTAGGGCAAGGAAAAGAATAGGTGAGCTTACTACACAGTAGCCAAGGAGGAGATGCAAAAATCCTGGAAGCTTACTTTTCTGAGATGCTAAGGTAGACAGTAAAAGCAGCTACAGTGAACTCTCATAAAGAGGTCTTTGGGCCTGTGACCTATTCACTCTTATTAAAAGATCATAGGTTTTCTACACAGTGAGTGCTGAAAACCAAGCCTAAAAATAACTAACAAAAAAATCACACCACTAAACTGACAGGAAGTGTAAAAACTTTCCAAATGAGAGACACTGAACCTGATGAAACACAGTCATATTCCCAGTATGATGTACATTTGTAATGCCTTCTAGGTGTACTCAGTACAGCAGCATTGTCATGGGGTAGTTGTAATCTTTATGCCCTGAGGTAAACGTACATGGAACAGAACAATGGCTTGCTCAGAATCTACAGGGAAGTACTAGCTAAAAAAAACCCACCAAAAACAAAACACCAAAAAACTTCCAAAGTCAGAAGCAGATAGATATAAATACAAGGTTTATGTTTTGCTCAGAGTATCATACCTATTACTCAGTCTTCTATAAGCTTATCTTTTGGTGAGGTCTTGTCCCTTCTTTGCATATGTATCAAGTAAAAAGTTTTCCACCATGGTACAAACAAACGTACCTTCTATCCAGATTACATCATGTATTCTTATGAATTTGACATGACACATGCTCTGATCACAATGGGTATTTTTTTCCTATTGCATACTTAGAAAAACGCATCGCTTCAACTCTGCATTAAAGGTTTTCCTCATTGTAAATAGTTACTTTTACAAGTTATGTTGAACGTAACTTCCCATTACAAGGTAAGTTAGGGAAAGTCAAACATCACCTAAATAAACTCTACCACACAATGAAGCTTCCAGGGAAAAGCTGCACAGGCTTGTGTTTGTTGGGGGCAATCAACATATTTATCCTGATTATCATGAAGGAACTATACAGCAATAAAATAATTAAGTGCAGAGTTCCCTTTTGGTGTCCCATTACAGAAACAAAACAAAGGAATAAACTCTGTTTTTTTCAATGGAGTTGCTATGTAGCAGCCCTGGTAAGTCCTGCTTCAGCCTCAACTAGTGCTGGCATTTGCTGCAGACTAGGTACTGGCAGTTACAACTTTCTTCTCAAGTCTCTCAAAGGACAGTGTCCTAGGAACTGAGAACTATGCAACAAACCGTATTATGGAATCATTAAGAATTACTAGAGGGTTAGTTTTAAATTGCATTTTATAATCAGTTAGTGACAGTAGCAAGTCTAAACATACTCAGTCTGAACAACACAACTCTTCTAAATGAAATGACTACTGAAAGCCAAAAATTCAGTTTTTAGTTATTAAAATATATTTTAAAAGTCCAGATTAGTAACAATTAGAGGCTGTTTAAAAATAACTTTTACACAGGTTCAAAGACTACCCCTTTTCTTAGAAGTAGCAAGATAAACTGGCTCTAGATCAGACATCTTTGTGTACTGTCAGCATTATTCTTAAAGATTACTGCTCCATGCATTGGGTCAACTAGAAAAATGTCAGCAGCAGTTTCTTAACACTCCAGGCTACTATGTACGGGGTTCCCCCCCCGCTTTTCTGAATTCCTGTAGACAAATTTTGACTGAAAATTTCCAAAGGAAAAAAATCAAACCAATCCAAATTCCTTTCTACTGCTTTTAAATAGACAGTTTTCAGATGATCCATATTTTTAGTTGTCTTCATGCATACCTCAAACAACTGGTGTTACAATTAGCTTCTCCACAAGACTAAAAAATTCTTATTCACAGGACTGAAATGAAAAAGCAGAAGTGCAAGAAGTATAATTAATACTAAATTTCATTTTTCATTTAAAAAAAAGTTCCAACAATTGAAGGTGTTCTTTTCTTTTCTGTGCCACTATTTCAGATAGTAGGAGATGTTAAGATGATCACCTTATTCTGTGGGGAACAAAGAAGTGAGATCAGTAATGTTAATACACTAATTACTTAAAAACTATAAATGCTATATTCATTGAATCAGTTGAATATGATCAGCATAAATAGGTATTTGCTCTTAAATTTTCCAGGCTACCCAGAATGCAAAATGTAATCTCAGTATTATGCAAGAAATATGTGGCTTTTAACTCAGTTTTATATCAGAACGACTGAACAAAACAATTTCATTTTAATAATAAAAAAACTCTACTGACACTTAGCCATTGTAGCCACACAGAAATTTTTTTATAAATTGTAGTAGAACTTAAGTAAAATTTCCTCCCAAAATTGCAGTAAACCAACTATATATTCTCAAAAGATTGAAGTGATAAGTAAGCAGCTGGCATTTACTGTAAGTGACAAAATGATGACACTCATTTCCATACCATATGTATTTCTTTACTTTAAAATGTACTTACACATTTTCTACTCTGGCTGATATGATCTGTAGTTACTGTGCATACTTACAAAATGCTGAAAATTAAAACAGTTATCTGGCTTAGTTTTACAACATGCAAAATAGCTTAAAATCGACTGACCATTCAAGTAGGCAGTCTTTTTTAAATATTCTTGTTAAACTTTCCAGATCTTCTTTTTTGAAATGCAGTTCTTCCAGCAACGTAGTCAGGAACTGTGTGTATATTGGGCTCATCTGAGTAGTCTTGAAAAGTGGAGTAATTTCTGACAATCTGGCAAAAAAACCAAACCCAAACATATTTGATACAGAAAAGCAAATTTTCAATGTCAGATATAAAAAAGCAAAGCTTGTGAGTTCCAACAACTGTATTGAAGGAAGGCAGTTTATAACATCACACTTGATTCATTACAGTGCATAAGACTGTATGTATTATATACAATATGACCTGTACCAAAATACAAATTTTTATTAATGTAGTGAAACTTAATAATCTAATTAGAAAAAATAGGCTAGTAGTTTGTATGCTCTAATCAGTTGTATATTGATGTTATATAATGTAGACAAACAAAATTCAGAACAAAGTGCAAAATGTTATATAATTACACATAAAAAAAGGAAGACAGCAGTCATTATTTTCTTCTTTACCAAAAAGCTCCTAAACATTCATACTGTAAAAGCTGTATAGTTCTTTGTATGAGTAAAATATAAAAGAGCTATAAAATTCTATCTTAAAGTAACCAAGAATATTTTAACTACAAATTATTAACAGGGCTCCCTGACAGAAGTTGTACTTAATCGGTCAGTCACACACTGTCAAACTTCATAAAGACATTCAAGAGGGTCACTTACTTGGATGATTCTTCCCCATTCTGTGTGCCATAAACACACAGTATGTCAAAACAGCAAACACATCTTGTTTTAAGCTGAGATTTCTCCAAACACCTAGAAGCCTCTCACAGAGGCCTTCTGGATTACTATTACTTTCACTTGATGCACATGGGCACGTGAAACATCAATTAAATTCTCAAACCAAGGAGCAGTTTGAGTAATCACAGAAATTTGATTTCTTAGTTTTGACCATCTGTACCTTAAAGCAGTTTAAATTATACTTCTTATACACTGAACTGTTTAAAAAATAGGTTTTAAGAAAGCTGGACAAAACGAGAACAGAGCTAATTTAATCTTGAAGTTCTTATAAGGGATACTAAACTTCAGCTTTAAAGCTGATACTATAGTGAAACTATTTTCTGTTTTGGTAACAAAATTAAGTGCTTGAAGTCTCAAAGTACATGCAGTCTTAGAGTACTTCAGCAAAATAAGAGAATCAAAAGGGGGAGTGAGAGGGAGGAAATTATATTTCTGAATTCAGTTCATGAAGTTTAGCTTTAAAATTTAAACAATACTTGGCCTTTCAAAATTTGCTATTTAGCAACATTTTACAGAAAATCTTGTACTTGGGCCTGATTTTCTGAACTGCTGAATAGATGGAGTTCATACAGTTTCCACCAATTTTAAAAATTACAGTGAATGGAAGCTGAAAGTAATTGCCATCTAGGAGAATAAAAGTATATACATGAGAACAGACAATGGAAATAAATAGGGCACGTCCCCAAAGAGAATGTTATTCATCATCTGAAATCATGGAAACTGCAAGGCACATGTTACTGTATATTGCGTTTAGTTCCAGAATCAACAAGAACGGCGACAGAAAGCATAATCTTGAAAGAATCCAAAACCAAACATGCATAGTGCTGCTGCTAACATGCATTTCTCAGTTTGGAAGGAGCTATTGCCATGCAGATCACCTACATATGTAATATCTGTATGGAGATGAGGTGAAATGTTCAGCTGTCAGTTTTCATTTGTGCTTTAATTTTATCCGAAAGTCCTTTCTTCTTCTCATAATTCTATTGCAAAATATTGCAAAGGTAGTAATAGCTGAATAGGATACTTGGGATCATATCCCAGCAACAGTTATTTCATCTTGGATACTGTATTTAGATAAACAGTGCCATTGACACCATATAGGAAAGAGTTATTTTAGAATATGTTTGTTATTTTAGCATATGTACTTTTAATAAGAAACTCAAGGTAGTCTACAGCTTCCTATAAACTTCCCAGCTCAGAAAGCCTTGAGTAAAAAGAACTGAGATCAATCTCCCTGCAGTCACTGGTATTAAGACAATCTCCACTTGAAGAAAGCTGCATATAAAAGAAGATTCTTCTAAATTAAGCAAAAATGGTGATACAACACAAACAAAGGATCTTACGAGACATAGTAAATAGAGTCTCTTAATACAAAAATAAATTTACAAAGCATTTTTATTATTAATAGATTTTTAATGAGTTAAATGGAAAACAATTTCTTTTTGGATTCCATTTCAGTACGCACATTTAGCTAAATATTTCAACTATCAAACACTGACACTTGGTGAGAAAGACTTTAAGAGATGCTCAAAGTAAGTACATGGTGTGGAAAGAAACAGATTTATGCACAAACTCTGCTACATAAACCCTCCACAAAAGAGTATTCACAGTTGGATTTGTGATTTTTGGACTGAGGCCACTAGGTTTTGTAATGTACTTCATGACAGACAGGACTGAGTTGTTTCTTTCCTGGTGAGAAGTGTAGCAGTTACTATTTAAACTGGTAAAACAGAGTGCCTCTGCCCAGGGTTGGCAACCTGGAGGCTGATTTTTGCATTATGTTTTATCAGCAGGGGAGCAGAGGAAGTGCTGATAGAGGATCAGAACGACCATTTCAGGGTGTTGGATTGGAGACAAGGATAGTGGGCGAAAAACCTGGAGATGCGTTATTACTAGTCTTCAATTTGCCCTTCTCAGGATTAAGTAGGTTATATATGAACAGAGACTGGTGGCATAAACAGTCATGACTTCCTGAGTGCTGGTGCCAGGCGGCTGTAACATTGCAAAACACTCTCTTGGCAATGTTGTAGATTTACAGATTTACACACATTTTCACCTGAATTTTCTTCCTCCTGCCTTGGGCTTAAAAGGACATTAATAAGGACATTATTTTTCAAAAAGAGAAGAAAACTTGTGCAGTTTTAAGTAATATTCTAAAACTAAAATCTTTATATCATAAAGGTGACATGCTAAGGAGTCTTTTTTTTTTTTGAATTGCAGTCTGTAATATTACAGTTTCATGAATTACAAACGTGTCCTAACTATCAGACCCTGTTTAAGACATTCTGTTTAAAGAGTAGCTATTACAGCCCACACTAATAAAGAAAAAGGTATTGCTATTGTCAGAGAAACTGCCAGGCATTAAATATTGAGAAACGAAGTTAAAAAAAAAGACCCAATGTTTCAGCTGTAGATCAAATTTTTTTCCTTACCTGAACTTTTAAAAAACTAGTTAAGCTACTAATTATCTGATAAGCAGGAGACTAAATCAAAAAGTAATTTCAGAGGGATGTGTAAGTTTCTAGCAATTAGTTAAAAATTACATCTAGATGGGACATGTTAAACGTTTATGAATACATGTACAAACACTTTAATCTTGGAAAACTGTCTTTTTGGCATTTAAATGATGCTTTAGTCATTTGAAAAGCAGTAGTTGTTATTGAGTACTTTTCTACTTTTAAGTGGCTGTTGGAACAGAAGCAGAAGCTTTTGTCTGCAAAAGGAGTGAGCACAGGTTGCTGGTTTACACTGAGTGGTAAGTTCAATGCTCTAAGTAATAATGTATATTTGAGATACTGCACAACAGAGCATTAAGAGCTGTGCTCTCGTCTTTGCATGAAATGCTAACTGAATTAAACCATAACTGTATGCAAATAAGCCAAAACTGTATTTAGAATCAATATCTTCAAGTCACTGAAAGCTGAAGAAACTATCATGACTAATTCAATTTAATGATATACAGGATTTCGGTTCAAGGATCATCGAATTGCCTTAAAACTCTGTAGCATCTTCAGAAGACGCAGAATATAAACAGGAAATAGGATACTTTGGACCCCAATAATAACAACTGGCTACTGCAACAATGCAAAAAATATAAATTAATCACCTACAGAAACACACAAACATAAATGTTACTGTCCAAAGTTATACACCCATGCTTCAAAGGCTTGCCTTCAGCACACCCGTTAAAAGGAAGTGTTCACTCTCAGTTCATGGAAAAGTAGTACAGTATATATCATACTTCATGTAACAGTGTCGTTTCCTGCACACCCACTTACACCATATGGTAAACAGGTCTTTGTAAAGTTTAAAAAGTGTTAAAAATGTCAAACTATATCTGATTGATAAAATTTGTATTTGCTGGCTATTCCACATATGTTACATGTTCAAGAAAAAAAAAAAGTGGAATTCATGTGAAGACCAAGCTATTATTATCAAGCTAAATGGCATCTGACTATGGCAAAATGTTTACATAGTTTCAGTGCTTCAACTCAAGTCCCAAGCTTTCTATGAATTAGTTGCCTTACAAAAACATTTGACAAGTATATTTAGGAGTTTCACCTAAAATAAAATATTTTTAGAAGTCAGTCACATTATATGAAGTAAATTTCATTAATTGATATGGTAGTGTGCACAAGTCATTCTTAGATCTATGCATACATTAAACAAGATAGTTGAATACATTCAGAAAAGATTATGGAAGAGTCATATTTTTATGTAGGTAAAAGAGCTAATTGGCAATTCCTATCCTGAAGTGTGAATAGCCTTTCTAAAAAAATCCCTAATTGTACAGTACCATCCTCCCCTCAGATTATGGACCTCAGGAAAACCTTTCTGGAAGTTTTGTTTAAGATTAATTCTGTGACCCCTTTGAAAAAAGTTAAATTTTCAAAGCTGCCACTGTGGTTATCAGTTGGTTACAGCTCTCTGAAATAGATACCTGAAAACAGGGGTAAGAACACAACCACCTAGGAGTTGGGTTCATTTCCATTCCCTAAAATTGGTCACTTAAAAATTACACAGCAAGTGTTGAGAATTTGAGTGTACATATTTACACAAAGCCCTTGTATACTCATGAAGTATACAGTAGTATATGAAGTACATGAAGTATTTGCTTATTCTCAAAAGAATAATAATAAGCTCCTCCTAGAAAAAGGTAAGTATTGCCAGTCTTCCTAACTTTTTCTAATGGCAGAAGCTAAAAAAAAGAAAAGTCACTGATTGTGGCAGAAGCCATGGATCCAAACATGATTATTTCAGTCCCTTACTTTGTTCAGCATGCTTGGAACTTGAACAAGAACAGAATTATAAAGCAGAATGATGGAAGAGGCAAGCACCACCTGTCCTTCCACAGAAAGCCTTGGAAAACAGGATATAAACATTTATGTCAGTTACAGGCATTTGAGCCTCTTAAGACTCTTAACATAATCATCACAACACAGAAGTTTATTTCTTTTTAATTCTCTCAATTTCTTTCTACCTTTTGTTAAAGGCACTTAAGACTTACTTTTTCAAGAGCATCACAACCAGGATAAGTGATAACTATTAGTGCAACTAGGAGTTGCACTGATGATCACAAAAGTTTCTTGAACAGTCATTTCAGAACATGGAAACGAAGCGCTGGCAACAACTATAGGCAGCCCTTTTCTTTTTTCTTCCTTCCCCAACAAAAACACAGACGCAGACTACTGCATGTGTGCTACAGGGAGGGTGTCAAAAAGCCTCTGATTGAGGTGCCATCAACAGACTCTTGCTAAGGGTCCCTACCTGCAAGGAAGTCCAATGCATTTTTTGCTGTCTTTGGACACAAATAGGACTATGGCTAGGACCAATCTAGTCCTCTCATCTCACAAGCATTTTAGCTGAAAGTCTAGTAACACGCACTATGGACACTTAAAAAAGAGTAAAAGTGCTTATAAGCCTCTAACATCAGTTCGAGTGATTTGACATAGCTGTTAAAGGTTCCTAGAGATCAATCAGCTGTTAGCACTACTCTAAAGTATATTTGCTCTGTTGCTATGACATAAAGTCATGTTACATTGTTAACAAGGACTGATTTAGGAGAAACAATGCTAAAAAAAAAAAAAGAAGAAAAGTAATCATGGAGGAGACGCTCTGTGGAGTGACATTGATCATTACTGCCTACTGCTACACTAAAGCCTATCTGAATTAAAAAACCCTTTATACTAAAAGTCTTCCAGGATATTGCCAATCTTCAGACACAAATGACAAATATTTTAATGGAAACTCTACACTGAAGTGTGTTGCTGGGATTTGGCAAGAACTGGTTAGCGATCCAGTGCTCTTTGTATGTGTGTGATCAAATGGCTCTGAAAACAGAGCAGCTTATCGAAGTCTAAGTCTTTAATTCAGAAGCAGGGAATACCATCATTGTGTGATCCACAGATAATGGAAATTAATTTGGAAGTCTGTCAAATTTCTATTCAAAACTCACACTTGCAAGACTATTAAGAGTTAATTCTGGATTTGGAAAAACAAAGTCATGAATGTAGGACAACCCATCTTTATGAATAATTAATTGGTACTGAGAAGAATTAAGTTACAAGGCCATAAACCCACAAGATTTCCAGCTTTCCCCTGCTCCACATATTTTTTTGTAAACATTTGGGACAGTATTACCTAAATATCAACTGCTTTTGAAATTTTCAAGGAGTATTAACATGTCATCTGCCCAGCTCTGTACCTACCATTCTGAGTTGAAATCATGAGGGAAATCATCTTTGATTGCTTCTACAAGGTATAAAGGATTGGAACAGCACTGCATGGATCAAAACAAGCCGTAGGCAGCAATGTCAGCTGGCAAGTGGTAGGAGAGAGATTGTTTTTCAAACTGACCCTGTGGAAGACTGGTGAAAAGGTGCTCCATCGAGGAGGCCAGAACAAGCCCTGCTGCACTGGACATACTGAGCATACTGTACTACTTCTTGGACCACAGGCAGATTATAGGGCAGTACCAAAGAGGATGCCGTTACTTAAACAGGAGCCCCTGCAGTTGTTTCAGTAATACAAGGTACTTTAATTTCATCAACAGCCCGAGACTCCTTCAGCAGCTGTCTACAGTAAATTTCCTACTCCTTGCATTGCAAGTCGAAGAGATAGCACAAAACCTCATCCACAGATTTAAATAAACTTTTGAGCAGATTTATAAAAACTAAATATCAGTATGATACTGCAGGTCATTCTCAGTAATAGTTCATATCATTTAGTATTAAAAATCCTCTAGAAATACACAAGCCATATTAAAGGAATAAATGGGGACAACCATGCAGTTATACTGTGTTTTACTGCATCAACACACAAGGACTGGGGTAATTTGATTTTGTGGTGGTGGTGGGTTTTTTTAAAAGATACTTCAAATATATTTGCACTATTCCTATGTTACAGATTTGATGGGCTTAGCAATGCAATAGAAATGTTATTAATCAGAAATGCTATTCTTTTAATATAACAGTTTTATAGAATACAGTCTTAGATTCCATTTTAATTATGTTCCTATGAAGGAAGCCTTCAACATAACTGATTAAACAAAAGTAATTGTTCTGTTTAAGACAAAGGGCTAGACTGAGTCAATACAAGTGTTACAGATCAGCAACAAAACTCATTGAAATAGATGTGTATTGCAGCCTGTAGACCATCTGCCTGTACATACAACTGGAGTGGTGCCAATATATCAAGCACTTAATAATAGTGCTTCAGTTGATGGGGTGAACTGAAACACTTGATGCGTTTATCAGTTTCATGAACCCCTACCAAAAGGCACTCAGCCATTTTGACAGAGTAAGTCAAAGCATCACTGTAACTGAATGTTCTTCACAATATATTGACCGCTTGCTTAATTTGAGGAAGAGTCCCTCACTTACTAGTATATCACTGGATACAGTACACTTGTCTAGGGACAGCAATTTTGTCAGTAAAGTATCTTAAATCACAGCAGGGATTTCCACAGACCTTAAAGCATAATGCATCCATCAGGCAGAAGTTAGTGTCAGAGAGAAAGTTGATCTAAAGCACAACATGAGTGTAGTTGTAAGGGAGCTGAAAAAAATCATAACCTTTGGTATAATTAAGTGGTTACACAATCATACTCAGAAATTAGAGAACATCACAGCCTCGACTTATGTAATTTAACTGTTAAGATCACAGTTTCAGTTAAAAAACACCACTTGCTTCTTATAACTTTAGTTTGAGCATGATTTTAAAAGCTCAATACTTAAAAAAAAAAACCCTTAAAAGCAAAAGACTGTCTCTAGAGTGAACATTTTCCATTAGAACACATTAATATTTGACAGACAATCTTGAACTGGAAGGATCTAACTTACAAACAAGGTGCAGAAGTATTTAAATATATCTCTGGAATTAAGTCTTCTTTCAAATTAAAGTATACTAGTGCCAAAAAAAGAGTAATTATCAGTGTCATTTGCAACTCTGAAATCAAAGCAAACTCTAATTTGGGGCCCTTTGTTAGCATATCCTATCAGTCAAAGAGGGCAGTCAGTATTCAGGGGCTGTTTTCTTCAATCTTCCCAAATTTATTCCTATATTCTATTTTCTTAATGAAAGATAAAACACTCCAAAGCCCACAGTGTTGAATGATAACAACTGACAGAAATAAACAGGCAATTTTCTTACTGAGGGAAAAAAACCCTACTTCTCGTCTAGTTTTAAATATAGCCTGAAGATCCTATTCTCATCATAAAGACAAGAATTTTGTAGCTGAAGTGCAACTTATGTTTTATTTATTATTTAACTTCCTTTCATTACTGTGTACTGACTTGTCCACAAAATCCAGCACAGACACTTTAATCCTCTGATGGCAACAGAAACTAAATTATTCATAGTTTAAAATTTTTGTCCACTACATTTAAATCAATGCTACAAACACTGATTCAAAATCAACAACTGGAATTCCTACATAATCCAAGTATATGGCAAAACTTAAGGTTTATTCAAAAGTTAACTTTGTTAATTGTTTCCACTACCGTCATTTTTTCCTATGCAGCTTCTACAAGTCTGTTGAAGAAAATTGTTCTCTTTGATACATGTTTATGTATATACTTACACAAATTATGTATTTTTCTTCTTTTAAAGTTCACCTTCCACACACATGTTTCATAGAGTCTGTGTCCAGACATAAGTCAACTCCCACTCCCTTTTAATGGGGTCAAAATTTCACTTGTGGTGCAGCTGGATGGATACAACTAACAGTAAAAGGAAAGCATACCTACAGTAACAAGGGTTTATCTCACCATTTGATAAAAGTGCTTACTAACAACTGAGAGACAAAGGATTTGCTTTTTCTTTCTTTGTCTTCCCCCCAATCAGTTATTTGTATCCAAATAGGCAACTGGCAATTCAGAAAGCAATCTGAGGTGCACCTAAAGCCGTACCAGCCCAAACACTACTGCTTTCTAGGATGGTGGTCAGGGAGCTGGGTCAGGCCCTTGGGACCAGGCTGCACAGCAGAGTTCCCTCGTGTCATATCATGCTCTCCTCACATGGGCTTTGGAGGCCGAGTGAATATTTGCAAAATACTTTGCTGGTTCTACTCTAACATACCATTTTTTGTTTTTTTCCATTAGGCTGCATAAGGGAATTTTTCGAAAGGCACTCCAATGTTTTAACTGTACTATGCAGGGGAGACGTGTTGAGGCAACAGGCTTATAGCTACCTTATCAGGTACAGAAACTTTATTTAAAATTGATTTAATGAAGTGCAAATGTTCTGGATCTTTGTATTTTTTTTTAACCTAACGAACAGACTATTTGCATGAAAAGCAGGATGTATTGTTTATGCCACTTTTTTCCCTCTCTCCTGAAAGTTAAGGATCACTCCATCAGCTGCCAGCTGTTCTTTATAACAGCCAGCTGTGTAACTTCAAAGATCCTGAAGTGAAAAGATTTTATAATGTTGCACTGGTACAAGATACAGAAAAGGAAAAAACTCACTGACTGAGTATTAACTTCTGTAAGATAGATGAACTTTGACTTTTAACGAAGGACAAGTAAAACACCTTATATATAAAAAAATTCTATTCACATCATTAGGTCAGTAATTAATTTTACGGGAAAAGTAAAAGTCTAATACAAAGGAACACCCAAATTAAGTCTGAAACTATGGTGAGACGTTTCATCAAATGGTGTAACAATTTAGTATAGCCATTTAGTGGTATTTCTGTCAGTTCTTACATTATATACTTGAAGACAACATGTCTTAGAACATACATTGTATATACAAATAACTGAAAAAGCTGAAATTAAAAATGCCTCAAAAAATAAACATCTGAAACTCTCAGTTCATGTAACTCACACTATTTTACCACAAGATAATTATGTAATACAATTCTTCTCAGAAAGTAACTAGAAAATGGCATTTCTCAGTATTCCCATATTTCAGCTCCCTGTAAGCGACATAAACACGATAGCAACAATTCCCATTCAGCTGAGAGAAAATTTACAAGTCTATTGCTTTGTGCAATTATTTTAACCATTGCAATGCAAGCATCAACACTGTTTCTTCTCACACAGTATCACTCCTATAATGTTCCTTTTGAGCAAGTTTTCTGACCTTATATATGCACACATAAAATAAAGTCAGTTCCCTTGGCAATTGTCCAGGAAAGGAACTACACATTTCAGAACATTCAGCAGGTGGAAAATGACATCGCATGCTCTGCAAGCATTTGCTAGCATTATGCTGAACCTGTAATATGAAGCAGTTGGCTTTGTTAAGTACTTGGGGATTGCTGTTTTTAACCCAGGCTTAGCCTGTCTAATGAGAAAGAAGGCAGCCAACACTCTGGAAATACTTTGATGTTGCGATGCCAGTGACAAAAATTCAGGGACCCATGACCCCTTTAAAGCTATAGTAATAATATGTAATGGTTCTATTTGCTTCCTGTTATAGCGATATTTAGGAACTCTATTTCCAAAACTTACTTATTTTAAAATGACTACCAATACTGCCATCAACACAAATATCATATAGGTCTGGCAAAAAACAATTACCTGGGCAATCATATGCAAAACGGAGTTTCTAGGTATCTTTAACAGTGGGTTAGAAAAACCTCTACAAGAGGTTTCTACACAAGGCAACTAAGGAAGCATCAAAACCAGCTCAACAACATCTACGGTTTCTTATCCAGAGTACTCTTCGTACAAAGTTTTGCTGGATTAGAGACTGTGTTCACCATCTTGTATTAATAGATACAGCTGCAGGATGATTTTTTAAAAACCAAATGGAGTATTGTACCCACCTCTACATTACCATATTCCAAAATACTACTACAACATTAGTTCACAGACATGAAGCATCAGAACTTCTATAATACTGCATGCCATTTAAAGCATTCATACAGGGATTTGTTCCAAAAGGTCTCCATTTAGCTTACTTACCTGCATAAAGCCAAGGCAAAAAGAAAGTTCACAATATAAACCCAGAAGAAATCACTATCAGCTGTTTCTCTCTAACAAATCTAAGTTTCTTAGGTACACATTTCAAGGACAGGCCTTGTTTAAAAAGCTCCATTTATTTGAAGTCTGTTTCCTGCTAACCAGCTGACAGATCAAAGGTACTTCTCAGTCCTACCATTCTACCATTTGTTCCCATTTTTCCTCTTTTTCAACTTAGTAAAAATATTACATTTAATAAATTTATTTTAAAATTGATCCTTTAATCCTTTTCAGTCTCCTATTGCTTACTTTTTATATTCCACAAAGTTTTCCTGTGACACCTCTCAAACACTGGAATCTATGCCATTTAAGTCTTTGGGTTACTTAGCTACATAAAATTAAGCACAGGTATAAGTCTCTGTAGCATTAAAACCTGCTAAGATGTAAGCTTTTGAGAGCCTGAACCTTTTAAGTACTTTGTAAAATATTCACTGTTGTATAAATTATTGTGCACGTACAGTGGGACAATTTAATACCTAAAAGATGTCTTTATATACAAACCTGGTACATTTTATGAACTAAACATTGTTTCCTATACATCTGTTTTTGCAATTGCTGGACTTTCTTGCTGCCATATACTGGTAATCTATTCCCATCAACTCAACATCTCAGTGATATGCAAAAAAAAAAAAAAAAAAAATCAAGAAAGATTAAATAAATTATACTGTCTTACAGTTAAAACAGCTACAATGCAATATGCTTAGGTAAATCATTTGTCAATACTTAACTTTATAAAAGGTACTCACCTGTACCCAGTTACTATGGAAACAATGGTCATAAAATTGATCATAGTTTAGTTTCTCAACTTTCTAACACTGTAACTTGATTATCTGCCTTTCAGCCCAATATACAGATCAAACACCTGGAATAACGCAGCTGAGTAAAGAGACATGCTAGGAATAGATTTGATTCCATTGTGTTCAAATTTTTTTTCTTCAGACCTTAAACATAAGGACCTCAGTATTTTTCTACTTGCCTTTCCCAGTTTTGAAAACAAATGCCAGTGCAGTTTTGGACCTCTCAAAATGAGATTCTAAAAAATCCCCAAAAGTTAAGGATTCTTAAGCACCTTTTCCCAGACATGCCAGCTCACAGTAGGTTTAAAAAACAAAACCCCCAAAAAACCCCAACCCTCTTCCTGTTTAATTATTTCCAGATCTATCACTGACTTGATGATCTCCAATAAGTCACTTTTCTACTCTTAATCTCAATTTTACCATCTCTATGACAGAAGAACCCTATTAAGGCTGATTTGTGAGAGTACACTGACCTAAGCATATACCTAAAAAAACCAGAATGTGTGATGAGGTTTGAAACAAATAGGAAGGGCCACATGAATCTCAACTATTCTTTATCTTTTTCAAAACCTGATACCTCATTTCAGAAATAGTGAGTTTTATGATGAACGAGTTAGATCTATTCAATGTCTTCTTGAAATGTTCAGATGGATAGAGGGTGGAAGAGATAGAGTGATATATGCATTTCTGTCACATAGGATATAAGCATGGTGTACATCCAAATGAAATGAAACATACTGAGATCCCAAGCCTCTAAACAGTCAAACATCTGTACAGTTTTTGCACCGACGACAGTTTTGTACCTAATAGTATGTAATTATACATACACACTTTGCAGTTTCTGGACTATGCTCCTATATACTGGATAGCTATGCTTGCTACCAGCCAATTAAAGCAGAGTTTTACTTTTGGGAAGGTATGGGAAGAGAACATGTACTGTTATGGACTTGACTGCTTTAGTTTCTTTGTATTATGCCATGCAAAGTTTTATGAATATATAGTTATGTTTATATATACAACATTCTGGTTAACTAATGGTTGCCGACTTACCCTGATTTTTTATTGTAATTATACACTTTTCGTCAACAGAGCCACCTGTACCCTGATGCTAAATCTGCTAGCTTGGATTGTGTGTAAATTCCAAGAGCTTCATCATAGCCCATTACCTAGAGATACACTTCATACATCACCATGTTGTCAGTAACATTTCCTTCCTTCCTTCCTTCCTTCTTTCCTTCCTTCCCCAAAGAGGCTGTATTTTCTGTTTTCATATATATGTAAGGAACATATTTCAGAAAATACTGTACAATTTTTGCCTTCACTGTTAACATCCCACATCAGGATCAGAACTTAACTGCCAGACTAGATGACACCACTGGGTGTCAAAATTTTTTACATCTCAAGAAGTAACAAACTAATGAGAAGAAATACAAGCTTCCTTTGCACACAATTCCTACATTATTGGGAAATGAAAACAAGTCTGCAGTTCATCAGTGTACTGCCCACTAGCAATTATAACATTAAAAAGTAATTTGCCTCCTTTCTGAATTAATTAGTTGTAATCTCCTCTCCCCTCCAAATTTTTCATGCCTTTGAATAATTTTTAGTTTATCACTGGTCACTGTAGATTATTACAAGAACACCAACATTCTCCAACATAACATTACCAATATGAAAGCTAATGAAATGCATGTCTCTGTTTCCCCCCTACCTGACATAGATCTTCGATGCATGGGTCTTTAAGTAGGTCTGTGGACCACTGTTCTGATTCAAGCATATTATAACAGCTCAATTATTCAATTCATTTTGTTTTCTAAGACATAATTTGATATAATGCAAGATTTTTAAGATCTTCATGGCTTTTAATCACTTTCAGGATTCTTCCCCCTTAAAAACTATTATATACTTCATAGCAAAAATATTGTCTGCCATGTCAGGTCTGGCACTTTCAACAGCAATACGACACAGAAAACTAATCTCTGGCATGAAGTACTGTCTTTCTAGACAGCCTGTCTTAATGTCTAGCATTATACATATGGAATGTTTTACATTCCATAATCTGCATCAAGTACCACAAGGAGAGGAATGATTAGATCTTCAAAAGACACTGCTCTTTCACAGATTTTCCATAATCAAAGTTTTTCTGTTATAGTGGTTCTAGAAGAGTTAAGGAACAATACTTCTACTTTGGAAACAATTTATTGCAGTGCTGAAGAAGAATAGGACATGACACTTAGCCTAGTAGAGGTACCATTATGACACTCTGCACAGAACCAACCAAATAAATCCAGAATGCATGCTAAAAATTCTGCTGGTACGTAATACCTGGGGATCACATGCTAGGAAGCCGTAGTAACCTTTCCAATGATATGTACTTCTACATTTTTTTTGGGTTCAGAAACAAGCCAAATCAACACTGATTTTCATCTTACGATGAAGTTTCCTTTAAGTCAAAAACACTGCCTATGTGTCATGTCCCCATTAATGTAGGCTGTTCATTAGAAGGCTTACTAAGATAACGTTAAAACTCTGGAAAAAAAAAAAAAGCAAGTGTGTGTCAAAGTCATGTTTTTCTTTTAACAGATGGGTAATGTTTCATGATAAAAAAATGTTTGCATTGAATGTATTAGGATTAATTATTAATAAGGAAGCAAGTATATTTTCATGGGGTTACAGCTTCAGGATTCAGTTGCAAAATTAAAAGTTCAGTTTGCTCTGTGGATGAAGTTAAAATACATTTAGTTTAAAACTTAGTTTAGGGCAGCTGTTAACAGTGTGGATTACTCACATCTTACTTGCAGCTTTAGTTCAGAACTGTCTATATTACTGCGTAACTGTACAACTTATTCTGTGCTACGACATGACTTCCAATAAGCAAAGCTGTAGGCAGCAATCATGGAAGGAGGAAAAACATGACATTACAAAATAAATCTTCTAAATATATACCTTTTCAAGAGACATAAATTTAAAACCATTCTCTCTCTAATAGGGCTGGGCAATTTTTCCATCTGCTTGATCAGCACATAGTTGTGGCATAGAGTTCAATAGGACATGAACTCCACTGACCGAGTTAGCTCCCCAAAGAGTCAACGTGATAAAGCAGTCTTCTGAAATCTAGCATGCTATCTTTCAGAGGGCTGAAACAGAAGTTGCAACAAAAATCTCTTTTACTCACACAAAAGGCAAAAATGAAGTGGCAGAGGAAAGTACTTTCCCTACTACCATATCCTTAATTCATAAGTATCCTTGCAATATAAAGCTCCCAAGAGTGACCAAAGCAGAAGATCGGAAATTATGTTCAACATAAGTATTTGCAGAGTCTAACAAAAAGACTAGGCAGAACACCACCATGAAGGACAATTTATTACTAGTGATGCACTTTGCACACCAGCTCTGCACAGTTGGGCATGACTTCAGTCTGAATGCCCACACATACAGCTGCTGGGAACATGTAGATTTCTGTGGCTTGGAGAGATTTCCAAGACACTTGGCAGATAGCCATGACCCTGCTCTTTCCTTGCACTGGGCAGCAAAACTGGCAGGTGCAGAGAGGACAACTTTCTGAGCCAATTCCCCTAACTCCACGCAACAGAAGTCCAGGAGACAGCATGTGCTAAGGCTCCATCCACTCCTGCTGACAAGGTCAAGAGTCAGAACTGTAAAGGGGAACTAATTATCCTGGACTCACCTCAGAGAGTTTGTGCTGGCAAGCCTGAAAGTTAGGCAGGACATCCAAATCCCCCATTCAGAAGGCTATCCATGAGAAATACTAGAATGGAAAAAACTGCAGCTGCATGTGCTGCAACGAAATCCAGTGTCACTTTTCTGTGTACAAGCACTACAGCAACACACTGGCATTTTTCTGGATAAGGAGAAACGCCTTTGAAACTGCTAGAAGTTTCTTCTTCTATTTTCTCCCTTATGAATGATGAAGATATTTAATTAATTAATTTTCAAGTTGGAGCTGATTAATGTTCCAATTAACAACACTGCAAATCCCTCAAAATACTGTTCTATATATGTTTCCTAAGTAATACTGGAACACGCTAGGAGGAAGTAAAGTAATACTGATCTCCTCCACAGTATGCCAAATAAGCAGATTTGAGTTTGTTTAGAAAGTGCTGATAAGTAAGAACTGCTTAACAGAAAACCCATTTGAGTTCAGACTCACCAAATGACAACCCAAAATTATTAAGAGTGAAAAAGGGAAGAATATACTTTTAAATTTTTTAACGTATTAAGACAAACTTGCCTTTTCTCTGTTTCACACAATTATATAACATTACAGATAGAGACCAAGAGTAGAGACAATACTATGACCACATTAAAACGCTTTTATAAAGAGAAAGACTTTCTGGATTTTTGGTCCTGCAAACTCTGTTTCAAAAGGGGAAATAATTGTATTTCTAGCTTAACGATAAATTATTTTTCTCAGCTGAAACCTGGAACCAATCTTCTATCATCAGACTTGCTAAATAAAAGATCATCCAGCTGACTTGTTTGTGGTTTCTGGAGGAAAAAAGAGTCACTCTGCAAGTCTGATTCATATCCAGTATGTATTTGTACATTTCAGACATTCAGACATTTTCAGACAAGAACAGAGTAGCATTATCACAAACATCTGAATTCCTCTTAAAATAGTTTTGAAGTGTCAGTGTTAAGCAATAGATGTGCTCTTGTGTGCAAAGAAGTAAAAACGCACACTTGAACCCAAGATTCTCCAGTTCCTGAACTGTTATCTCCAAGAGAGTAAACCTCTAGAGTACATCTCCACATGACACATTTATCTAAAGTGGCTGCACACATATAATGATGGCTTTTGTTTAGTGATCATGGTCATTTTGAGTTTGTTTAAATACTGCAGCCGAATGCTTATAAACTAATCCCAGAACATTTTGAAATGCTTCAAAGCTTTTAGCAGGGAAACCTCTTGCATAGGCTTTGTAGATGAAGCTGACCACAGTTCACTGGAACCAGCCAGCTCAGATAAGTAAGATGAAAGCAGACATTTCCTGAAAATATCTTGAAAGCTTTCCATTAGACTGTACCAGGGGTATACACTAAAAACAGCAAGTGCCCATGCTTGTATAGCAACCAATCTTCCCACTGCTTTCTCCATTCTTTCTTGAACTACTGTATTTGTATCTCTTTATCTGCATCATTTGATGTCTTGCAAAGTTCTTCAGGGGAAAAAGATGCAACATCTAGTTTACAGTACATTATAAAGCAACTATAACAAAAAATTCTGCTTAACATACTAAACATTGCAACAAGAAGGCACAGAAATATACCACTGCCAAAATTATTATAAATGACAAATAAATTTGATCTACAGATCATTTTAAAGAGTCACCCACTCCATGACAGGCATGAATGCAATTATTTGAACATAATTCTCTGGCTGTCAAGGTGTACTCTAAGGAGGTTGATACAGCATTGCTGAATGTGCTGGTCATAAAGATAGCAGTGCCTGAGGCTAGATTTTCAATAAAGGCTGAGACTGGCTGTTCATATTTTATACGATAATTTGATTGAATAAATCCAGCTGTTTACTAGGAACAGGAAATGCTCCACTGTTGCAATCTCCAACATTTTATACTTTGAGAAAGACAGTCTCTAGTTTCAGGCACTTCATTTCAGAGCAGTGAATTTGAAGCCCAGGTTTCTTCAACAGTCAGTAGACTCAAGGGCACATAAGTACTTCGTAGTTTCTCAAGGACCAGCAGACTATAAAGGGAGCCTAGGTCTAATTTAAGCACCAAAATTACATGTTACGACTATCCAACATGCTGTATCCTACAAAGAGTTACTATGCATGCCCCAATGAAGAGAAGATAGCATTATAATAACATCATGCAAAGTATTAAGCAGTGATGACGCCTGAATTCAATACAGCAGTAATGATAATAGATATTCTGCCCAGTAGCATATCACAAAAAGGGTCAGGGTATTCTGAAAGTGCACTGTGAAATTAAGTACACTGTTTGAGTCCTCAGCACACGCTAGCCATATATGAGAAGGAAGTGGTGAGCCACAATATCGATGCACAAAATGGGGTGCAAGCAAAGTCCAACAGTTGCTACTTTAAACAAACCAACCCTGTCCCCTTCCAAACAAAACAAAAAATACTTGAGGTCTTAGTAGTTTCTGAAATCCCATGCTTATTCTGCTTTCTGTTGTCTCTGTTCTTATACCTCCTGCACCCCAGGGTACCTACGATATGGTCTTTCATCCTCCTGGAAAGAGGAAGTATTATCCTCTTCCAGGGTGTTGCTTATGCTACTTCACTGTTTAGTGTTAGGAGTAAAATGGCCATCCTCTGTCTGGGACCAGGTCAAGACCTGTGAACACATCCTCTTGAAAATGTTCTCCCCTTTCAGTGACAGAAGCTAGTAAAGAGCCATTCTGACTCTGGTCCCATACAACCCTGTGATCTGAATGACATTACATGTGCTGCAACATGCATCACCTCTCAGTATAGCTAAGGGGAAGCCACAGAAGACTTTAAAGAGTGTAATTCTTTTTATGACCAGTGTTAGTAAGATATAACAGATTCCCTGGCAGACTGCAGGAGGTGAGAAAGGGCCACAATCTCAGGACCTGTCTGCGAGGTGTTGCCCAGATCCTCAGTAGCCCTTCCCTGCGCACTTCTGGCTTCCACTAAATAGCCAAGTTTGATTAGAACCCACAAATAATTAAATGTTCTGTTTTAATCTTTCCAGAAATGATGCAACATTCATCATCTCCTTGGAGCAATCTTAACACTCATTCTACCCCATCGACATTCTTCCACATCCTCTCCTAAGAGGGGGCTGACAGAAATTGTTCAAAATCTGAAGATCATGAGCTTGCAAGAACTTTACAATAAGCTGAAGTCAACAGGAGTTTTATTCATGATTTCACCAGAATAATATTAGAAATAAAATCTAGTCTATCTTAGGATCAAATATAATTTGTTTGTTTAGAAGTGGACCCTTAGAAAGCAAAAGTATAAAATAGACTTGGTACTCTGTTTATACTGATTGCCACCAAGACTGCCTGCTACTTGCATAACATTTTAAAGCAATTGTAAAACAGTCATTAGATATGTAAACATTTAGAGCTCATCATATGTGGAGACCAGCAACATATTTTAACTTCTGATCAAAAGAGTCACCATTTCCTTAAATGTACAGAAACTACTTGAAAAATTCATAAGATCTGTTTCACAAATTACCAATTCAACCATAAGAATATATAGTAAAAATGACAAAAGATTTGTTCTTATAGTTGATAAAAAATTTATGCCAAGGCATTCAAGTAAAGTTACTTTCTGTGTTCTGATTTAATGAATCATTTGAGCGGTATCTGGCTGGGTGACACAGATGTAAGGCTCGCTGAAGCCTACTCTAATGCCTGCTGGTACAGTCTTCCTTGGGACAGTAAAGCCAGAACAATGTGTCAGACTGAAGTAATATCAAGGAAAGTGCAGTACTGGGGATGCAATGAGGCTGGCCCACAACACTTCTTGACCTGTGAATGTCTAAGTACTTCTCTGTCCTACAGGCTCCAGTGACCCAGGAAGCCCAAAAGAAGCAGCAGCAGTGTGGTAATAAAGTCTCTAGAATAAGATTTTTGCAATCTTGTAATTCAAGCTGAAAGACATACAAAGATTGCTTGATGGTTTAACCCTACTGAAAGGCAGGGCCTGACACTGTGTGAAACCACCAGTGAATACTTAAAAGGTGAACCAGTGTTAAATGTTTAATACAAATTTCTGAGAGAACTGTTTTACACACTGCAAAGTTTGTTTAATACAAATTTCTGAGAGAACTGTTTTACGCACTGCAAAGTTTGTATCTTTAACTTCAGAAATGTACATGAATTTGGAAAATGTAAATTAAAGAAGTTACTTGATGCGTATGACTACAGCTTTTATAGATCGTGCCTCCGTGTAGACGTTTACTGACAGACACTATAATAAAAATCAGACTTCCCATTAGGAAAACCCTTGGAAAGAATTTAATTCTACAGTAAGTAGAACAAAGCTAAGGAGGACTGTAGCCATGTAGTATCATAATCTTAAACAGTAAAGATAATCCTCAAAAATAAAATACTGGGTTCCAGTATTCCTTTCAGAAATTTGGGAGTTGCTAAAAAAGCTTTCCCCTCTCAAAGAAGTTTGCTAGAATATTCACACAAACCTATTCAGAAGCACACCATATCTTTATGGAAATAATTTTACTTTAATTGCAAAAGTGAAATCTTTTAAGAAATTAGAAGTAAAATGAGAAAAGTGTAACAGTTATGCCAAATCCAAATAATGTAATACTCATAATTTTGTTCTACTGTCACAGAGAGAGGAAGAATGTCTGTCAGCAGCAAATGGAAGACCAAAGTATACTCCTCCTTCACCCCACCAGCCCTCTTTAAAAACCCCTAAAGCTTAATTTCTCCTTTTTTAACATAAAGTTTATCCACTGTTAACATGTTTCAAGTGGGACAATCCTGTTTTGTCAGGAGAATTTAGTTCATTTGCATGAAAAAATATTTCTGTTGATTCCCCAGTTAATTTAAAGAAATCTTTCACTCCTTTTATCTGAAAATTAAATCTTATCTTGATTAGGCTAGTTAAGACAGTTGTGTATGAGAATATTTGACATTAAAGAGTACTTACACAGATAACAAAACAATAGCAATTAGAGTCCATTCAGGCATTTTGTGGATAATATTTCTGTTTGTTAACCTGAAAAATAATAAAAAAACATCAGAACATTTCAGAGTGAAAGTAAACAGATTTTAACTGCTGAACTTTGATTTAAGTCTACCATTAAAAGAATACACTGAGTTACAATGCAGCAATTACAGCTGTATCTGAGCAATTCGCCAACTTTCAGGCTTCTCTCATCCTTTAATGGAGGAATTGCAGAATTCCCAATATGTCTCTTTTTTCCTATATGAAAATGGGAGGGGGAAGACTGAACAGAAGCTAGTTCTTTTAATTAGCTCACAAATAGTTCTGGCTGCTGTGAGGGCTCAGCTCTCACTTATACCCACTGGGAAATTCTCAGGAACTGCACATGTGTTTCTCAAAAGACGGGCCTTCTTACACTTAGTTTCCCCCCTGTTGGCTTCGGATCCAGATTTGCTGTAAAAGCTAATGTTGCGGAAACAGAATGGATTTTATAAGATACTGGAGACAATCCTGTGATGATTCTTGTTTTTAAAACAGAAACCTCGAATTCTAACTTACGCAATGGAACCCATTGCAGATTTAAGAGCAAGAAAATGAGGTGTGAATCAAGAAGCACATGGGTGCTCAGCAAAAGTGCTGCTGCATTTTATACCTGCTGACTCATTTGGCTGAACTTTGTAATAAACAGATCTACTTTAAGTCAAATGTTAATCTGACTCAAAACAATTCCCATGTGAATTGCTATGGCTGAATTTAGGCATGACCCATGGTGTTGAAGACCAGCAATTTCATGGAAAAGTCACAGCTAAAAACAAAGCTGTAGCTAAGCGGACACCCAAAAAGGCTAGCAGAATTAATTTTATTCAGAGACATGGCACCATCCAACAGAAATACTGAGGGGCAAGTGCTTCCCTATGTTTGCTTCCTTCTTGCTCTCAACTTCCCTTCTATGCAGCCTTGTATAAATTCAGATCCAGAACAAAGCTACCCTGTCATTCATACCCATTTCTACAGGCACTGGTGAAGATAGGAGGTGGCTTAAAATTAAATACCTAGAAACAAATTTGAGTCCAGGGTTTTCCTCTCCAGTAAAATTTTTTAAAAGATTTTTAAAATTTCTTTGGGCAAGTATATAGTTACCAAAAAAGTGTTAAAAAGTGTAAAAATAAAAGTATGTGTACTTGCCATTGTTAAAATTCAAATTTTCTTAACTAAGTCCCTGAAATTATATTCAAAATGGTCATTAAAAATGCAGTTATTAGTAAGATGTTTATAGGATCGTTTTGCATTTCCCTATTTCATAAAGGTATTAAAAATTAATAAAATTTTTATTTAAGGATAGTAATGATCAAAGCAATATTATCCTATTTTTCTTCTCAAATCTCCAAGTCTTCCAACCAAAATAAGATTTTGAATCAATGATTACTCAAGTAGTCTCTCAACAGCCTGAGTTTTCTTAAATGGTGAAAGGAAAAGTAATGTTTTGTGCTGTATGTACAGGAATTGTCACATCAAACTAGACCAAACAGTTCTGGCAAACACAGATTATTTTTGTTATTAAAAGTTCCACGTTTACCAGTTACTATTTGAAATAGCTGACAACAAACCTCATACCTGGTAAACTTACATTACTCTGGCTACAGAACAAGAGACAAAACAAAGGCTGAACTCAATACTGATGGCAGTGATAAACACTACCAAGAAATGCCTGATGGAATCATCTTGACAGGCAATTCATATGTAACATTCCAGTTAATCTGCTATGATGAGACACAATGGAAGAGACAGCTCCAAGCCACCTGGGAAAACTCTGTCAAAGAGAGAAAGCAGCTTTATTTCAATGCTCTACAAGGAGTTATTATTGATTAGAGCACAGGAAGGTGTCATTCTTGTACACAAACTGAGAGATGCAGTTATTTGTGTCAATTAACTCTTATTCAATGTTAGTATTGATTGGCAAGGCCTGAACACTAGTCATTGCCATCAATATCCTATTTATGAAGGAGGTAGTCAAAAGACACAGATAACCAGCAGGATACAGCAACATAGATCTGCTGATGCACTACTGTCACTGGACTGGATGAACAGTCAGGCTTCCACAATGAGTAACCTTTCAGTACAACACCTGTCCTAAAACACTTGTGCAGCTGAAAAAAGAAAGCATTTCAGGCAGATGAGACTAAAGCTAGCAACCTACAGGTGTGAAGCCTTCAATAATAAGGAGCACTGGAAGGGCAATCACTTTCAAAACCAAGTCGTGTCAACACCAAGGCCTATGTAGAGCAATTTCAGACAACAGGGAAGTGCAAGTCCTCTGTAAAAATGGTTCATTAATTCTCTAGCCAAAACTGTAACTTCAGAACGATCCATGAAAGAGAGGTCACTAGATTTCTGTCATAAACATACAATGTGGAAATGTTAAAACTGTACAAAACTTTGTGTACATGTGTACATGATTTGAGTTTTGCAGTGAAATATCTTCTGTTAAACAGTTTGGCTAAATTCTCCCTTACCTACCCAAAGAAAGAAAACAATATGCAGCTTTTCAAAACAGAATGTCTCTACTTTCTTAGCCTCTGTAGGGCAGGATAGGTAAGCCAAGAAAGTTGGATGATCTCAAATAGCTGTGTGGGTTGCTTAGTTGCTAGTTTGTGGGTGTTGTGGTTCACCCCACCAAGATGCAGCTGGACTCAACTGCTTCCACCATCCAGTAGGCAGCAGGCCCCATGCAGCAGTTTTAATGCTCTATGAAGGAGCTCAGACTGAGCAGATAGATCCAAGTGGCAGAAGCTGACAGGGTAAAGGACTAAAAAGAAAGATGCATAAAAATTCCAACCCAAATGACCTCCCAATAACTGACTAGTGCCCAGCCTGAAAAGAAAGTGAACTCTGATACAGAAGTTGTGGGAATACAGGGGAGTCCAAGGTTAAAGTAACCAGTAAACAAAAAAAGTAAACCCCCAAGTGACAGAAAAAGTGCATACACAGTTGGTTCTACTTCTTTTCCTTTAGTTGTCTTCCCATCTGTCCTGGTTTAGCCAGGATAGGGTTAAGTTTCCCTAGCCGGGGGCGGGGGGGGGGAGCTCTAGCTGGGTTATTCAGATACCATGCTGACGTCACATCCTGGCGCGGAGTGCGTGGTTTTGTACAACCAGTCCTCTCACTGCTGCATCGGTAGATATTTTGCTCTGTTCACTGTTATCACTGTTACTGTTATTGTTTGTTGTGTTGCTGTTGCACTGTTGTATTAAACCTCTCCTTATCTCAGCCTCGGGGTTTTGTATTTCACTCCCTTTGTGGGGGAGGGGCAGCGGCCGCATGGTCTCAGACCCTGGCAGGGATTAAACCACCACAACATCTAATTACCATCAGCTGCAAATTCTGTTAGCAGAACTCCATTAGCAAATGATGGCCTGATTTGTAAACACTGCCTGCTGCGGCAGCAGATTTAAGCACGTCCCTAAGCGCCCTGTGCAAGAATTTGGACAGGGACCACAAGTTACAGGAAAGAAACAGCAATGCAAGAGCTCACCAAACTTTCCTCAGCAGGATTACATTTCCTGGGATTTTTAGGAAACAATTTGATAACAGGGACACTGTCCAACAGGGAATGGCAGAGGGGCACCAGGATTATTATGCTAAATAGTTATCCCCTAAAAGGTCCCTAGCATGAAGTATTATGAACCAGATGCAAGAAAATGTAACTGGTTAATATAAAGCAATCTTTTTAAAGTTTATTTTTCTTTATACCTATTTATAAATTATAGTCTTGAGTGTTATTTCCTTTTCTAGAAGTTTGTTTATCCTTACAATGAGAATATACTTGTCATCTATGAATCTATGAGATCAATGTTCAACACATTGCTATGAATTTGACTAATAGCTAGTAGCAATGAGTTACTGGTACTAAATACACATTTGGTGGAAAAAACATTCCTTTGAACAGGTCCATGCTTGTTGTCAGTTTTAGCCAGTATGTTCAGTGTTCTTACAACTGTGAGAAAAAGAAAAAAAAAAAATGTGCCCCAAAGGAAGAAGATTTTCTTTCGTTTCTTCATTTTACAATTTATCTTCGTTGCAAAGTGAAATCATCAGCAACTTTGCAAATGAAGCAGCCTTTTCATTCACACATCCAGATTCCTAGGTGTAGGCATACGCAACTTCAGTTCAAGAATCTGACCTGTTAGTTTGGCCATTTGCCTGGTCTGTAAGGCAGCAAGCTGACTTCATGGGATTAGAACATAAAGTTGTGATTTTAGGGGACCTCAGCTATCTACAGTTTTTCCAAAACTTGCACTAAGATGAGCTAAGTTTAACTAACCCAGGTCACAAATACTAAAGCATGGATTGTTTTTCTTTAGGCTTCAACTAGACCAATTTAACTATAAAAGACAGCTCCTCTACCCCGTGAAAAAGAGCGACATATTTACATATTGTAGTATAACTTATTTTGATGACAACCACAAAAAATGAGCTACTATTCTTAACTCTAGGCTCTCTCGTTCAAGAGAAGCCTGTTGAGAAACCACTTGAGAAAAGGTCATTAACGTTCTGGTACTTTCACATTTCCATACAGAACCTTGTCTACAACAAAATATGGCTGATTGACTTGAAACCCAGAACCTAGAATTCCACTTAACAAGGTAATAGGTAAAAGCCTATTAATAACTGTATACACAAGGTAACATACACTCGCGATACATATTTAAAAGCTAAAATATTGTCTTGGAAACAAGAGTCTTGAACACATCTTTAGGAAACAACTGGATCATATTCATTGACAGAGTTCAATGTCAGTGATAAATTCCATAAAATGAATTAAAATACTTGTGACCATAAGATACAGATGAAATTCTATTTTCAATATGAAATATTATGCTTAAAAAACCCCAACCACACATTCACAAACATGATCATTTAGCCTCGATTTATATACAAATAGCTAATTTTCTCTCGATCTTTTAACAAAGTGCCCTTACACACTCTGGAGAATTATTTGACATCTCAGTTTTCGTAACAAAAGCTTACAGGCACTGAGGGACTTGGTTTGGGAAGAGCTCTAACCATTCTAAAATGTCTCTTGAGATCCCTCTAGTGCGTTTCCCAGCAGTGGTGATTGAATGAAATGCTGCCCAAAGGAGGCTGAACTGCAAGTGTTTCTTTAAAAACCAATGGAGCTGAAAATTGTTGTTGCTTAGTTCACCACATGCTCTTTTACCCTTCTTCAGCTAAGCTCTACTACAGCCATGTGTTTTATCTCCTACCCTCTTTTGCAAGTTCTTCAGCCTGAAATATTTCCAGTACAAAAAACAGGAAAGAGCAGTAGCATTTGTCAGTGCTCCCTCCATAGTCATCAAGCATTTTAACTATGTCAACAATGAAAGTAATGTTTTAATTTTTATACCTTGCAAACATAGATACCACTTAAAATTTATCCCAGGTCCCCCTGCCAAATGATTCAACCTAAAAATCAGAGAGACCACTCATATTAAGTAAATTTAAACCTACCTACAGAACTGGAGATTCAAACCTATGCCTTCATCTTAATATCTGTGAGCTAGCTTTTGTCTATCAACAGACCTTTCCGTATCAGAAATGTAAGAAGGAGAAAGCGCCCAAAGTTTTTTATTGCTTCCCTATTTCCTCTATTTTTGTACTATTTTACCGTCAGTGACAATAAAACTCCATTTATTTTGAGAGAGAGATAGATAGATATATATATAAAGGAACTTAAAAATTCTTGTGTAGTGCCCACAATTGTCTTCAACCATCCCCTGCCTGAAATGCTGAATTTCTAAGCAATTTATCTGGAATCTTCACAGTAAGAGAGCCCCAAGAACTTGCTACCATTACCTTCAACTTACTTCTTAACAAAAAAACCTTAAAAATAAACTCACAAAGAGTTATCTGAGGGATCAGAAAGACATCAGGAGAGATTTTTAAATTATCATAAATTATTGCTACCTGAGCCAGGTATTGGAATCAAAGTCCAAATGAATTAGATCTGGTTCCATTCTGTTAATCCACAGATGTGTGTATATATATATATATACATATATACACACACTCACACACATATATATATGTTTTTAGAAGTCCATTTTGACTTCCAGGCTCCTTTCATATTAACCACTTTTAAAACTTCATATTCAGGCCACATTATCTTTGAATAGTAAAAATGATTTAAAATAGAAGTTCTGCTTTTGAGAACCTCCAGGACTTCTCACATAATCAATCATACAAAAGTAGATTGAAAGAGACAAATGTAGTTATTCCAGTTCTATCAATCCATAAGCCAAAGTAACTATTAAGTATTTAGACTGCAGAGCAACAAAACTGGTTTAAGTTTTAGGACAAAAAGATCTTATTCAAATAATTGGTATGTATACAGTATATACATGCTGCTCCGATATAACAAAAAATATCTTCCCTGGTTTCAGTGCTGTTGTTAAAATAAAAGGTTAATCACAACTTAAAAGACTGCAATTATGGAACCAAGTTCAAACACTAACAATTCTTTCGAAAGAAAGAGAGCATGCACAGTCACCAGAAAGGAAAGGAGTATCTTCCATAGTAATAAATCCCGCATATAGAGATCTGTGTTTTAGTGATGTCCTTCCAGACATCCGATAAATCATAAGGAATCAGGTAGAACTGGGTTTCTAGTCACCAAATCCTAGATTCCTTGTGGCAAATGCCACATGAATGTGTTTTGGAAAATTTACATGTAAACCTCCCTCAGGCTGGGTATGTGGGCGGGAAGTTTCAAGAGTGACAACGTACACAGAATTAGCAACTGTTGTTGCTTCTTTCCCTGACAATACTTCAAGATGCAGGACATTATCTAGGACCAAGTTATGAGAGCTGTGTCCCAAAGAAAACCTAAAAACGTTCAGAGAAGTTACCACGTGGTTTTCCCTCCTTCTTTATCCCAGTGTTTCCAAATAGTGTCTTTAGTGTTTCTGACTGAAGCAAAGCTTCATCTGTGGTGATGAAGTGTCCACTATATCTGCTTCCCCTTGAAATCAGGAACAAGACAGGTCAAAATGGACCTTCTTTCTGGCTCTAGAAGTTAGTGGTAACAATTATTAATCACATTAAAGCCATTTAGCCCGGCTGTAGGGAGCCAGAGCAAAAGAAAGCGACAGATCTCAGAAACTCATGCTTAATAGGAGGTGACGAGGTAGCAGAACCTTTAAAAGACTCACCATCATCCTCTGGAGACCACTGGCCTAGTTTTTAAAAATCTACAAATACTCCTGGTGACCTAGCCACTGTCAAGAGCAGGAGAAGGGCTGACTTGTTAGTCCACAGGGAATGTGACATTACCTACATGAACACACAGCCAGAAAAGGGCAAATCTGCAATGGGGCGCTCTCTGTGTCCAAATCACAAATCATTCAACAGCTTGTTTAATTAATCAATCAAGAAGAATTTCTATATGAAGACCAATACTCACCTGAAAGTTTTGACAAGATTTTTTAGCTCTGTGTAAACATCACTTGGAGTAATCTGAAGAGGGCCCAAAACTGCAGGTAATCTAGAAGGCAAAAGACACCTGTCAATATAAATTTTCCTCTCTCATTTCTTCTCAAGTAGGACTTCCACCAAAGCTCATGAAAATTAATAACAAGAAAAAGAAATGGACTTTCGTGCAGCAGATCATGCCTGTGGTTTACATTTCAAATTCCTCTGAGAGGTGTTTGGGCAACACCCTCACTTTACAACAGCTTGTTTTCAGAAATAAGGTGGTCTAATTCAGTGTGAATGTGAAGAAGAAATTAAATATAGTTTTACACGCCTACTCTTATTAACTTCACATTTCAGATCTGACAAGACATTTTTACCAAAAAAATCAAAATGTTTACATTATGAGGATTAGAAATCCAGGCCTCATAAATGTTTCAAATGTTTATATTTACCTGGTTCAAAAATAACAATACAAAAGGAAACTACATCTCTAAATGAGGTTTGCACAGAGAATATATATGCTAACCTCAGGCTCACAGAGATGCACAGAAATAACATTCCACTGTAAGCCTGATAGTTGGAATCAAGATAGTAGTGTAATCAAAAAAATTCAATACTCCCTACTTGACTGTCTGTAAAAATTGCTATAGCACAGCGACTGCACATACTGTTCAACTAGCTGTCAGTATCCCCAAATGCTGCAAATACCATGCATTGTTTTTCACATTTAGGATTAAACTTTTGCCTCTATTTACCTGTTTAATAGTTAATATCCTCTTGCATTTGAATATCGAGTTATTTACATTTATATGCATGTATGCACATGGTGCATCAGTATTCCTGGAAGAATCAAGATTTCTGTTCTCCTTTACATCATTGCATGCTTTACAAAAACCAAACATGGGACTTTTATGATGCCAGGCATATTCATAATCCCACTGACTTCATCTGAACACACCAAGAAATCGTTGCTCTGTCACAATGAAAATAGTCTCCCTTACTTGAGTGTGACATCACCTCATGAGATTTAAAATGATCAACTAAAGAAGTAGATAAAAAAGAATACAACCTTTGAAGAAACTAAGAAAAAGAACATTCTGTCTTTCTTATCATGGAGTATCAGACTTTCTAGTTCAACAGAAATTTTGCTAGAAGCTGAAAATAACTGACAAACTTGTGGAGAAATTTGAACAAAGAGAAAACTGCTTTATCATACCGTAGACGACCTTGGAATCTGTGCGACACTGACACTTACAGAAAGATCAGAGATAGTCACCTTTCTTACAGCACAGTTTGATTCCGTGTTTGTAGCCTGTCCACACTTGTTGCAGGTAGAGAGAAACAGAACAGAGGTTTTGTGGGGAGCTTTGGTTGTAGGTTTTAGTTAAAAAAAAAAAGATTCTGCAAAATCTAGTTTGGCCAGCTAGCACAAGCTACAACCATAGAAAAGCAAAATACCCATAACAAAACCACCACAATCACGACCTTCAAACACTCATTTATCGGCATTCCCTTGAAAACAGGAGTATTTTCAAGGTCCTCTCAACTTTGACAATTTCATAATTTTGACAGCCACAGCAGAGATACCTTAATATCTTTTCTGGGACTTCAAAGCCCTTTTATGTATGTGAAAAAGGTCTGGCATTTGGAAAGTTTTAAGATTCGACTCTGAGAACCTTTAATAGTTGTAGCTAGAGGAATACTGATACCAGCCATCCAAACATGGACTAGAAACTCTTTTAGCAAGACCTTGCTTAAACTATTAAGAGGTCTGAAAACACCGCTTCCTTCTGTGTAGATCTGTTTGCCAGTAACAGTATGCTTAATGTACAGGACAAGTATTTGCACTCCTCCCAACTTCAAGTTTTTCAGTTTAGACTTGAGCAGTTGGTACATACAGCTATTTAAATAGTTCATATTTTATGTCCATCAGAATCTGCTTTTAGACAACGTACAAGAATCCAAATAGCTTAGATTATTTCCAGATAACTGAAAGGAGGATGATAAATAAAGTTGTTGTGGAATTATTTTTTTTTAAGCACATATTCTCATTTTAAGCACCATGTGTTATATCAACATTTAGATCCAAAAACCATAGACATTTTCAGTGTAATGGCCCAATTGTGTTGACTTCTGCCAACTACTGAAGATTGGGAACATGCTGTCATGCCAGCCTGGAATGCTGTCAACTACAAGCTCCAACACTTGTAGGAAGGGACAGGTTTCTTCCAGAGAACACTTTAGTAGCGAGATTCTGACATCTGCCTCAGTAGGCTGTGCAAACTGACATCTGCAACTGTACTGCAGATGAATGCCTCAGAAACAAATACATTCTTTAGGGCAACAATGGGTTTAAGGCCAACTAGAAAAAGCCAGAATGTCCTTGTACAGTGTGTTTGTTACTTAAAATTATGATGAATGAGCACCAACTTCAGGTTGACATTTACTAAAGTAAAAGATACTTACGCTTTTCTCAGTTTTTCAAGGACGATGCGCTTTCTAATCTGCATCTGTGCATTTGAATCAACAAGTGGGAAGGTAAGATCTTCCTGTTGATCATCCTGTATTAGACAAAAAACATTAACAGCTACAACCTAGTATTTAATTAAAGCCAAAGCATCAAAATAGTTACAGTTTATCAATAAACACATGGTGTGCAGCTAACCTACTTCTCCCCTTCCCTGTGCTAGATATTTATCCATTTATGATCACAGAAACGAGCTTCCTTGAAAGCAGGCTTTATACAGCCTCAAAACTATTCCACTGCACACTTACTTTGTCTTTCCTTGGATGTTCCTCTGCTTGTGCATGTGTCACTGCCTCTTCAGCCAAGATGCACTTTCCTTTATAGAACTCTCTTACTCGGAGTTCTAGGAACTCTGTCTCTTCTTTTAACTTTTCGTAACTAGGCACAGGCTTAACTATTCCACCTGTGTCTGTGAAAGGTAAAGAATAGTTTAAGCTGTTTTCAGAATCTCCTGTAGCATCAGTGTTAAGATCATCAGCTGTATCTAAGTCATCCTCATCAAGTTCTTCATTCTCCTGGTTGGCAGATGATATGCACTCCAATGAACACGAAGTATAGTTTGGGCCATAGAGAAATTTTAAAGTTTCTTCAGTTCTCCATTCCATTAGTGTTTGCTTGAGTGCCTCTAATAAACTGCCTTTGGAATTAACTGGATGCCTCAGTTCAGGTTTTTTATGTTCTTTCAAGTTAGCTAGTGTTCTTTTAAGATGTTCTGCCCCTCTTTTGCTCACACTTAGAAAAACTATCTGTGAACCACAGGTATTTTCATAGTTTTCTGAAGCACTTGATTTCCCTAGAGCAGTATTTTTTGAAGGTGTTGCAGTTATTTTATTATGAACAGAGCAAGCATGCATTTCTGCCTGATCATCTAATTTACAATTAGATAGTTGTTCAGTGGCTTCTACCACATCTGAGTCTTCAGTTTTAGGGCTGGAACAGACTTTCTGAGGAGGCTTCTTTCTGTGCAATTGCTGTGCAAAATTGGCTGAACTTGACTGACTTCCTGGTAGGACAGAAGAAACAAACTCTTGTTCAGTATCACTACTGCTGTCACTGGCTGTGTCATGAGAACCAGATTCACATGGATTTGAAGATATCCTAGGATTTTCAATGTCAGATGCTTTAACTGCTTCATCACGCAGTTTCACCTCTTCTCCAGACTGTCCACTGTAACAGAAAACACAAGCCATGAATGAAACAAGAAATGGTGTTACATGTAATAGCTTTTCATTCTCATGCAAGATAGATAAATAAAGCATTTTCCCCTTATAGAAGTGTACTTTTTTTTGCTTTAAGAATCATAGCTGTTCTTCTAAAAGTCATCTTGAACGCAGAGTTGTAACGTTCTGCAATCAAGATGACAAGTACAGACACTATTTAGAGAAGTGAGTTCTCAGTTGCTTACTGGCAGTTAGAAAAGAACAGTAAACAAGACATTATTAAAGACAAGAGAATAATTTCAGATTTAGCATTTTAGAATTTTAAAATGAAGAGGCATCTTACCATATATAGAAATACAGTACCCTAAAATCAAGGGAACAGCAAAGCTGCTTTTAGCATATGTAAGTTTGCCACCTAATGGCCATATGTTGCAAAAGAAAACAAACAAAAAGTCACACTACACAGCAAGGTACAGAGAGATGACAGAGTAGCATGATTTCATTTCTGCTGACACAGATGTTTTAGATTAATAAGTACAGAAGCTTTCATCACATATAATTGGTACTATTTCCTTTACAAAGAAGAGATGGTATAAAATATGCAAAGTACAAACAGTGTATTTGTTTCAGATTTCAACAGGCTCAATTAAGATATACAGGCCAAGAGCAGCTGTACACTAAATCATACAGATCAAATATGCTGGTTTAGAATCACAAAGGAAAAAACTAAACAAGACAAATAATCCTTTGTGTAGGTTCTAATAAGGTCTTTTCTATAACACAGGAAATCAAAGATTCCCCTTTCACCTGATATGATGCTAATATTTCTAACTATAAGTGCATATAACAAAAAACCCATTTTGTTCAGTGTACCTCTGTCCCTCCTTCAGCAGCTCGATGTCTGGTGGTCTGCAAAAAGAAGAAACAGAATGAAGACTTTTCTGCTAAATCAATGCTCTTGAAATACACATTAATACATAAAATACATAGTTGAGGTTGGAAGGGATGTCTGAGGATCTTCCAGTCCAAGACCCTCTGTCTGAAGCAGGATTAGTGACAGCAGGTTTATACATACGTGTTCACAGAGCGTGACTCATGTGCCTGCAGCATGACGCTATTATGTTGAACAACATTTAACAATCAGCAAGTCACACAAATGTTAGTCAGAAAAGACCTCTGGAAGTCTCCACTCTGACTTCCTGCTTGTAATACAACTGTCACCAGCACTAGATTAGGTCAGCCACAAATTCATGAAGTTTAAATCTTGAAAACCTCCAAAGATGGAGATTTCAAAACGTTGCTGAGTATCCCGTTTCATTCCACCACAACCTTCATGCAGTTTTTTTTTCCCCAATGTCCAGCCTGAACCATCCATGCGATAATTTGTGACCATCAGCCTTTGTTAAGTTTTCTGCCATCAACCAAGAATAGCTTGGCTCAAGTAGCTACAGACTGCTTTCAGATGACCCTTTGGTCTCCTCTTCAGCAAAGTAAACATACCAAGATCCTCATAGGTCACAAAGTTCCTAGAGTAAAAACAATCCTAGGGCATTTATAGGAAAATGCTCCAAATTAATGCAAAACAAATAAAAAAAAAGAGAATATTTTACTTTGTTAAAAATTAGGCTATCAAGTTATACTGCTTTAAGAAAACTGGAGTTCAAAGGTTTCCAGAAACTCTAAGAAATGTTACTAAACAAACTGATAGGTTTCCTTCCAAAGCTCTACTTGCAGTTAATCTGCTTCAATTCAGTTATGAGGCAGCATCACAATGCTATTAATTTTATCCAACAGCCACCTGTCCACATTTTATTCTCACCCACCTGTCCTATGAATGAAAGAAAACCTTTTAAGCATGCACTAAATGCAAGTCAATGCACTAACACCTCTCAGACAGCATACGAAAAACCCCACAGGGTTAAAAAGATGAAAACTGCACCACTCATATGAATGAACTGAGTTTGGAAACTAAAGGTGATAACATACAATGATTTAAATTATTAACTCCGCATAACCCTTCTTCGTTTTAAGTCTAACTCGTTTTAAGTGGAGGTTGTAGTCTTTTCTGTCAAAACAATTTCAGGTATCCTAATGTGAAAACCTGTATCACCAGGTGCACATGTATGTGGCTGTGCAAACAGATATACCTAGCCATGAACTATGTGGGGTTTTGGTTGGTTGGTTTTTGAAAATATCACCTCCCTACCACCACCCAGCATAAATAATTAACTATGTCAGGCATATCAGAACTATACTTTCGATGTAAAGAATAAAGGGAGATTTTAGAAAAACTTTTTTCAATACAGCAGAACAATAGCACAAAAATACTGGTAAACTTACTTAAACATTTAATGAAGAGACTAATTTTACCTACTTTTTACTTTCAGATCATGTTGCTCTAAATCTCTTCTCTCATTGAACAGGTATTTCATGTAACTGATTTGAACTGTGAAAATGAGCTCACACATATAATTTCAGCTAGTTTCTTTTGCTGAAAACCAGGAGACTATGAAAAGTACCGTCTTGGAGAACAAAAGCTCAATGAATTCAGCTGAACAGTCTCTAGGCAAGTATTTATTGTTAAACAGTGACACCTATTGGCTCAACTCATCACTTGCAAGCCTGTGTTTCCTAAGCTAGCAACATGGACTGCATCGCACTGCTCCAAAATGCGTTATTGCAGTAACAACAGGAAATGGGCAATCTGAAATTTAGACAGGATAAAGAACCTCTTCATGTCATAGTCTGCTTTCAGGTGCAAGCATCCACAGTCTAACCTTAAGACCAATGCCAAGTGCTGTGCTAAAATTAGAAAATCTCTTGTAACAGGATAAGATTAATACATCCCGTACATTACATGGTTTGTAAAAATCCAATCCTAGTAAGTACATTTTAAAGTTAATAGGAGTTGACCATTATTTATGACTAGTCTGCCCTCCCAGCTAACATGGTCATGTCTACTAAGGAGTCATGAGTAATACTGAGTCATGTCAATTATTGTAATCAATATAGCAACAACACTTAAAACAAAACCAAGCTAAGCTAACATGTTAACATCGGTTACCTCTGCTTCAGACATAATTTGGGGCACTGCAGCTGATTAATTAGCATGGCAGCTTGCATAGAGAAGATAATATTCTCAGAAGGAGCAATGAATGTATAAGTTTATACTCACTTTTCTTCTTCTCGCATCCATACTGGACTTTTGGAAATTTGAGCTTCAAAATATTTAGATGCTCTATAGCAAAAGTTGCTACAAAAGCACTGGAAATGAGAGAGAAAGCAAGAAAATATGACTAAAGGCAACTTTAATTCTCATAAAAAGGTATGAAAGTAATTGGGTTTTATGCCTGTAAGATTAAATACTATTTCACATTTCTTTTTAAACCTATGACCAGGTTTTTAATTCACCTGAGAAACCTATCAAATAGGTCTATCCCATTCCCCACAAGCCACTTTAGCTGCTTCTTTTCTCCCCTTTGCTTTTTGTACTTTTATTACACACTGAGAAGCAAACCAGTGTTGGGTTCTACATAACAATAATTTTAAAAAACACCAAAACTGTTCAAAGAGCAATCCCTAACCCAACAAGATGTTTATACAGTTAAAAAGACATGCAATAAAATTCAGGTGTTTAATAATGAAAATTTTAGTTAGCAACAGGACTTGGATATTTTGCAATACTCAGAACAACACCTAATATTTGGCAGCATCTTTGAAAAATTAACTTGTATGCTTGCATCCTACTTCTTGGAGTCTTATCGGGTAGCTTAAGAAAGCAATTCCCAGAATTTTGTGTATCCCAGAGTTGTAACCAGAGGAAAGGAATGTATACTAGCGATACTGAAGAAATTTTTTCTGGAACTAGAAACATTTATCCTACAATTTAGCATCTAAGCACCTGTAGGTGACTGCATATCCTGTGAGCAGGCAAAGACTTTTACACAACCACACGCATGAATATGCTTCAAGAAAGAAACAGATTTTGTGAAGAGATAGGTTTTATGTTGAAAAGTCCACAAAACAGAACCCTGAAGGTAGTCACACTAAGTAATGTATAAGATGTAATTTGTATTACACTACTGCAAACTTCAGTGAGAGTAAAGGATGTGCGCTTTGACCCCACTAGAGCTCATTGACTATAACAGAGCGAAACAGAGAACGCTTTTTCACAAATGTCTTTAAGAGATCAGCTCTGCTATCCAAGTAAAACCTTTCATGTTATGTTTAAATTTAGAAAGGAACTTAAGTGGTCTTTTTGTCTTTCCAAAGGGAGCATCTAGAAACTGAAATGCATGAAAAGCTTCATATTCTAACAGTTCATGGAAATTATTTTCATAAGAACCAAACATATTGGCTCTGAATCAAGCCACTATATGAATGCTGTTACAAAGTGCATTTCTGATGTTAAGACAATATTAAACACATTTTAGAAACAGACTTGTTACCATACCTTTCTTTCAGTGATATCATAAACTCTGTTCGTTTTTGTTGAAATTCTGTACTTCTGTTTTGGCACCTAAAACAACATGCTTTCATCAGCAAGACTGTTACTTCCATCATGACTTTATAGAAAACTTCATTCTTAGTTTACATATTTTAATATGTTCTAACTAAACTGCGTACTACAACCACCTTTTCTCTCAATTCTTTTGATATTGTACCTTCTCAGATGTAAGCATGGCAACTTATCTTCAATCATTTACATCTCACTATCAGTAGAAGGCAACATCAGATCTACAAAAAAGCCAGCACTGAACATAAAACAATGGAGCTGCCATGGTAGAAACTTACTCATGTGTAAGTGTTGGGCAACTACAGAGAGGTCCTTCTTTAATCCCTATCTATTCATATGCACATGAGACTGTACTGTCAGCTACCGCCCACCACTACCCAGACAAACCTAGAGAGGAACTGACATAAAATACAATAGAGTTTCCGAGTGAACTTCTGTGGGGACATATGAAGTCCAAAACAGTAGAATTTTTTATACTTGAGTAGATTTTTTTTCAGATAATCAGGTGTACCACCACTGGTATTATATCACAGGTTATCTAACTGATCTCTAAGTTCTGCTTAAGCTGTGATATAGCATACCTAAATAAGTGTGACTATGATTTTGACAGAGATAACTTACATTTTTAGAACAGATGTATACGCATTCACATAGCAATATCCCTGTATTATTTTTTCACTTCAATCCTTCTCACAGAGATATGTGGTTACACTGAAGAACAAGATTTGAAAGTTTCTGCATGCTCAAAGGAAGGCCACAAAGCCATACCGCATTCATCTTTATTACTGTCAAAGTAGATGCCAGTTGATTCTGTCATAGTGTAATCGTTGTCAACTGATCAAGTTCTACCTTTTACTTCAGAAGGATTATACTGAAATGGAATAATATGATGCCTGGCTCATTACTTGACAGTATTTTAACCTATGTTTAATATTGTCAGTTTAAAATTAAAAAGCAAGAGAATAAAAATTGTGAAGAGATTCTTATGATAACAGCATTAATAAAAAGCAACTTACATTTTCCAGTTTATTTGGACACAGAGGATAACCACATAGTTTGATGATAGACCGTTCATCAACAATGTCTTTATAGTGAGATGGAGTAATACATTTTCCCTAAAATGACAAGAAAATACTTCAACAGATACTGGGAAATTTCTCATTTTTTGTACCCAAAATCTCATAAGCAAATAAATATTTTTAATTTTATAACAGTTATTGACTAAGTTTAGTTTTACTAAACAACATTTAGAACCTACACAGCAAAAATGTTAAAAGGGTAAACAGGGAAAAAGACAAGAAATGGGCACTTCTTTTTACACATACAAAAGCTTCATAATTTTGCCTCTAGTGTGGCACCTATTTTCATAATTTTCCTCTATTTACATGTTTTGCACACCTATTTATCAGCCTATTTACAACCTTAACATGAGTAAGCATCATACCGTTCCAGCAAAACTGTGCTGCTAGATAAACTGTGGTGCATTACAGAGACACTGTATAAATTCACAGATGATGTGATGTAGGCCTAAATTTTTATACTTTATCTATGAGTCCAGAACCAGAGAGGCATAAACAAAGGCTGTGGTAATAGAGTGAGGATTCATAAACATATAGAATCCTGCAAAACTAGAGCATGTTTTCATCACAGAACCCTTGAAAATAAGGCAATCATCACCAGAGCTGATGAGAGAGGGAATAAATGGTTTGTCTACTTTACACTGCAGTAGATTATTCTAATAACTTTAAAAAAAAAAAAAGTTGAACACTATGATACAAAATAGTATAAAAACTTGCAACACCTACAGAAGTCAGAAGGAACTCTTCAGTAATGTTCTCTTCCAGGAGTTGTTCAACAATATACAATGCTTTTTTCTCAAATTCAATCTTCTTTCTCATAGCAGCCTCCAGAGCTGCCTTCCTGTAACAGAACAGACACTGAATGACACAGAGGGCAGATTTCCATAAACAGTTCTCCAATTCTATCTTTATCTTTTTTTCTGAAATACAGTAGCTTACATTTTACTACATCACACCATGTTGGCCAAACAAAGGAACAAGTAGCTGGACTAGTAACTCTGTAATAACCACAAAGGAGTTTACAACCATGGTTTGCTTTATTTTCACCCTGATCAGGGAAATACTGACTCATATTGCATTGCAATAATTCCATACAAGGTTACCCAACAATTCTTGCAAGAGAGGGAAACCCAGAACTGGCTGGACAAAGAGCCTGGGACAACGAATTTATGGAGTGTTGTCAAGAGAATGGCAACTGGATGAGACACGAAGAACAGGAAGAAAAAAGGACTGGGACAAGACTGAGTGTGAGGGTACAAAGGAAAGAATAAATCAAACAAATCCCACTACTGTAGATTTCCTGAGTCTTGCCACTATCCTACTGTCAGCAAATACCCAGAGAGCAACCACCTAGGTGCCTCTGATCTCCATTTGGCAGCGCTGCCCACAGAGGTTGCCAATGTACAGTCAGTCTGCTGTCTTAACTGATAGAGATCTATGCTATTCACTTGTAAGTCTAGCTCTACTACAGAATCAAATTAATATTCAGGTAACTGTCCATGGCAGAAAGTGTTTTTTCCTCTCAAGTTTCATTTTTAAAGAGAATAAAGGAAAATGTCAGGTATGCAAAGAAATTAAGAGGGCAAAAAGCAAGCACTACAGAGTAAGAAAATGTAACTGTGGAGGTTAGATTCATAAACTTTTAGCACATTATACAATGCACATATATACATGCTGTTAGAAGCTACACACAGCATCACTCCAAACAAGTCTGCATGATGTTGATACTGGCAATCTCCTGAAGTTAGTCACGGTACTCTCAGAAAGCAAAAAACCACACAAGGCAGAGAATACGATTTCAAAGTGAGGCAAAACAAGATGAATGGCACATATTGTTAGTTAGAAACAATACCTTTGAGCAGCATTTTCATTCTTCAGAGCAGCTGAAAGCTTATTTCCTAGAAATCAAATATACAAATGTAGAAATATAGAAATTAGTGTACTTTCTTCCTTTAAAGTGGAAAACATTGGAATCCGAAAAATGTTAAAACCTCTAAACTGTAAGCATAGTCAAGAGAATTGCTTAGAAACTTGCTTTTTGTGGCCGAGAGTGACTTCAGTAAGCTGGTAACCATTCAGCAACTAGTTGGACATGCTCTTTTAAGTGTAAGGACAGACAGGCTCAACTCTTCATACTCTCATTCATCATATTTTGTATAGTCAGAAGGCTAAAGCAAAAATAATTCTGACAGTAATTTTGTGCCAAGCACACTCACCCTGGCTCTCCCGCCCAGCTTCACCCCTGCGCGGCACTGCTGGGAAACGCTGTCCTTTCCAACCGTCCCACCACTGGATTTTGCCCCAGGCCCGACTCGACGGCAGCACCCTCACCCTCACCGTCCTCATCCTCACCCCAGGGCCGCTCTTGACGCCCTCCCGCGCCCTCCGCGGACTGCCCCAGGGCTCTGCCCGCCCTGACCCGGCTACCGACGCGGAGGACCCGGGCTGCCGCTCCCTTAAGACAAGGGCAACAGGGAGGGAAAATAATGGACTGTTATGCTTGAAACGTGACGACGCAGTTTTCGGACCAGCCACACGGCCGGTGTCACGCCCGGCGCGGGCTGGCGGCGCTGCAGGAGTCAGGCGCGCAGCCTCCGCGCAGCCTGAGGGGAGAGCGGGGCGCCCGGCCCCGCCGCGCTCGGCCCCGCCTCGCCCGGCCCCCCGCCCGGGGGGCCGGCTGCGGCCGCTGCCGACAGACGCCGCTCGCCGGTCCCGACCGCACGGCCAGCCCGGCCCAGCCGAGGCCCACCGAGCTCGCGGCAACGGCCCCGCTGCGCCGACCGCGGCCGTCCCGCCGCTTCCCCCCCGGTACAGCGAGTTGGGCGAGTCCGCTGTGCCGGCCTGAGGGCACAGGGAGAGCCCAAAGCGCCGAGCGGGGGGGGACCGGCGCGCGGAGCCTGCAGCCTACCTGCGCGCCGCCGGCTGGGCTTCCCCTGCGCGCCGCCCCGCGGCTTCCCGGCCGCCATCATCGCGGCTGCCCGCCCTCTCCCTCTGACCTCTCACCCGGGAGGTGGAGCCGCCGTCGCGGCGTGGCCCGGGCCGGCAGCGGGGAGAGACGGCGGCGGCGCGGTGGGTACGGCCGGTCGGGGCTGAGGGGCTGTGGCACGGAGCGCGACTCCACCGACGGCCTGCTGAGGAGGCGGAGGGTGGCCTTGTGGTTTTTTAATTCATCTGTGTGTTAAAGGTTTAGGTTGGCAGCTTTTTTGTACTGGCCTGCGTGTTGTGCCCCGCCTAGGGAAGGGGCTGAGGTATGTGTTTGTTAGGGAGTTTGGTGAGTACTAATAGTAGGCGTTTTCACATGATTCAGATGTCCATTTACCCCTGAAACCTCTGAAAAGATTTAATTAGAAACTGGATTAAGCATTAAGGCCTGAGACCGTCTGCGAGCTCAGCTGGTAAATCCCTGGAACAGCACGGTGGGTGCTCAGGGCATGTTTCAGGCCTGCAAGAACATCGTAAAGTTATTGAGGACTGAAAACGCAAGAATACTAGCGTTCAAAAGTATATTCAAATTGTTTTGGGAGGATCAATAATATCCTGTAAAATTAAGAGCTCAAGTAGTACAATGTGTGATAATAAACCATATGATAATGACCAAACTAAAATGACAGGCTAGATACATTGCTAGACTGCAGTGACATAAAAATGTTAAAATAGGCTGTTGAGAATAGAAAGTGAGTTGTTTGTTCTTTAATAAAATTCATACACAGGTGCTTTTTAAGCTTTACTGAATTGCCTGTTTTTTGTAAACATGCAGGTAGCTCAGTTATCAAGATGTTCTGTGACATAGCAGAGATCAAACGAAAGGAAAGATTGAGATTGTTACATTGAGGTGTCTGTATTAATATGGAATTTGAGTGTTTTGATGAATAGCTAGCTAATTACCCAGGTGCAGAGGTAATTGACACTTACAGTGATCATATAACCAGGTTTAGGCAAATGGAATTATGTAAAACTATAAAGATTATGATTGCTCCTATGATATATCAGATGGATAATCTAGTTTGATTTTATTTGTAATTCATGGTCCTGGCTATGTATCACTTTGTATGTACTAAACATTACTCAAATGTTTAACTTAATTGTTTTTAGCAAAAAAGTTTTAAATTACAGTATATAGAGGCAAAAGGCCACTGAACTAGCTCAGTGTAGATGCTAGAAAGAAATAAATAATATTGCATATGTAATCTTGATAGGACTGTCGATATAAACTGGCATGGTGGTTGGATCAGTTGTGCATGTCCCAGGTATCAAGTTAGAGTGTTCCAGTCACAGCTGAGCAGGAGCTCCTCTGGTGAGAATAGTCACAGAAAATGTAATATATTGTGGGCATCCATGCTTGGTACACAGTGAGCCCAGACTTGCTCTGTATTAGCTGTAGTTTTTGATGTATGTGCCCAAATTGTAGCTGAGGCCTCCTAACTTCTTAAGATGACGCTGGTACTGCTTGAAAAATTGCTTCCCTCTACATAGAATGCATTCCTGTCTGTAATACTGTCTCCTGCAAATATGAGGAGTAGAATGATATAGTGTACACTTATTAAAAATGCTCTTTTCAGGTTTTTTTATCATGTGGTCTTCATAATACCTGTCTGTTTAGATTGTTCTCATTCCTCTATTGGCCTTTTTTTGGATAATGTAATTGTTTTTCAGTGTCTGTTTTTACTTCCTATGTTTTCATACTGCACTCTTTAATTTATAATAGTTTTCAATGCCAGAAGAACAAAACCAAACTATAATGGCTGTTGATGAACTTCAAGCCATAATACAAAGATGCGTAAGTGGTTTTCTTTCCTTAAAAGTAACGAGTATAAGCAGTATGCGTTTCTCTTCATGTATATAATTAAAATCAAAATGACCCTCAAACAGAAGACAGTTGTTAGCAGAACTCCTTGTTGGGCAACTAAGTTCAGCCTCCATGTTTCATTGACTTTTCTTTGGTGTTTATCCCAAGATGCTTGATAACTTCTGCTTCTTGGAGAAAGAAGTGGTTTTGGGCTCAACACTACCTGTCTGAAGTAACAAAACCCTAGCAGGTTGTTGTAGAAAATATATCTTCTAAACAACATGCTGTAGTCTGGATGTAGAAAGTGCTATTGAAATACTGCTTTGTCTTCTGTAGTAGCTCTTGATAGTTTTTTTTAATATGTGAAAGGTGTTATATAAGAAGGCATAGGCTACAATGACATTGCATTTAATTTTGAAATGGAAGCTTGGATTTTCTTATTTTTTATTTTCCTTTTATAAGTATGGTGTTAAACATGCATATTTTCTTTCTAGCAAATTCTGGAGGAAGCTGATTTCAAAGGAGAAGATTTTAATCTGTTTCAGGTAGCAGGTCAGAAATGTTTAGAAGATGGGTATGCAGCTCAGTTATTAGAAGTAATTCAAAATGAGAAAAATAAGGTGAGTTAAGTTTGCACTATATATTAGTTGTGCACTAACACGCTATTAAATAGATAAAACTGCTCATTAAAAAGGGAAAGCTACTTTTACTGTGGAACAAGGCTGTACATATTAATAGTTAATAAGTTGCTCTGTGTTAAGCGCACGTTCTATTGTAATTTCAGAAAGCGACTTTGGCCTTTTTTGGCAGGACAGGATTTCAGATGGTATACTGGGTCTGGCTGGCATGGAGTTGATTTTCTTCATGGCAGCCTCTTTGGTGCTATGTTTTAGGTTTGTAACCAAAACAGTGTTGACAACAGTGTTTCAGCTATTGCTGAACAGTGCTTGTACAGTGTCAAGGCCTTCTCCATTTCTCACTGTGCCCCTTCAGTGAGCAGGGAAGTTGGGAGGGGACACAGCTGGGACAGCTGACCTGAACTGATGAAAGAGTTATTCCATACTTTATAACATCATGCTCAGCGAGAAAAACACATGGGGATGAGGACCCATTCCAAAGTAGCTGTTGCTTGGAGACTGGCTGGGCGTTGGTCTGCTGGTGGGAGTTGGTTTGTGTAATTCCCCCCTCCTCTTTTGTCCTTCACTTACTAAATTGTCCTTATCTCGACCCATGAGTTACTCTCTGTTTTGTTCTTCTGATTTCCTCCCCCATCCCACTGGGGGAGGAGAGTGAGCAAGCCGCTGGTGGGTGCTTAGTTGATGTCTGGGGTCAACCCACCACAGATAAATATAACGATATTGGCCAAAACAGTAAGGGCCAGCTCAGCTAATGCTAATGTGAGAGATGCTAATGTCTGCAGGCACTTTGGAGAGCTGCGATAATATACTAAATTGTACACAGGTAAATAAGAAGCTCAGGAAGCAAGTGGAGGATGGAATGTTTTGGCAATGTTACATGGGGTTCACAGTCTGGTTTTGAATTTTGTGAGTTTGGGGTAACAACTGAAGATCTCAATCCCCTCAGGTTAAACATAATTTGTCAAAGTGTTCTTTCTTTCAGCAAAACTCTTCTTCTCAGTCCTGTTTAAAATGTATTGTCATATAAATTCTTAGAAATATATATTGACCTGTTAGTACATTAAAGAAAACTACAAAATATGCAGCTGTGTTTATAGGTATGGGGGGAGAATACAATGCATGTCAAATATAGAACTTTGTGGTAATAGTTGTTAAATTATCAGTGATGTTATTATGGTGTTGGTAACAACCAGGGCATGGATCTGTTGTCTTTTTTTGGCCTTCATATATACAGTCTTTCTGGGTTCAGAAGATACCCAGTTTTGGTTTATTCTCTGAAAATCTGTTTTTTAGGTTATCATCAAGAGTATGGGTTGGAATCTCATCTGTCCTCTTGTTAGATGTATTTTCATGTATAAACAGGAAGATGATAAACGAGAACACTGCCTGAAGATACTACATCAGTTGGCACAGGTATGTTTTTGAAATACATGGTTATAATCCAAAAACTGTAGGGAAGGGAGAGGTCCTAATTTTCTCCCCAACTTCAAAGGAAAACAAGGCATGAATACTTCTGGGTTTTTCTGTCCATTTCTCGTAACTTTTAAACTCACAGGCTAGTTTCATCTGAAGTACACACAGGCTTAGTGTTCTCAGAGATAACCTCTTATAAATTTTGTGAAATTAGTGACTGGGCAAAACAAAGAGACATAACATTGCCCAGAAGAAAAAGGCAGATAGAGCTCAAAGTCTGATAGCCAGCTGCTGCAGAGCAGCCACAGCAATACTGCCTCGTGTCTACTGCAGGTACAATATGACAATGATTACCTGATGATCCTGATGGAGTAGTAGGGGAAAAACGTTTTAATCTATAGAAAACTGGTTCCCTTTCATTCATGTACTTAAAAGACAACTTGCAAACTCTATAGCTTGAGTTAAATTCACACTGAAGTTTTTCTTTTCTGTCTACTCCTAAGGATTACTTTGCTAAGGTACTGTGAGGTTTTTACGGACCGTAGAAATCAAGTGTAGTGTCATTACTTATATGTTTTCAGCTTATATGAAACTGTACACACTTATACACTGTACAGAACATATTAATTGTAGAGAGGTACTCATTGTTTCATATTTGTTTTCTTGAAGGTTATCTTGGATGTTCAGATCTGCTTTCTTGACGTTCAGGAACTTCTGCATTGAAGTTTGCTTGTGATGAATTTTTTAGCTTATTGGTTATTAAAAAATATGCATTGTTTCTCTCTTGTAGCTATGCAATCCAAAGGAACTTTTTTTGGGTTTACTTGAGCAGATTGAGCAGACCTCTGCAGAGCAAGTGTGCCAAACTGTCATGTTACTGCTTCAGCCTTTGCAGACAGGTAAGATTCAGTTTCTCATGTGATTTCTGAATTAAATTATTTTATCATTTGTGTATCAATTTAGTTTAGCCTTTGCTGGAATAGTTTCAGAATATGTCTGTCCTGACAGGCTTTACAGTCTATTACATTCTGCAAAATAACACAGGATATAACTTTCATGCTTATATTGGCCTGTTAGAAAAATATTTTAGATGGGACTAATAGCATCAGTTAAAAAAGCAATATTCAGCTATTTTTCATCATTTACAAGAATGTGGTCCTGTGACAGTTACATTTAGAGGTGTAAACCGTTCATACTGTTGTTACAGATATAGAGAATTATATGGATTTGTGAAATTCTTCATTATTTAACTTTTAAAATGTAAAATTTCATATTTTCATAGTATAAAACTTTTATTTCAGATTGAAGCAGGTTGAAATATTTGATTGGTGAGGGGAAAGCATTCTTCTGACTTACATATAAAAACTAGACATATTGGTTTTGGATACCCACTAAGTAGGTAACAAGTAGTAGTTTCTGTTTTGATATGTGAGATGAAATCAAGTGTTGTGTATCAAATTTAAATCTGATTGTAGCAGTCTCTGAGATGTATTATTGAATTATGTTAGAATTTAACAAGAGAAGCATTTTGGTAATCAGAAGTATGTGGTTTTTTGGATAGCCAATCTGCAGTTAGCCTGAGTGCTGTTTAAAGGGAAAACCACTTGTGCTGCTTCCTCAGTCTGGGAGCCCCTCGGTTGGCTCTGGTGTGGAGTATAGAACAGTTCTGAGCTGCTTCAGGTCGAGTCAGATCTCAGAAGGGTTGGGCCATTGTCTGTGGTTTTGCCAAGCACAGGAGTGAAGGAATAAATGAGTTTTCCAGGTCAGATAAATGAGTATTATTTCAGTTAGACTAGTTCTAGAAAGACACATTTTTTTTCAGTCCTCATCATGGTGCTACAGAGAAAGGAAGAATCTGTTGAAATGGATGACTGCTTTAATACTAGTCATTCTCAAATACATGGTCATCTTAACTACTGTATATTAAACTAGTGGACGATGTTTGGTCTTGCTGGATTTGCTCATGTGATTTCAGGTTATCAGTCCCTCTCCTTCTGGAAACTAAAGGCTTTTTTATGTTTTCTTGTTTTGCTTCACGTTTTCCTCAACTAAGTAAGCAATAACTTCATGTCTCAAAATAAAATGATCTCTTTTTTTTCCTTTTCCTTTTTTTTTTTTTCTTTCCCCCAGTGCTTTTGAAACTTCAGAACAAGAAGGCCTACTCAGTGGGTTTATCTTTGGCCATGATTATGAATCAGCTTACTCCTTTACCTGTACCTTATACAAAACAACAAATACAAGAAGATAAACTTGGTCTCTGTCAATGTTGTAATGCAGTGGTGGACTTTGCTAAACCTTTTGTGAATGAAGTTGTTAAAAACATGGAGAAGTCATCAGAATACAATGACATGGAGCTGAAAGAAGAATTATTAAAATTGTGAGCATTTTATGTCAGTGTAATATATTTTTATAGACTAGTGTTTTGTAATGCTGCCAACATATGTTAACTAATGTGGTATTTCAAAAAAGAAAAAAACCTAAATATGCCTTACATATTTATGAAGTGAGAGAAGAAAAGTAAAAATATTTCTAAGTACAGGGAAATGGTAAAGAAATATTAGCCTCTGCTCTGAAGCTGATTTGGTATTCCTTTGCTTCTCAGATTTACAACAGTGAGGGTAATCATGTTCTGGAAGTGAAGTCTAAGGATACTTCTACAGGAGGTGGTTGTTTTTTTTTTTATTCTCCTTGGAATATCAGGAGTAGCAGCAGCTAGTATGAATAGAGACTTTATTCTTGGTCATCAGTGACACTATTATAGTCTGTATTTGTGACTGTATTGGTGATTTAGTTTCACCCCTTTTTATTTCAGCTGTATGAAAAGCCTGAAATACCCGTTATTGACAGCTCAGCTTGAACAAGTTGAAGGCATTGAAGAACACCCCTTTCGGCATTTTGCAATTGAAATTATAGTAAGTGAAGTCAAAATTAATTACAATGTTTGCAAAACCAGTGGTCTAGTTCAGAATTACCTATAATTTGTTTTAGAGCTCATTTTGCTTCCTTTATTAGTTAGTGGGATGACTTACTGGTCCTCATAAGATCATGCAGGTAGATAAAGGTCTAGAACAATTCCGGGTCCCATCTCTGGAAATTAAAAATCTTGCAGACACAGTTTTGCTCCTTGATAAACCAGTTTGAACTGCTCTCTGAATCAGCAGCTGCTACTTTGCTGTAACTGCTTCTTTTGCTTGGTGATGTATGAATTTATTAGAATATCTAAAGGATTGTCTTTGCTGCAGTATTACGTCAAGGTACAATCTACATATTACCTTTAATCCAAGTGTTGCAGAGAGAGAAATCTCTAATGTGCACAGTGCGGTGCCAGCTGACTTAGAGCATTGATGCCTGACTGCTGCTGATGCTATAGCTGGAAATTCAGTGGGAACGTGTCTGCTCCATGCTACCAATGCAGTTACTCTGGTTTTGAATGTTTTACATAGTAGCTGAGTTATATTAGAGCAAGATCGTTGTGGGTATAGATAATTTTATTTAAATTTGCAGCAAAAACGAGCCTTATAAGCAGATAGTCAGGTACAGTCTGTGCATATATTGGAACATACAATATGTGTATGTTTTCAGAAATAGGACTGGGTGTGATTAATAAAGTTATAGCAAGTAGAGCTGTGCTTTGCTAATGTTTTGAATGTGATAAAGAATATTTCCTCTCCTGCACATATCCAAATGTAGTGGTTTGACCCCAGCTGGCAGATAAGCCCCCACCCAGTCACTCAGGCCCCCCAGCGAAATGAGGAAGAGAATCTGAAGGCCAAAAGCAAGAAAAACTCAAGGGTTGAGAAACAGACAATAAGTGAAGGAAAAAAAACCCCCGAGTGATACAATGGCAGTCACTCACTACCTTCTACCGGCAGACTGATGCCTAGCCAGTCTCTGAACAGCCTGAAAAATACTACCCGCACTCCTGTTTGTTGCTGAGCATGATGTCATATGGTATCTCTTTGATCAATTTGGGTCAGCTGTCCCAGCTGTGTCTCCTCACAGCTTCTCACCCACCCTCTGCCTGCTCGCTGAGAGGCAGAGTGAGAAATAGAGAAGGCCTCAATGTTGTGCAAGCACTCTTCAGCAGTAACTGAAACACTGGTGTGTTATCAACACTTTTTTGGTCACAAATCTAATGCACAGCACCATTCAGGCTGTCACGAAGAAAATCTACTCCATGCCAGTCAGACCCAGTATGCCAAATTTAAAATATTTGTAAAGATCAGTTGTCTCTAATTTTCAAATGCATGGTTATACAATGATTTATGTTGGGCTGATGAAATGAAGGAACCTTCTTGACAGCCAGGTGCTGGATTATTTTATAACAGTTTATTCAGAAGCAGGCTGGTAAATCTTGTAATGAAGTATAAGAGTGGAAAATATTTTTGAAACTAAATGGAGCCTTCCCTCAGGATAGCCAATGGGCTGCTAATTGAGTTACATTGAATAGACAGTAACAGCTCATTTGTATCAAGATTGTAGCTAGTGTCTTCAACACTTATAAAACAAACTGACCTTTTTAGAAGTATAGGAGAACTGATCATTAAATGACTATTAACTGGTTATTCATATTTACTGCTAACAAAAATACAATTCTGGTTTTGATAACTGGCCATGATAATATTTTTCTGTAAGTTGTTTTCTTAACTGTGGATACATTTGTTTCTCGTGTTAATGTTGACAGTATGAAAGAATAGTGAAGTTTGAGCTTTGGACTTCGTTCTACCTTGTTATCCCTGGTTAGAGGAGAAAAATTCACCAGTCAAATACAGAAAGACAGAAGTCAAAGAATGCCTGGAGGGCAATTGTAAGAGGGAAACGGAAGTTACAGAGAAGACAGAGTGGGGGTGAAGCTGGCTGAGGGTCTGAGGAGATCCAGCTGCCAGAGGAAGATGGCTGAAATGACTGTGAACTATGAACTAGGGAGTTAGATGGCTTTTTCTATGATATAGTGGAGTAGTTAGTCCTAGAAGAGCAGAGAGACTGGGTCAGGGTGTCATTTTGGGGCAGGGAATGGCACACGAAGACTTGATGAGTTTTCAAAAGGAAGACTTGGAGCCAGCTGGCATGAGGAAAGCACACATCAATATATATGTGCAAACGTGCATGCACGCAGAGTAAGTCTGAATGTTGCCATGTGATGCAACTCTGTTTCTTCAATTTGTGTTTAAAAATCTAAGCATTTTTGCACACGGAATTCAATATCCAAATGTTAAGATTGTAAAGTGAAGCACACTAAGCAGTTAGCAAAACTTTTGGTTGTTTTTCAACAACAATTAGGCTTTCTATCATGATCACATCCATTTTTTTCCACAGCATGTCTCAGCATAGGATGGACCTGCTGTCTGGATCAATTGGTGGTTGTGCAATGAAAGAGAATCTTGTCTCTGAGACCTGTACTTCCTTTATTGCAGGACTGTCAGGGTGTGCAGTGAAGGAGGCAGGGATTACCAGAAGATGATTTTACGGTTAAGATAGTTGAAGTGTACTCTGAAAAACTGACTTTTTATCCTACCTCTCCTGTTGGGCAGTCTGAAACCATGTTTTTTATGCTAATTATGAATTACCTTTTCTTCATTTTCTCAAGAAATTCACTTCTGCTGTTTGTGGAATTGGGTAATGAGAGCTGCAGCTAAGGTCAGTAAAGTCATGCTTTGACTACATGACATCTTGCATAATCCCAATTTTCCAAAATGTGAGATCCTGGATGTTCAGTTTGGACAACCCCAGAATAGTGAGTTAACCTCAATCTCGCTGTTTCTTCATAAAATGTACAATAGGAGTTTCACTCCCTCCTAATCCACATGAATGGGGGGCGGGGAGGGGAACCACACTAGTATTTGTGAAGTACTTGGGTGTCATTGTGTTGCGCACCACTGGAAGGAAAGGCCATACACAATGTTTCTAACTTTAAAGCAGGGCTTGCCTTTAGCAGATAAACATTGTGTTGCATATTGATTAGTGAGCAGAAAACAAAATACTGAGTGTATTCTGTGATCTGAAAAACACAGAGGTTGTATGGCATAATGTGATCATCATCCATAGCATTGTCTACAAGAGAGCCAAACTAGGGTTTTGCAGGGTGACTTTATTTTGTCTTTTGCTAGCTTTTGAGTGCTTGACTTTGCTATCTTAGTAACATTCTTCTAACAGTAGTTATTTTTCCTGCAGGGTCTTTTTTGTGTATGTGTATATATCATAAATACTCACAAAATGTATGTATTAATTTATACTTATGCTATGTAAGAGAATTTACTGTAAATACAGTTAAAGCTTCAAAACTTAATTGGTATACAGGTCTTTTAAAGGCAATCTATCTTTCTTTTTTAGAACATTTTGTGGGATATAAGAGAATTGATACCATTAGTGTTTTTACATCGTAAGGGCAAAAGTCCACACTGGGAGAATCAGGAGTTTGCGGACATAGAGCGAAAGAATTCTGCAGATTCTTTGGCATGTCTGTCATATCTGATGTTTGTTCAGCATTTTGGTATTGACTGCTTTCCAATGGTATTTAGGTAAGAACTATTCTTCCTCACTTATCCTAAGTCCATACTTTGAAGATTCTTTCTGAGCAGAAGAAAACTTTTTATTTGTGAATAGTTATGAATGAAAACTGTGTATTTCACTAGTATTTGTTTTATGTGAACCTTTATGCATTTATATTTTATGTAGTTTATATTATATACGTAAGAACATACTCCAGTCCTGCAGATTATTATGGTTAAATTTTAGATGAGCTGTCCTTTTAAAGAAACTGGTAGGATTAGTCACATGCTGAAAATTAACGTGTATTAAATTTTCAACTGAATATTTATAGACAGTTTCCATGTAAGAGCTACTAACAGCAATTTACTATTTTGTGTCTATTTAAAAATTTTTAATTCTATATTTTTATAAATTTTCCAAAAAAGACTAATCCTGTGAAATAAATTAACTCTGTGCAAATGTATATGGCTTATGCAGTTTAATGTAAACCTAATTTTTCACTTTTAGCCCGTCATACCTTCTGCAATGCAATATGATGCATATTGAAGTGCTACTGAAAAGGTAGGATTTATGGTATTTGGAGTTGGAGATAGTGGGTGTGGTCTTTTATAGTAATTCATAGAATCAAATTTCAAATATACCAGATAAGTTCAGAGGAGGTTTTTAAACCTGAGAGTTAAAATGGCAAGTTCCACAAGAAGATGGCTTCTTTTACTAAGAATTATTAAAAGTTCTCTAAAACATTTATTTATTTATTGTTTTCAGCTTGTATTGTGATACAATTTTTAGAAACTTTATTCTCAAAATGCAAAATTAAGGTCTTTTAAACATATGCTGAATAATTAGAGTGTATATTTGTACTTCTGTAACAATTAGTTTGCTACTAGAGAAGACTATCTAAATTCAAAATTTATTTGAATGTATTCTGAGATGATACGCAATCTGATTAAAGGTTAGGCTTTCTGAAGGAAACCAGACTTTTCTATATATTGTGATTATTTCGCCTTCTGTAAGCAGCAATGTTGACCAAATAGTTTCTAGCACTGCTATAGAAGGGAAGTGTCTCATTATGACTGCTTACCATTTCCTGGTAAAATTTAAACAAAACTTCCTGATCAAAACTTCCGGTTTAGGATCTGCTGTGTTTTTCGTAGGCTTGCAGAACTATGCAAATGGAGTCATCTGGGAAAAGTTTCATTTTCCTTGTTAATCAGTGTTTTGATACCTGTGAGATATGAGATGCTGCTTTTGAGCATTTATAAATATTGAGGGCAAAAAATGTCATTTTTGACCCTGAAGAAAGGAATCTAATTTTCAACTTTTCATCAGCCAGTTTATTCTAAAAATCTTTGACAGGATTAATGAAGATATTATATTTAGAAAATACAATGGAAATTGTTGAGGGACAAGATCTTTTTGATCTCTGTTCTAGTATTCTGAAATATCAACAGTGTCTCTTTAATTAATGACTTAAATTTGATAATGTTTCCTTTGTTTTCTAGAACAGAAGAATCTATGTTATCTAAAGGACTTGTAAGTTTTTCTTTAATCAAATTTTCAATGTTAGAAAGTTTAATTTTTCCAATTTAATGGTAAAACTTCAGTTTCCCTTTCTAAGAAAGGTACAAATGATAGTTCAGATAATAGTTTCAGAAATATTTTGAGGCTTGATTTAGGTATTCCTTAGTCGTACAAACACTTATATTTATTGAACTTTATACACATGCATAAATGCTTAAATTGCCATTGTCACTTAAGCTCCTAGGAACTTAGGATATCTGAATGAGCATTTATAGTGAAGGCAGTTTTAGCCATGAAATGTTAGGCATATAGATTAATGTCTTACATATGTTCAAAATGTTGGCAGCTTTTTTTTTGTTCTTCCTGCAGGATCTGTTTGAGAGCTGTTTATTGAGAATGGAAGATAATAGCCTTCTCCATCAGTATTTAGAATTCAGAGATTTTATTAACGTACCTCAGGTAATAAGCAGCAATGTACAGAAGTCTTTAAAGTTTCATTATAAATAATATCTAGCTGTCTTCTAGGTGTTTGAGAGAGGACATGCTACTGAACCTTTATACACTTGTGTCGTTAAATTGAAACCTTCAGTGTCTTGCTATACAGAATTGATTGTCTTTTTTACCTGCTACGGCATGAAGTTCCAGTGACAATTAAAATATATGTAGTGTATGTACAGGCCACTGAAGCAGGTGGGCACTGATCTTATCTGAAAGATGGTGCTTGCTTGTTTTTGCCTCTACCTTCCAAATATGCTGCTTGACTACATTCTTATTTGGACCCAACATTACAAGAATAGTATTCTTATGTATCAGCCCTGGGATTTCAATCACTGAAGCTAATGTGAATTTCTCTGATGAGAATTTTCTCATAGGCATGGTTCTGTGGGCAGTGGGGTTTTGGTTTGTTTTGTGTTTTTAATGTCTTGAGTAGATTTTAGTCAGTGTGGTGTAATGTAATTAGAAATTATGTTTTCTTTGTCCATCTGCAGGATTTGGTGAAAGTTATGACCCTTTGTCCCATAGAGCATCTGGTATGTAATGTGACCTACAGAATCAGTTAAATGCTGAATTTATTTGATTAGAATTAATCTGATAACATCTTTTTTTTCTTTAGAGAAAAAAGAGTTTAAATATTTTGCAGTTGTTCATAGACAAGTTTGATGCAGAGGGAAAATACACATTATTCAGGTATGCATTCAAGTTTCTACAGTAATTGTGTAATATCAGCCTTATTGAAGCTTAATTGCATAGATACAATGATTTCTGACAGAACTTCTATCTGGTAAACCACATTGATTTTACTATGTTAATTTTTGGATAAATAATGACTTTCAACTATCTCACACAAAATCAGTTGTCTTATGTAAGCTAGTGTTTAAAGGTTACATAGTCATCTTGTTTTTCTGTGGTAAAACTCCCACTTAGTGAATAAAGCCATGTCATCTAAGTTCTGAGCTAATTATATAGGAGCTTTGAAGAGATAATATCTTTTTGTTTGTTTGAAGGTGTTTACTGAAGACAAGCAACCATGCTGGTGTGGAAGGATACATTATTAAAAATATAAAAGATCAGATTCACTTATCGTTAACGGTGAGGCTATTACCACTAAAAAACAAGTTGCCATCTCAAAATTCTATCAGTATTATGTTGAGAAAATGGGTACAGCTTAAGCTTTGAGTGATGCGTTAAAAAAATCCACTTTGAAAAGAAACCTAAGATTGGGAAATTACATAATTAAAAATGCTGATTTGGATTTTTTCTGTGTATGTATTTTTACATTATAATTTTACAATAGTATTTTTTAATTGCACAATCTTACTGTATTTTTCGAAGTTATTACTTTTTCTGTGCTTGAAAATACATGCTTCTTTCTTAAACAGGAACTACTCAGTATTTTGCTTTATCCTCACAGTTCCTCATTTCTTGAATATAATTCAAATGCTACAGTCCAGACAGAATTATTAATTTTTTTCTTGGTTTTTATGCTGACAGTCAGCATTATATTACGAGTGCTTCACAAACATTAAATTAATCCAAAAGGGTTGAGCTAGATCAAAGCAATTTAAATCTCATATTTTATAATCATTTATACCACGAAGTTGGAAAAATTAATTAAAAATAAATTTTTAACTTTTTTTTTCTTTCTCTTTTACCCCCCATTTGTTTTTTTTCACCACTGCTTAGGGCCTTTTCCAAACCAAATTTAATTCTCAAGAATACTGCCTTTTGTCAAATAGGACAAGATAGTAAATTTATGCATATTTTATGCTAGCACAATTATGTTAGAAAGCAGTGAATTACTATTTATTAGATCATCGTCTGCCCTGTATATTGAATCAGCAGGGGTGAAGAAGATGATAATATGAAAACCATTCCAAAAGGGGCTTACACTAATATTGAATAGGTAAAAGTATATTCTGAAATTTCCTTACTAATGAATTTTTTGACTATGCAGCTTCAGAATTCTCTTAATACATTTCTTCCATGTAGAGATCCCTGACTGTCAAAAAGACAAATAATTTAAAATTTTATCACATGAATTTAAATGTTCTAGGTTTGTTGCAAAGCATTCTGCTATAGATGGAATGATAACAATTTCTAGTTGCTATCCATTTATTTCATCTTAATTTTTGTGCCCAGCTAGTCTTAGTCTTTCCAGGTCCCTCGTCTGATCTGACTTAACAGACAGTCACCGTTCTTGTCTAATCTCAGTTTTCCTTCCAGTCCATTTCTGGGTTTAGAAATATGCAAAAAAACCTTAAAAACTCCTGATAATCTTTCAAAAAAAAGCCAACCCACATTGTGACACTACTATTATGAAATTAATAGAGTCTGGCAGATAGCCAATTGTTCCATACCTCAATATAAAAAAAAAAAAGTGCTTACTAAATTTTTCTAAGTTTATGTAAGCAAATAATAACTGTATTGATGGTGGTATGCTGAAGAGGTGGAAAATCTATTCTGAAGAAATTGAAAAGAACAGTTTGGCATGGGGAGACAAAGTAGGGAGGAAGTCTAGTCTGTATACTTCAATCACATCTAGTAATTACAAAATACTGCTTCTAGTGTTTGATTTTTTTTTTTTCCTTTTTCTGTTTTCCCAAAATTATTGTTAAGTTTTTTAAGATTTAAGATACTTTTAAGATTTAAACTTTGCACTCAGCTAAACTTTTTATATTGTTTTTCCAGAAGGCATGTGACAACATTTGGTTTACAGGACATCACCTGATCTCCCTTCTAGATTTAGTGCTTTTGCTTCCAGAAGGTGCTGAGACAGATCTTCTGCAAAACTCAGATAGGTGAGTTGTAATTGCAGTTAGAGGCTTTTCTCCTTTTTTAATCATTTAAAAAGACATCAAACTACCTTACCACAATGGGAGGTATGCTGTCATGTAACTAATGAGGTGACAACCTCTATGTATTTAAAATTTTTGGAACTGGAAACAGAAACGATCACTTATTTCAACCATCCTTTCAACTTCTGCATAGAAGAATGTTCCAATGCTATTACATTGATTTTAGCACTAAAAAAGGAATTCCTCCTCCATTCCCTGGGAATATAAGGCCTCAGATGTCAAGTTACAGAACTAATTGGTAAAACGTTATTTCTTCAGGAAAGTATGCTTTGTCAGCTTTCTGCAGAAGCAATTAGAGGAACAAAAGAAATGTGGTATGTTGTTTTACACGATATAGGGCAATAAGAATTATCAGATACAACTTATAGCACACAGCCTTTTGGAGGCTGTTTCAGAGACTGCTGCTGGGAATCCAGTACCTCATGAGTGGAAATACAGAGCCACCTGAACAGCGAATGCTTGCATTCAGTAATATAAAAATAACTGAAATGTCTCTGAAAATCTTGTGTATAGGACAAGTATTTTCCCATGTGATGAATAGAGGTTGGGGTTGTAAATCAGTAGGGTGATAGTGTCCAGACAGACACATAACTACTTAAAAAAACAGATGTATGATCTGTAATTGTACTGTTTCTCTGGAAAAAGCAGTAAATAGTTTCTGCTAAAAAGTACGGTAAAACAAAAGCAAAAAGCATATTTTTAAAAGCACTCCAAAGTAAACATTCAATACAGTAATAAAGATGACTGTCACACTAGGTTCAAATCGACTTCAGATCACCAGTGATGCATATTACAAATCCTGTAACAAGGTTCTGTCTTTTCAGAGGACTCTTCCCCTCACAATCACTAGCCTTCTCCCAATCTGCTGACAGTTTTAATTTTGATTGCAGAGTGTCAACTGTTGTAACGTGGGCGCTACTGCACACTGGTGCTCTAGACTAAGCTGTACTGCTCAACAGATGAGTGGTTGTGTTTTGTACACATGGATATATTTAGGATGTCTGGCTAATGGACAATTTAAATTACTAATATAAATCTGCGCTTTAAATGATAACTAGTACACTTTTAATTCACAGGATTATGGCGTCACTAAATCTACTGAGATACTTAATCATTAAGGATTCTGAAAGTGATAATCAAGTAAGTACTAACTGATTTGAAAATGATTGATTAGCTGAGGGCTGAGAGTTGGATTCATGTGAACACTTACCCTTGATTCAAAAGCATGGTTTTTGCATTTTTCTTTGCAATGGTCAGTAATCCAGAAGTAATGCTTTTATTAACTATGTTAAGAGATACGTGGTGTTACTTTATTCTGATGAAATTTGACTGCATTCATACTTAACTGTTACTGTAAACAAGCTAATCCTTTTACTCTGCCTGATGAACTGTGGTCTGTGTCCATAATTTTAGAGTATGTCACCATAAAATCACATCTCTTATCAAGTATTCTGATGAGAAGAAAACACTTGTTACTCCTGCTTATTTATTCACTAGTATCCCTCAAGCCTCTGAGTGCTTTCTCTATACTAATAATACAAACCTTTGCAGTTCAAGAGATCCATTTTATTCATCTTTGGGCAAAATACTTCTTGTGCAATGTGCTAAAATTGTTAGTATTAAGATTTCTCAGAAAATATTTAATAACAGTATTTAAATAGTTTTTAGCTGTGCAAAACAGTATTCTATATTTACAGTAACTGTGCAGGTGCATGACAGGTACATGTTAAAAGCTTCTGTAGGTACTGGCATCAAACAAATTCTTGTCTGTAAGATCCATCTGCTGAAGTAACAAAAAAACCCCTTTCTTGACTTGAATAAACAATGTCATGGTCAGATGAGTATTCTAACCAGCAGATAAGTATCCTAAGGGGTTTTGTTGTTCTCCCCCAGTTTCTTGACTGACTTTATGATTTGGAGTAATGGATTTCATCACATCATTTTCTGTTTTCTAAAATACAGAAAAAATTCAGATCTATTTTTAGAGCACTTTGAGATCTATGAATACAAGTTCTATAAGTGCCGAGTGATGTTATTAGTCTAAGTAGAATAATGCAGGTTACGGTGATTACCAAAACTATAATGAAGATGAATAGCAAAAGTAGCTCTCAGTTGGTGCATTACTATTTATGTAATTAGTTAGTATTGATAGACTATATCTGTTTCTCAGATTTAAGGACTGATTACTATTTAAATGCTCATTATGGACCAGTTTCATGTAAATCCATAGCTTTGTAAGAAAAGAGAATTCCTCTTTTAGTATTATTAAAAATATTTATATAGTAGCACACAATTACTATAACAATGCTGTCTAGTACCTGGCGTAAAGAATGTCCCAACAGTTTGAGAAGAAAATAGCATCACCTCTTCTGAAGTTTTCCCTTACATTTAAGCCCTGCCAGTTCTTGACTTCCTCCCTGGGTCCCTTCATATAGTGCAAGTGGGGCGGAAAGAAAATGCCTCCTTTTATGTCAGTTCAGATGTTTTGATTGCTGTGTAACGAGCACTTTCATTAATCAAGTTTAAAAATCAGTATTTTTCTGGAACGTTGTTTCTTCATTTTTAGCCCCATTCTGGTGGAAATAATTACTGCTTTTCTTATATGACCAGTTAACTTTGTGTCATTGAACATTAAAATTTGGTGAATTTTCCACTGTAATCAACAATACCATTTAACGTTGAAGTTCTTATTTTTATCATCCTTACTCTGCCCTTTGAGGATACTGCCTGAAGAAGGGAATTGTATAAATAGCTCCTATATCTAAAGACACAAAGACTGCTTTGTATTTGTTTCCTTCTACAGCAGTTTTGTAACTACAGGCTTATAAGGCACCAAGGCACAGAAGTTTTCCTCTTGTGCTGTGTAACCTTGAACAGCCTTGTTTTTGAGCATCTCTTCCTTCTATCTCTTGTTCCTGAGTGCCGTTATTGTAAACTTATTTCACCCATGCCAAACTGGGGACAAGTTCATGGTCACGTCGGCTACTGTGCCTAAGGATGGGGTAGTAGCATATCCAGTAACATTCCTACAATGGTTTTTTAAACTGAACATGATATAGGCAAGACCCTTATATATTTGAGGAGCGTGACGTTTATCAGAGCTTTCATTTGGCATTGCAATACAGTGTTAATTCAGGAACATGAATTTAAATGTTTGCCATTTTGCTGCTGAATTATCTTAGAGGAACCTACAACTGCTGTTCACTGACTGTAGAGATTCTAGCCTGAGAAAGTGGCTAGTACCCCCCTCCAACATATCAAGATCATTTCAGCTTTGCTTACAAGTTGAAAATGTGCGTTTCCATTGCTGTAGTTATCATAAGTTTGCCCCCCACCCTTTTATCTTTTTTGACTGCTTCATCCTCCAATTTTCAACAAATAATGTGAGAGAGAGGGAGAGGAGCTTAAATATCCATCATGATGCTATTCATGGTTAAATGCATAAGTATAAATTCTTTTTTCCTCCCAGCATAGAAGTGTATGTTATAAAGACTAGTCCAAAAACTTCTGCTCAAAAACCCAGCATTGCAATGCTTCATTAAACCTAATTTTTGACCTTCTCTGTTCTGTTTGAATAGACTGGTGTATGGACCACACTTGCCAAGATTGAGCAAAATTTTTTAAAACCACTGCATGTAGGACTCAATATGTCAAAAGCACACTATGAAGCAGAAATAAAGAATAAGAAAGAAAACAGAAGAGGTGAGTTGTTTTCTTTTTTTCTTAGCTTTGTTCATATTTAGAAACTTTGGAAGCAAAGAATTGGTGAGTGCTGTATACATCATGTTTTATTTAACTTTTGACACTATTCCAGATTTCAAATAATAGTTCAGTATTTGCTATATTTTATATTAATAATTTTCATAACTGGTCAGAAAAATCTGAACTTGTTTATCTCTTGTCACATTTGTAAACCTTATGCAACCTGATAGAAGTGTCACATGAAGACCTGCAAAGCTTGTTCTGCATTTATACTTTTGATTTTAAGGTTAGACAGGAGCATCTAAGGCTCTCTGAATATATAGCCCTTAGGTTTCATGCTAGGTGTGGGGAGGCTAACAAGAGAAGAAATAATTCACACAGCAAATAGGTGCTCTCTTAAAGCCTGAAGGACTACATTCTGAATTTTTTATTTTTTATTTTTAATCTGACACACAGAATCAGATTCTGCTCTTTGTTAAGTAGACACATTCCACAGGGCATAAGAGCTGTAGCTGCTTCAGGCGATCCCTTTGTATGTCAGATCCTCTGTTCCTTTGTGGTCTCCAGTATAATTAAGAGCCCAAGGAACTTGCTTCTGCTACCAAAAACATCGGTACAGCGCTTTGCCCCTAGTCATATCCTCTTCTGTGGCTGTAAACTGTATAAGTATGAGGCAGAGAAAGGGAATTTTTCTGAAGGCAACCTGTGGATATCTTTAAAATGAATCAGGAAGCTTTTTCTTTAAGTCCTCTTACATTTCTCTAGCCTTTGACAAAGCATAAAGAGATCTGAGTTCAGGAGAGAACATTTAACTCGTAACAGTAAATGATTTAGTCTTTTTCCCCAATGTATAATCTCTGTAAGCATTACGTTGAATTTCAAATATGTGGTTTGAATGTGAGAGGTTTTCCCCTCAGTTTTCAGACTTGTCCTTGTAGTTTTGTGTGCTGCAAGTAAGCTGCTTGAAACAGAGAAGCCTGCAGGCTTTTCTTAATAAAATAAGTATTTCATGTCTGGATTCATTTAAGTCAAGCTAAAGAACCTCTTTACTATCTCTCTGGATGCGGAAATATTAAAAATGACCAGATTTTTTTTTTTTTCCTTTTAAAAGGAGCATTTTAGCCTCATAAAATTGGCTTGTGTTGCAGATATTACCTGTTCAGTAATGTAGTCATATGTTTTACAGAACGTGTAGATAGCATCCAGCCCAAACTGTCTTCCTCTTAATGTTCAGCACCTTCTGTCTTGTGTTTGGTCAATCCCTAGGTTTGTGGTTTTTAACAATTACTGTCTAGAAATGCTACTATATTAAATATTCTTTTCATTCTAAAAGTTACGGGAATTGGCAGCCTGATCTCTGGTTGTTTTTTTTTTCTCTACAGAGGCACACAGTTCTAACACAGTTTGTTCTGTAACTGTTAGTGGGGAAAAGATGCCTGCCATGACTACTGAAATGCAGCTTCAGGTGAGTTTGCATTTCCTTCGAAGTTATTCAGAAGTATTGAAATTTAGTTTCAATCTGGAGACAAATGTATCTGTACAGTGGGTAAAGAAAATAAAATTTTTCTAATAAAAGTTAATCTCTTGTCATTTCAGGTTTTACACTCGGCTCTCTTCACATTTGATTTAATAGAAAGTGTTCTAGCTCGAGTAGAAGAACTCATTGAAGTGAAAATAAAAGCTGTAATGGATGAAAACAGTTAGGTCAGCTGAAGTATTTGAAATAACATACTTCTTACCAGATCATTTTGACTATGAGACTTTAGCTGAAAAGGAGGCTACCAATCTTTAAAGAAGAGTGATTTAGAGTGGCCTCTAGAATTGCAAATGCTGCTCTTCATAAGTCTTGTTGTTGTTCTTATTTTCTTTTGCTATTGTTCTATGCAATTCAGAGATGTCGTATTTACAAAAGTACTTCTCTTCTGAATTTGATGCTTTTTCTTAAGTTTAGAAACTAAAAACAAGGGGGGTTTTTTTGTTCTTACGCTGTGGCAAGGAGGTATGGTTGTGCATTTATTTTTCTGTTAATTTTCAAAATTTGTTAGATGATAGTTGCTGACTGGTGTTGTGAATTACAAAGATTTTTATAAAGTGACTGGAAAACCATTAATTAAAAATCACTGTTTAAGCACAAGGTATTTTTATTAACCCTTTTTAATGTTGACAAACAAGCTTCTGTATTTACAAACAGGACTGTAAGCTATAGATAAATAACAGTAGAAACAGTATGGCAAAGGAAACCAGGTTTAAAGAAAAACACATCAACTTTGAGCCAAATAAGATGTCAAGGCTTAGTAACACAACAGATAACACTCGTGTTTTAAAAACACACTGTATAAGATTTCATACATGGACCTGTTTATGCATGGGAAACCTGTATTTTGGAATTGTTTATCATCCTTATCTTTAAGGATAAAGTTTTCCTTTGGGAAATTATTATACACAGATGAGCTCATAAGTTCAGAATCAAGTTAAAAATAAGGATGGCTTTTCTGTAGTGCAGTTTAACCACTTTTTTTCTTAGAATGCAGATTTGGTATAATATATGTTATTTTTCACTGTATAGTTATTTAATATAAATTTTCATTCCAAATGCATAAGCTGTATATAGTCTTTTGAAATGTAACTATATATTTAAGAACATTCTATATTTTGTTTAAAATGTAGCTGCTATTTATGAATAAAAACCCCAAATACTAAATTAATTACAATGCAACTGGTACTCCTGAAGCATCTTCCAAACTGGACTGTTTTCTATTATTTGGGCTTTTGTCACTGCCATTTTGTAACGAATATCATCTGCTCGTGGCTTGGAAGTTATCTTAGAGGAAAGAACAATATTGTGAGTAGGACACAGTAACTCTTAAGTAACAGAATATTCAACATCTTATTTTTCAAATAGTACAAATGTGAAATGATTCAGCAGTAAAATCTGAATCATGTTCTCTGAAGTAGATATTCAGGAATGATGTACACAGAGGTGATCTGATGTATCCCTTTAGGTGCAAGACCAGTCGTAAAATAACCAGTCCTGTCAGCATGGCATCTGAATATCTGGATTGTATTTCAACAGGAGTTGGGTCTGGTAGCTTGGGATTAGTTGGATGGTATTGCTCCCTTAGCCAGGTCTGTTAACCTGGGGCAAAAAAAGTTCATCTCGTAGGCTCTATACCAGTTAGGGATTCTCTGGCAAAAGATGAGCTCATTAAACTGGCTTTGTACTGCATCAGTAAGAAATAACGTAATGGCAACCAACAGACTTGTGTACACTAGCATCACTTCTTAGGGGGCTCTCCTGCTCAAGTTTGGTGTAAACATTCTGAACAAGTAGAAAAGCAAATTCAAGTTTATAGGATCAGCAGTAATCTTAAAAGCTTTTAGGTTAATGCTGTGTTAAGAGACTGGGCCAGACATCAGTAGATTCCATAAAAAATTTAAGTACAACGTTCAGCATTGTAATAAGTATTTAACAACTTTTGCCATATAAGTGAGATGTAGCTTACACACTTTTAAAATGATGAATACTGCAAATAGGTTAATGGTAATTATTTTGAGATGCTTGCTTCAGGAAAGGATAAAATGTAAATTCGTATTTGACTCCTAACATGTCATTCAACTTGCTCTTTTTATTTTTGGTACATGAGATGCTAGTACTGTTATAGTTAGTATCTAAGTTAGAATTTTAATGGAAAAATGTTCTTTAAAGAGGCTCAGTAAATAGATTTAATTAATAATGTGTTGATGCATACAGGATATGTTGCAGATACACAGATAAATTACACTCATTAAGCTGCAGAAATAATATACTAGTATGTGCATCATTAAAAATCCACAAGTGACTGAAGTTTTCAGATTGGCATTTTTACTTTGTCATTACATATTTAGATTCTGTGCTGGTTCTGCACTAGTAAATGAAGACAAGACATCCTAATTTAACAGTGGTAAATCAGCCGAATTAGCTTTTAAATATCTAATCTCTCTTCATAGCTTTTAAAGTTACCTTTAACTGTAGTTCAAAGCATCAGAGTAACAGTCCTACCTCAATATATGACATGCACTGTGGTCAATATGACCCAAAAAGTTCCATTATGGAAAAATAAATATTTTATAGTTCTTGGCTTACCCTCTACCCTACCCTACCCCTTACGCTCTGAAGAATGAATATTTTTAAGTATATGCAACCAGACTTACCTTAGCTATAGTTAGCATTAACTTAACGGTTTCAGCAGTATTATGAACTGGTATTATACGTAAATTACTGCCCAGGAATCTGCATATCAAAATAAATTAAGGTTAAGGTTACTTTTAGAATGCACATTTCATTTGTTATGCCATACAACTCAAAAAGCATTCTCACATGATGTAAACAACTTCTTACTGTGCCTTCAACACACATACAGAGATGATTGCTTTTATCTTTAACAGCAACTGGAGTGTTTATGCTGTTTGTATAGCCATCTGTCCCATTTCTGTACCACGTGTTCAGGTGGGATTTGGAAGGGCTCATTTCTTTTTCTAGGGCTCTCTGACAATCAGTCAACACTTAAGCATGTGTATGTTCAGAGAGAACTAAACCCTCTTCTGCTATACTGTTGAAGACTGTCCATTCTCAGTGCCAGTAAAAAAATGTTTGGGGGTTTTAAGGCTTTGAAAGAACACAGGAAATATCTAAAAACACTGTGTTAAAAATACTTTAGAATTTGAACTAAATCTTTGTAGTGTTCTATCTAAATATAGCAATCTGTACGTCAGATGCAGTTAAGATAATAGGATAATTCTGCTAAGAATTTCATGCAAAGACTTGTTCATTCAAATAATTTAACCTAAAATTAATTCTCTTTCTATAAATAGTATTATTGATGTGCATTCATTCTTGAGAATGTAATCTGAAGATTTAAAATACTCGCATCAGTTATCATTCAGTGCAGTCATGGAAGACAGATTAAAGCTTAGGCAAGCACAGAGCCTCTCCTTAAGACTTGTTATTTTAAGTGTGTTGTAACAATGACAACAAAGTTAGCATTGCTCCATTTTTTGTTGTAGAGCTACAATGTGATAGGGACTTAACAACAGACAATGAGGGATTTTAAATAATCAAAAATTTAATCCAAACAAAGTGCCCAGCTGCTCCATTGTATACTCCCCTGTGGCCTCCCTGGGTGACTACCACCTGTTCTTCCCCTCGGTCTGTTTGATGACTTGGACTCATTCACAGTAAGACCCGTGCTGGTTAGATACCTGATCTGAACTTGGTTGCCTGCTCTTCTTTCTTAGCAAAAATAAATGTTCTAGGCAGCGTTCTTCCCTAAGAGTAGGTACTCAGGCTCCTGTTGAGTTTTGCTAAAACCTGATGCAGAAACTGTGGTTCGATTTGCATTTAGGGATTAAGGAAATAAACAGATGCAATTTTGCTAATACTAGCAGTGGGCTAAGCAAAGCATGAATGAATGAAGTGCAACAAAGGAACAATTACATGTTACTTACCTAGATTCACAAAAATCCATTTCTATCACTAGTTTTGCTTCCAAACTACAGCAGGTCTAAATTTAGTTTGTATTTATTAATTTGATCAATGGCCATTAGAACACAGGGCTGATCTTTGCTCCAAGGTGTTTAAAAATTAACGTACAGATTTACTGTGGATATTAGTGGAATGCTTATTTGAGCTGGGATGATAAAGATGGCTTTTCTTCTGCTTCCTCCATGATACACCCAACCCTACATAAAGTGTTGAACAACAATTCTATAACGTTGTTTATAAAGAAAGAAATCCTTCCCCAGTTGTAACAAAACCATAGAAGAGCAGAAAGAAACAGTAATACAGGAAGGCCTGAAAATACCTGGGGACTTTGTTTCTTAACAAATCCAACAGATGACTTGTTTGAGAGAATATGGCACAAGTTTCAACCCCACCAATGCAAAAGCTCAGTGATTTACATAAAACAGCAGAACTCCAAGCTGTCAGGTAGTAAAAAAGCACATGCATCTAAAATATAACTGTGCCTTGTCAACATCAATTTGGTATGGCCTGCAATGGCAAAACTATTATTTTTATTTTAATAAAACTACTGACTTGCTAAATGGAATACAGTTTCAAAACATCACATTTGTTAGTCATCAACATATGCACAAAAGCTGTTGTACATAACCACAAAGTAGATTAAGAATTAGCACTGCCATCAGCTGAATAACATGTTCTTGCTGAATGGTTGCAGAGCTTTTAAAACCTCTCATGAAAATTTATGGAATTTTTACAAATGGATAATAGATTCCCTACATTTCATCCCATACACTCTGCTACTCATCAGCATTTGGCAGCGTGCCCAGGATTTAACGAAACTGCTGCTGGTTTCAAGGATGTAAAGATCAAAGACTCCATTAGAATAGTCACTTCTTTGACACCAAGAGGGAAAACCAACTGCAGTTAGGACGACTGTACCTTCCAGAAAATAGTTCTGGCTACAAGTACGGAGTGCAATCTGATCACTGTTGTCAGCAGGTATGTACTGAAGCATGCAGATTTTCAGGCTTCATTAGAAATCACAGATAAGAGTTCAAAACCCACCAGTTTTAATGTCCAGTATTACACTTTTGGTGTAAAATAACATTATTTCAGTTGTTCTAGCTCTGTATAATAGACACTGTTCCAGGAAAACAGATTTTAAAAGCTGGTGAACAATCTGTGCTTTATAACAAGCCTTTTCTCATGAAGGAAATTTGCCTGTTCTGTTTTGGAAGTGACTATGAAAAGATGCTGACAGAGCTAATAATATTGCCTAATTTTCCAGTTCATGGGATGTTATTTGCTATGTTTTGAGGAATGTCTTGTTTTGTTACCTATGACAGGTCAGACTGATTCACTTCGTATTCTTTTCATTTGCCATTAATAAACATATGCTTTAAATAATTTTCCCATGCATTAGCAAAATAAAATTCATATTCCTGAAAATAATTCCTAAAAAAATGTTCCTGAATCTAGGACTGCTACTTCATTTCTTCCTAGCAATAAAAACTTTGGTTTGATGATGAAATCATACCTTCTCTGAATCCTAAACATGACATTCCATTCTTCTGGTCCATGAAGAGCAGCTGACAAAACCAAAAAACTGTTCCGATGAATGTTTATGAACTTCTGAATTCTTTCAGAAAACTGTTCTTCTCCTGTCATAAGCAAGTCTTGAGTGTCTGACAGTAAAAATGCAATACCTATTGAAGAAACGGATGTAAATGTACATGCCATGGCAGTAATGTGATTAAGTTCTCACCAAAAACCAGGCAGCAGAATTCTTATTCAACCATTAGTTTAAAAGGTGATGGAACAAAACACAGGAATGAATTTATATATCTTGACAGTGAAATGCAATCATGAGATTTAGCCAGCAATGATTAGTAATTTTAAGATAAAACTACAAATAACTCAGACATTTTCTACCATAACATCAAAAAAACCCCAACTGTTCAATCCACTCAAAGTACAGACATCTGAATGCCTTTGAAAGCACACGCTTCAGGAATAAGCAATTGCTATAATGGAATGAATTCAGGGCAAATACAAAGACTGACTGAAGAGCTCCACAAGTCCTGTTTCTAAATGACATAAACACACCTGTAACATCTTAAAAGTTAGCTAAACTGTCTACCATGAGAAATGAAATTATAAACCTGCCAACTAAGTTATTCTGAAAGGGAAAGTTAAGGCGGCTGAAGTTTAGAAGGCTTAACAATCGAGGATGCAAAAGACTAGGCCAATGTGTGCCTTGTTAGTCCTTATAGTTCAGGAAAACTTCAGATAAAGGGTCTTGCCTACCTGTCTAGAGCATCTTCTGCTCTAAAAAAGGAAGGATAGATATTTCATGTTTGTAGTTTCAGTGATTTTGTAATCAAACCTGCCCAAAAAATCCTTTCCCTAACTCCTCTGCTACCACCAGGTCTGCAAATTCAACCTGGAAGATGAAAGCCAAGAGTCTCTTGTGTTTACAGCCATGAATACTAAAGATCTTGATGGCTGTCTTACATGTTAGTGGCACTCAACGTGTTTGCTCAGTTATAACAAGAATTTACTGAACCATTCAACTGATAACCACCAAATCTAATGTAGCTGTTCTACAATACGCCCCAAAAAAGTAAAAAACAATGAAAATGTTTCATCCCCAAAGTTCTCTGCTCCATCCTCCAATTTACATGCAATCACAGCACAGCTCCTTCCACTACTGCACGACATTCCAACAAGGCAGCTTTAATTCAGTTCAGTAGCCTACAACAGGGCCTGACCTTGTACCTCATCAGAGTTCATGAGTTTAAAAGCATGAACTTCAAAGTACCGTACCAGAAAGAGAAAAAATCACGGATCCAATTTCCACTGAATCTGAATATCGAAGTCGGTGTTGCTGCCTCCGTAGAATTGCAGAAATTTCATGATTCTAAATAAATTTTAAAAGGTTATTTATAAAATATGTTTTCAGCCAACATATTAGAAATATTCTTAAAGCATTGTCTGAACCATTACAGATAGAACTTTGGCCTCATTGTTTAAAAAATATTTTTTATTCCACTTGCAATAAAAAATAGTAAAAAGTTAATTAAACTTTTTCAGGTAATGAGATTCTGAAATATTTGCCTTGGAAGTTATCAAACATTGAATGACAATTTTGTATGCATACACTCAGTTTGCCTCAGGAAACTCCTGCATAATACATAAAGATGCTCAAACATTTTACAGTCTATTTTTGTAAGATGTGCTAAAGGAGGATTTGCAGAAGTGAGGAACATACAGTAGTGTGTTTCTATGACTCCAGTTAATTAGACTGCATTATTTTCACAGATGTCAGCATTTCATCTGGAAGATAGTTCAGAAAATCTGTATGGAACATGATTTTCTTTAAAGCTTTTTAACAGAATGCAATCCACTCAGGGAAACTAGAACATTGCACTATGCAACATAATCATCTACAGAATGGAATGGGTTTGGATGTAATTTTCAGCCTGCAAAAAGCATTTCTGCAGTATGTTCTACAGAAGCTGCTCAAACACACACATTTTAAAGATTAAATCATTGAATCTTTTCTAGCTAATAACACGTTTTTTAACGTACCCATTTAAAACATAGCCAACCTGCCTATATAGGGAAGTGTCCTGATTTAGTGGAAGAGTGCAAAATAAAGTCAGGATAGCAAGTGAACCCTGAAGGAGACAGTAACCAGAAATGTTATGCTTTTGATTGGTCTGGAAAGGGAACATTCAATGACAGCTGCTTATGAGGTATAACTACAATTTTGGAAAAATTCTGCTTCAAAGCCACTGCTGACAGTGAATTATTTAATGCACAAATACAGATAACAGCTATAAGAAAAGGATAGCTGCACAGGGAAGAGAGAAATCTCATAACCAAAACGGATACAAAGCACTACCTTTGTAAAAGAAAAACCATCTTAGATTTGTATTCAGCTATTTACGTATCTTTGCTCACTGGGAGTCCTTACTAACAGCAGTAGTTTTGAGTAGAGCTGGGGCCCTTATTAACAGGAGCGAGTTATACTGGTATAGCCAATGAGATGACTGCCCTTCGATACCTCTTACCATGTTATGGATTAAGTTGCTCTTGAAGCAGTTCCCAGACTGGAACAGTTTACAGGCTGTCATTTCAAGACAAGCAAGCAAATAAGAACAGGCTTTAAACTGAGGTGACTGAGGAATTACTTCAACACCATTTACACAGCAGAAATGGGGTGATAACCTTGTCAGCCAAGCTAGTATAAGATATCCTTGCTTATGAATCAAAGCCCTCCTGCCTCTAAATTCTCTCCAGCTGGCATGAAATTGGCCTCAGCTGCAGAAACTAATTACCAGCTCCTTGACATACCCTTTCACTTTACTGGGGAACACAGTCCAGGCTTCTGATATTAACAGATCTAAATCTAAATCAGTATCTGTAAGACTCACTGTTTTAAACTGAGTTGCACACTTATTGAGCAATGTTGATAGTGGGTAGTAGAAAATAAAGTGTTTAGGGAGAAATTCAGAAAATGAAAAACATTTCTGATGGATTTATTTATAGTGCTAATTGAAAGCAGCATCAGTGCAGTGTGAAAATGATGAGTCAGGAGGACAATCCTAAAGCAGTGTAACTCAGAATAGCAGGTGGCAAGAATACTAAATAGATACAGAAGTAGCTAGGAGAAAAACCACACACACACATAAAGAACTGGTACTATAGTAGAAGCAACTTCAGACTAATATCACTGTTTTATCCTCAAAAAGCTATATTCATTGACACTGCATAAAATATTTCCACATATAGAATATAGGAAATGCTTCTTTCAGCATTTCTTAGTGAGTGAGATGCTGCTCTTGACAAGTGGTATTGTACCTGCAGAGCTGTACTCATAATAACTGTTGTTATCCATCTTGACTGTTCCTGCCCACCACTTCCTGTCATTTTTTCCAAGGGTTTAATGGCTTTGCAGTGAAATCTCTGGTGCCACCTTCTGAAAAGCTTGGAAAAAGAAAAATTACAAACATTACCTGCCAGTTAGAGAGGTGAAATATTTAAGGCACACAGATCCATTAAAGATGTGATTAAAAACCAGGGCACTACCTAATTCTTCAAAATGTATACAGTTGCCTACTACCACTGAACTAATTTAAGATGGCAGTTAGATACCTAAATGACTTTAAAGAATCTGCATCTGAGAGGGCTTAACATCTCCAAGGCATAACAGGGAGAGCAACATAATCACAGAATCACAGAATTGTCTAGGTTGGAAAAGACCTTGAAGATCATCCATGAATGACCATAATGAATAAAGGACTTCAGAAAAACATTCCTAAAAGCACTTAAAACGACTAAGGAACATTTGCCCTATTTTCAAGGGGCACGTTTGTCACTGTGCACCTTCTACATTAAGATACTTTTGGGAAGACTGCCCTGGGCCTCCTGCCCAGCCTGGAGCAGCCCACTATGCCGCAGGCCTGAGCGCTAGCTCTTTTTCATGTACGTTTGCCTTTCATTCTTCTGAAAATATTCCTGGTATCTTGGCAGGCGCTTCTAGTGCAGTAAGGCTCATGTGGTGCAGCTGGGGACACTCACTGCGGCATCCAGGAGGGCGGGCCGGGCCGCACGCCCCTGAGGCGCCCGCCTGGGGCGCGGTGGCACCGCGAGCCGCGCGGGGGGGCGGGGGGAGGGAGCGCTGGTTTCCGCGACACCTCTGTGCCAGCTGGTTCCCAATACAAGTTGTAACCGGGCCTCTCCCCGTTTTAGAAACCCCCGTGGCCCGCGGGGCTGCCTGGAAGGCAGCGGGAGCGCCGGCGGCTGGCAGGACCCGGTGCCTCGCGGCTGGGCACCGAGCAGGTAAGCCCTCGGCAGGGCCGCGGCGGGGCCCAGACTCCTTCCCGCAGCCCTCAGGAGGAACCAAGGTTGCCCCTTAGCGGGGACGGGCGGCAGCTGAAACCAACCTTGCCTCACAGGTCTGAGAGGTTACGAGATGGCAAACAGCAGCTCCCAACACCCAAATGAAGTGCCCGTAACTTACTGCTCGGAAAGGAACTCAGGCCTTGGTGGCCTGAGGAAGCACCGAAGCCGGTTCCCGCCTTTTCTCCGTCCAGCTCGACTCGTGAGTGCCGGCCTCGTGTTGCCCTGTGGGCACTGGCTGCTGCTGCTGACAACCCTGCCGTCTCTAAAGTCTTCCCATAAAAAGTCTTCCAGAATCTTGGTGTTGGCCTGGGAGACTGCTGCCTTACAAGTATAGACTGTGTGACATTTTTAGATGATAAAAAGGACTGAAAGGACAAAAATGTGAAGGACATCAGGCAAAACAAGTGGGTGTTATAAACAATGATGGTAATAAATCTACTTTTGCATAGGAAGAAACCTTGAGAGAATGTTTTTAATGGGCAGTTAATTCGGCAGCTGTTTCTGGGGAAGAATATTGCAAATTATTTTCTATGATACTCTAAACATAGAAGTTACACAGTACAAAAACATGAAAGCAAGAAACAGCACCACTTTCAGTGAAAGAATGTTGGAGATTTTTTCATCATGTAAGAAGAAACTAATTTTACACAGTAAAGAAGAGCTGGAGTGCAGTCATTAAAAGTACTTAAAAAGAACATTGATTTCCACCCCTGCTCTTCACCTAGTGTGCAAATCTAGACTCATGACCATCTACTGAAACCAGTATTTTTATTGAAAATTTGAGATTGTAGTAAAAGTTTTTCCTTTTTAGAGCACTTTAAAATACAAAAGAAGTAATCTCATTTATATATTAAAAATTATACATTTAAATAGCAAATTGTCTAGCTTGCTTGGAAAGAATTAGACATCTTAGTGATTTAAAAATTACTCTTCTTTCTGTTTCAGACAAGAAGTGGATTCGCATCTGATTTCCTACTTCTGTTGCTCAAATAAACCCAAGTTACAGTTACCCCTCACTGCAAGAGTATGGAAATGTCATGCAACTTTTAATAGTAAGTCAAATATTTCTAATACTGAAATTTTAAATTTCTGTGGAGTATAAATGTGAAAGCAAATTAAATGAAAATAACAGATGTATGAGGTACCCCAACTGCAGTGTTCTAGAGAGCTGTGACAGGACCAACACACTGTGAAGCCATTTCCTGTAACACAGTGGAGCCATGTGCTCTGACTGCATACAAAAATAAGGGAGTTAAGAACATCAGGAATTATTTTAAAATGCAATTACAAAATAATAAGGCAGTTTTATGGTGATTGATGATCCCGCTGACATCTGCCAACGTGAAGTTTGAATTCATGCACACTAAGGATGAATTTGTGTTTCAGTACACAAAGTAAAGAGTAGGAACTATTTTGTTGTAGTGGTTATACTTGATTTATAACACTATAGTGTATCTGAATTCATATTTTGGAATATGTCTAATATGTACATGCATTAATTGAATTGCAACAATTCAGATGGAGAAAAAATAATAGGCAGGAATAGAGTGGAATAAAAAGATGATTCACAGTATAAATGTCTTAACAGGTGAGTAGATTTTTTTTTTTTCCTTCGGTGTAATACTGTTAGAAATGTATGGTACATAAAAGAAAGGATAAATATTACATTTTAAAAAAAATTACAGAGAGATTTAAACACTGGATTTAGGCTCCTGGGATACCAGCAGATGCCTTTTTCCCTGATAGCCATTTATCATACATGAAGTTGGACACTCCCCAACTCAAAATACCCACTTGAGAGGCATCAAAGTACAATGATGGGTAAGTGCAGGACAATGAGAAAAACCAAAACCTTAACAGAAACTGCTTCCTGTCAGTATTTTGACTCCAGTTGTTATATTTTAATTTGTGTAAATTCTGTGTATCTTAGTTTCATTCAGTTGGCAAAAGGTTATACTGGAAACTTCACTGAATATATTTCTACCTGTCATTACATTTGATAATAGTTCACATTTGAAATAAAAATAAGACTCTGAGTTAGAAAGTTCAGAGGGGAACAGACCCCATTGCCTCCTGCATAAGAGCCACCCAGGCCTAACACTCATCTGGTCCAAGTCTTACGCAATGGGACATGCTGAGCCCCTGGGCTAGGAACTGCTCAAGGAACAATTCTGGTACTAGTTTGTTTTGCAATGCCATTTGAGTCTGAATCTCTCAACATGACTTGGCTTTCTCTTTTTATGAGCCTCATGTCAGAAGGCTAATTAAAAAGATCTTTGACTCAAAGAAAATTTTTCTAGATTGTGTATTCTTCAGAGCATTCTTCTCCCCAGTAGTTTCTCTTTGAAAAAAATGATTTTGAGGGATTCTGTGCTGCCTGATATTATGAGCTAAATTTATTTTACTACTTACAGTTTTCTCTGCTGTGACAGTTTCTAACATTTTGCTAGTCAGCTTTAAATCTCAAAAGCATTCCTTTTCCACATACCTACATGGTGCATTTCACATACAGGTGAAGCTGCAAGAGAGAAAGAATAGCACTGTGGCTGGCACCATATCAACTAACTCCTGGAAGCAGAGCAAAGAACCCCATTTAGGCAGGAATAGAAGGATCTTGGGATTAGAACTCCCATATGATGAAGATAATGGCTTGAGCATTTGGATGAATAACTAATTTATAACAAGGCAAAATCTTTCATCAAATTAGTGTTTCTCTGTGCTCTCCTGGGCCATATCCTGTATGTTCTAAATCAGCACCACTTTTTGATTTTGTAGGGCAGTTACATAGGTATCTTCCTTCTTTCTGTATGAGAACTGATTGTTCATCTTCACACACATCACCTGTCTTGTTCTCTGATGACATGATCCAAGAAAACGTAGTTTTTTCCTTTTAGAGGAGAAAGAGGAGTGAAGGTCCACTAAATGGATAGAAGAGGAAGGTAACGCCTTTTTTTGCAATTTACAGAGCACAAATAAAAATTGATGGCAGCAGTCCACAAGTTCAATGAATTACAATGACTCAGCATTCAAGTTATACATAGGGTTTATTATTTTCTGTCATACAGAAATCAACTAAGACTCTTCAGTATGTAGCATGGGGAAGAAAGCTTGTGGGACTATGCAACTGTACAGAGATTCTGGAAACAGAAGACCGTGTTCACAAGGAGTCAATTGGAAATATGCTTACTTAGGCCCCACCTAATTATCTAGGTTTGAAAAGCAAGCAGGTGGAAAACATGCAAGCATTCAGTTTGAGAGCTTAACACCCTCCCTGACCTTCCCAAAGACTGAGTGGTCAAAATATTCTAGGACCATAAAGCCATGGACTACAGGTAGTGACTCAAAATTTTTCTCCAAATGCATCCCATTATACATATATAGGATTAATCTTGATTACTAGAACACGATAATCCAGAAAATAGAGATTGAAGTTTCCTTCTCTACCACAAAGATACAGGAGGACATTCTGTTACAGGTAGGAAGTTTGACTTATAGGTGGGGTCTCATGTTCATGAACATGAAAATTACCTCATTCTATGAAGGTAACAAAAAATTTTCACACTACCTACACTGAATCTGTCACGTACATAAGGTTTGTGCTGTTTATACGGATCTTAAGCACACTGATATAATTCTACTGACAGGCAGGATGCCATGCCACACTCAAGGTTATAAAAAAAGAAGAACTAAAATTTTGTTAAACACAAGCGTAAGAAAAATCACACAAATGACTAAATAAGGATTGCATAAACAAGGATGCTGTAGATTTAAGTCATTTGGTAAGATCAGTCTCAAAATTGGCTTATACAGTTGTAAAGTTACATGAGCCAAAATTTTTACTCAGGTTACCAGTCTTTCTGTTCACTTAAAAATATCCTGAATTTTATAAATGTGGATCTGATATCACTCACACTAATTTCAGTGGGAGCTGAGAAAAAAATCAGTCACTTTTACTTGTGTGCATAAATACAAAATCTGATGAACTACCTGGGTAATTGGGCTCAGTCCAGGTTCACCAGTCACTCTAATTCAGTTAACAGTCACCATCTGTTAATATAAAAAACCTATCTTGATCATCGATGTCCTTGTTAAATATATCTAGTTACTGAGTTATAGTCAACTCCCCCCAAATATTGAAGCTTCAGTTGCTGAAGATCTGATCAGTATTCATATTTTACTGTGCAATAGGCAAAAGATCTTTTGTTGCATGTAATGCAAAAAGTTAGATTTCTCAGGACTTTGATTTCTCTAATGGAACAGTCTTCTGAGCTGGGAACTTCAGCAATAAATCAAGGAGAGCAGGGAAGCAACTTAATTGAATTCCATTATTAATTATTGCATACTTTAACTGCATCCAGGTGGTTCATCAGGATTAGAACCTCTCTGAGTACCATGTAAAAATGCAAGTATGCACAGTGCCTGCCCCCAGTGCTTGTTTCATTACCCTTTCTGAAAAGTGAATATTAACCTGAAAGCCAATCCGTAAATGTTTAAGTGGATTCACTCCCATGTTTGTAGAACTGTGGCCTAATTGGCTATACAGTATAGATTGCAATGCAAAGTATAAAAGGAAGGTCAAATGCAAGAAATAAACAGTTGTGTGCACACATGCATTGTATAGCTTCTCTACTTATTAGTTACCAAGGTAAAAAAAAAAAAATCAAACCCAGTATTTTTCCGCAATTTATATCCACTTTTTATATAAGTCACTTTCCTCTGTTACAGGTTTAGTTTCCTTAAACACACATAGTACTTGTCAATAGGAGGCTTGGTTTTAAATTAGCCAAAAACCAGATTTGGGCTGTAATTTTTTCAAAATTGAACACATTAAAGCTTATTTTTTAAAAACAGCATGTATAGCTTGTGTTCAAGAGATAGAGCTGAAAACCAGTATGAATTTTCTGCAAGAGATTAAGGCTTCTAATTGTATTGGATTTCAAATCCAAAAGCCCATTTCCATGGCATCATCCACTGTAACAAAGCTGCTACTCCCATTCTATCTTTTGTCCTCAGTTCCTGTGTAGTCCCAGCAAGAATGTCATCTATCAATGTACAGATGTTAAATCACCCCAGTCATGAAATATTAACAGAATGCATACAATTATGACTTTTAAATTGAAGTCTTTCTAGCTGCAATTTGTCACATCTACAATTGTACAATGTTATTAGTAGAGTAAAACTAGAAAACTATGAAATAGATCTATTGGAAAAATAGCATTTCTAGTACATGCATTTAATATAGGTAAGCCCTGAACCTGCTTCAGCTGAGGTCAACAGGAGTTTTCCCTTTGACATTAGTGGAAGCAAAATAATGACTTCTCAAATGCCTTGATTCTGAGCAACAGATGAACAACATAATACCAGTTCTTAATTCCTTCATGCAAAAGTTTAGACTTTCTGGAACAAAGTAGAATGAGCATGCCAGTAATTATTTTCCAGATGGCAATAATATATATTCAGAGTTTTGAAAGAGTCTCCTACAATTGGTACCTAGAACAGATGCATTAATTTTTTTTTTTTTTTTCATATTCCCTGAAAGAAACTGAGAGAAACAATGCTAGGGGAACAGATCCTATGGACAGTCTTTGTGAGAAACATGGGAAGTTCTCTGGCCCACTAGTTCCTCCAAAATAATAATAAAATTTGCAAACTCAAAAATTCAGTGTAATTTTGAAATAATTTAAAACTAAAAAGTGTGGAATAAGATTATTAAATGTGTACAGTTCAGTCACATACCATCCAGAACTTTAAAGTATTGCAAGCAACCCATATTTCTTGTATTTCATTACTACTCTTCCAACAATATCCAGAGTAGTTTTATTATAATGAGAATAGTTTTCTCTCAAGTAACTATTTCCTGTGAGCATTGTGTTCCTGCCTGCTGACTTTTTACATTTTACATGCTATGGACCTTGACAAGGCCCTAGCAACCTGTTCTAACTTTGAAGTTACCCCTGCTTTTAGCAGGAGGTTGAACTAGAGACCTTTGGAGGTCCCTTCAAGCCTGCGTTTTTCTGTAGTTCTGTGATTTTTCTGCAACTTTTCTGTAATTCTATGATTCCGCAGCAAGTTTTTCTAAGAGAAAAAATGATGAATATATGGAGTGTCCTCTCCACTACCCCTACCACAGAAGCAGATGTTTGTCTTTTCTTATGCTCTTATCTGATCACTTGTGGTAGCAGCCCAGACTGCCTGCTGATCTTTTCATGCCTACTTATCACTCCTGATCTTCACTTTAGGTCTCAGTCTCAATTCTTTTGCTACACTATATAAACATGGTATAATCTCATGCCTTTAAAAACCAAACCAAAATATATTCTTAACTGGTGTGCTTTTCTAACCGTTGCATCTCTCTTAATGGTTAAGCTTAGTTTCCTTCCTGCAATTGTCATACTCCACCAAACTGGCTTCTGCCTGTCTTTCATTCTGAGGAAGCCAATATCTCATTTTGATCACAGTCCCTAAGAACATGTTCTTAACCAGCCTCAAAAGTGCTATTTTGTACTCATCTGTCTTGTGGGCCATCTTCAGTGAAGCCAATGGTGCATTTTTCTTTATATCCTGTCATCATCATCCTCATTTGACTCCTGTAACCATCTTTGTTTATTCCATTTGCTTCCCTAATTGTTTTTTTGAGCAGATCATTTGGAAGAACCTCCACTTTCCTCTAGGGTTCCAAGCGTTTGGGCCTCCATTTCCTTCTCTTTTCCCTTTGCAATATATGTGTTGGTGATTTATTCCACAAATACTATTTTAGCTAGCATCTATATGTGAAAAACCTGCAGAGCTGCTTCTCCAGTCCAGACTAGACTCTAATTTTCCAAGCAAAAAAAGCGATTATGCCTATTGACATCACCTTTTGGAGGTCTAGCCTATTTTAAACTTAATATATCCATACATGTAAAACATCCTTATTTTTGACTTTCATAACATGTCATTCAAGGTAGGCAAAACCAGGGTCATTATAAACTCTGATTTCCGAGTCCTCTCCTCTAAATTTCACTGATATTTCACTGAATTTCTTGCTACTACCTGTAGGATACAGACATCTTTACCCATTCACATAACAATCTCATGTAAGCTGTCAGTATCACCTGTTGACTGCAACACTGTCTTCTCAGGCTTTGACAAAGCAATTTCATTGCTCTTACTCATTCAAAACACTACAGCAAAGGTAAACTCTTAAACATTATTTTGACTATGCCATCTCTTTCTTTAGTTTCTTCAGCGATGCCCTTTCACTGTTTCATCAGATGTACATACCTTGTCTTTACTTTAGGGGTCATTCAGGACCTCTTAATCACTATTCATTTGGAGCCCATGACACTAGCTTTGATTGCTTCTGTATGAAGTTTTCAAAACAAACCTTTGTCCATTCTCTCATATTTTGGAGAAGAGGCCAATACAGTGGCAAAATCACTGTCGGGAGACATGAGCAGGGCTCCAGAGAACTCAAGTGACTGATACTACATGTGCTTAAAGCTTGAACATTCTCCTGAATGAGGAGGGACTGCTAAACAAGGTCAAACAGAAACAAATGGTTGGTCATGAACAGGGCTCATCAGGAATATAGATTCTTACAGCTCCCTCATTATCCAGCCTCCAAATCCCACCCTCTGATTTCCCCTTCTCATAACACATACAGAGAAAAAAATGACAATATTTAAACTGGTGGTATGCTGAAACCATTGCTAATCAGCTAGACAAATATTGACAGTTATTTTACTTTTCCATCCATGTTTTTTTTTGTCTTTTGTCTTAACTTGGATTATAACCACTCTGTGGGAAGTCTTTGTTTTTGTTCTGTGTTTGTACAATGTCTAGCCAGTGAGATGCTGGTCTGATTAAGCCTCACAGGCACTCTGGTAACGCAAATTAAAAACAATACCACTTTCTATTCCTGCTACTTCTACAGACACTATCTGGCTGTGGGAAACTGAATTCTATGGCTGCATATGTACCAAGTGAACAATACACCGAATCCTGATCACTGGTCTACAGCAAAACTATTAAAGGAATTGCAACAACATAACTGGGGACTTGAAGAGAGAAGCTAGTTTAATTTTCATACAACTGGAAAAGTAAATTCAAACTAAAAAATAATTAAAAAACCCCTATACATGATTGTATTTCATATGACAAACATGGAACTTTATATGCCACTTTTCAGTGTTACTTTTTCAATTCAGCAAGAAGGTAAAAATATGGGTAAAGCAAAAAATAGACAAAAGAAACTATCAGTTTGTTACTTTTCCTAATCCTTTATCTTCTTTCGATTATTTAATTTTGTTTAACATGTGAATGCCCACTACCAGGATATCATCAGGATTTTGAAGTTGATTCAACTTTATTGTAAACAACTTTTACTTTAGTGTTTTACACAGAAATTGAGAAAACACCATTCCTCTGCCTTCTCTAAGAGCTTCTCTAGAGTTTCATCTTTTACTATGGCTAATGCTATAGTTCTTTCATTTATCCAAAAGATTATCCGCTATCAATATACCTTGTAAACTTGAAGGTGAAAAATAGGTTTTCTTGATGATTTCCACTTCTATAAGTTCTAACTCCCTCAGTATGGACTGAGGTAAATATAACATATTACATTTAAAACATTTTGAATATCTAAGACTACTTATGCTCCTGAAAGCTAAGAGTAGGGGAAAGATTTTTATTATGATACTGAACATCTTCCTTCCCTGAGTTTAGAGTCCTACTTCTTCACTGACACAAAGAGAAAGGAAGGCTTTCCTTTTTTTTTTTTCCTGCCTTGATATTAAAGAATGAGATAAAATTCTTCTTCCATTTATTTGGGGGAAAATAAAACATCACTTTTATTTCCGTATCAGAAGTTCAAGAAAGTGGCTTTCTAGATAAATTATTTTGCCTCACAGCTCTTCATTATGTCCAGTCCAAAGACAAGACAAGTCATAACTTCTTTAGTCATATGCTGGGGCAACTTCATATTTTCACAGAACTGAGAGTTTCTGACTACAAACAAAAAGAAACAAAGTTTCTTAAGAAAATTAAGGTGCACTGTTGGAATTGTGCAAAAGCTTGCAAAACTGACCCTGTTATTGGTTACAGCCATCTTAAATTGTGCACTTAAATAATTTTAACAACAAAAATGTTAGTAGCCTTTTACTGCCATGTGGTACCCACTTCTGAAGGCACTTCTGTTAATGACTAAGAGGAGGTAGAATACTTCCTGATTAGATTTTAAGCTGTGGGAGTGACAAGCCCTGCTATTTCCATAATGCAGATATCTTAGAGGGCCTAATCTTTGCAGGGAAAAAACCTGTATGTTTCAGGAGGAGTTCCTACTTTGTAAGAATTACAAATATTTTCTCACTCCCTCCCCAACAAATCAGAAAAGACAATAAATAGTCCTATCCACACCCAAATTAATAGCCAAAAGCAGCAGCAGAATGAACAGTACCGAGAAGTATATCTTATTTCAGTCTTAATCAGAAGAATGGTTATGTTGACATTTAGTCTCAATATAAAAGCTCCACTAGAGGTATTAGTGAAGATGCAAGAATGCTGTTACCGCTCAAAAAATGTAGCATCTATGAAAACAAACAAAACCAAATTCCTGAGACTCTTGCTATGCCTCAGACAGCATCAGAAGGGTGCAAATGTAAGGAACTGAAGCCTGAAAGTAATTCTAGTCCATGTCAGACTTCTGATACAACACTGACCACAGCTACAGACTGAGATATACTTTTGGAGATATCAGACATACTGTTTTTTAGAACAGGAGCATCATTCTACCAACTCTGAATTCATGCACTATGCCATTAAAAATATTTACTTAAATATGTGCATTTCCAAGAAAGAAACAATGCTCTTCCTATAGCACACACCCTCTGAAATCTTGTATTTAAAGGAAAGACAATGAAAAAAATTTATTGGAAACTTCTAAACAAAACAAGCCAAAAATACAAAAATCAAATCTGAAAGAAACAGAGGAAACAAGCTGCTCATATTAATAAGGCCCAAGGCAGATTCATGTTGAAACGTTTTCTTTGAACATAAGTATATGTTTCCATCATTTAAAGCAGTGTTGGCACACATCACCTTTCGACACAGCCATTCTGAATCTTTATTGTTGTAAAATGAAGTCACCATATAGAGAGGGGGGGAAAAAAAGGAGGGGAATAGCTCTACTAATTGTGCAGTCATCTTTAAATTCTTGCTCAATGAGAACATTAAATGTCAGAAAGGAAGATAAAAGGGAGGGTGGAAACCAAAATTTTTCTTTCATGTAATCTAATTTTTCTAACAATTCTAGAAAATACATGCTCAAAGTTCATTTTTAGAAAAGACATACATTTAAGTCTTGAAAAATTATTGTAATTGTGATTAAATCTAGATTATAAATTAACATATTTACCTCATTATATCAGAAAGATTGCCTCAGTATCAAGAATTGCTCGTTCTTGACTGATCAGTATTTCAGTATTGTTTGGAAACAACTCATCAAAAATAGATTTGGGGAATGGGTTGGAGTTCAGTTGCAAACAGTTGATCACCTTAATGATGGGTTTCCAGTTCAAGAATTGTCCATTCCCCTTGAGGGGATGAACAGTCTTCAGATGAAAAGCTTGCCACTGTAATGCTTGCTGAGGAATCATCAAGTGGAGACATAAGTTCAGTCCACCTACTGAATGTGTCAACTTGTGATGTACCCTGAGGATTCGAACCATCTCGTGCCAGAAACAGTGTCTGATTGATAAGACATTGTGCTAAGTTAAGGTCTTCAGGAACAGAGTTTTTGAAACCTATATTTGAGTCCTGCTCAGATAACAATTGCCTGAGGAGAGTCCAGTCCTGTTCTGCAAACTGCTGATCTTCAAAATCCACATCTAGAACTGCTGTTTCTGAATCCATCCTCTGCTCAATTGCTTCTCCAACATCCATCTCATATATTGGAGAAAGGGTTTTTGAAGGCCGATGCTCATACATGCAGGTTTGTGCCATTGTGTCATAATCATCTATGTCTCCTGAAATAATTCACAATACTGTACAATGTAAAAATTGCAGATGATCCTCCCCTCAGGGCTGTGTAGAGCAATATTTAACTCATTCAAGAAGGACAATCCAACCAGGTTAAAAAAGGGGGTATGGAGGGTTATACAAAATTGACAAAATTTGAGGCATTTATTTCCTATATAAAAAACAAAGTATGATTTATAAATTAAGTTAAAGCAGCAATCACCACTGGTAATTAACAATAACCTCCATAATTAAGTTTCTGATACAGAAAATGACAATGTAAATATACACTTAATGCACATGAAATTTCTCATTTACTACATAAATTAAATTTAGACCAGGAGGTGCATGGAGGGAATTAATAGAGAATAATTACTGAATGGTGACTTAAGCTATGTCAGCTTAGAAGAAAGTTAAACCCAAAATTGTTTATCCACAGGCTTATTTCTACACTGCACATGCAAGGGCAGCTGCAGGCAAGGGCAAGCAAACTTAAAAAAAAAATAGTACAACTTGTAATGTCTTCTTATTCTGTGGTCTGGCTGAACATAGATCATCACCAGCATTTCACTACTCCTGAATACACAATAGTTGTAATCAACACTATTGTATATTTTTGATGGGATAAACAGACTGAATTATTGGTATAAAGAAGACAAAACACAAAACTAGACAAGTATTCATCGAGCTACGTGAAACGTTAGAACTTTTCTGTGTATAAGCATTAGTTCTAAGTATAATCTCTCTTTTAGGAAATAAGCTTTTACTGGTAAAATGTAGAATTTTAGACATCTCATAAGTTCTAAATCAGAGTTCAAACCTGCTCCCACTGATGTATATGGCAAATATTCAGTTATATTCAGTGGGAGAAGGATCCAAATTTGTGTATAATATATAAATAAATAAATTACAACAATAATGCATATAGCTGTTCAGGTAAACAGTTCAGTGCGCTTTAGTTAAGGTTATTACTGTAGTTATTGCACATCCCATTCAGACATACTATATGTTGTCAAGCAGACAAAACAAATACTAAGATTCCATCAAAAGCTGATGCTGTCAATGTTAGATTGGATCAAAAATAACTCAAATACAGACAACTGCATCCAATCTTTCTTTTAGCATTACATAAAATCTTTTTTCTTGTAGTCAAGTTTCTCATTGAACAGCAGGGTATTGACGGATATTTCAAACAGACAAGCATTCTCTACCCAAGTGAAATACTTAAAAATATTTAAATATAGTTTCAGCCAAAATTACTTCAGTTCAGGATTCAATCCCAGACAAATTGCCAAAGCTTTCCCTATTAATTTGTTTTTGAATGACTGAATGTTTCTATTTCTGTACATTACCTGGAAGTAAATCAGTATTAGCGCATTCAGTAGTTGCTGGTTGACTGTCTCTCACTTGACCTTCCTGAGTCAGTATCTGATTCTTACTGGCTTCTACAGGTTTTGCAGAGCTGCTCTTTTGCACATCAGAATTAGCTTCTCTCTGATGAAGATCCAAATGACATGGTCTTTCTTGAGATTTTACATCACTGTCTAAGTATTTATTGCACTGGTGAAATTCACTAGCCACCTCATTCTTCATATTTACTTTTTGTTTTTCTCCTGAACATGGACTAGCTGCTGAATATACTTCCTCTGAGCACTTTTGTTCAGTCATTGAAGTACCTTGATTCTCCTTCCCTGCAGTTTCACTGCCACGAAGATGTAGGAGAGAACTTTCACTTTTATCTGATTTATTGTCTCTATCCTTATGCTGTTTGCAATCCAGGAATCCCTCTTCAATTTCCAGTGAGTATCTTGAATAAAAAGTCTTTCCATGGTGCTCTTGAGAAACACTGTCAAATACTTCTGAAGGAGTAAGAGAATCTATTGAATGGTGACGTGAAGTATGAGTTTCCACTCTATCATCAGATCCCAATTCTTCGCATTCATCTACTGAAAGTAAAACAGATCGTTTGAAATTTTTAGTTTTAGAAAACTCTTGACTTGCAGTATCATTTTCTGTTGCATCTTCAAAAGCTAAATTATCAATTCCTTGGAACTGTTGAGTAGGAACATTTGATGGAGGAAAGTTTTCCGCAACATTCTCTGCTTCAGATCTGTCATCTTCTGTTTCATCAGCAGAAGAAGAAACTTGGTCTGCTTCCTGAGTAAACTGTGCATTACCAAAAGCAGAACTTTTGCTTTCTCTGCTATTGGTCCTTGCACTTTCTTGATGGGACCAAATTTCAGGTCTTTTTCTTGGTATTTCATCATCACTCGTTGAATTAACACGGAAGAGATCAGAACCCTCTTTTTTCATTTTCACTTCTATTCTTAGGCTGCTGTCGTAAATTTTTAATTCCTCAGGTGTACTTGTGTCACTGCTGCTTCTTCCAAGAAAATCGTGGCATAACATAGTGCTGCATTTAGAAATACCTCTTTCATTGGATCCTTCATCATCCTGAGAGCCTCCAGCATCATAATCTTCTGATCTTGGTTTTATATCATCAGAGGATGTGGTTGCACTGCCAGTATCTGATTCGGGACTCTCTTTTGGATCTAGTGCACCAGTACTCCAGCGGTCCACAAAGGGAATTTCTGCATTTTCATGGTTTTCTGGCATTTCTGTAGGATCTATAGGCTCTGTGTAACTGGGTGAACATTTTTCTGTTATTTGTTCTGTGGAACATTCTGAAACATCATCTAAATCTGCTGTAACTGATTTGTATTCAGTCAAGGCTGGTGTATCACACAGCAGATCAGCTGTAAGAAATCCCTCCATATGAATCTGAGGAGATGATGTCTCATCCTCTTTATTGGTTATCGTTCTGGAAAAGCTTAGTAAAGCATTTTCATCATAGTTAAGACCTGTTTCAGAGTTTGATTTATCACTTTGTTCAGTACAGACTTTTGTTGCTTTTGAATGTTTCACCACCTCTCCTGAAGCAGCAGCCTTCTGATTGGTTTCCTTGGAAAAGTCTGAGTATCCATCACTGGAAGACTGCGCATAACAGTGAAATTCAGCTGTACTATCATTTTTTCCTGTATCTTCAATCTGTTTAATTCCAGTCTGATCTCCACAGATTTCTCTTACTTCCGTTTCATTTTGCAGTGAAACGTGCAGTTTAGAAATAGTTTCTTCTGTAATGAGAGGAGAAGATTCAGATTGTATTTTGTATTCCACATTTTCAGAAGGATCTGATAATTTTTGTTTATTGGGTTGACAGGATGCCAGCAGTTTATCTTCACTGCTACTTTCCATCACAGATTTTAAAGATTCACTTTGCTTTGCAGAATAGCATTCGTTATTGTCATGAAGCTGACCTGCCACAGCATCAGCCATGTTTTTTTCAAGTTTGTGTCCTGAACTTCTGTGCTCAGAGGTTTGCATATTCTTCTGGACAACAGGAGATTCACTCCTTGAATGTTTTTGGGCAGAGGTTTGAGATTTTAATACAGATTGCCCTGCTGTTTTTGGTTTTGGGTCTTTATTATTCATAGTATCGGCATGCTTTGGTGGAGCCAGAGTTTTAGATGTTGTTTTTGCAGTGGCTTTTGCTACAGGTGTTTGTGACTGCTTAACACTCTTCTTCTTGGCTGAAGGATGTTTTTCTGGGAGTGTTGTCTGAACCAGATGTTGTAACACATTTTTTTCTTCGTTATGTTTTGGAGACATTCCTGATTTCAGTGAATTTGGTGATTCCCCCTGAGGTCCTAACAAACAGTAAAAAAAGAGACTATAAAGATTGTATATGCCAGTCAAAGTATATTCACCAAATTTATGTTAATGTTTGTTTAAGTTGAGAAGCAAGTTATTCAACTTTTTATGTAACTAAGGCATTTAAGGCTTGTGAAAGAATTAAGAATTGAGAACTTAAACAGTAGACAAAAATGCCACCTTGCATTTACATGCCATCTTTAAAACTGAAGCACTTCATAGACTATACGTAAAGGAATTATTTCAACCTCTAACTAAAATAGTCATCACTGGGGTAGAAAGCAGCAGCTATCCAACAGAGCATAGAAACACTGCACAGCAGCTTAGCACAAAAAGTGATGAGTACTGTATTCAATTTATATTGTAGAGGAAATGAGAGTAAGCAGAAAATAATTAAATTACTTATAATGTGATTAGAATACCAGAATTAATGTCCCTGCTCAGTCAGAATATACTGCAAGGTCTTTAATGACCACAAATTGACAGGACCTGTGTTTTCTACATCATAATGCATTTAAGATAATATAACTTGAGTTTTCTTTCCCCCACCAGTAAGTGCCAAGTCCAAACAGGATTAAAAAGAGCTCCATCCTTAACACTTTGTTTCTCTGTAAAGTAGGGTTTCCTCTCTGTGGTCTACAATGTAATTTCCCACACTTGCTATAAAAAGCTGTTGAAATCAAGTATTGGTTTTTGTGGGGTAGGGCAGTACCAGTGGTGCTGCTGCTAGGGGGGATCACCAAAAAAGGGAGGCATAAACTAACAGTTCTTAAAGGAGTTTGCAGTCCAGATCTTTGATATTATAAATGCTTGACCTACAGAATTTCTATTGAACTCTGTCATGGTTCCAAGTGCAGAAGTGCAGGGGATCAAAAAATAACAGACTCTGCAAAGCAGATTAAATAAGCAGAAGAAAACACCAACTGGCAGTGAAGACCATCCTTTAAACATTTTGAAGTTGACACACATTCATTTGCATTTTACAGTTTAGGATTATCACCAAAAATATAGAAAATAAACAGAATTTTTCAGAGGATTTTGTCAAATGCTTGTGCTAAAAAAAAAATAAAAATAATGGCAGACTGTTTCATTGCTGTATGAAACTTTACCTTGGTTCTTGGGAGAACTGGCAGATGTGTTTTGACCCTTTTGCTGTGCTGCAGAATTGCTACTCACATTCCCTTTTTTCTTTAGAACAGCTTGTGTAGTTTGTTCATTACACCCTTTTCCAGTTGATTTTTTTGTCAGACTGCAAAGAAATTATTATAGCCATTATTTCCAAGCTTAAGATCTAGCAGTGTTTAATTATGTTTAAACAAGCAATAGATGAGCTTTAATATGCACATATATATAAGCATTGAAAATGCAACCTAAAAGGTATACTTTTTGAAAATAAAACTTGTACGTGTGTATATATATACACACACATATATAAATGATCCATTTCACAATTTCACAGTGCTTCAGCTTAATCCAGTTTAATTTAAGATATCCCAGAAGTGGTAAATTTACACCTTGTGTAGTCATTAACTGTTCCATTATGCAGAATTCTGAATGACCTATAATAATTTTAAAATGATTAGCATGAAACAATCCAACACAGAAGCCAAACCAATTTTATATTTACAGCAATGTTTCCAGTAGCTAACTCAAATTGTTTTGCTAATAATGAGCAATAGACAACCATTCTCAGATTAAAAAGAACATGTTAACGGTAAGTTTCATCTGAACTTTTTTCACAAAAATACACACACATATATATATATGTAAAGCAGCATATTGATTTGTAACATACCTGCTTGTTGTGACATTAGCCTCAAGCTCAGTCTTTTTTTTTTTGTTGGTGACTCCATTTGATGTCTTCACAGATGACTTTGTTTTCACTACTGTAAAGTAAATTAAAAGTTAATTATATGGGGAAATGCATTGCATCTGAGTACCAAAAAAATTCTAATATATGAAGATCAGCTGTTGAAAACAGCATAGATGCTAAACTTGTAAAACTTTTACTATTTTATGTGGCTATTAGTAGATCATAATATAAGTCAGTTAATAGAGAAGAAATTTAGTATTTTTATCTCAAGTCAATATTCATTTACAGGGGAAGAAGGTGCCTCTTATCAATCTATAGTAGATTTTTTTAAAGCCTCCCAGGCTGTTTTTTCAGTCTATGACCAGCCTGGGACAAATCAGAAGGGGACTTTTAAAAAGAAAAATGTTAAAAAATTACCAGTCTGTTTTTTCCCTTCTTCTACCAATTTATCCTCTTTGGGTTCCTCTGTCTGTTCACTGGCAGTCTGGATATCTGTGTTTGAGTTTGCTGGCTTGCTGGAAGTTCCTGCCACAGTCACTAAGGAGGGAGATTCCTTCCCTGTGGTTTTTTTCAAAGGTTTTGTTTTGATCTGCACACTTGAGGTTACTGTCAGCACTTTAGGTCTGGCACCTGCAATTTTTCCTTCATGGTTCTTTAGTCCTTTGCCACTTCCTGAATTTTTTTGTCCACTTGTAGATGATGTCTTTTCTGTATCTTGCTTGGTAAGCATGCTTTCAGCCTTCACATTTCCATTATTTTCTGTTTTTGTCTTTATAACAGCTCTAGCCTTCGGTGAAGCAGCTTTTTCCCCAGGTTTGGAATCCTTAGTAATCTTGGAACCTAGTTTTTTGCCATCTTTCCCCTTTACATCCTCATGTTTTGAAGCCTTATTAGCACTGTTTCTATTGGTGCTGGATGTATGTCCAGATGCTCCTAATCCATCAGATTTCATTTTATCCTGATTAGTGGAAGAATCTCCCCAGCAATCTTTCTTGCTGTGTTCTGTCCAGGAAGTATTCCTTATACCAACAGATTCAGTAATAGATTTGTTTAGCTAGGAAAAGAAACATCAGGAAAAAAAAAAACAGAAGACATTTATAATACCAAACTAGCCATAATCCTTCATTTCTGAGACACAGCTACTTTTTAAGTAGTACATGAATCTAAAGCCAAAAGATTCAGCATAGAAATAAATTTTTTAAAAATTCTATTTTAGCTCAGATTGCTGGCTTTCAAAGATATAAAAGTACCAGAAATAACTGGAGTGCCTAGTAAATCTCATGTGAAATACTGCTCTATATAGAGGATATAGAGATATCTAAGCAGAGTTTCACTTTTACTTTGGACAAATTACTCTGTAATATTTATTTATATTATTAGTGTCTGCTGAAGTAAGAAAACTTTTTTGAGTTACATGTGCATATTTTCCCAAGATAAATAAAGACTATGAATTATTACAAACATAAACCCAAAAATGAATTTATAATACATGTGATGTTTTTGACCATTACCAACAGTATATCCACCAGATAAGTGACAATATTCATTCCCTCTCTCAGGTAAAGATATATACTGAAACATGGAGAAATAAGTGCATGAAATGGAATCTTTGTGATGCCAGTGTCATTGCAATGTATCCAAGACTGTCAAATCATGTGAAACCTGTACTGGTTGTCTAGCAAATAGTAATGTAGTTTTGAGTGTGAGTCTGAATAGAAGAGTTGTTGAGGGCACTAAAATATTTTTTCAGGGCAGGGAGTGTAACAGACTCAGTGCTCTGGTGGCTTGTGATAATAGCAGATATTCATTAGCTCAGTAGCAAACCATTTGCTCTGGGAAACAAATCAGTTTCATTACGTAGCAACAGGGGAATGTGAGATTCTGAACACAAATTCCTGTCTTTTATTTGAGCTTATCTGTTTGAAAATGTAGCAGAGCATAGGCTGGGTCCTAAGATGTTTCCAGTAGTGGCCATTACTGATTCTGCATAAATAACGGTTCATAAAAAATACAAATTTTTCAAAAGCAAGTTCCATTAAATAATATGACAAATTAATATTAAATTTAAATCACATGATGAAAATAGTTTAGTTCTGGTATTTTTAATGTTTGGATATAATGTTTACCTGAGAACTAGTGAATACAGGTTTTTTGCCAAGTCTTCGGTCATCACCCTTGTCAAATGCAGCTGTAAAAGTAACAAGCAGTTTCTTTACTATTTAGCAGGAAAGAAGGTAGACAGAAAACAATCCAGCCTACTAATTAACATATCTGAAATCAGAAAGCAGTTCTTCAGGTCCTGTAATTATTCTAGGAAGTCTAACTTTGGTGACATAGCAAATATTAAGTGGAAATACATGGTTTTATGTTCAGAATAAAAAATGTGGTATCTGTAATGAGGTCACATGGCCATAAGCAAGTTGTTTAACTCTTCATTTCCCCATTTCCATGGTAAGACACGGTTTATACAAGCTTAGTTCACTTAAAGCTTGCAGTGCACTGAGACCTTTGAAAGTGTACACAATTTACAAAAAGAAAGACACCTTCCAATTTAGAGTACTAATGACTTTTAAGTGATGTACTGTAATTTCTAGAATATTTATACCCTTTAAAGAAGAGATTAAGTAAATTGTACTAGTTTTCAAAAGTGGTAAAGCCAAAATATTGAAGTGCACACAGTAAGATCATAGTGCCTCTTTAGATAGCATGCAGCGTAATGTCATGAGAGTTATCCCTGTGATTGTCATGTGGAATTTTCAGGCAGTGAATGCCTTTTTTTTTTCTTCTGACTGGTTTGCTCTGGGAGGGAAGCATTTTTCAATAAAGCCTTTAAATCAATTGTGCTTGTAGAATACAAAAAGGATATTTATAGACACTGTACAGACCCAGAATCGATAAGGTTTTGGTTTTGTTTGTATTAACAAAGCTGAAAAAAGGTTTTACAAAAAATGTTTTAAAAAATTTAACCATTCAGTGGCTCATGTTCTGACATACTATTTATACATGGATACATTTTTTGTATGTATAACACAAAAATTCTGCTGAATTCTTATTGAAGATGCTAAAAAGTAATTTTTATATAGGTCTGTAAAAATGACACAAAAGGTATGCTGAAAATGGCACCCCAGGGATCTAATCCTTTTTCTAGCAATGACTCTGCACATTAATACATACCAATATATTAAGACAAAATCCATATAAACTTGTGCCTAAGAAAACACAAGACACGTTGTGAATAAAAAAACCCTACAATATCATCTGTCTTCTTTTGGCATTTTTCCTTTTCTATTATAGCCTGCTAATTCTATATAGGTTAAATCTCTAGAAGATAAATGACCACCAGAAATCTTTAAGATGAAAGTTGATTTAAGTTATCCTAGACATATTACACCTGAAGATTAAAATTTGTCTACCAGTATTGTGTGATTGCTTTGCCTGTTATTGAAAACAGATAATTTATGCAAACATTTCAGCTTGTCTGTTTACATATAAAATGTATGCTAGCTCTGAGTTATAATTTAATCTACAAGAAATCAAAACAATTTCTGGCAAGATGGAGTTTGGACAACTAAGGCACACCTCGGTTTAAAATATTGTTTTGTATTGAAAGCACTAGTGCAAAGCAGCCTAAACATTATTTACAATAAGGACACGATTATCCTAAAAATAAACCACCCCAAAACAAAAAAACCTCCACCCTTGTTTCTAAAGCCAACTACTCACCTTCTGAAGGATTTTATAATCCAGAAAGAAATCATAAACCTGTTTTATACGGTAGCAGTGAGATGTTATTTGACTACATCCTTAAATCATGCTTAGAAAGACTGTCACTGCATCCTTCTATCAGCATGTAATTGTAGAATAAAATTTTCATCTACCTATAGGCATAAACAACTTCATAACTATCATATCCTAGCTACTAATGTCTTTAACAGAAAGGACATAAAGATGTTTGTTTCTCCTTTGATCAAAAGTGATTTGATTTTAGAGGAGTCTTCAACACATTCTTTTCTTTTATAACACTGTACTGTCAAAGCTAATATTCAACCATAACCCGAACTCCGTCATCAGTTCTGCATCCTCAGAATACTTGTGTACTTCAAAACAAAGAAACGTTCAGAACAAAAACTCCTTTTTGTTGGAAGTGCTGTCTGTTAAAATTTTGAGAGAACACCATGCAGCTCCTTAGGGGCTCTCTGCAGTAGCATACACAATATCACAATACCAATCAACTGTGAAGTCAAGCTATCTGCATTTACTCACGGTGCACGAGATAAGCATTATGCAAGAGACAAGCAATATTTATACGTTATGGAGAAAAATATAAAGGATAGAAACTGAATTCATAGAATGGATAATCTGCTTTGTGCCAATTTAATTCATCCACAGTGCTTATCTCCTTAAAAATGACAGAGATGAGGTTTTTAAAATCCTACTGCAGTATTTTCAATAATTTAGAGTAGCTGTAAATAAGCACAGAATCAATCTACATGGTTTTGGTTCCTATTATATACAGTCCTAAAAAACAAAAGCAGGGGAGACTTTTCACAGAACATGACTTACTGATTTCCATGTTTGAAACTAGCTAAGCATTCTGTCATGCTTCTATTCTGAAATACCACTTCAAAAACCTAAAGCATTGCAATTTTTGCTTTAATTTCTATCTGGCTCCACCATACCACCTACAGTTTATCTACTAAACAGATTGCTAAAAAATTCTAACGCCATTTGATGCTAGACATACCTGCTTGTATTTTATGTTGATGGTCTGGCCTCATCAGCTTCCAGCCTTCTGTGTGACGAACAGCATAAAAAGACTGAACCAGGAAGACCCAGAGCTTATCACGCAGAGCCTGGATCTTGCACGTAAAACCCTGTGTTCAAGTAACAAATCAGCAGCTGGCGAGGGGCATATTGTCATAGCAACCAGTCATTATTCCTTTCAGAATCTACTTACTCCCTAAGCTAGATCAATGATGTCATCACTTATATTTTATAATGGTCTGGTAGATGGAGATGCTGTTTTTGAAGGATTATTGCCCACCACAGTAATTTTTACAATACTTTAAACCAAGGCATACTACAGCACTAGAAAACACATTGCTTTTTTTTTCCTTTTTTTTTTTTTTTTTTTTTTTTTGAAGAACCCCATAATAGCTCTTTACTGTCAGCTGTGTCACAACAAGGTCAAATACTCTAGGGAAAAATAATGTATCTGATTAAATTTTCATTGCTTTTACCAAGAAGATCTACGATAGCACCAGATTGCAGTAATTCATTTTGCATTTTTCATTCTTTGCTTGTAGCATAATTCTGGATTTTAATCAGTATGTCATACTATTCATGAATTATCCCCAGCATTACAGTCAACCACAGCTTAAATATCATTGTTTAGATTGTGTAGGTATACAGGGTATGTTACACACATGGAGACTGACACCTCCCTCCAAACCAAAACACACACACTAGATTAAGCGGCAGTCCTCACTTCAGAGGACAGTCTTAAACAAAAGCAAACGTAGCTGTGACTTTTACAAAAAGGGGGGTAGAAGTACACAGAGAAAGAGAATAAGCTCTTTTCCCCCGTAAGTTAAAGGTAATGCAACATTTTGATATTTTTTTTCTCATCACAAATTTAAAGTGATAGTAAAGATCAACAGAGTGCTGGTGCCCATGGGACTTACATTCTCAGTAATACACAATAATTTTTTTATTGCCATAGATAGGGTTTCTCTTTAAAAGAAGAAATTGTTAATATCCAGTAAACAAATGGCAACATTTTCTGCACTTCCAACAGAACCATGGATTTATGCAGATGCTTTTCTGTGTGACCCCAACTGCAGGACTGAGCCACCTGAGCTCAAACCACATCATCTGATTTGAACCATTACATGAAACAAACAGCAGAATAGTTTTTCCTACAAACACTGCACACTGAAAAACCTACCATCTCCTTCACATTTGTGGAGTCCAACAACATATCCACAGCTACAAGAAGAAAGCAGCTATTTTCATTATTAATACTTTTTTCAATTGCATTAAAAATTAGTTCTAGAAGGTCAGGTTTGCTGCTCATTGCCTGTGCCTGAGGAAACAACAAAAGGCAGCCGTGTAAAACAAAAGAGTGTACTTCATATGCAAAAGCATTACTGAGCAGAGAGGATCTGCTATCACGCTGTGCAGGAGGTATTCCAAAGCTGAGCATCTTCCTTTGTATTCATTCCATAACCCCACCCCTCTCCAGGCCTCTAGCAAATCATCCTAAGGCCTCTCACTAACTCAAATTTTAGGAACAAGCATACTGTGATGAATTTACAGCCACATGCAACTCTAGATTCAAAGACAAAATGTTTTAACATCTCCCTCTTTATTTTTTTAACCCTCTATACATATTTAAAAAATCTTTCATGGGAGAAATGAACCAGCTAGATGACTAGGTATGTTCTCACCAGGACCTGCAGCACTGCCCCATTCTTGTGACTCACAACAAAAATCAGTAGGAGTTTGAGTATACTGCTAATACTCATAATCATTCTTGTAAGTATATGCTGTTGTTCTAGGGGTCCAAAAGCTTTTTCAAAGCTTATGTGTATACTTATCTCTTTTCAGCACAGAAGCTGTCCCACTAAATTCATTGGAACTTTTGCTTCACTGAGGCACATAACCTGAACTCAGTATCAACCCTGTGTATCGAAGTATTAATGTGCTTTAAAACAACACTGAAAAAAATGCCACCCCCAAAACCAACTTAGCACTGCTTAATTTTTTTTTTTAATTTTCCACAGAATTGTACTTTAAAGCAAACGTTGAAACTATTTTGATTATTTAGCAGCCTAAACTATCTCAAGTGTGATATAATTCAATTTATTTGGAAGCATACAATAACTTGAGGGTACTTTTACCTGCAACAAAATAGAGAAGCCTTCACTTTGTACTATGTGTAGGAAGTTTGCCACAATAAATGTTACGCATTCTTCTTGTAGACTAGATGCCAAGGCCACAGCTGTCTCTGTCCATTTCACTTGGGGAAGACTATTGATCAGCCGGTCAGTCTCCATCAAAAAGAAAGCAGCATTCTTATGGTTCTTAAAATAAAAACAGAAATCAGCCTGTTGCCAAGTAATCACCTAAAGAATTGCTGCTCGTAAAATAGCTTCTGTTCAGTTACTGAATACTTACACAAGGATCCAATCATGTATTAGTTTTCCTTCTTTAAATAAATTTGGATTTTGATAATTCTGAACATTATACCTTTGAAACTAAAGCAGAAAAAGAAAAATCTACTGCTTCTGGTTTGCCTGCTGAAGTTAGGCAGCAAAGTTTCCAGTAGCTTTTATTGTATTTTTTCAACTGTGTATCATTACATACTGCAGTCCTGAACAAAATAAGGTAAATGTTAACTGGAGAAACTGAATAGAGAAAAACCTTTTAAGTCACCCAAAGATGTAATAAATTCTCAAATAAAATGGGTAAGTGAAAGTTTTAGGTGAGTATGGATGGCCTAGCATTCAGGATTCATAAATACCCAAGCATTTTCATAGTTATGAATCCTTTAGCTTTATTTGAAGGAGACAGACATCAAATATTTGTCTTCCCAGATGGAGTTTTAACTGAACTTACCCTCTTTGTTGTCTAATGTTTCTCTAAGAAACATAACAGTTATTTAAAACAAGCAAACAGATTTGCTAATATTTATTCCCCTGGTCTGTGCCTTTGGTTCTTTCGTGCATTGCATCAGCACAGTACCTGGGGGCAACTTCTACTGACTAACACATCACTTAAAAAGAACTTGCAATTTATTGTTATCCACATTAGAATGGATTGAAAGCTCTACTCAACATGACCTAGCAGGTCAATGATAAATTATGCAGGAAGATCAGTAACACTGAAGAAAGCAACAATTCAGATAAATACTTGACACAAAACTCCCTACTGTAAATTCAGATTATAATCATGTCTGTCCCATGCAAAGTAGAAAGCAGGGAGGATTTTCTTCATGCATACTATAGTTACAACATAAAATCTGGTCAGCCATTGTTCAAGTATATGCTTTTTATTATTTTACTTATCTGTGGGCAAAACCAGTTTGCTTCTATGCATATAAGGTAAATTAAAGATTAAGTATATGCTTATGGTTTGATCTTGCTCTCACTGGACTCAATTACAAGCTTTCTGAACTGTCCAGAATTCAGCCCCTGCTCACAAGGCAATAAGCATTTACTCCCATTAGACACTTCCAGTGAAATATAAAAGGCCTTCATTGACTTCTAATTAAATCAGCACTTTGTAGGAGTGGCTTTAACTGAATTTTACTTCTTTTGTTGTATTTTTTCCTAACCATTCTCGAGTAGAGTGCACTTATCTAAAAAGACAGTAATTTTCTTGCATGTAGTTGAGGCACCTGGGATAAGTACCTGAACAGTGTTTTAAACTGAACTCCTATTTTAATGTTTCTATGTTCATCATTGTGGCTTCCCAAAGATTTTCTGATCAGCAATCTCCTTTTCTTTGTACCTTTTCTTCCTGAAATGGGCTGCCCCACATGAGCTAGGTTTTACATTTCCAAGACTGGTAAATGAAAGGATCAGTAGAGTCATACTCTTTAACTGGGTGTGACTATTAAAAAGTTTTACAGCAGAGAACTGTAGCAGCGGAGAAGAGAGGATCTTAAAACATACAGTAGCCCCTGCAAAATTAATGTCAGACCTTTTCTTCTTTCTCCCTCAAGCAGCTTTAAGCATTTTTGCAGATTTTCAAAAACTCCATTGGGAATCCTACGAGTTTTTGGACTGGGTGTCTTAAGAGCTCAGTGCTAAATGATCACTTACCAGAACTGTTCTGTGGACCAAAGAGGCTTATGCTTTATTTTTTAGTTTTGGAGTTCTAAATGCCTTCTAGGCTTCAGTCCATAAAATACTAGTGATTCTTGCAAAGACACACCAATGCAAATTTTAAATTAGTAAAATGGGAACCAAAGCACACTTTAGTTCAGACTGCAAAAGTGTTCCAGAGAAGCTGGGTATGCAGCTGGAGCAGTACTGAGTACCACAGTGTACCACCTGAATATGCAGTAGCAGCTGCCACTCACAGCTGGCCTGCTGGCCTCAGCGCTTGACAGGGTAAGTACTCCACAAAGAAGTCCTGAGATAAAAACAGTCCCAAGAAGCCTTCACAGCCCTTTCAGCGAGGGGCAGTTCTTGGCCAGAACCACTTAAGAATGCATCTCTTGAATTAGGGGTATGTTTGGCAGCGTGGGTAGCCATACCTGAGCTATTTAGCTTGGATAACAAGTAACAACAGTAACAGAGAGAGGGGGACAAGGACTTCAGCATGAGATATGAGACATCACATACTTAGCTATCTGGTGTGTGCTAGCACTAAAATCATCCTGTGAATGTTGCCTGAGCGAGTTACATGACACTTTGTGTATGCCAGTCCACATTATGGCCACATGCATACACAGGCAGCAGCTGTACAGGTTTACCTTTAGCTCCTCTACGTACTCTTCATATCTCTGTTATAATTCAGTGCATTTACAGGCTAATTGCCAGACCAAATTCCTGTTAACAGGTCTAGTTCAAAACTTTAAGTCAGCTCTGAGGGTAGTTTTATACAGAAACACAATTAGAAAGTACTTAAGTTTAGGCAGATCTAAATTGGAACAATGTTAAGTATATGCCACAAAAAAAGAACGCTAAGCTTTGAGGGGATCAATTCAATAGTTATCTGAGAAGTAGAAGATATATATACTATACTGTTGCTTCATTTTTGAAAAGTCAGCTTGCCTGCAAACGAATGGCTTGTGATCACTGATAGCCAGTGATCACCCAAAGTCTGGAAAAAAAGTTCATTTTTTCCGAATTAAAATATAGACAAATAGGAAAAGGCAATCACAAATTATATATGCTGCCACCTAACATAGAAATTGATACAGTGATTTGCTGTTCCTCACTATCCGAATACATAATGCTGCGCTATGATGTCACAGCTCTGTTTTATAACTTATTTTGTATTGTTATGCTGGACTTGGATGTGATTATCACTAGACTGTGTGCCACGAAGCATAACAATGATATCTGCATAACAAAATCTGGTTTTTGTTATTTTAATGGGAACTTTTATATAGTATAAGCATACTACAGATTTAAAATACTGTATTTATTATCTCTTAAATTACATTGTACAGCTAAATAAGGAAAAAATTTACATTGCTCTATTTTTATATAAAGCACACTATATACTACTTACCAAAGAGTTAATCAACATAACAAGACAGTTGTTCTGAAGTTCAGTAGGTAAACTGGCAAAGCTTCTCTCTGACAAACATTTTGCAAAATGTTTTCCTACCCATCTGTTGAAAAGAGAGCCTTTCTTAGGTAAGGAAGATGAAAAATGTTCTATCTTCACTTGTTAGCATAAGTGATACCTCTACATTATTGTGAAGAAAAAAAATGTTTAAAATGTGAACATTTCATATGCCAAAATAAACCCAATCTCACAAAATAATTTCAACAGAAAGCAGAGAAATTAAAAACATAAACCATCATTTATTTTATTTTACTTACTTCATGCAAGCAGAGTATAGGTTTTCGACTCCCAATGAATGAGCAATAGCCATGCATTCTAGTACAGGTTGCTGTTTTCCAGGAACAGGCTAGAGTTGTTAGCAAATCATCACAATTATTGTACATTCTAACTTATGGAAACTGTACACAAGTAGTTCAAACAGAAGTACTGGTAGCTACCATGGTATTTGTCTTTATGCAGAACAGGGAAATCATCTGCCTCCACCCATGTCAATAAAGTAGTATTCAGCCTAGTGCATGAAAATGCATGAAAATGCTCAACTCTAAGCAGTTGTTTGTTTTTAAACTAATTTTAATTGAACACAAATATTTTCTACATATATGCCAATGAAATCTGATATACAAATATATAATATTTCCATATTCCTATTAAGAACAATTATATATACAATGGAATGTATTAAATTATACTCCATGTAATTTAATATATTGAATGTGTGAAATACTGTTTTTCATCAGTTGTGGTTTACAAGTTTCTATACATACGTGGATGGTATTACAGGCCTTACTCCCATCATCAATCCCAGTGAATTTAGCAGATTTACACATAAGAATAGGGTCCATTGACTTAAGCTAACACTTTGACCACACAGTTGTTAAGTATCTTGTCAATATGATCTGTAAGTAATAGAATCAAAATTCTTCTTAGGCTTTATGGCTCACAAAGTAGCATGAGAACTGACATACCTTTTGGAAAAAATTGCAGTAATCTCTTTTCAGAATGTAGATAGCTACTTCTTTTAGCCCATCTAGCCCATACATATCTGCAATGCCCAACATGCGACTAAAAAGAAAGCAGTAGCAACAGGAATCAAAAATCATTTTGATATATGCATTGTGCTTACAAGACAATTTACATGCTGATTTCACCTCTGTGTTCAGTCAGAATTTACTGCAGAAATAGACTGATAACCAAGTGTGAAACTTGCCAAAGAATAATGTTCAAACAGAAACGTGTATTGACCTAATAACAATCTCTCAACCACTGAGTTCAGTCTGTATAAAAGTTAAGCCTCAGCCACTAGCTGAGAAACTGTTTAGAAGACTCTCAGTTTCTCTATTTTCAGGTAGCAAGTGAAAAAGATACTTGTGCAGGCAGAGTTCTGGCATTTTGTAGGTTTTTTCCAAGGATTACATAAAATGTTATTGATGACATTGTATCTGAGAATTATGTCCGTTTCAAATACTAAAAAGCACTGTGAACAAACTGTTATTCTGTATAATATATATATATAAATCATAGTTTTATTTCCTGCATCAATTCATTACCTAAACATTGACATTGTGGCATATTATAAACAATTCCATATTTTTATTTTAGATAGATAAGATTTGAACAACGATTTCTAACATTAAGAAATAGTAGCATTTTAATGTTTAGTGGCAGAGTTCAACAGCTAGTATAGAACTGGTTTCAGGGAATAATTCACACATATCAGAACTTACTTCACTAATACAGGATTATGTGTACACTGTGATTAAAAATTATCCCAGAGAAAATGCCAACATTTACATTGGTTGCTATATATAATCTTTTATGGATCTAAGACTCACTACTTAGCCTTCACATCAACTTGAATGATCATTTAAAAATAAATTCCAAATATTAACTGTTAAATACTATCACACATTGTATATATTATTCTGAAAACTAAAAGGAAGATACAGGAAAATTAGAAATTATTTTGGTCTAAAACACACTTCTGTTTTTCACTCTCCTCATAGAATATTCCAAAAATGACTGGCACACCTTTTCCAGTAGCTGTCAAATAAACAAGATTTCAACATCTTTATTTTTATAATTTCCTCAAGTATGTTTAGGCGTAAAGATTATTATATTTGACATTTTTGTCTTATTCATACTACAGGAAGAATTTTCCTTACAGAACAAGTTTGTTCCTTACAGAACAAGCACAAACTACAATTAAAAAATAATAAAAGTTGACATATACCCAACATCAACTTTGTCTGGGAAGTCCAGAATACCTCCATATATAAAATGCAAGATGACACTCATTTCTATGTGGCTTATGCTGCAAAAAAAGAAAGAAAGAAAAAAAAAAACAAATAAAGATATGTCCAGAATAGAATATAACACATTTCTTAGCCAAAGGAAGTTGGTCAAAAGGCTGATACATCATCCAGCTGCTCTGTGAATGGAAGGTGAATCTGATAAAATTAAAGCTATTTTCAAGATTACTGCAATGTAAAAGTATATGTACGTCTCAGTGTGCAATCTTCAGAACCCGTAAGTGCTGTGTACATTAGTATAAATGGATTATAGTCATGCAGATTGAACTAAGACCCTTTAAAACATTAGTCATGTTTAAGCAACAGACATCGATGACTGAAAGCAAAAGGAAAAAACAAATGTTGCAACATGCTGAGAAGCAAAATCAGCACAGTTGTCTCTCTGCATATTAGTACATGATAGCCATAAAATCAGCAAGAAGAAGTTTCCCCACAGTCTAGCCAGCTGTTACGCAGAATTTTCATTATTTCAGAGTAAGCCATATGTACTTTATTTATAAGTGTTTAAAAAGACATCACGGAAATCTGCACCAAGCAGAAAACTGAACTAGAAAAGGTAATATTATGGATATGATTCTTAGTAACATAAATTATGAGACATTGGCATGAGAATATACTCCTGTAAAGATTAAGTACTTCTCAGGAGAAACCCTCTACTGAAAAATAAGGATGAAAATTTCTTAGCCATGTAAAAATCAATTACAGGGAGAGAAGTGTAAATACCAGAAGTAACTGTTGACTATCAGTCTCTAAAACATACTGTGTATAGCATAAAAGCTAAGGAATCAATTAGATGTGTATTGTTTTATAAGGATTAGGAAGTTATAACCAAATCAACAGATAACCTTCCTGATTTTGCTGTAATATTATTACACTGACAGAAAATGAAAATTATGAAAATACAAGAAAGTATCACTTGGCCAAACAATTTTATATCAGCACAAAGCAATTATATTTTGCAGCACTGTAAGGTACACAGTTCTTTCTGAAGAAAACTGAGTCAGCCAACATCATGCCTAAACAAAAAAGCTAACATGTTACAAGTATCAGTATTAGTTTGCTTTTAAAGAAAATTTAATATATTTCAGTTTATTTTTCTGATAGCGAAAAGAAGTAACCTGGCACTCCCCAGTTTATCTATGAAGTCTTAAGTATTCATCCTACACCGATAGCTCCATTATTTTCAGCTCTCACACAGAAAGCCATTGCAAACAAGCACACCAGTCAAAATTCTTTTAGCGTATGATGCTGAAATATAATTATTAAACACTGTTTGAGAAATGTAATTGTTTATTTGTCTTTACATTGTAAATATACTTATTGTACAAATAGGTATGAAAATAAATTACACTATTCAGACATTCATAATACTTTTCATGACATGTACAACATGAGGTGAAAGAAGAGAATTGTAAAATCGACTGTGAATACTAAAACATACTTTACAAAAAAAGAGTAGTACGCTTCTGCTGATGAAAAAGACTTCTTCCCTGAACCATCTGACAATATTAACAAACACACTACAAGCTGTTTCATACTGAAGTCAAAACAGTGCTCAGGAAATGTATCAGGTTGAAGAAAAGTGTCAAGGCAGATTAATCGTCAGTACTCTATACACAGCACAGTTGTTACATATTTGCAATGATTTTAAATTGCCTACCTTTGCTCCCACACGACTTGCAAAGACAACACTTACCCTTGAAGAGTGATGTGCTCTTGGGAGCTTTCAGCCCAACTTCCACTCAGCATAGCAGCAAAGTAACTAGATCTGGCACATAAAATGGCCCTGAGAGAGAAAAAGTAAACATTATTCCACTAGATACAAAATTTATTATGAGACTCTCTGATAACATTGACTTAAATCTTTGCCCTTTATGCATTAAGGTGTCATCTGTATACTGCATGCCTTTTCTTCCAGTATGTTTGGAATTTCAAAATATGCTAAAGAAAAAAACAAACCGTACTCTAGATTTCTCGGTTAAAGCTTGTTTCTAGTATGACTCTGACATTCACGCGGAGGAAATCCATTACCACAAGCATTTTCCTTTCATATAATATAAAATTGCAAATTTATTTCTTCTGTTTTATTTACCAAGTAACACTAAATAAGCTTGTTTATAAGGCCCTATTTTAGCCAAAATTTTTATATATATAAATATATATTCTTTATATTCTTTTTATACTACAAAATGTGTATTTATTAAAATGAAAAGAGAACTATAAAGCTTTTTTTATTTGAAATTGGCTGGCCACCTACCAGCACATCCTAAAAGTCAAACAAACTTGATACTTAGCATATGATACAACATATCACATATACAACATATGAAACAGTGTGTTTCCAGCACTGTTTAAGAAGAGCTATCAATTACTTCTGTTTAGACTTATTACGCTTGTATATTTATAAGGCATAACTGGCCATAAAGGGACTAATTCAATTTACTACTACTTCCACCAAAGACAATAAAGGAAGCCCAGACCAGTAGTCTGTGTAGCTCAGTATCTTCACCAGTATTACAATCTTCAAAAAACCAGATGAAAAGACGTTTGTAATACAAGCTTCTCAAGGTGGATGTGGAAGTCCAGAAAGGGAGACATAGTGGATGACAACTGCTTTATGATTTCAGCCTTCCAGATTTACACCAGTTAAACCAGTTTAACCAGTGTTAGCCTTTATATCTCTTACCTGCGCTATTGCAGCTATAGATAATATTCCCATACATACAATTTTCTTCTGACACCTACTAAGCTTCCTATTATTTATAAAATTACTTTATGTCTTGTCTTTCCTGTGGCAGAAGAAGCAAAGTGTTATATTAGGCATGTGAATCCCTTCTTTTTACATGTATTTGTTGGCTCTTAAAATGTTTCAGAACGCTCTCATTTTGTGTAGGAAGAAGTATGAAGAATGCTATTTATGGTCTCTTTTCTAGTCATTATATATTCTGGAATCTCTTATCTCTGTTCCCTCCTCCTGCTTCCGAAGTCTCTGTACTTTAAATTAGGAACTTCTCACACATTCCTCCTGGGATTCATCCAGCAATAATAACAAAAAAAACTTTTACAGAATGTTTCATATCTCAGTGAAATACATCCACACGTAAATGGGTATTACATCACATCTTCGAGTATGTGAAATTCTGAATACACACACAATCTTGTTTTTGTAAGATATAGTAGCACAATATCATGGAGATATGAAATACACTATCTCCAATTTTGTCATCTTCTTCCAAATAAATTTTAGTAATGAACAGGCTAGATCAACTTCAAGGACGTAGTTGAAGTGGATATTTCAAAGACTCATTTTAAATAATATGGACAAGTATGTATTACCTAAATATACATTGATAAAATTTTAACTTATAAAATACATGGTGATACCAAATGAATTTGAAGTAAATTTATCTGTGCTTTCCTACTGTCATGGTTTGTGCCACAAGTTTATTACTGGACAAATTTGACTTGCTCCACTCAGAGCTCTGTAAGAATACAACACAGCACTAGGGAGACATAACTTGGCAACTCTCTCAGAGCACTGATGCTCACACTGTAAAGTCTATTGGAAGTTCATAGGACTTCATGAGAAAATAAGGAATACTGAGATAAGTGGGTGGGAGAGGGTACAGGCTTAAACTGTCTCCTGTTTGAGAACGTCAAAAAACTTCTTAAAATAAATAAATCATACTGGTGCCTCCACGACAATTATACCCAAAGTTAGATTTCCCTTATTGACTCCTGTTCACACGATGCAGTACTAAAACAAGCAAGTCTTATGACCGTTTCAGAACATCCTTGTTTTCTCTATCATTTACTGCTGTATTATTTGATGCTGGTTAGAGTAGATACGTTGCTCCAGGCAGTAAGTGGCCTAAATTAAGGAAGCTCTGCTGATGGAATCTTTCTGTTGACTTTCTTTTTGCACTGAAGTACTTGTTTCTCAAAGTTATGGACCTGAGAACATGTAGTTTTATAGTGTAGACCAGAAGAAACAAACATGCCTAACTACATTCTGGAAATTTAGTATATATCCAAATAATCACCCCCCCACACTATTATGACATACATTCTGTAAAGATATTTGTGATGTCAGGAATATAACCCCCCCCACTGGTTTTGTGTTGAGAAAATACTAGAAGTAGTGGAGGGCTTTTATAATCTCTCTGTTATTTATATACTCAAAGGGAACAAAATACAGGCTGTCTAGTTTGCTATCTCAAATGCAAACAGAGTCATATCAAGGTTCAAGGAATGGTACTGACACTTTAATTTGCCTTCCCAAGCTACAGAAGTCCAATAAGCCAAAGTTCTTAAATGGTCTTGGACTTTAGATCTAATAAAGGCTGCTGACCAATCTTTACATACATGACTAAATGAAAGTAAAATCAGATTCTGTATGCACAGATCCTGAAGAGCAGGAAAAAAAAATATAATTACAACGCCAGAAATTTTCTAGCTGTATGGTAATTTTATTCAGTATTAATAGATGAATAGTTTATTAATAGATTTTTCATTTTCTTCGGAGAGCATAGATTATTTAAAAAAAGGTTAGCAAAGAAAACCTACACAGTATTTATACCTGAGTATATACACATGATATGAGTTTACAGTGGCAATCTTAGAAGTGCTAAAACCACAATTGTTTTCACAATAGTTGCTATTAATGAGATAAATAATTTTCATTAGTATCAAAGTACGGCCACTTCTCACATAAGACCTAAAAACTATAATGGTTCACAGCTAGATAACAGCACCAGCAATAACTTACTATAGATACATCTTAGCAGCAGCATTTTATACTAAAAGGATTTTGGTTGAAAAGTTTACAGTAAATACTTATGTACCTGTGAGCTTGAAAATCTTTGCCTTCTATGCAAATATTAATATCTGGACAGCAGCACTTTTTGTAGAGCATCATTAAGTCTTCTCCTAACACAGATGCAGTTTCTAGTTTGGAAACACCTGCAGACAGAGGGAAATAGCTATTTTTCACTTTGTCCAGTGTAGACTAGACTATTGGCAGTATACAGACAACTTAAAGTGTTTGAAAAGAAGAATCTGACAAAAAGAAATTTTTTAATATTGCATATTCAAGCTAGAATTTTCCTTGAAAGTTTTTCCAGACCATGCATTTTACTTCTTGTTTTATCTTGAGATACCAGATATTTGACCAATGCTTCGTATTTGATATCTACAGAAGTGCTACAGTTACTCTTTTGTAAGATTATATATCCAAGTTCATTTTTTCTACAGAGATCTGGTACCTCTGCATTAAAGAAAATAAGACTCTGAGGAAGTTCAGGGTCATGTAGCACTGTAAGCTTCTACCAGAACAGATTTGTTGCTTGATCCTATTTTAATGACACAGCTGTAGCAGCCAACACCTCTGGTGTAGATGCAGTTACACATTTCCTTGTGTTACTTATTTCATTCACAGTTGTAGTAGGGAAGATTCTGAAAGATTCCAAAATCCTCATAAACCAACAGTGGAACTAGTATAATTTGCTAGAAAAGGAAGGGAATGGAGGGATTCTGCTCTATTGAAGTCCTGCGTGGTGAGGACTCAAGTTTGCTGTATTACAGAGTAAAGATAGAACACAATGCCTGATGCCTGGCAAGTCCTGTCAGTCGACTTAAACTGTGAGTTTAAGTGAACCACTCCTGCCAAACTTCTGCAGCAATTCATTTTTTTACCGTGTGAGAGAATGAGGTATGCCATAGCAAAGAATATCCATGTAAACTGTGTTATAACAATGCTTTAACCTTTGCCTGCATTTTTACATCTGTATAAGTCTTTGGATAATTATTTAAAAGAAAAAAACAAAAATAAACAAAGATATAGTCCCAAACCTACCTGCAGTGGCTTTGTTGCTTTCTGCATCAACGACTACTTCTGGCATTTCCTCTTCAATACAAGATAAGCAAGCAACTTCTTTCTGAACAGCTCCACTTGGAGTATTCTGACCAACAGGTGTTCTTTTGCCATCTCCAAGACAATTTATATTTTTTTGAGTGTTCTGAAGAGTAGCAATGTTGTTTTCTTGTATTAATTTGGGTTCCAATACTTTTTTCATCATAGCCAGCTCCTCAGCTTCTTTAAGATTTTTATCAGATGAATATACAAGCCTAGAAGATGACACTAAGTTTACTCCTGTAATTTTTTAATTGATCAAAACAAATAAAAAATGACTTTTTTTGTCTAACAAATTTCATGACCAAAAACCAAAAGTAGGACTCTACAGTGCTTAATAATAAACCAAACCTTTTTAAACCTGTATTTCTGGAAAACTTATTTCTGCAATGCTTGAAAAAGCATAAATCATAGAATCCTAGAATGGTTTGGGTTGGAAGGGACCTTAAAGATCACCTAGTTCCAACCCCCCTGCCACGGTCAGGGACACCTTCCACTAGCCCAGGTTGCTCAAAGCCCCGTCCAACCTGGCCTTGAACACTGCCAGGGAGGGGGCAGCCACAGCTTCTCTGGGCAACCTGTGCCAGTGTCGCACCACCCTCAAAGTAAAGAATTTCTTCCTTATAACTAATCTACATCTATCCTCTTTCATTTTAAAACCCTTACCCCTCATCCTATCACTACACTCCCTGATAAAGAGCCCCTCCCCATCTTTCCTATAGCCCCTTTAAGTACTGGAAGGCCACTAGAAGGTCTCCCCAGAGCCTTCTCTTCTCCAGGCTGAACACCCCCAACTCTCTCAGCCTGTCCTCACAGGGGAGGTGCTCCAGCCCTCTGATCATCTTCGTGGCCTCCTCTGGACCTGCCCGAGCAGGTCCATGTCCTTATGTTGGGGGTCCCAGAGCTGGACACAGCACTCCAGGTGGGGTCTCATGAGAGTGGAGGGTAAGAATCCCCTCCCTCGACCTGGTGGCCACACTTCTCCTGATGTAGCCCAGGATACACACTGCCAGGTCATGTTGAACTTCTCGTCAACCAACAAACCCAGGTCCTTGCTTGTCCGTAGACAAGCATTACAAACAAAATATAGTATCAGGTTAAAAGCAACAAAGGTTTCTTTCCCCCACTTTGCTTTTTTAATTTAAGAAACATTTGTCTGCTCTTTATAGCTCAACTACTGGCAAAAGCAGAAGCAAACTGTATCAGTAATGATGACCAATTTATAAATTAGCATGACCAAGAAAAGGCATTTGATTGTCCTTTAATATCATCAAATTTACAAACCCCAAAATATAAAAACCTTCTAATATCAAGGTTACAAGTACAAAATCATAAGAATGGTATAGAGATATAAATAAATGGTATTAGAGACAGAAATTTTAATTTCAAAGGAAGTGCTTGAAAGCATGAAAATTTGCAGTTAAGATTACCCAAGAGCTTTCACTTTGCCCATATAGTAGTTCCAGCTTCCCACTTTCCCATCTGTTTCACCAGCTTATTTTTGGCTCAAGATCTGGAAAGGCTAACAAAGCCTGCAGTCTGTGACTGCAAGGATCTTGTATTTATAGAAAGATGCTGCACTCCAGCAACTTAATGAAGCCTTAAAAAGTCAATGTGAACAGTTAACATGCTTTATCAGTGGTTTCATACCATATAGATGAAGTTAGCAAAGTTTAACAGAAGAGCTACAGTTACTTTGGATTTAGCAGACATGTACTTACAGATCTGCATTTAGTCATTCATTCCATGGAAAAGAGGTTTATTGTTAATACTGGGAACATAGTAATTTGAATATGCTATTTGAGCACTGTCCTCTAAAGGGGCAGAGAAAACATACAAAGAAATCATCTTCCTTCTTAAGTCCTGTATTTAAAGGATTGAGTTAGGTAGAATTTTTTCATCTGTGTGATACAGGTTCTCACCAAGAGAGAATGACAAGAAACAAGAATGTAGGGAATGGGAATTTTAGTATTTTATTAGATCTTGAAATCAAGGGCCAGAAGAATGTGTGACAGGAGTAATAAAATTTCACATTGAAAGAGTAAGATTAGTGGACCCTCTTTACATGGGTTTTTAAGGTTTTTGTACCTGTATGTGCTTTCAGAACTTCCAACCTGTGAACTTCACCTGACCATCTATTGCTTTTCGTATTTACAGTGCTTTCCAACCCAGCGTAACAATAGCATGAGGGAAAGACAAGTAATAACATGCTGTATTACCAAGAACAGGACCACAGGTTGCTTGCTGGAGCAGGGGGACTTTACAATTCTTCAGAAAATTCAAGACCATGACTTCTACACATTTTCCCTCTTCACTATGCTTCTCAGTACTTAACGTCCGTGTTTTACAGCTCTGTGGCAATAGGACTTGAGAACAGAAATTCAGAGTAGAAACCCAATTAACCTAGAGATTTCAAAATCCCACAGAAGTATTCTGAAGTTTTGTCTTCAAGTTGTTTCTCCACATTAGATCTTCCAAGAAATGTCACTATTAGACAAAATCTAACTATTCCCAGTTTATCCCTGCATCTTCACCAGATATAAGCAAATACCAGAATTACAGAAGTAAACTGGTAACACATACTGAATGTAAAAAACTGCAGGAAGATCCCTAGTAAGGGTTTGTTGAAAGAAAATTGCCATTCATAACATGTTAGGTTAAATTTGCACTGGAACTTTACTTATTCACCTTTCTGTTGCTGTGGAGCTATTGCATATTCAACATGTAAAGACAGTACAAACTGACTTTGAGGGAGAAAGAAAATTAGGGGCAACAAATACACTGCTTTGCCATAAATTTATTATTTTAATATTCTTGCTTACTTTCTGCCAGTAACTGAAAAACATATCCATAGGGAATCTGATAAGCTAGGCAATGAGGCAACAATCTCCTGGGAATCCTCAGGGTATTTTCAGATAATCAACATAAGAAACCTCTGGAATGCAATTCTATTATCACTAGGCTTAAGTAATAAAAATGGCATCCTTACAACTAGGAACTCTGTAAATAAAACAAGTAAAGTGGCATGTTGTTAAAGCAGAACTAAGTAACTGGTTTCTAGATATGAAAAAGTTATTCTATTTGAAATGTTTTCTCCTGTAAAAAGTCAAGGAACCTTCATTACTTCAGTTAATGTTTAAAATCCAGTCATTGTCCTAGATTTATTACTTCCAAAAACACAGCAGAATATCTGTATATTAGAGTCCTGCTTAGTACAGACTGTAAATTTACTACTTTGAAACACTCATGGAGGCATCCATTATTCTGCTTCACAGACTGCAATAATGATTTTGGCACATCTTTTAGAAATTTTCCTTTATCTCAGTTAAATCCCATTAGATGTTCCTTCCAGAATGGAAGATTCTGCAGTTTTCTAAAATTGGTTATAGAAAAATTTGCTTGGCAACACCTTTTATTTTATAGGCTCATTTCTAAAGGCAGAGTGATGTTTTCTAGAGGGTCTTTCTACAGAGTATCAAATGGCACCTTCCTGCATAAATAAAAGCTAGGGAAATCTTTCATCCACACCAAAAAGCATAGCTCAGACCTTGGAGCTCACATGTTTTAGTGATAATGTAAAACCATCTCTTTAAAACACAGTTGCTGTAAGAAAACAGGACCCTTACTGCAGAATTATGATAGAAATAGTTTTTACTGTTCCAAACCTCTTGAGTAGGCATCATTCGATGTGACATCTTAGTTTAGTAAGTTAAAGTGCAGAAGATAACAATTCTACAGAGTTACAAATTTCTTCTTTGAATCAGATAGAGGTATCATCAGGAGGTCTTAGAGCTTGACCAGTTTTGAACCGAGTTAAGTATTTACAAGAAAGCAGTTTTCATAGTCATCTGAACAATCCAAGAATGCATAAAAACGTTCCAGTTCTTCTAACATCCCTAATGATGATCAGGAATGGACTAGATTGTACTCACTGTGACCCAACAGCTTCCTAGGACATATAAGCAGTATGGAGTTATTTTGTTTTTATAACAACCCATAGCCTACACAGACATCTCAAAATGCACTTAGAAGAAAAGCATGTACTTTGTAGTTTGCAAAATACTAAGAAAACGATAAGTAGCCCAACCAAACTTACTTTTGAGCATCTAAAGATTTCATTCCCAGTTTCGTTTTTAAAGGTGTCCTGAAGTTATATCTCCTCTCATTCCAAATGACTTAAGCTAAATTCTTTGGGAAGTTTCTCAGCCTTAGAGCTCTCTTTAGAGCCCACCTATTTCCATGAATTGTAGACGCATGACTCCACACAGTCTTGTAAACCATACAGTCTCACTAGAAGAATAATCATCATGCAATTCTGTTTTCAGAACAGCCACAAAGCCAATACTGACTAGAATGAGAAAGACATTTTTATGCTCACTAAAAATATAAAAAACATGATCACAAAATATCCTAAGGTAATATTTGTGTCGAAAAAGAATTTTGAGTTCTGATCCACTTCTTTGGTCCTTTGAGTCAAGAGGTACATTTCACTACTGTGGGCCACATCCACTGTCTGCAGGACTGACAAAATCCCAAACAGAAATGTTACATGCCAATAATGACCCTGGAGACAACACAAATAACAAGGGAAGTGAGAAAGGGCAGGTCTTATTTTCATGAAATACCATATTTAAATGCATGAGGAACTCATTTTTTTGTTACTTCCACAAACACCGAAAGTCACTGGAATTAACATCATCATCATCATCAAACTTTACCGAATGCTGTTAGGACAGCCTCTCCTATTGTCCCAAAGTAGTTGTTAACCAAATAAATAAATAAATAAAAATTCTCATCTAATTAGGCATCCTCCTTTCAAATGCTCCCTATAGCAGCTTCCACTTGCTCTGAGTGAGAGTGTTTCACTGAGCGGCCATCTGGAGAAGAGTTATCTGCCATCTTCTCCTTACCCACATTCTCCTTAAAGTTATACATACACACACACACACACGTCATTGATGTCACTAGAGACGAGCTTTTGAGTTCTCAGCCACTAGCTGTTTAAATAGACAGGCTCTTATACATTTTGTTATGGATATATTGCATATACGTCCAGATTTGCAGAGCATTAGTAAAGAGATTACAAAGCAGGCTTGAATAAAAGCCATTAATGCCAGGAGAGAGGATTTTTCTTTTTCTATCTTGATGTTTTTTTCTGTCCACTAGCAACACAGACTGATTGCTAATGCTAAAGTGTGTCAGAAAACCAGAAACTTCTCCATCATCAATCCTATGGATAGCAAGTAGCTGTCAGCACAAAAGTCTGACACATATAAAAACAAGAAATTCTGCTGTTTGACAGTGTATCAGTTTAATTGCCCTGAAAAAAAAATTACTATGGTAACTTTAGAACAGAGTGACAAGTACAGATGCCCAAATCAGGATACTTACTTGGTAGTGTAAGGGATAATACAATTAATGAAAACAGACAAAACAAGTTATGCTTTTCTTTTATTTACAAGTTGTACAGATGCTGTGTGTTGTTTTCAACAGGAACTTGGTATAGCACATACCAGAACTTCACATAATAACTAGATTAGCAGTGAAATATCTTCTGTACATGTGTAAAACACCATATTGTACAGTTTTACTTAAACAAAGCCATGTGTTATCACAATTAAATGCCAAAATAAAAACAAGATCTATTAACTTTGTTAATAAAAATAACATTGAGAATGTGGGAAGTCTCTGAACCTCTCCCTGCCCACGGTTTTAATGCACTGATGTCTTTAGCAAAACCAACTGCAGCAAATACTCTCATACACCGCATTTAATCTTGGTGGACCTGCAAAAATATTTCAGCAATACACCTGTAGCAGTGAATCTTTGTTAGTGCAAGTTGTGCATATGACATGCTTAACTTCAACCTACCTCAATCACTTAAGATTCTTTCATTTCCCTTTAGATTTGCTAAAAGAACCGTCTGCTTAATTTTTGCAGCTAAGATGGTTATTTTAACTTAATTGATTTCTTGAGACAAGTTATTTCAGTAAATTTCTTCTCATGAGATGCAATATCAACTGCTTTGCTGCCTCACACTGATGCCAATGTTCTGATTTCCTGTGAAAGAAGAATCTGGCCCTTAAGCGATCATGGTCCCAGTGAAAGGTTTCTACCAATTTCTCATAAATTCAATTTTTTTTTCTTGAGGCATAAATCCCTGGCATTAGATACTATGTTTTCCAAAGCAAGATGTTAGTATCACACACGTACCAAATATACAGCAACTTGACAGTTTAGCTTCTAAACTTCCTCTGAGAAGTTGAGATTAGATATAAACATGGATTTAAAAAAAAAAGCAGGAAGAAAAAAAGACCAACTCAAAGTTTCTATGTATATGGAAAGCAGATAAGGTTGCCAATGTTTGGCATGTGTTTAAAGCCTGTTTTCATCAAAAGAAACAAGTCACCATGGTGAAGGCTTTCTTCCTCCAATAAGGTATAGCATAAACTACAAGACTTACATAGTATCTTACTTATTTCCCTCCCTCCTTCCTTGCTTAGCAAAGTCTCATTATTCTCACTGACTAGCTTAGCTTGTATTTATAACCACAACAAACTAACTTGGTGCTGTAGTAACAAACTCAGACCAGAGAATGTTGCTGTATGAACGAAAGCTATTAAGTTAAAATAGCTTAGCTATTCAGAGGAGCAAATTCCTTAATCCCTTAATTTGGGAAATAAACACTTTGGTTCACAATAACTGGTTCTCAACTTTCTCAGTTTTCACTGTTCACTGGAGATAAACCTTTACAGAGCATTTTAACTTCCACAATTCAGGATTTATCATTTCACAGAGTTTAAGACAGTAACATCAAATTTCCCATGTTGCCCATATTTGTAGAGCAGGGTTTGTTAATTCCATTTGTTTTGGGAGGGATGATTTTCTTCAGCTGTACTGCTGATTTCCGTATATCTTAATGCAAGGAAATGAATAGTTGTGGACCCAAAAAATGCACCTGCAAGTACCACAAAAAGCCCTTTTGGCAGTTAGCTTGTTTTCAAGTTACATGAATCAGTCACTCAGAGAAGATACTCCTTGCATGGTAGGGTACACCACAACAGGCACGAGTGATAAGAGGATAAAAGGGAAGGACCATATCAGAATAAACTGTATAACCCACAAAATTTCAAGAACGTGGAAGGCATGCTATTCTTCTGAAATAGAGTGGTCTGCAATCATAACGCACTAGAGGGGAATGCACAAGCCTAGATATTAAGAGTAAGATTGCTGAGGCATAAGCATAAAGGAACTCTGTGTGCATGAGCAGAAGTCACATTTGTTTCCTCCAAAATACCCAGTATCCAATGGGGACTATGACAATCTAGCAATCAGTAAGAATAATCTCAGGCACAAGTTATTTAAAGAAATATTTCCCTTTTTCACTACTTTGTGATCCAGTGTTATGGAACCATAACTGGGAATTGTATGTAAATAACAAATATTCAGAAAAAAGTTTGTTGTATTTGGTGCAACTGCTTTATGAAAACCTCACATGCAAGAGAAGGTCAAGCTGAAAATAGATGTAAGCCGTCATCTTCTGTAGTGTCAGTCTGATATCCTGTAATTTTAACAGGTACCCCACCTTCTGGCTTGGCTTTTTTCCTCTTGCAGACAGAAAAATATTCTGACAGATAGGATCAACAATGATATTGCAAGAGGTGTGACTAAGTGACAGGTGAAACTGGAACAATGCTATAGGCTATCTGTTGTATTAATAGCAGTTACTACAGCTGAAGATTTTTTCTACAAAGGAAAGGTGTGCACAGAGTCTACAGAAAGAAGTTATTTTCATCATACTCTCTAGGAGTTTACCTTCAAGAACATTTATGCCTGCACTTAAGCTAGATGTAGTGTCCTTCTACTGCCCAATACAGAACTATACAAACATAACACAGTCAGAGCTTATCTGGTCTACTTTGAATCAACTGCTGGTACTGCAAATTAACCCCCGTGGCAGTAAATGTCACAATGACAGTTGTATTCCTTTGCATTTGATCCATATTTATTGCTTTGTAACTGGATCTGACTGCCATTAGATTCTTCTCTGTCTGTCCTTAAGTCAGATCCCTTTAATACAAATATTAGGAGACAATGAGAATAATAACTAGATTTTTATTTCTGAAGCTGTATTTTTTTCTGACTGAAAGGGTAAAAAACAGTTTGCCTCTCAGTGGACAAGACAGTAATGCTCTAATGATCTGTGACAGACTATTGTCCTTCAGGGATGCTAAGTTTCTCTCTTCTTGACTGCAATTGTTGACCCTTTTCTAGTTGTGTTATGAAGAGTGATGGAAGGCTATTGGAGGGCAGAGTCAATATTACATTAGCTTCATCGGGCAAAAACATAGGGTGAATGGTGCCTACAATATGGATGCTGCACTTTCTGGTGACCAGCAGTTTCTTGTTGGTGTCCCCAGACAGAGCAACTATAGGGAGGGAAGCAAAGCAGTGCTCAGTTGCTCATCTATTTCATGCAGAGGCTAAGCAGAAAGATGAGTATGAAGTTCACCATGCCCTCCATCCTGCTCAAAAATGCTCAGAAGCCTGGCAAGAGGAGTGGCACAGCCTTCAGCACGCAAGTGACATGTAGCCCACATCTGTCCTGATTAAGAGAGACAGAGGCCCCAAGGAAGTACATCTCACAGAGATGCATGCCAGATAGAGCTTGTGAGAAAAAAAAAAAAAAATCCCCAAATCCCCAAGGAAAGATGATATTTACTTGGGAAGATAAAAGCTGAACACAAACAGGAAAAGGAATGAGCTTTTATTATAACTCTGATGAACTCTTAATACTGTATTAGTATTCTACTTCTCCTATTCTACAGGGAAACAGTATTTATAACCAGAAAACCTAGAACTTTTGTAGAAGACTACAACTTTCAGGAGCTCAACTGCAGCTATGGGTCTTAGTTAGAATTTATCGTGGTGATTCACATGCTCCAAGAACTAGACTAGCTTCCAGTAAACATCAAGCTGTGATTTAAGGCACTGTTTTGGATTTGTGAAGATCTAATTAATATGTATCTTAATGATAAGAAACCACTGAGATGCAACAGCCACTGATACTAGCAGAAGTCATAATTTGAACAATGAAATAAGGCTCTTTTCAACCAAAGCTGCTTCCTTTCCTTGGTCCAAAGCAGTTCACTGTGGTCAAACTCCAGTGCAAGCTGCAACACAAATTTTCACAGAATATGCTAGGTTAGAGGATGCAGAAGCTGAAGTATCAAACAGCACTGAAGACTAAGTTGAAAAAAAACAACCATTGTGCAAAATGCACTTCATACATAGCTTAGAATATATGAGGAGGTTCATCTGAAGTATCTAAACTTACAGTGAGAAGATAAAACGTTTATAATTAGATGAGCTGTTCTGAGTTTAAAGGTGTTTTTCAATACTATGCTTTTTGGAGAACATGCAGGACTCTAGAAATCATTACTTGCCTTCCAGCAAACAGACAAAATTGAAAGCAAGTATCAGTGAACTGTAGACATATTAAATGCTTACCATTAGGAAAACAACGGAATGATGTAACAGTATATAATTAAAATAATTATTCCAAATAATTATTTCCCAATTTCCAATTTAAAATATTTTTTTTTTAATTTGCATTATCATGCTTCTGCATGAAAGTCTTCTGTATCACTACTTACATGAATGTGAAGCAAATTAATGAAATCCAAAAAATAAGAAAGATATGAGATAAAAGCCATGCTGTTTTGTTTCTTACTGCTTGTTTTGCTAATAGTCCTGCCAGACTTTGACAGTAACCTAACAAATGCCAGTCTATCAGCCTGTTCCACTAGAGTGTGTTTTAAATATTACTCTCAGTTCAAAAAGTTTTCTTTTATACTTGTTGTAATTTTAGTACTGTGAACACATATTTTTAGCTATCTGCTGCCCTATTTACAAATGTAAGGAGAGAATGAGTGAAACCAATAGGGAGACGTCAGCCTAGGTTATAGTTTGGGCACTAAACTTTAAAATTGCACCACCTTTCCCTTCCTTTTGCCAACAATGTCAAAAGGTTGCAAGTGCATACATTTTTTAGGCACATCCTGAAATCATCTGAATCCCAGCGTGCCTACCACTTTGCTCCTGGGCATGCCCCGAAGTGCCCATCAGCTTTAACATCAACACTGTTTTATAGAAGGTAGGTGGCACCACCACAGCTTTGCTGAAGAAAAGCAAACACTGCTCAGTTCTTTGAAGGAAGGATTAGAGGCACTTACAGGCAAGGAGGATTGCAAGGTCTGGTGGTGGCACCAGCCAACACCCCTGATGTACTCACCAAAGGTTTGGAGCAAGACGAGCGAGATGTCAGATATGTGCTAATAGCTGGCAATGGGAAAACACACTGGCCCTTGCACCAGGCCCTGGGGAGCAGCCAGCCCACGCGACGGTGCAGCACGCCTCGCTCCGGGCTCCCAGTTCGGTGGGAAAGCTGTGCTGTGTTTGGCTTAGCCCATGGATCACTAGGACCTAAGTGACGACCACACAGTTTCTAACGATGTATCCTCTTGATGCATCTTCATCTAACTTGATGGAGTCCTCCCAAGTTTTCAAATCCATAACTTTTTTTTTTTTTAACATGACACTCGAGTGGTTTTTCTTTGTTGCTTTCATTAGGTAGTCTTGCTAACAAGGGTATTAGCAGGCACAGACAATTTAAAAGGATACATTCAGGATTTCTGCTGTTTTTTCTCTCGGTCTATTACAAAGCCTTTACATACCCTAAAAAACATGCTACGGTGAGAGCATACCCATGCACTGTCAGCAGAGGGACGAAGGCAGAGGAAAGTAAGTTAGTTACAGGAAAGTCCTCTGCAAACGCTGCAGCAAGGCTGGGAAGCTACTGCTTTGAACGGGAAAGCTTTAAAACAGGTGTTAATACGGGAACGAAGAAGAGGAAGGACACCGGAGAGGTAGTGCTGAGGCCAGCCCATCAGCCCGAGGAGCGGGGCCGGTGCCCGCGGCTCCCGACCGCCGCGGCCGCGCACTCACCGCAGGAAGCGCCGGAACTCCGCGGGCCCCACGCCGTCCAGCCGCAGCACCTCGCAGGGCGGCCGCCCCCCGCCCAGCTCGGCGAAGAGCCGGGGCGCCCGCGCCAGCAGCACCGCCCGGTGCGCCCGCACTGCCGCGTCGCCCACACGGATCGTCACGTCGCAGCGCGTCCCCTCCGCCAGCAGCCTGCGGGAGCGCACCGTTACCGCCGCCTCGCCTCGCCTCCCCTCCCCGCCCGGGCCGCCGCCCCGCGCCTACCTGCCGAGGTCCTGCCGGAGCTGCTCGGCCAGCGCCTCCTTCAGCCGCTGCCGCTCCACCCCCGCCGGGCCGGGGCCCTTCGGCGCAGCGCCGCCGCCGCAGCGCGCCATGTGCCAACAGCCGCCCCGCTCCGCGCCCGGCGCGACGGCGGGAACGCGGGGCGGGGATTGACAGGCCGTCCCTTCGCGACGCCGCCGACGGTCGGCCCGTCGTATTCACGACAACAACCGGGGCGGCGCCTGCCTTCCCGCCAGCGCCAGCCCCGCCGGCAGCCGAGGGACCGTCCCCCGACGAGACGCGGGAGCCCCGCGGTGCGGGCTGCGGCGCCCGCCCCGCTCCCTCGGGGGGCGTGGCCAGAGGTGCCCTCCGCCAATGAGGGCCAGCGGCGCTCCGCCTGGCCCCGCCCCTCCCCCGGGCCCCCCGACGGGGGGTGGGCGGGCCCGGCCCTCCCCTGCGGCCGGGGCGGTACCTCCCGGCGGGGGCGGGGCGGGGCGGGCAGGAGGGGCCTCCCCGCACCGGCCCGCCTTCCCCTGCCGCTCTCCTTCCCAAAGGAAGAGTAACGCCATCGCACGGCATCGGTGCCTGCCCCGGCCGCTTGTTTTAAAAGCGGAGTCAGGCTTGGGATTGCTGCCCGTTGCCTGTCCACCTGCTGCACACAGAACCGAGCGCCAGCCCGCAAACCGGGGCACCGGTGGGCAGCGCTCCGCGGCGGGGCTGCCGGCCAGCAGGTCCCAGCGAGGGGGTGCTCCCCACAAAAAACCGTCCTCCCCAGCACCGACTTTCTTGCCAAGAAATTAAACTGCTGCGGAGGTGATAAAAGTCGCTCTACAACACCCTTCTGAGACAACGTTATAGTTCAAATAAAAGAAATTGTAATCATCTAAGTTGATAAATGCTGAAACGATTCAGGGGGAAATTATCCTTGAAAGGGAGGTACTAGCCATGGATGGAAAAGGTGAGATCAATACCATTATCACCATACTGAGAGAACTCTTCCTCAGATTTTGCAAACTGCATGAAAGGAAGCACATCACCAGCCACAAGCTAATGCGCAGCTGACAGCACCCTCAGTCCACTTTCTTGCAAGGATTATGCCAAGCAAGACATCAGCAGGGGCTGCGCCAAGTACCTGTGTGGGGCACCGTGGCTCAAAAGAGATGACGCGTGTGGTGGTGTGGGACTTTTTGGGACTCCCCAGTAACTGTCGTCTCTCTTCTACTGTGGTGTGGACAGTTGTTTCTGGCTCAGCTGGCTCCACTGCCTCCTCCGATGGGTCCCTGTTCATCCTCTACTGCTCCCAGGGCACCGCGCTCACTCTGCAGGTGGAGAGGGAGCCTTTGGGAACCCTATAGGCAGGTGACTCACCTCTTCTGGGGACTCATGTTTTGTGCTTCTTTTTTCTTTGTAGTTAGCATCCAGTTTTCCTCTCCCTTGCCATTACATGCAAGTTAATTCTACCCTCTGCTTCCATAATCAGTGTCTCTTCCTCCTATAAACGCAGGAACTTGGCAGCAGTTCTTGGAGACAAGAACGGTAGTTGCTAACAGAGGAAGAATAATGCCAACAATGAGGCATTATTTCCAATAAACTATAACAATCATAGCATGAGGAAGGCTGCACAGTGGACAGACACTTTAGCTATTCAAATCCAGTTCTTAGCCTCAGTAAAAAATCTCTCCATAGGAAGTCAGATAAAGGGAGTAGTTTAAGTTGCATTTTATTAGACAGAGGTGGATTTGATACAAGTTATATCTTAATTTTCCATTCTTCTTGTTCAGACATGTTGAGTGTACAGGTTTCCCATTTTTTAGTCAAGAAAGAAAAACACATTGCACAAAGCAGCTGCATTCAACAATACAACAAGATACGTATCATTATTCACTTGAAGACTAGAAATGTGCCCAGAAATTTTTCAATCATTCAGTATGCTAAAATATAGATAATAAAAAGAGTTAGTTACTGTTTAATGGTAAAATACATTAAAAAAATTCAGGCGAATCAAGAATGAAAACACATGACTTCCTTCAGTATGGCACCACTCTATTGTTTCATTATAAATTTGTAAAAGGCACCACACATTAAAACTGTAAAGCAAGGGAGAAAACAAAACCAAGCAACTTTCCATTATTTTCTTTCTGTACAAAGACATATATATCTTAAGGCAGGTGTCTTTATGTGCAAAATACAAGTATACAGATAAAACCAACGTTGGTATCATATATTCTCATACTCACTTCTTTTAGCAGTAACATTGGTGTCCAAATGTACAGTACATTGAAAACACTTTTCTCTAACAGAGCTCAAAATAGAAGGCAGGCTGGAAATATGGCCCTGATAACAATTAGTTTTTAAATCTGAAGAGCTTTTATGTAGACGCCTTAAAACATGTACAAAGAGTCATTCTCTTTTTCTTGTTGTCTCCTCCTTTAGAAAGGTCCATATCAACTTGTTCACTATGTCAGGCTGATCCTGCTGAAGCCAATGGCTGGCTTCAGACAAAATAGTTAATCTGAAATGATTTTTAACATAAATCCGTGTAATTTCTGCCATCTCAACTTCCATAAATGCATCTCTTTCTCCCCATAACAGCAGGGTTGGCATGATGACTTCATGGTGCTGCAGAGGTAGGCAGCTTTAAAAATAAAACACACTTACTTAGGTCTTATTTTAACAAAAAATCACCAAGACCAATTTCAGTCAACTTAGCTTTTCAAATGAACACAATGAATCTCATTGCAAGCTCTCTAGGTTCCAAGATATCTTCTAAAATACCAAGAAAACACTCCTGTGACTCAAAGTCCTTTAATTGTGTTTAAGGATGATAAAATTGTTAGAAGATACTTCTACTCTAACTTGTCTGTAATCAGCGGTTGATTGCAACAGAGGTCTTAGTTTTGGAACACGAATGATGCTTCAGCATGGTGCACAGCTCAGGAGCCCCATGATCTCTGTAAAAGGGAATGTGGAACATGGCCAGAATTTTGTAGGTCAGTGGCTTTCTCTTGGCTGATGAATGCTATGGCAAGTTTCTGAACCTGCAATATTTACTGCAAGTAAGTTTTAATGAAATATGATGCTTTGAATCATTTAGACTACGGTGTTCAAGGCAGATAGCTACCTGAGTAGCCAAACGGCCTTACCAAAAAATGGTTGTCCAGGAAATGGAAGGCTGCCATTTTTGGACACTACAGAAGATACCAGCTAGAGTGTTTCAGACCTACTCAAAAGTAAATATCATGTAGTACAACTAAAAATGAAAATATTTATAGTAAAAAATATTCTATAGAACACTGATGTCTGAAATGCTGAACTGAATTCAGTTACATTCACTCATCTATAAAATTCGTGCGAATACTCCAACGGCATCAGAGATCCCTTTACAGAGAGCTACAGTATGTTTTTGAAGGCCTTGGACTTACATACCTACATCTGTATGCAGTGAAAGAAAACTGTTCCTTAAAAATCTGCTTTTCATGGAGTCATAGTCTCTTTAAAACTGCAACATCACAACCCAGAGCTTTGGCAGACTAGAAAGCGTTTAAAGATAAATACATTATAAGACATTTGAAGAATACTTTGAAGAAAAGCCCTTAGAAAGTAAAATGTTAATAAAAATTATACCACCACTATCACCTATTTAAACTTCTAGTAAAAATTTATTATTTTGTCTTAATACAATTATTTTAAATGGAATATTTTATAAAAATTTCCTCACATTAAAGGTAGACATTAGGAAAGATACAAGAAAGAAATGAAAGACTATTTCAACATAAACCATATTAACCCACCAGAATTTATTTCAGCTCATCTATTTTAGAGATGCTGAAAAATTTATCTAATTTATGCTTCAATTGTTTAATGTTAGCTACATATTGTAACAGAGTAGCTGCGGCAATTCAAACCAGATTCCATCTGATCAGATAAAAATCTTTATTGTTTTAATGCTCTAACATTATTATTTTAAACCAGTAATGTACAAAAAAGATTTTCTAAACAAACTTTTACAACATACTTAAGTGCTAAGTTGAAATTTAGGAGTTAGTTCAGGGACTATGCTCTGTAAAAAGGGAAAGAAGATGGCATGCATTAATTTAAAATAAGAAATGGAGACTTTGAAGACATTCTTCCTCTCTACTTATACATAATGTCAAGAAGTATTAATAAAAGGTCACTATAAATAATTATTTAATTTCATTTTGATTGATGAATTAGGAAAATTCTTAAAATGGCTTTCGTAGCAGTGGATTTAAAAACTTATCTTGCAAACAACCTGACCTCACCCACTGAACCACAGCTTATTCACAGTATCAGTTTTAAAAATTGATAATCTGATTATCTGATTCAGTGCATTTAGACTAATCTCTACCTTTTAAATCCAGTATCCTGGATCTCTTCACTATTCATATGTGTATTTTTTCACTACTGTAGGGTTTACTATTTTTCTTTTATGTCTAAGTGCCTTGCAAAATTTGTAGCTTCACTTTGGAAAACTCTACTAGGCCTTTTACACAAGCTACATAGATAAACAACCTGTCATTTTTCATTGCCTATGAGCTACAATCTATTTCTTTTTAGTCTGGAATATGGGACACTATATTATGACTGAAGTTTCTAGAAATCTCCTTTACAAAGATTAACATGCAGATTTCACATTTAGACAGGGAAGTTCTACTCATGAAGTTTAAGTCTTTGAAAAAACAGACAAACCTTCATACAGCCCTGTTACACAGTTCTTCTGTAAACAAACAGTGAAGGACTTCTTAATTGCTGTAAGAGAACTAATCCCATTTTCTAAAAAAATTGACATATCAGGAGAAATCCAAGCTTCAACTGCTTACCTATCTCTCTTAACTAAGCATGATATAAAAATGATTTTTTATGATACTTTATGATTTTTATTCCTAAAGTGTTTGTATCTAAAGTATAGTGAAGGGAATGACTGCTGTGCTTTTTATACAAGGATGTGTTGGTGATGGATGGAACTATGTGATTTCAATCATCTCTTTGGAAATAACTCTCCAGAAAAAATAAGCTCTGAAGAATGAAATTCCAGGTTGACAGTAATGAGTTGGAAACTTTTAACACATAGGTCACCAGTGCCAGCCCACTGGGAGTTACGGTGAATACAAGTCATTAGCATTGGAGTGCTGCTTAATGGCTTATATGAGAAGAAGTGAAAATTTCAATCCAGTTTTAATATTTAATGATTCACATCCCATAAGGTGCGACCATGAGAACTGGCAGCAAGAACTGAATGAGCTGAAGACTAATCTTTTCCTTCCAGTCCAAAGCCTGCTGCACTGTGGCTGATAGCACCTAAAATAATATTCTCTGAATTCAGTACAGGTGTACTTTTAGTAGAAAAATAAAGCAAACAATGCACAAACACACACACATGTACAGAGGAATTAATAGCTGAGAAGATACTTTCTGATTAATAACTAATACTAGGTTTTTTTGAGCCTGAAAAAGCCTGAAACAATAGTTTAAACATACACAACTGTTATATTCATCTCATTTGAATCCCATTGCAATTCAGCTATCAGCTATCACAGATATTTCACTATTATTGTCAGAGAAGCATCTGGTTAATGTGCATGCTCACTGATGCGAGGCACTGTGGCAAATGTAACGAACAAGGCTCAGGGCGCTCATGCCTCTCTAGCTCCTCATTAGCCCTACCCCGGGGGCTCCTGCAGTGCAGTTGCAGAGGGCCAGGGAGCTGTTGTGCAGCCCCACAGCTCCCCATCGCCCTTGGACATCCCAGCTGATGTCATCAACTACTCTCTGCATAGCTTTAAGTATACTGTTACCAGCACAGCCATCTTATTTATTCCCCATTGGTGTCTGTGCTTGGTGTTATCTTGTTTAGAAGAAAATATACCATCTCTCTACTTTCTTGATCCAGTTTTGTTTCTTAGCCTGTACAAGACCTAGCTCAGATCCCTGTTTTCCTCCCAGTATTTTCCTGCTGACTGCTCTCATGACAGTGACAGCACAGAAGGCACAGAAAGCAGTAAAGGTGGCATCTAAATTTGGACCGGGGAAAATGAAAAGTTAATCTACCTCAAACACTTATTGTCTTAAGTTTAGAGAAAGAAGAGAATGGTCATTTTTAAAGAATATTGGGAAGCTAGTCTTGTGTTAGAGAAGCATGCAGGAGATTTAGCAATGTTGAAGACTGGAGGCAGTAAATGAAAAAAGAGTTGAATCCTACTCTTCTTGGCACAGTCCTTCAAGTTGGGGCTGTAAGTCGTAAGTAGAGTATATGCAGAGTTAAAAGACCTTCTGGCCCTGTTAAGTTTTTGGTAGATAAAAAGGGGGCATCAGTCTCTAAGGCCAAGCTGACTCTTTCCAGAAAAGTTAAAACCATTAGAAAACTGCTTGAGAAAATAAAATAATATTGAGCTTGCAAAAATATTTCCTATTATGATACTCTCAGTCTATGTATGCTTCCTGCTGTATGTGCTTACTGCTGCCAGTGAGTCTGATGAGACCAATGCAGGAACAACAACTACAAAAACCCTGTTAGTTTTAGGATTAGTTATGAAAAACCTACCCCACCTTTTAAAAAAAAGCAACCCAAACACAATAAATTCAAGTCAGACATGCTTTTGTAAAGTTACAAGTGAGGGTAACATACTTGGATGCTATACTATCTAGTAGTATTATCTAATAATAATCTCTTCATAGATATTATTATTAGATAATATGAACTGTAATGCAAACAATTAATTGATGTTAATTTTGTAAGTATTATTTAAGAGATGGATTTTGGTGATTGCCATGGGTTCTGTGAATGAGGAAGGGTCTTTGCTTTATTAGATTTTGAAATAACGATTTTCCTTATCTGCACTCTGGTTGTTTCACCATTTTGTGTGGATACCGCATACAATTCACTGTGCATCACACTGCTTGACACTGAATGCATTTGTTACCTGTTGAAACTTTAGAAACAGATGCGCATTTTCTCCTTCTACTTTCGCGGCAGAAGATGCAATAACATTTTTGGCCTCCAGGGGTCTCTAGAATATTTTACCTTGTTTCAGAATGTTATACTGACCTGAAAATATTTCTGTAATGGTTAATGGGTCCAGTTAATGCTCCGGGTTGTGAAAAGACATAGAGATAAGCTTCAATATCCTCTGCTGTTAATCTGCAGCCTTTCCTTCCAATTCCAGTGGCCTGGCTGGTAAATAAACTTTTCAGAACCTACAAAAGGAAGCATAAAAAGCCACCACATAAGATAGCTAGAAAATGTGATTTCTCTCCTTCAACAGGACACATCTTTCTAAAATCTATGTATACACCTCTTAGGGTATAGTGAATGGTTTAAATGCTTTTTTTAGAGACCTAAGTGTAAAGCATACGGTAAAACTATTTCTGGTATAACTTACTTCAGAATAACCAAGCCCAAGTTACTCAGTTCTGCACCCTGCCCTGCCATCAGTGACAGGCAAAGGAGTGCAGGCACCGGCTTTCCTTTGGGATGGACCCCGGCAGCTGACAAGGCGGGAGGGAGAATGCTTCAGGATCTCCCCTGCTTGCTGTGCCCTCTGTGCATGCAGCACTGGGAGCTCTGCATTGGGCTGTACGCACCGAGGAGGATGCATGCCTGCAGCTGCTTCTTCCCTTTATATGCTTGGACTTAGTTTTTAAAGTTGTACAAGGTGCTGGCCTTGGTGGTTCCTCAGGCAGAATTAATTGTCTGGTTGAATTTGATGCCCAGACTCCCAGGCTGCCTGCCCTGTAGAAGGCTCCACAGGATAAGAGGATGTCCCGCAGCACACAGGAGCTTCAGATAAGTCAACAGGAGTTCCCCTGGCACCAAATGTGTTCCACTGGCATGGACAGAAGTAAAACCAGCTGACAGGTAATGCACTGTAGTGCTGGATGTTAAAGATATGTACCTGAACACCTCCCAGAAATGCACAAGCAAGAGTTAATCTCAGAGACTCTATGTACTAATACCCTACTTTATATAAATATATAAAGTTTAAGAAAAAAAATCAGAAAGCTCCGTATTTTTTCCAGTAATTATAACTACATCAGAAGTAATCAACGTAGGTGGCAATTCTTCCATCACTCACAGTTAAATATATAAACAAGAGCATTCATTTTGCTCACCTTGAAATCATTTACTGTAAACATGAATTCAGGAAACCATGGCATTTGGAAAAAGAAGTAGTAACCAGATTTAATCAATTGTGATGGATGTCGTAGAATGTATTCTGAAACAAAAATGCCCATGAATTAAAAATGAAAACTGATGACTCAGACAAAATTACTGTTAATATTACTATTTTTTAAACTTAAAGGAATGTTTTAAAAAATATTACGTTAGAGCATGCTATGTGACAAAAGATGATTATTGTTTCAGGAGTAAGTATATGATGTGGCCATTAAAACATACTTCTTTTATATGTGTTAATAGAAACAGTCAGCAAACCACAAGCCTGCCAAAGATTAGGTGAGGGCAGTGACATTGGAGAGTTTAATCACATGATAGGTTTTCAGTTAGAGATCTATTTTTGTAGCTAGCAATTCTACAGCAATTTTTTCAGCTGTGGAATAAGAGGCATAAATACAAGCCTTTAAGTATTTCTCTCATCAAAGATGTGATTCACAGAAATCTGTAGATGATAATCCACTTACATTCTAAAGACAGCACCAATCCTGTTTACAAAAGTGCAGAATTTTTCTAACAGTTGTCTTCTGGGCAATTTCAAGAACCATAATCAAGATTATGCAATGTCACTTTTTAAAGGCATTGGAGCATATATAATAAAAGAAAATTATATAGCCAACTTTGCATTAAGTATATTTTTTATTGTAATTTTGTGTCTCCAATGAGTTGCAAGAGCCATCACTGACATTCAAATATCTAACTTCCTCAAAGCAAGCACAGAATGTATGCAGGTACTAGGAAGATGCAAATTCAGGAAGGCAAAACTGCACTCCCAACACAGGAGATCTCTCTGAAATATTCATTCTGATAGTGAATAAAAATGGGTTTTAAAACAAAGTAGATTGAAGCGTCAGCTATCTTCTAAGCTTTCGTATCTTAAACATTCTTAAATTGCATCACCCTTTATATTTTTCCTTAACGGACCATCATCAACGCTGCTCACCTTACTTTTCTGCACAATTTATAAACCGTGTATTTTCATTTAATCCACAGTAGAACAAATTTGATCCAGGGAGACTTTATGAAGCTACAGAACAGATTTTGTCTTTTAAAAAATATGCAAACAAACACCAAGAAATACTATAATAAAATGTATTTGTCTTCTATACAGCCTGGCCACTACTCTCGGTGAAAATACTGCAAAAAGCTTCTGCTCTCAGTGAAAATACTGCAAAAAGCTCCTGCTTGCTCAGGTGGTGGTGAACAGACCTTTCTTGGGGTAAGTGAGGCTTAACTATCTCACAAAATGTTCTTTAATATCTTAGAAAGGTGACCAAGAACACTGTGAGAACAACATGTGTGAATGGTTCTGATTCCATGGTGGTGTAAGGTCAGATTTACATTCAACTGAAATGAAAATTAAAGCTGCACTGAACATTCTTAACTATTTCTGGGGAAATGAGATGAATTTTAAAATGAAAATAGGGTAATGTCAGCAACTGAAGAAATTAAAATTAGTGAGATACTACTTTCATTTTAATTACTGAATGTTGATCTTATCCCTATGAAATGTTTTGTAATTCTGGGTAGTAGACAAGCTCAAAGCTATCACACAACAAATTCTGCTAGTGCACCTAAATCCTTGTTTCAACTCACTACTAGTACATTCCTGAGCCTCTAGTAAGTAGCCCGGAAAGGCTGTCTTGTTCCAATGAATATTGTACCAGATCATAAATTGTCACTTGTCACCTAAATTAGGATTAAATTCTAATGTCTGATTCACATTTATACAAAGGCTGTTTTATGGAGATTTAATAATGCAGTGATGCCTTAGCCTAGGTGTAATGCAATATACACCTCTCTGCAGGGAATTTTATCCTGCCAAAGTGGTATAAAACAGATTACTGTATATGAAAATTATGTTTGTGGACCTTCAAGGATTAAGAACATCAGTAAGTTTGGTTGCACTCCCACTTCTTACAATAAATTATTTCCAAAAGTTAAATACTTGATACCTTACCGTTTCATAAAATACAGTCCAGATTGTGAGAGGCACTGGCAACTTACCTACTGAACATCTAAACAGGCAAGTAGTTGGTTCTTCTTTAGCAACCTCAAAGCAAACACAATCATAATGAAAATGCAGACACTCTGGATTAACAAAGACTACTATAAAACTCACCTGTAAACACAGAAGGATGAGGAAAATTAACCACAATCAGCTTAGTCACCATTTCAGGGTAACATATAGCCACTAACCAAGCGATCATTCCTCCCCAGTCATGGCCAATCAACACACACTTGTTGTATCCTACCACATAAACACAGATTTGTGCTTTTATTTCAATGGAATTTGTATCCATACAAATTATCACATACAATAAAATCATTATTGGGCAAAATAGGTGGTCCAGCACATTTATTAACTATTTAATACTGCACTACTTCCATTACTAATGGCCAGACAAAATAGTGCACTGCTATAGTTAAAAAAATAACAAATAATTAAAATTATTTAATTACACTTTAACTATACTACCTCAATGTCAAACTAAAGACACTCGGTATCCAAATGGCCACCCTGTACACATCTTGGCCAGTGCAGGGTCAGATATAGAATTCAACTTGCAGTCATTATAACGCATGTACATGTGTCACGTTTAGGGAGTTAGGAATTTGAAACTGCACACAGAAAGACTGAGCAATCTCCTGAGCCCCCCCTGAACAAAACTAAACCTTATGAATTTCTCTGAATATGGGAGGTTATTTAAGCACTGAGCAGCAACATTATGCAAAAAGTAGTCATTATACTTAATAGGCATGTATATATAGCATATATATACACACACAGAAATACACACATTTATATACTTAGTAGGCCTGCAGCTTTTCTCCATATGCTGTTTTGATGGCAAATTTTAAAGTTCTCAGCGTTCACATACTTATTCTTCCATTGATAAAAATAGTAATTTAACAGCAATAAAAGGGGGGAGGAAAATCATGACTAAGTTTTTGAAAGCCTAACCATTCCTCCTTTAACCACTGCTGGAATACATACTGTAGTGTCAGATACCATCACCTTCCTCACTGAGGACTGTAATGTTGAGCACATACACTACAAATGAAATGCACAGAAGTCAAACTGTTTAGAATTTTGACATATATTTGGACACAGTTGTCAAAGCACCTTATAACCTGTCTTGAATAGAAATCTTTTGGAGCACTTCAGATATAATCAAGTAGTCCAAAAGAATTTAACGTGGAGTTAGAACAAACAAAGATAACAAGCCTCAGAAATACCTATTCAAAAAAAAATTAAATCCCTATGAAATTGAATTACGATGAGAGCACTTCTCAAGCATAACCATGGCATTACCATGGAGATTAACACAACCAGCAAAGGTTGGAAAATGTAAACATGGTGTGGAGACTGCCTGCCCAATCTTTTCACAATATTCAAACATCACAAGCAAAGCAAATCCTGTATTCAAACCTCAGAACTGTAATCACTGCTTTACTATTTCTTCATATGAAATGCAGTAAGTTGTTTCACTGTCCCTAGAGTATCCAGGGAATTAAAACAATTCAGAGAAGGACAGTCTAATCCTGTCTTGCTATTGGTATGGAAGGGAAATACCCTTCACTAGGTGTTAAGAGTTTATCACCAGAACAGCTTTTGCTTTGAACCGAACCGGAGGGGCAAATTTTGCAGACTCGCTTCAGCTCTAGACCGTTACACTGTGTATTTGCCACAGGGAGCAATGTGTCCCTTGTTCTCCCTTCTGTTCTCGCTGTTGTATAAGACAGAGTGATTCAGCTCTTGAGAACTGACTACTGTGCAGGAGTAGTATTTTGGGATTTTTTTTTTAAATTCAGCAGATGTACTGTCATCATCTTTATAAAGCCCACAATATTTATTCTACCCTGTTTGTGGAAGAAAAAATGTCACCCGATTTAAATCCTTTGGTCTTCAAGGGCTATTAGATTCTAATTCAGAACATTATCCACTAAGTGCAATGGTTAGGAGTAAGCAAAGACCTTTTTAGGGAAGAAGACAATAGGTTTGTACTGCTGGATTTCACAGCCCATAGGGAAGATGTTTTTGAAACTCATGACAGAAAATCATCTTTACATATTGTTTATACCAACATTCACATCATAATTAGTAAACAAACCTTTTTCATTGATCATAGTCCATAAAACGAGTATCCTTAGATTTATATCTGTACATATCTGTAATGTGTATATATTAAACAGAAGGCAGTTTTTTAAAAAATCAATGCTAGATCTTTATGGGGTTTTTGCCAGAAAATCAAGTAATCTATGAGCTAAGTAGTTTGTGTTCTACTAACGCACCCAGAGACTCCAAAATATCCTTTATATCTGTTATCAGGCAATCTAACTTGTAATCTTCTTTGTGAGAAGGAGCATCTGTTTCTCCATAACCTCTCAAATCCAGGGCCACCACTCGATATTCACTTTTAAATTCCCGCAACTGATGGCGCCAAGAATACCTAACAAAGGGGAAAAAAAAGTTGGAGTTATAAGGTCAAGCAATATGATACCAAAATGCACTCAATGCTTTTGCTCTGAAATAGTTGAGGGTAAATTAGCATGGCTTTGTTTGTAATGAGATTCTTTTTTCTTTCTGTGGTATGCTGATGGTCCTTTGTGGCTACAGTAGTTTTGTGCTCCCTTCCTGAATTCCCCAGGGAGGAAGTGCAGCTGCCAGAAGGGGGTATGGCCAGAGCCTGGGTGTTTCAACAGTTCCTGGAGTCTGGCATGGTCCCTTTGCTGCAAAGGAAGCAAGCATAAACCAGAGCACACAGAGGACTAGTCTGTTTTATCCTTGGAGCCATAGTACCATCAAAAAAGTAAGGTCTGAAAAGCTTCCTCTTCTTCCTTGCTTGCTTACACACACATTTTGATGGAGTAGGGAAACATGCCTCAAGGCATGTGTTTGATTTTTTTTTTTGCTTTTCAGAAAAGGAATGTCAGATAATTCAGACACTAAATAAACCAAAGAAAGAAATACAATGGATAACAAATTAACTTGGTGAAGTTTTTATTATGTACACTTTCATCTGTTGTCACTATACTACCAGAATTGTTCCAGAACAATTTCTCAACGTGTTGGTACTGCACAAAGTATTTCACTGCTTGTGTTTCTATGGAAAAAAGTGATAACATTACACACATTAGAAGACATAAAAAACTAAGAACTCAGGCAAAGGCCTGGGCTATTCCTCATTCTGTAACAGTACGTAGTGACTACATGTGTGTTATGAAGCAAAAATAACAACGCAATGGTACGTCTCATCCTGCGAGAACTACCTGCCCTTCAGCTGTTATTGAAACCAAATAAATTTCAAAATAGCCAGTACCAAGACAGACATGGCCTTATCTTGTACTGTAATAGAAAGATATATGAAAACTATGATCTTTCTAGGTATATATAATAATGGCTGCATCCCTCTGTGCTAGGATCTAGCTTTTACTTCTGGTCATTTCAACAGTCTCAGATAAAAAATGTATAACATTTGGATCATCAGCAATCTTAAGAGCAATGCACAGAATTCTACCTAAATTCAAACTGTGTCCATATCAGACCATTGGCTCTTTCACTTTAGCTTTGCCTCCAGCCTATTAGGGACTTTGAACATAAGTAATATTACAGTAACACTCATTAATTTGTATTTATATAAACAGAACAGTCAGAACCTTTTCATTTCAGTGCCATGTAATGCAAATACAAGATACAGCTGAGATCTCCAGGAATGAAATTTTTAAAGGCATTATACAATGACTTGGCAGCTGAATTTGCCATGGTAACTGTTGTAGCTATTCTATATCCTTCAGTCAGAAGAAACAACGAGGCCCATAAATAAATAAACTATTTTTGTTTTCAGAAAATGTCTACTTGCTATCGTCATCTTCTGTTTTCACAACAGTCCATCAATCACCAAATGTCTGACCTACCAAATGGTTAGGTTTTATAGTCAAAGAAATCCTTTCACCACGTATCAAGTATAACTATTGGACAACTGCTTTGCAAGCAGAATTTGGAAACGGTGAACGCTTTCATGTTCATAAGGTTGAATCATAGAAACTATTTTGTGACTTTCCAATCACGTTATTTCTAAAAGGCAGCCTGTACAAAATTTAGCAGCTCACACACAAGTCTAACAGGTACCCAGCTGTCTCAACACATTATGCCCAATTTCAAATATTTTGTCTTTCCACAACATTTATATTGATTTTCAAGGTTTTATGCATCTAAAGCACTTAATGACTCTGGTGCATTATATTCTTAGGTGATCTTTCATCTTCATACATTCCCAATCTAGGGTCAGTATTATCTGGTTATAGTTCTCCTACTTATAACCCTGAGATATTTGAAGGCAGAGGATTTGTTACAATTAAGAATTGTAACTGTGAATCATATCTGTATTGGTTTTGTGGGTTTTGCTAGCCAAACGATACAAATTTGATGCTGCTTTAAGTCTCTTAAATCGTGATTATTTTATCTTGTGCTCTCAGCACAATCTCTATTCTTGCATAAAAAATTCTTCACCGATTGAATTAACAACCAACATCGGTATTGGTAGCGTGACTATTTTATAGACTATTGGCATGTAGTCTTCTTTTTAAAAACAGTTATGTAAAATATGCTATTGGTGGTCCCAGTGACCTATATAACAGTTTCTTATTCATTCCTTTTGAATGGTCAGATAATACAATATATTAACTGTCACTTAAAGTGTGACTCACCATTCTAAACTGTAAGACTGGCTTTCTGCTTTTTGAAGATGTTATACTGGATCTCAGTAGAATACGTATATAAAATGCTAAATTTTCTGTTGTTGTTCTCACTGTGGGGGAAATCAGCTGTAGTCTCAGCTGTCTTACTGTGTTAGAATATGCGTTATGCAATGTATGCATAAATGTTTGTATAGAATATGCACCCCCCATCTAACTGTCTTTTTAATCTAAGTTTACAGTTTTAATCCTTTTAGATAGCAATTTATTATTAGAACAATCTACTTCTTTGAAAATTTATCTTAAATATGACTTTCTACCATCATCCTCAGTATCTACAGGAAATTGCTAAGGGAAGAGAACTGACCTCTGTTTTACCTGGGTCAATTTATCATGGTATGACCCGAGTCCAGCTTGAAAGATCACAGTTCCAACAGTGGACCCTAGCTCCATATCTGAGTTTAGAAAGGAAAAGTATCATTTAACTCGCTGTTTAACTTCCCCTGTTCCTTATTCTTTTATTGGTGCAAGGTCTGTAAGCCATGCTTCACTAGTTAAACCTGGCAATGACAGCCTGAGCAATTTGGTTAAATCATTAGACACATGACTGCTTTTCATTGTTATAAACAAACATTTAGGATTGGGTTTGATTCATCATTCATCTTGTGATGAACTAATAATAGAACCTTTTTCCCTGAGTAGCATTCTGAAATTAGGCTGCACAATAGCCTATAGAACTCACAGTTCTTCCCCTCCCCCAGTTAAAAATTAATGTATAGTGTTTTTAATAAATGCAGCGATCTATATTGCACTTAACATGTAATGGATCCTTATTTTAACACCCTCTGCTATAATTCATAATTTTAGCCATATAGTACAAATGGAATCAAACCAGGAAATTCATTAAAAATGAGCAGTTCCTGCCCACAGTTTGAAGAAAAGTGTACATACTTGGGGAAAAATGAATTGACAATGCAAAAAAGATGGCTGGTTTGCGTCAGCCTGCAGGAACTTTTTTGTGGATGCTGCAAGTTCCAAAATGTTTCAATGGTTTGTTCTCTACTGAAACTTCATGCCGTTAGTTAGTACTCATAAATACATAAAACGGATCACACTGGGTATACTTAAGCTGAGATGATCACTCTTGTGTATCATAAGCAGCCTCTTATACAAGAAAAGCACGTTGGGAGTTTTACCAGAATTCTGGAAAGCCATGAAGCAGCAGCATGAGTGGTTTACCCCTTTCTCCAGCAGCCACATAGTGGAATCTTAACCCTGAATCCTAAAATGAGAGAAAAAGAAGTGTGTTTTTATTGCTGCATTGAACTGCTATACTGGGATTTGAGAATGAATATGGTTTCAGACAACTGTCTAAGAAACAATATATTGCTCCTGAAAAAAAATATAAAATTGTCAGTTTTTGAAGCTGAAGTCTTCTGTGATTCTGAGATCAGGTATCTGCTACACCCCGGCAATGCTGAGTATCCCACACCTGGACTGCCACAGCTTCTTCCAGGGAGGACCGGCTCTAACGCATGTCAGGCTATGTTGAGGATGTGCCAGTTCAGCCGTGAGCATGATAACATGTCTGAAAGAGCGCTGCCTGGCAGTCACCAGACTAGGAAACGCAGATTACTGTCAAAGCTAGCACCTTGATTTCACATGGAGAGCAGTCATGTGCTTTATGGAAAGACTTTAAGACATATTATACTTTAAATGCACCTTCCATCTTTCAGTTAGTTTGTAAGATTATGCAACTATTTAAAACCATCGTGTTGCCTTCTGGCACTATAAAGGACTGCATGGATTCTTAAGAACCAAAAGCAATCAAAATTAAATAACTGGAAAGCAAGTGGTTTTTGCTTGGTTTTACTGTTCAAGGTTTCAGACTCGCTTCAGAAAAGAAAGCCTTAATGTTATAATCTTCTTTCCGCCCTGTCTATAGTCACTATTTCTGATGCACCTTTTAAGAAAATGGGTCTTATGAGAATTACCAGCAGGCAAGTTACTTACTGTTAGCAGTGCAGAGGCTGAACACTGAAATGCCATTGAAATGAATGAATGTACACAAGCTTACATTAACTCAAGGTCAAATCCAGTAGAATTTAAACAAGCTGAAATGTTGACCTAGAGCATTTACTGAATTCTGGCACAGAAGTGGATACAGAAGTTGGGAAGGAGTTAGCCCACAAAATACAACATGCTGTTTAGAAGTCATGTGAAGGAAACAGCAGGAAGAAAGGTTGTACAGCTCCTGAACGAATGTCAGAGCCTGCACTGTCTCTGCTATTTTAAAAAGGGAAGAAAACCCCCATGTCTTTGCTGTACATTAAGAGCTTGTATCAGGCCAAGGATCACAAACAAATACAAAAAGTTCTTCTTGCCAGAGATGCTTCAACTTCTCTGAGTTACCTTGGCATTGCTAAATCACTAACCAGCGACAAAACCATTAACTTACGTCTTGATTCTTGAAAGGGCTCTGAAGAGGGAACATCTGGGGGTTTTATACTCACTATGGATATAATAGGGACTTTTGCTCAGTTCTGCCCAAAATTACACTCATATTTCTCCTCTGGGATGCCAATGAAGTTGAAGTCCCTAGAGGTAAAAATAAATCCCTAGTAAATTTTAGGGCCATAATATCATCTTCACCATTCTCCCTATCACTCTGCCTTTGATCATTTTATATTAAAGAAGTTTCTCAGTTTCATTCCACAGTTTCTCTTCTCAAATTAGTGAGTAGTGGGTAAGCCCTCCTCCATCCTGCTTCCTTCAGTTGGTGTTCTCTAGGGATTTACCCTCAATCTTTTCATTTTAATGTATTTATTGCTCTTAAGGACATCCCCTTTACTCATACAAATTCAATCATCACTTGTATAGCAGCAGTTTAAATGTCACATGCCCCAAACTAAGCCCACCCTCTACGTTTTCAGTTCCTCCTGTCCCCTTTTTCTGCCCCCCCCAACAGACATAGGATGTTGCCATCTTTTCTGAAACAGACTTTTTCTTTATTCTGTTGAAATCTGTACAGATCTGTACGATACATGCATTTGGAAAGTGGCACATTAGCCTGCTGTTATCCAACGGCAAGTTTCGTATTTCCTGAAACGGGTGATAGACTGTCATACTGACTGCAATTTGATTTGCCCCCAAATGCTCTTTTACTGCTGTCATACCCCTCACTTCCCCAGCAACCCATTCATTTATTGCTTGGTGCTACAGGAAAAAAGAATGGGGCATATGAGTAGAAAAGCATGCACATGCCTCTTCATGATGTTAGAAAAAGAAAACAAGCCAATCATGAGCAACTGAGAGGCTCAATAATTCCTATCAGTACTGCCTGGCACAAAACCATCTGCACAGAGAACTGAGGTCTTTGTGCTTGTTTTACTCAAAACAACACTTGACAAAATTTGCTGTGCGTTCTTTGCTCACCTATAACTACAAAAGAAATGGAGCTAATACAACTTCATTTAGAGCATGTGGCAGAGGAGCAGATCACAGGGAGAGGTCTAAGACAAGGATATAGATTGACTGGGGGCTGTAAACGGTGCAACCTTAGGGACAGGGCTTACCTCTTTACATTTTCCCGGCGACCCTGATGCACGAAAGATGCTGCCGGGTGCCACTGGGCAAGCCGAAGGTAACAGCGCGGCGCAGGGGAAGGTGCGGGCAGCGGCGGGGCACGTACCCGCACCCCGGCTGCGAGAGACCCGGGGCCGCCCCCCGAGCCCCCCGCACCGCGCCCGGCCGGGGCCCGGTCCCTCCCAGGGCAGCCGGGCCGGGCCCGGCCTGCGGTCCCCCCCGAGCCCCCCGGGGGCAGGCGCCAAGATGCGCGCAAGTGTGCGAGCGCGCAAAGCCCAGCGGGCACGGTGCCGCCGCTCAGCCACGCAGAGGAGGGCCGGCGGGCAGGCGGACGCGCAGGCAGGCAGGCAGGCAGGCGGGCGCGCAGGCAGGGGTGCCATGCAGGGGAGGGACCCGCGGAGGGGTGCGTGTGCGCCCCGCCGGGCCCGCCGCCCCCGCCCTCACCTTGATCCGGACGTAGCAGTGGGTGCCCAGGGAAGGGTCGTTGAGGCAGGCGGGGGGGTTCTCCCGCACTACCCAGCGGAAGGTCTCTCCCGGCCGCCGGCCGATGCTCCAGAGCAGCCGCAGCCCGGCGATGCAGGCGCACACCCCGCAGTAGCTGTACACCAGCGCCCAGAAGAGCAGCGCCCGGGCGGCCACCACCACCCGGCGGGCAGGCGGCGGGCACGCAGCGCCGGGTCTCGCCATCGGGCCCCGTCGCCGGCCCCGCCGCCGGCCCCGCCGCCCGGGAGGGGCTCGGAGCGCCGCCGCCGCCAGGAGCCGCCCGAGCGGAGGCACCGGGAACGGCGGCGGCGCGCCCGCCCCGCGGCCCCCCGCGGCCCTCGCCCCGCGCCGCCGCCGGGCACGGCACCGCCCCGCCCGCCCGCCCGCCCGCCGCGGCCCGGGCGCGCTAGGCCCCGGGCGGGCAGCGCCGCGGGGGCGGTGGCGCGCCCACCAGCTCGGCCACGCAGGGCTCTTCGCGTCCCCGCGCTGCGCCCCGGTATCGCGTCGTGAAATACGGAGAGACCGTCCCCGGAGCGAAGGAGCGCGGCGCTGAGCCCCGCGCGCTGCCGGGACCGCCACGCGCGCCCCAACTGCCCCGACAGGGGAGCGCGAGGGCGCCGGGGGCAGGCGGGGCGGCAGCGCTGGCTCGGGGGTCACGTACTCCAGCGCCCCAGCGCGCAGGGACGGGGCTGGGGCGTTTGTCAGGGCTGTGCCTTCTTTCGGGGTTGCTTCACTAGTACCCCTTCAAAGGTGATTCTGTAAAGGCATTGCAATTGCAGTTACTACAGGCCGACGAATGAGTAGAAAAGATAGAAATTTTGAGCTCCAGCACCAAAACGGATAATTTTTCAACTTACTCTAATAGAGAAATTTGCTAATAGAGGAACGTGGATCGTTAGTACTAACTGTTCCAACAGAGTTAATTTAGTGCTGAGATCTCGGCCACCTAAGGCTCACCTTAGAAGTTGAACAAATCTTACGCCTGTCCCTTAGCTGCAGATTGCTACGTGCACAAGCTGAGGAGTCACAGTCACATATGAGGCCACAGATGCTGGCTCCAGTCAGCACTTAGCTGGTATTAACCTACTGAGGTGCAGGTTAAAGGGTAATTTAGAATCAGAACGGTTCATGTAATCCAAAATTGTAAAAAAGAAGCATAACTATTATTAAGCAATTGATTTGACAGATGATGAAAATGCAGGTTATGCAAAATTACAGCTTATTAGTTCTGGGAGGTAACAAAACATGGACATAGTAGTTGCTGACTACAAGAAATGTAGAATTGAGCTTGCATGTCAAATCCTGATCCAACTCATCGCACAGCCTGCTCACCTTCGCCCCTTGATCTAAAGCCCTTGCTTCTCAGACTAGAGGGTACAGGCAGGTTCAAGACCTGTAGAGGCCACATGACAATCACAGCTAATAACATAGGCCCATGTGCAACTGCCTGCCTTTGGGGGGGGGGGGGGGGGGGGGGGGGCGGAGTTGACAAATTTACTTGAATTTGACAAAGACCAAAATTTGTTCTTGGTCCAGGTGAGTTTGGAGAATTAGAATTTAGCTTCCAAGAAATTTTCTTTTGCTTTGTCCAGCAGTGCAAGTAGAAGCTGGTACAAAGACACTATGCATCTGTTAAGTCTAAGATATATAATTTAATAAGTTATTTAAAAAAACCAAATTGGATAAGCATGTATGCAGACAGAATATATATAATTTTTCACTGTGCATGGAACACAGCTTGTAGACAATTTTTGTCTGCAACATACCAAATGCTTTCTCCTACTTGTTCTAAATTCAGCCTTACAAATATAGACACTGATGTTGAATCCTAGTCCCACTGAAGGCAGTGACAGAATTAATGCTGGTTTCAACAAGTTCAAATTTAAAAAAAAAAAAAAAATCAAACAAAAACCTTAAGCAGCAGAAAGGAATGTTAGAAAGAATTACCCATTACTGCATTTTTATGCATTTGAAAGTTTTAATAAGATACAAAACCATTATATGAATTTATTTTTTACTACTAAAGATAACATCTTCAAGTAGGTGTAAAAAGCTGCCTATCTTCCCCTTATCAATCATAGGAATGAAATATCAGCAACTCACATCAGCTGACAACACTGAGTCATGCTGTTCGTGATCCCTGCTCATTGTCTGAATGTGAGCCCTACATAGTTAAGGTCAGGAGCTTTATCAGGCTGCTGGGGAAAAAGATGCTGGGCTGTTTGAGGCTCCTTCCTTCTCTTGGGCAAGAAGAGAAGGAACAACATCAGAAGCTGATGATTCAGTTAAGACACTAACCTCTGCAGACTCCAGTAGGATTATATGAATCATGCCTACCAAGCCTGAGCCTTCCGTTCATGCTCAGATTACTCATACCGCCAACCCTAGGATTAGCATATAGCTAATCTTTTATGCGTCAGACTTTGTGCCAATAACCTTTTTTGTAGGGAAGAAGTTTTCATAGATTCTCAATATCAGACTAGCTGCAGCAGGATTTTCCCTGAAGTGCACCTCAGTAAACCAGTGACCCAGTTAGATAAATTAGAAAGCTTGGCAGGAGCAAAGCAACCAGTGCGTTGTTTATATCACAGTAGTCTGAAGTTCCTCAATAAAACAGTATCAGAATGATTTAGTGGAAAACATCCCCTAAGAAAAACTGGAAAACCAAGGTTGGAAATCCTGGAGTTGACCACAAGCTTCCACTTACCTCTAAAGAAAGGGTGATGAAGGCCCAGCGACGGGTTCGACACAGCGTTCACAAAATGATAGTAGCTGTCTAGAATACAAGAAGGATTAAAGATAGAACCGTGATGTGCCTTATTATAAGCACGTATTTGGCCAAGCTATGCCATATTTCTTGTACAAACAGCAGAGCTAATTTTTTCACAAGAATAGAACTAAGTCTATTTTTAGTTTATACATCACTAAATACCTAGGTAGTTTTATGTCAGACTTCTAAAATTATACAAACCTTTTGCCCTTGGAGCTTGCTGTGTCATCTTCAGATATCAGGTACGGAGCCGTTATCAGAGCTAGGAAGAAGATAGCACTGGGGACCTAGCAGTTCTGAGCGGCTTTTGCCCAGTGAAATCGCTGCACACCCGGCTGCACATTCTAGCTCAGCATTTCTGGGAACCTCCAGCTGCGCTACCTCAGCTGTCCCGTTTGCCAAGGAAGCAGTAGAATTCCTCTTTTATTGAGGAATGCTTTCTTTGTACTCTAGGACCACGCTGTCTACATATGTACGGCAAACCTGTTTGTACAAGGCAAATACCTTCCACGCATTTTCCCACATTTTGCACAAGAAAGCTTATAATCTTCTATGTATCTCATATGATTAAGAAAAATTGAGAACCTCAACAATTATTTTTGTCTTCCTTATATTTTGATTTTCTCATCTTCTACTCTAAATTATTGTTCTAATGGGTGCCAAGCCAAACCAACCCCAGGGCAGATTGTCTTACATGCTTTAACAGTGTGCTTTGCCCTCCATAATGTGCCATCTGCCTGCTATCTTTTCTCAGTTCAACTAATCCTATTTCTCTGAGAGACAAAAGAGGACAACTTTGCACATCACTGACTCCAGCCTGACCAACTCATAGCTGATAGTAAAAAATTTAACATATTCCGCTTATTAGCGACAAAGGAACTTTTTAAAGCTTTTAACTGTTTTACTCTTCATTTACATGTAGATACAATCTACTAGTGTAGACACAAGTATAAAAATGACACATTAGTGCAGCTATTTTCACAAATGATCAAGGTAAATTAACGGCATAACAGAACTTAGTACACATTTTAACTGTTAGGTAACTAACAATACTTAGTCTGTTTAAGCAGCTTGTTTGCAGGGGGTATCTACACAAGTGGTATTCCTGCTTCCTCGAGTGTGGTGACAGCTTTGGGCAAACACGGTCATTACAGGCTTGCTACTCACTTATGTTTGAAGGCCACCTCCCTTTGCTCTGAACTCAGCCTTCTGCCTGGAGGTAGGAATTGATTATCCTCTTTGAGGGACTTGCAAGTTGCAAAAAAAGACTTCATCAGATTAGTGTTAGCAGCACTGACATTGTGATGTTAAGTCATCATGACAATATAGAGTCATGGAAGCCGGAATTAGTTTTTGAAGGGGCAAAAGTACAAGCTCACACCGTTAGCAATACCCATATAGTTATATAGAATGGATGAAATGCAGAGAATAAATTCTTGCCCTTCCCTCCGTTGCCTTGTATTTCCAAAGCAAGAGATCTTGAGCTTGCATTAACCCAGTCAGGAAGTATGTCCAGATGACAGCAAGGTAGGGAGTCCCGAATGTCAACTGTAATATTTTATTGTAGGGCAAATAGCTATTAACGGTGTATAAGCTACAAATGAGGGCAGGCCTAAGTCACTTTTGATGTGGATGTGAAATAAGACATCCTAATGGCACCATTTTACGTTATAACCAGTCTTTCACCCTAAATCCCCTTCCTACCAAGTATGCAAATCTCCCAAACTGCATACACTTGAGCACGCATCCAGGCAAGGCTCATATCAGAGGACTTCCCTAGACATTCCAAAGGGTGATACCCCAAATCTGAGCATTTGTCAACACACACTCTTTTTGCTATTGAATGAAATACTACCATTCCAGCAATGGCAGAAGTAGAAGATACAGAGCAGTATTTTATTGCAGAATAGGTGTTTTGGAGCTAGCACTAGCTCATTAGCCTGCTATACGAAAGACCAGGCTACCATTTCTAGGAAGGCTTTAGCTGTCATTTATGAATTTAGATGCAATTTATTCCTTTATCTGAAAATTCAGTTATTGGTAGAAAGTCTTGTGCACTTAGTTTACTTAGTTGGGTGGTCTGTAGCAGACCCTCACCACAACACTGGCAGTGTTACCTTCACTTCCAACTTTGATCTAGGAACTCAACAGACCAGAGGTCTCCATAAGGAGAGAAAGTTTTGAGGGAGAGGTTCAGCTAGATCAGTGGTCTCTGAAGTGGAGTGTGGGAAGAAAATATTTAATACAAAATATTTTTTTAGAAATTATAAAGTAAAACTAAGCAAAATTAAATAGACACTATTTAAAATATTTTTAATTTATCTTTTTGTGCATTTTAAAATAATGTAAATAATGTATTAGTACAGTAGAACATGTATATAGTTTATAAATGAATAAATATGCATGTCTTGGGGTGCGTGCTTAAATTTTTTAAATGATGGGTTGTGTGATGAAAAAGGTTTGGAGACCACTGAACTAGGCTATCTCAAGGGGGCCCCTTCCACCCAACATTTCTGTAATACACATTGTGTTTTGGTATTAATTCTATAAAAAAATGTTTTATTAGTCCTGTACTTACTTTGAGAGAGCTATATGTAATCAACAAGAATGCAGGATTTTTACACTCTAGTTTCTACTTCAGACAAGTATTCCAACATTAATAAAATCTTGCATTAATCAGAAAGCCTTTCAGACTGGAGCCAGAAGTGGGATGTTTTAGATAATTTCTTTCTATGAGGAACCAGAACTATCTGGCAAACACGCTTACATCCTTACCTAAATGTTATGTTAACATAAAATACATTAAACAGAAGATCAACATGTCTGGGCCTTAGACATGCAAGTATACAGGATTTGCTGCTGAAATTACAGTTCCAGGAAATGTTTTTTCACTATTACAAATACTGTTACACACCCTTTAGAAATTATCACTGTTATTGAGGTCTTTTGTCACAGCCCAGATGCTGTGCAAGTGTGTCATAGTAAAGTAATCGTTTTAATAGCAATCACATAATTGATGAGACCTTAGTTTAAAGTAGTTTCTATAGGTGCATATTTAGTATGCTATGACTTAATACAGTCCAGCAAGAATTTGGGTCTGCTCAGTATAACAGATCCTCAAGTGTTTCCGAAAAAAACAGTTTTTAAAAACATGAGAAATAAAGTCTAAAAGATGGTATTTTCTCATTTATATACATAACATATGAAACTAATCAAAAGACAACTACGTTCCACTGTGTAGCAGACTGGATTACACATATTATAAATAAGCAGCAGAAAGATCTTGTGATGCTTCAGGTGTCAATGAACAAGCTTTAACTATTAAGCATTTTAGAGGAGCTTACATGCTTTTTAAAGTGGTCTTAACATTTAAGCTTGTAACTAGTACATTTTCAATGTTGTACAGTTTGTAGTAGCATTGACGTTAATGTCAGCTTTCACTCAAGATATTCTTCAAAAGATGTCATAATATCACTCTGCAGATTCATATCAATTATACAAGCCATCTGCAAGAAAGCAAATTAGTGTATTTTCAGAAGTCAGACATTAATGAATATTATGGAGGTCAAATATTTAACTAATATTTAAGAAAAAACTACAAAACTTCTTCACCAAAAGTGTATGCTTCCTCTGTTATTACAAGTTTGAACGCGCATGTTGTTGAAACCCCCTCTGAAAAGAGCGGAACAGGACAAAAGCATCAGTAGACCTTATCTGAATCTAGCATGACCTCACACTGCAGTTCTTACATTCCATTGTACAATGTTATGAATTTTTAAAAAAATATTTAATCTAAAAAAAAGTAGCAATTAAAAAACATTCATTACCTACACCAATAAAACCAGTAAGTTAGTTTTAAAAAGGCTCAGTTTTGGTATTTCAAACCAGAACAGTATGACTAGCACTTTTGTGGACATGGAATGCATAAGAGGGGATAGGCTGGTTGCAAGACTTCAGGTTTGAAATTATTCAGAGGGCAAGGACTCCTCTTTAAAATTTTATTTTACCATGCATTTATTCAAAGCTTATGGGAGCAATAGGACCAAGCAGATAGTTTTTCATATTGCATCACTTGAATACCTGCTTTGAGTTTCCTATTTAATTTTCTGAACTGACTCTTCAGGTAGCATAGTTCTGTTGCTTTCAATCAGTAAGGACCTTTCCTAACATTTTTTTATTCTCTAAAGTTGAAACAAAATCAACTAGCAAGAGTCAACAGCTTACTACTTCTCTCCTCCTGCGTTCTTGTTCCATTTTTCTAGCCAAGTTACGGTCTTGAACAAGAGTATGTTGTTGAATTTCAGGCAGCTGTTTGCTCTTATGCTCTTCTTTTTGGGGCTCACAGTGTGTCTCTGCCATGGCATCCAATTCTGTGCCTTCATGGCCCCTTTAAAGACAGAAGAGATCAGTGTAGAATAAAAGTTGTTTATTCCTTTTCTTCATAACAAGCCTTTGCACCTAAACAGAATTCTGCAAATAATTTAGTTGATTCATAGTAATTTCCCCTCACAAAAATTATGTGCATGCAATTGTTGGGCTATAGTAGGTTAAGGTTTCCTGTGTTCTATTTGCAATCTATATGCACACAGGATTTATATATATGCTACACAAAACTTACATGCACTTTCTTTGAAAGACACACACACTTAATTTTCTGTTACTTTCTTGGCCCGTGATGTTTTGCTTCTACCTTTTTCCCCTTCAACTAGTTATTTGAGGTAGATTTCACTAACTTCAGGCAAGCATCTGTAAAGTCTTATTCCATAGAGCTACATGACTGGGTTCCTCCTCATGGAAACCTGTAGTAGCTGAAGGTGCCTGTTCGCTATACTTTTTGAACAAGGAGTGTACTCTTAAGTCTCTCAAATGCTCTGTTTATTGAAATAGTACACTGCAAACAGGTGACCTCTTCTAATACAGCCAGTGATGGGCAAGGGCCGGAGAATTTATGAACCAGCTCAGACTTAATCTTTCAGGGGGTCAAACAGACAAGAAAAAAAAAATCAAGACTAGAGAAGAGGGAAATATTACAGAAAGCAGAGTTTCAAAAAAGTGGCAAACAGCAATTTAAGATACTACTGCAATGCAGTAATTAGTAGGCACTTACTTATCCCACTCAGCATAATAATAGACCTCAGACTGGGATACATATGCAGGCACTCGGCACTCACTAGAACAGTGGTGGCAAGCAACTAGGGAAGAATACTACAGCAGTAGCTTATTGAATATGTTTCTCTACAGCAATGCAAAGAATGCTGCTGTCTGAAGTGGCGTACCCTGGAACTCCTTTAGCTTATGTTAAAACCAAGTTCTTGAAGATCACGTTATCCTGCTTCCCCTTATGATAGCAGTAAGATGGGGATTTTCCTGGCTACAGATATAGGAAAGTAAGATACTGAGGACGGTGTGAATTCTGGTCATGACCAGAGGATTGAGTGTTCCCAGGGACAAAAGAAAAAATAAAGTACCCAAGAAGTTTGTTTGACTGCTGAAATGATACTTATTTGCAAGGGAAAAAGCACCTTTGTGAATTTTGGATATGCAGTTGTACTTAGAGTAGTACAGCTCCCCCCCTTCAATTGACACATGGTATTTACCTAATCCAAAGCACTTGTTTCTGAATAACTAGGCCACCCAGTACCATAGAAGCAAAAAAATAGAATAATATTTAAACATATGTGGTTACAAACCTCTCTTTTTCTTGAGAAAGGTTTTTCAGTTCCCTCTCGGCTTGCACCAGAGGCCTTTTCAACTCCTGTGCTTGCCCACTCCTCTTCTTTAATGCTGCTTTCCTGAACTGTTTGAAGCTCTCAGCGGATGTTTTTATGGGAGCTGGAAGCATCATCATTTTACATAAGCTTACCCAGGAATCTGTATTCTTAAATCCTGTATCCTGAAGTTATTAGAAAAAAGAAAACGTGAAAGAGGCAAAAATACAGCTATTAATCATCTGTTATCTACTTAGTTCTTATATTAGCACAATGTTGTTTTGACTGGACTTCTTAGGAATATCTACAACAAAATATCCTTACTTTGGCAGAACATTAGTGCAAATACAGCAGTCTAAGCAGACTTCAATATGTTTTCTCGTCAACTTTGAAATTCTTTAGCCATATACTAAAATTTGTTAGCGTTTGTAGCTGTTTCTACCCAATCCTTAATGCCCAGCTTTCCGTTGTTTAATTCCAAAAAACATGAATTCACAAGACTGAGCTTATGCAAGGGCCGCTAACAATATTGCGGAGAACATCTGTCTCATTTCTACACATCATCCTTACATAACAATAGTTTTGTATTAGGCTTGTGGGTTTTGTTTGTTTTAAATAGCTGTGTTTTCCTCCCCTCTCTGCCCCCAGTGGCATTTTCTTCACAGCGTAAACCCAGTATTCTTAGGAAGTACCACTTCTAGTAGAAGATAACATGTTTATGAAGGAAATATGTATTTTTGAAATTGAATTCAGTAAGTTAGTTAATACCTTTCCGAAAGCTAAATGCCTACAGAAAAAAATGAGAAATATTTCGATTCGACAGACATATACAAACTTTTTAGGTCCAGAGGCTGACATGATCAGTTATTTAGACTAGTAATTTTAATTTGATGTTTTTAAATAGCTGATTACCACAGAAGAATTTAAATAATAGGTAAGAAAATTCATCTGTTCCTCCATTTAAGATAACTTATTGTATGCTAGGAAATAGTAGGAAACCCTTCAGATTATTTATTTCCCAATTGTAATAACATCATCAAAAGTGTATCATCCTGTTTCAGAACAGGTTTTTCAATAGCACCCAGGGCTATATTCCATGCTACTCTTATTTTTGTTCCTGGATCAGCAAGGCAAAACACACTAATAGCTTGAATATTAGAACTAGATCAAGATCAAGGAACACTACTTCCTTGTTGAAATATTTAAATTAGATGAGATAAGCCATATTTTTAATGACAGTATGGATACATTATTTTTAACTTAATCTTATGTCATTTACCTTCTGAAATGATCAGAGTCCATAGATTGTTTGGTTTTAGCACTAGAAATGAGATAAATCTGTATGGATTATAACAATACCCAGGACTTATCAGACACTAAATATTTCAATCATAAAAGACCAGATTTTCAGAGATCTCAGAACAGGGAATTATTGTTCTTAATAAGTATACTCAAGCTCTTCTCTTAGAATAGGAATTGAGCAACACTTACCTTTCTTGAAAGAATTTTGGATTTCGGCTCTAGCGTGTTTTTACTATTAGGTTTATCATTAGGTGTACAATGACCTGATAGAAGAACAAAGAAGATTTTCACTCATGTTGATATTATGGATTGTATTTGCTCAAATTTAAGTGATAAAAATTTAGTCATTCCAGAAATTGACTTAAGAATTTACACTGCTGTTTTTCTCTTATTATTAGTATTTGGTTCAGAATGATAGAAATTTTCTCAAACATTTCCTAAGCTTAAATTGAACTGGGCCAGTTCTCTCCAGTTTGGGGCAGGGGAAGGAAAGGTTAAGCTCAACTACAGGTAAGGTTAACTCCTGGTTAATTCTAGGAGAGGTCCCAGCAGAATACCCCAAAAGTTTGGTCAGAAAGTCTCAACATAGCACCTTGCCAGTTGCTTACCTCCTGTCCCCTCCTTACCCAGCCCTCTTCCATTTTGATTCCAGCATTATTTAAGAGTAACTCATTCATCATGTAAACTCTTTGCCTAAAGCTCTCCAGTCTATTTCCTTTTCCCTTTTTTTTTTTTTTAAAAAAAAAAACCCCAACAAATAGGTCAGCCAGTAAGGGCTAGTCATCACATTTCCAGTAGCCTACAGGATGTACAAATACTCCATGCTGTTACCTCTTTATTACTTGTGAGGGAAAAAAATCCCCCAATACTTACACAGGCGAAGTCAAAGTGCTATTTTGATAACATTAACTTGATTAACAGTTCTGATACGCTGTGTTACTGTAGAAGATCCTTACTATTTTGTGTGAAAAAACACTTTTGCCAAAATTTTTAAGACTTAAAAAAAACTTCCTAATTGCAGGAACAGATACAATTTCCTACAGTCATTATGGTAAGCCTGAAAATAGACTTTTGTAATGCTAGGGACCAGCCAGGATACCACACTATTAACAAAAGCCACATATTGTAGGGTAGTTTTGTTTTGTTCTGGGTTTTATCTTGTGTATTACTTCATTTTATTCCCTTCTAAAGAGCTTCTGGGATGAAAATCTAGGTGTATTCTGAAGAAGCCACTGTTTTAGAACCAGATATTAACAACAGATATTTTATATCATTCAGCAATGATCCTCTTCTGAGGTTTGAGATTTTCAGTATTTAAGTCAATGTTTAATAGGAAACTTAAGATAACATGATAGGGGTTTTTTTTGTGCAAAGGATAAAGTTCTACATGTTTGAATCTAGAATGCTGAAGGCAGAGTATCAAAGCTTCAGCTACTTAGTCATAAAAGGGGTTTTCAGAATGACCTCACAGCCTCCAAAAGTCAAGACAAGAACAGTCCCTGGCCTTTACCCTATGGCCTCCTGCAGTGCCTGTGAGATGGTAAAATTGCAAGTGGGCAGGAGACTTTTTATGATACAGTGGAACAAAATAAGCTTGAAAGACCTCTGAAGCCTCTCAAGTACTATTGAAGAGGGTTCCAAATCCTGATATGTCCATTCTCATGGATTCCAGATCCAGTTAAGCAAAGTCTACCTGGATCAACTTCTGTTATCAGAGAATTGTTCTCCTCCAGAGTAGAGGACTAGTGTGTTAAGTGTTCCTCTTAATACAATAGGCATCTTTCTTTCATAATTTATCTTTGTACAGGCAGCTTGAATCTTCAAATAAGAAGCTTGACAGTCTTGAGCACTGAATACTCCAGAATAAAGCAAGAGCTTCACATACCCAAGAATGTCTAATCCCAGTGTTCAGATCAATTTGATCAACCTATTATACCTGTGAAGATCTACCTGAGGCAAACTTAAGATGAATTTAAGTTTATAGTCATATCTGTCTTAAAACTCTCTATATAATACAGGAATATGAGGTTGTGTCAAAAGTATTGGCAGCCATGGGAATCAAAGCATGCCTTTTAGAGCTACTTACAGCAATGCCAGCCTTCATAGAACCTCTCATTGAGAGACACTGCTTTTTAATCTGAAGAGAAACTTGTGGTTACCAGTTTCATAAATTAAGCTTCTTAACAAGTCACCACTGAATTCAGCAATGCACCCAGCCTGCACCCATACCAGAGGTGTCACAAGTCTAAAATCAAGAACTCTTGTTTCAGAGATGCAGGTAACCTCACAGAAATGCCCGAGACAGTGGGATTCTCTACAAAATTCAACAAGTTGCTCTAAGCATCCAGTTCTAAAATGAGTTTCCCTGGTTTGATCTAAGTAGAAACATCACGTACTGAGCACCCTCTCCACTTTCTATCAATAGATTACAGGCCCTACAACAGTTCCAGTTTAGCAAAGTTTTTATTGTTGTTTAAAAAAAAAAAAAAACACCAAAAGCCAAAATCCTGTATTCTTCCCTCCACTTCCAGTTTTCTACAGGAGTTAATAGTGGAACAGCCAAAATAACACAGAGCACAGCTGGGGCATGTATCATTGCCGGAACAGTGAAACACCACTGTGTTATGGAAGGGTACAAATAACTAAACTCACATAACAGTGTTAAAAGCTCTGCTATGCAACGTAATGCTGAAGTTCAAGTGTACTCGAAGGCAGTTTCATTACTGGATAGTTCCCATATTAAACACAGAGCTCCTCTACAACTGTCTGCACAACTGTCCCTTGAAAAAGGGAAAAGATAGAAACAGTACAAATTAAATGAGTATTAGGAATAGGAAAGTTAAGAGGAATAAATACTAAGCAGTAGACAATAAGTATGGAAGGGAACAAACTTTCTCAATAGTTTTGGCTATGCTTTTTTTCCTCAGATTTAAGCTCCATAACACAAATAATCTAACATATAAGTCCTTTAACATATTAAGGTAACACCAGGATCTTGATAGTTACAGTCATGCAGTATATAGGACAGGAATTGAAGTTTTAGGCAGCATCAAAACTTTGTAAGTGAAGATCATGAACTGAATCCATGGAAACTTGTATCAGCTTCAGCTGCTGCAAGTCTAAACAAAGTGGGTCAGTATGTTTATAGACAGGTGTGTTAAGACTATTAAAATACTGAATAGAACATCTTGAAGAATTAAATCTCCATTTTTAGAGTTGTATTAAAGCAACTGAAGTACCCAGCATTATTTTTTGGCAAGAATTAAAGAGTTAATCAGCACGAAGGCTGTGTCTTTTAATTTCATCAAGTTTTCAGAAGCTTGTTCCCTTCCCCACTCAAGCCTATACAGGTAGTCTAGAGAGGAAAGAGTAAAGGAGGAACCAAACCAATCATGTCTGGTAACACTAGGCTCTCAGCTTGGATGTTCAATGTCCAGCTCAGAATTCTTTAGTTTGAAATACGTATGAAGTCTGATGCATCTCTATATGGAATGCAACTTTCAGAGAACCTGTGTTCTTGTAATAACTGCAGGTTTGTTCCATGGTGAAAGCCTATTTGACATTGATTTACTGTCAGATCCTTGTCACCAAGAGCTGGAGATGGTAAGTCAAAATACATGCAAAGTGCCCTGAGAAGAGAGCTCCATGCAGCTTCAGCAGAAGACAGCTTAAAGGCCAGTGAAGTTCGACAGATTGGAGCATTGGTTCTCTCAGCCTTCCTGGAAGACTGGGTTACATATGCCTAGTACTAAATTCAGAAAGCTAAGTTCTTAAATCAAAAAGTCATTTGCTTTATATATTTTAACACAGAACAAGAACCAACCATTTAACTTCTTTTTTTTGAAAAGCAACAAATCGAAAAGAAAAAGAACAAGCAAGGAAAAACTGTATCCCCTCCATTATTCTACAAACTGATTAATGTACAAGTGTTCAGCATTTTATTTCTTTAAACCAGCTTCATATACATTTTTAACTTTGCACCCTTGATGTCAGTTACAGTTTTTATTATGACAATACATACTTTGTTCTTGACTTATGGATATTGAATCAGCAGTTCTCTCACTGGCCTTGTTTTGAGGTTTATTTGATTTGTCTAGATGTATTGTTTTCTCAGCTTGTTTACTCCAATCAGCACCGTCAACCTGGGAAGTTGTGTCAGATACCTAGAAGATAAGTTAGTGCTTCAGAACATATTTTGAAGTCTAAATACGTGGATTCTTATTACATAGCAGCTGGATTACAGATTTAGGAGCTTAGAGCAGTAAATTGTTGCAGATCTAGCTTCTGTGAACACCAGGGAAGAATAAGATTTCATTCATATTATGGTAGTCAAAGCAAGTTCTTACATTAACACTTTGGATTTAGAACATGAACTGCTTGGGGATCCCAAGTGATGGAGGGGGTAGAATAGGCTCTTTAGCCTGTAACATGGTACAATGTAATAGAAGTTGGCATTTACTGTTGTAAAGCCAGTTGCTCTTCTCTAGCTTATGGATCAGAGTGAAGGCCAGCTGTATTGCTTCAGTTCAGTGGTAGTTTTGGTCTGTGCAAGATTGTGTAGTAATCCCCTTGAACTGGACAAGGTGTTGCACAAACCTGAGTCATAATATATACTGCTTGCTGCCTTGGATAGTGGATGCAAATGGGAAAGGGAGAGTTGCTTTTCTTCCTTTCTTGCAGGACACATTCTTGTGCTCATAGACTCAAGAGGTAGTTTTTCTCCATTTCAGAAAAAAACCTATTAAAACCTGGCTAAAGCAGCTATGTTTGAAACCACGTTGGGAAAGATAAACATTTTAAGATGGAAGAGATCATGCTGCTGCAGTAACATCAATAACTTCCTTTGTAACATAGATGCCCTTCTAACCAGAATACTCTCCAAGAATGTATTGAGACAGAAATCAACAGTAACTAAATATTTCACAACCTCATCTATGACCCTGAAAGCCTCAGTTTCTGTGGCTTTAGGAACAGGAAGAAAAAGCAACACACCTTTCCAGGATAGCCCCTAGAATCTTCAGAGTATTACTGAGTTTATGAGATTGATATTTCTAGAAACAGGAACGCATAGTATAAGCTGCCTATCTCTTTTGTAAAACTGTGGGTTTACAGGGTGGATTTTAACCTCTAAGTGTGCAAGAGTTGCTTAAGTTTAAGCTATAGAACTTAAAAGAAATAAAATAAGCTTCATAGTACATTGTAAACTTGATATATTGATCAGCCAAAAATCTTTCCTTTTGTGTTGCAGCTGACATGCAATGAATTAACGCCCTATTAAAGCTAAGAATCACTTTGTTAGTGGGGTTTTAGATAACTTTTGTTGTAAACCTTAAGTGGTCTTCATTGCATCAAGATCAAGCCTGAAATATTAGATCTTATTTAAAGAAATAAGAATATGCATTAAAGAAGTTATTTGAAATGAATGCATTGAAGAGAAGCATGTATTCACCTCTGGAAGAGCATGTGTGCACTGGGTGATAGAAGACTTATTTGTCCTTGGAGTACGCCGAGATGTTTGCTGGTCTGGAGCATCATGCAGAGCAGATACAGCTGAGATTATACCTGAGAAAGAAGTAGTGTATGATTTCCCCTAACTTGCAAGTGCAGACCTACATCTCAAAATTAGGTCACTGTTTAGATCTGTGAATTAACTGGATATGAAGATATGTATCCTAGCTGCACAATTTGAGACAGTTACTTTTAATTAGTTTTTAATTGATTTCTTAGTTAATCAGCTACCAGCTCAAGCTGTCTTTTACCAAAATCTCACAACTGTCTGAAGTTATTACACCTTTTGAAGTGAGGGAAGGAAAAGAATAGCTCCTTGGATCAAGTTTCTAAGCAACTTAATATTTGCTATGTCAAGACAACAGCAATCAATTCAGATGGCCTATGGCACCAAGCCTTAAATTCAGCTAACAGGGATTTCAGACATAAACTAAGTGGTGGTGATGGGTTTAAGCATCTAATTCCTGTCTTAAGGTGTTCGGCACTTCCTGCAACCCTAGGTTCATTAAGGTATCATTTTCCATCTCAGAGGGAGTTATGAATACCTCCTCCTGTTTTAATACTGTTCTGCCCCACCACAAGTGCCCCAGAAATCTGGAACCCTAGCCAATCCTCCATGCTGCCACACTTTTACTTACATCATGCTCTTTATAATCTGTATCCTGCAATATCTTTTTCTATTACCCACTTGATAATCTCCAAAACCTCAAGATAAGCTTATTGGGCAATAAAAATATTAGTCCTGGCATCCCTTCTTTCCTCAGCAGTCAAATCTATCCACTATTCTTGCCATAAAGATGTTACCTGAGGGATACTGGGCATTTTGTTCCGATGGTTTAAGTGATCTATTCTGTAAAGGCTGAAGCCTCTGCAGTACATTGGGAGGTGGCTGCTGCAGTTCAGATGATCCATGATTTTGCAAGCTACTAGTAAGAGATGAGGGCTGTGCTTGCAGAACAGCATTGCAGGATGTCCTCTGTAAACACAGTGGTATTCTCTAGAAAGAGATCACAGTAGTTAATACAGCCAAATCTTAATTTTCATAGCTATTTGATCCCCTTTTCTCACCACCACCCCCATTTCCACTGTTTATAGGATTCAGTAGTCCTTGTATTGTGATACTTATCTAGCATTTTCTAAGAGTTTAGATGACAAAAACCCGTGAGGTAAAGTGCCACTGCCTTCACCTGACAGATACAGAAAATTCATGAGAACAAAGGGTAATGTGAGGATTTGAAGAATGATGTTTGCTGTTACTCAGAAAGTCAGTTAGGGGCTGTTATGACTGACCAAGCTGAAGCTTAATTCCTGTATCCCATTCTCACATTTATTGCTGTCATTCTGTCACTGCAGAGGCTGCACTTTTTAAACAAAAAAGTGTGTTGCATAATTCCTCCCCTCAGTCTTTGCTTATGAAGGTGCAGAAGGAACAGCTGAATAATAAATTTGCAGCCTAGTTTCCTGTATCCAACTAAGCACTTTAAGTGAAAGCAAGCCTATTGTAAGAAGGACGAAGGCTTTGCTGTGATCTTGCTTTGAAATCCAAGGTCTCTATCTCTGGTAGCTTCAAGGGAAATTGTGAAAGGCAGCTAACCCTGACAAGACTTAACACCCACTGTATATACAGGAATAGAGTGGTTCAATATTAGAGGCATTAAAAATTATTTATAGATAAAACTGCTGTTGCTGATAATAGTACCATAATAAGTAATATGAAGCATCCTGAAAACAACCAGTGTATTGTACAATTTATTTACTTTCAGATGTAGAAGAGAGGTTATTCATAGATAAAGAAAAAAATATTTAAATGGGGCTTGCATGGTTTATTAGGTCAATTCTATACTCAAAGATCAAGTTGGAGAGGATTTTCATTTTCTGGGGGTGGGTGGGGTGGAGGGGTGGGGTGTGTGGAGCATTCTTCCTTCCTCATCTTTTCCTTTCTCCTTCACCCAGCAATGATGGTAAAAAGTCTCAGTTCTTCCAGTACATCAGTTTCTATACAGATACATAAACTACTTTTACACACAGCAGATTTTAAATCTCCATTAAGTCAGTCCTACAGAACAAGTAGCATTCAAGCCATATTATTTCCTGATAAAGTTGTGTCATTTCCAGTACTAGTGTATGTAACAAATAACTTTGTTTAGGGCAAAAATATTATATCCATTCCAGTTAGTTTACCTTTGGCTTTTCCATAGACGATGGACAGTTCTGCCTGGCTCCAGATTGTTTTGAGCAGGTTTCTGTAACAGTAAAGACAGTGAGGTGGGTGGGGAAATAGAAGATCAGTCAGTCATTTGCATATGTTTCATTATTCACACATACAAGATGTGAGTTGCAGTTGTACCTAGAGAGCCAAACCTCAGTGAAAGGAACATTCTTATCTTGAATACTTTGACTTCAGCTTGATGTGTTTAGAGAACTTCTCAAAAAAAACCCAAACACATAAAGATTCGTGCAGGATCAGGGTCTCTGCTACCATCGACGACTTCACTGTGCTTGCTTCCCCACACTGCAAATGGTTGAGCAATATCCTCGCCTTACACTGTTAACTCATACAGATATCTACATTGTAGACCTCTAGTTTGGCAGATCTATTCTATCCTAGAAAAGTGAAGAGAGTTCTGTGTACAGAGAAAAACAGCACTCTGATACCCTGATGCTGCAGCACTGCAATATCCCTTGAACAAGCTTGAGACAGCTTAAGCACCAGGGTAGACTTTGGCTCTACAGTCAACGCTCTTGGCACTTTTGTCCCTTGGGGACTAAGCCCTACCCACAAGGTAAGGCACCCTCGTGCTGCAGCCCAGAAGATGAAAATAAAGTAAATCACACTTTCAAAAAGGAATCAAAACCACAAGAGTAAGCTATAGCCCAATAGCCAAGTCTCCAGGTTAGATACACAGACCTTTTGCTAGCTGATTTCAGTCTCTAAAGTCTTTCACTGAACATCCATTCACTGAGTGGATGTTGTAGTGGTTTGTTGTCATTGTGGTGTTGGATTTCTTGTTGTTTTGTTGTGTGTTGTTTTTTTTTTTTAACCTACAAACTCAGTATTAAGACACTTGTTTAATAGCACTTGAATTGAGCCTTCAACATGGAGCAAACCTACAAGAATAACTGAAATCCTTGGTAAGCATGTAGAACAGTAGATGCTAACTAAGAAGGCAGATGTCTTTTGCCTGCACAGACACAAAAGGAAGCTGTCTGACCTGATTCAGAGTCGCTGCTATCTGAGGAGCTAGAACCACTGCTAGTGCTGCTGCCAGAGTCCGAGGAGCTGCTGCTGTCGCTCAGTCTGCTTGGCCCAATACTGGACTCAGCGTTGTTTTCAACTGCAGAAGAAAAAGAAAGAATTTAGAACAACCTGCAGTAGAGCAGTTTTCATATACAAGACTAGGATCGCTCCCATATAACAGTTTGTCTTCTGCCATTTCCTTGCCCACAGTCCATCAGGCAGTGGATTTGAGACCTTTATAGAGGAGGGAGATTTACCAGCAGCAAGTTAGTTGAATGAATGAAATAGCCAAGGAAGAGCTGTAATCATACAATTTACAATCCTAAAGTAGGTTAAAACTGTGCTGTCTTAAGACAAAATTCAAGCAATTTTCCCCTGTAAGTTTTCCTGCTGCTAACAGCCTGTTTCTGTGCTTGCTGCTGCTGCCAGACTTGCATGCTGAAGTCTATCTGTAGCCAACTCTCTTCTTTCTCAAGCCATATGTACTCCAAAATCGTAATCTTTTGCCACCTCCCCACCATCTGACTATTTTGCAACTGCAGGGTTGATTTAACTCAGTTTATAGTGATTTTGCAGTGAAAAAGCTTTTTCAAGGTGTGTTGCTCTGATGGAAACTTTGAAAATGGATACCTGTTTCCCTGGACACAAGTCTTTTTTAAGTGCCAGCTTAAGCTCCTCCTTGTTTACAAGCCAGATGCCAGTTGTAAAGATTCCCTGGCCTGCCCTCTTCCCTCTCCCTGCAATGTATCCTTTGCTATTGATTTCAGCTGCTGCTTTAAGTTTTTCTTTCTAGGATGTTTTCAAGCCATCATGTATACCAGACAGGAAGACTGTTGACTGAGCTAATGCTGGATGCAAGCCTGTGTCTTGCAGGGCTGTTTCTCTCATTTCAACTAACTGGTTTTACATAGGAGCTTAATAGATATCTAATAGAGGGCAATAATAGCACTCACTAGTTTAATGAGGAACAACTTGACCTATAATAGTAGTGTCAGCTGCATTGATCTGACGACAACTACCAGTAAGTGTAGATATGTTCAAGTACGCACTGAATTTTTGGCTTTGATACTGAAACACATTATTGCCTGCAAAACTGAATTGATTCTCCTAGGACATTTCTTTAAGATGAAGGCAACACAGCACACCTGTCACCAGTGCAGAGGTTTTGCTAGCATGCAGCCTCACTAATGCTGTCAATCTAACAAATATGACTAGGGTTTGTTATTCTTGAATCTCTAGGCCACAGAAAGTGAATTGCAAATACATAGACTGTGGGATGCTCCTTCCTCCCCACTCTGCCTTCACATGTCAGCATGAGGGAGAAGGTGTTCAGAGTCCCTTAAGCTATGAAGGTGTTATCCTCTTTACCTGTAATAAGGGATTAGGTGCAAGAATAAGGAAGATGTTTTAGACAGGAGAAGTAACTGACCACATTTGCTGCTGTGTCTCCAGCTCACTCAACATAAGAAGAATCTTAAGAGAAGCTTCCCATTGCTAAAGACCTCAACTGTTCTGAGGAGAGAGTCCCCAGCTGCATAACAGTACATAAACCCAAGGGGAGAATCCCACTTTAAGCTATTTCTGTTGCAAATGAATAAGTCACTTTACACTTCAAGTTCTCCTCCTTTGGGTTTAGTTGACCATTGACATCCAGTAGTCTCTTCTCCAGCTCTTGTTTCCTCTCAGAATTAAGTTGTTCTTTTGACTTTGTTGTTTTTTTAGCTGCATGGAAAACAGAAGTTAACATTGCAGCAAACCAGAAAACAAGTCTAGGTTGTGGGGTGGGTTTTTTTTTTTGTAAAGTATCATTTATGCTACATACCCTGCTGCTTTCTTGGTCTCTTCCTCAAACAGGTTGCCACATATTTTTCTAGTTCTCTGAGTGTTGAAGCCTTTAAAGTTTCAAAGTCTATTTCTATCTCATCAGGGTTAGAGTTCCTCAGTGAATGTTCTCTTGACTGTATTATATGGACTACTTTCCCAAGCTTATCTCCAGGAAGTTTATTTATGTCCAAACTCAACTGTCGTTTTTCATCATAATTCATAGGCTTGGCACCATCTTCATCTTCTGACTTATGTGCCAACAAGACCTGCTGCATGGTTTTCTTTGATTGACTGCAAGAAAAAAAATATACCGCAGTAACAGCAGTTTAAAATAATTTGACACCCACATAAGTCCCCCACACTTACATGTTTAAAGACAGCTTTTTCTTAGATTTCTTCTTATGTTTTAGTTTTTTCTTCTTTTGAATCAGGCTTTTTATTTTAGCTTTTTCCTTGGTCTTATTTTTCTCCCTTTTAGTCTTCCCTTTTTTCTTTTTCAGTCTAGGGAAGTATGCTTTGGTCAAAGACCTCAACTGCTGGTGAACAGCTTTAAGCTATCAAAAAACAAACAAAAAAATGCTGATAATCTTATGCAATGTAGGAGGAACAATAAACTGGTCCTAAATATCACAGGAGATTTGTGGTAGCTGAGTGGATATTAATAGGATGTTTGCTTTCCAAATCAGGTTTATTTTCCAAGCATCTTACTATATTATAGATTAGTCACAGACTATGGATATAGAAGACATAAGGCTACTTATTTTATGCAGACATTTCTAACAGCATATGTCTTCTAGCATCCTGTGAAAAATTAAAAAAAAGAAAAAAAAAATCACTGTAGGAGCATCCAGCAGCCTCTCTTTAGTTTCAAGCATTTGGGAAGTATATAAGTGCCTTATTAGTTTAGACCTCTACAGCATTACTGAATTAGGCTAGTGGGACTGTGCTTGTGCATCTTTAACCCATAAACCCCAGATATTTTGTGATATAAAATGGCTAGTTGGAACATACTAACAGTTTCAGTGAAAGACCTAACACAAGTTTGTTTAAACCTCACAGGAATTAGAAGGAAGATGAACAGTTGATGAGAATTAGAATTTAGACGCACTGAAATAATTCAGTGTTGCGAAGGCTGTCTTATAGACTTTTGGTTGTCTTTGTACCTATATTCATAAATTGATGATGTATTTTCTACTCTGACAAATACTGGAAACTAAACTGTCCCTCCTTTGACTAGGAGAAAAAAAAAAATGCTAATTTTCCCCACAATTTATAGATACAGCAGCAGCGGCATTACATTCAAGCAAAAGCAAGACCCATTCCACTCTTAGCCAGCAAAACAAAGCCGTGCTTCACATCGGTGTGAGCACGAGATTCCTTTCATTTTATTTTATGCTGAACTTCCTGAAGTAGAATTTAACAACTTGCTTTTGTGTGGTTCAAAAGAGACTGAGTGTCAGAACAGAGCTCTTCAACCATATGAAGGAAACGTCATTGTTAGAAGAATATGCCACTAAGCTATGTGTGGAGTATCTGGATGCTCTCATCATACCACAGCAGCAGAGTTTTATTTTTTGAGAGTCATCTGAAGAAGTGGTAGGCAAGAATACTAAAGCAATGATTTGCTAAGATCAATTTATATTGCTGAGGCACTATTCACTTAACATTTGGAGGTGCTTCCAAACAAAAATAAAGTTCTATATTATGAAAAACAAATTACTATAGAATATTTTAAATACTGTTTCTCAGTGCTAAGTCTTAGAACAATTGCAAGTAGCACGATCAGAGAGATGATATCTGTCATACACATTGAGAGCTAATGCTTACTTGCTCCTGAAGCTTTACAAGGTGCACTGTTCTCTCCTGCTCAGAGTCCTCAGATGATTTTTCTTCTGAAGAGTCATCATTACTGCTCTCACTGGAATAAGTTTCTGTCATTTCTCTTGTAGGTTGTGGCAAAGGAACACTTGCAACAGGTTCATCAGGAATTTTGGCAAAGTGCTTCTCAAAAACATCCTAAAGAGTTAGGTTTGGGAACAGCAGAGAGGTCAGCATGTTTTTCAGATTTCTAAAAGCACTATGAAGTTGCTGCTTGTTTTCCAGAACTACATTAATAAATGCTACATAAGGGCATGAGATGACCACAGAGGAATCTTATAGTTCTACTCTTTTTCAAAGTCTGACTTAAGTGATAACTCACCTGAAATTTTCTTGCCATAGCAACTATTGCATGGTCTGGAGAGTTATGTTTGTAGCAGCTCATGAACATTAATCTAACATCTGTAGCAAATTCTTGTATATCACTATATTCAAAGTTATCCATTTTCTTCTAGAGGAAAAGAAAATTAATACACATTTAAGTCTTAGAAGTAGAGAGCATCACCATGAACTTGCAGAAAAAGAGGAGGAACAAGAATTTTGACAACCAGTATCTGGTTCAGCTTGTATCAAGACAGTAAATATTTTAAGAACCATTATGGAAAGACCTGCTTCTCATTTCAGAATTGTCCCTTTTACAAAGTAAGAGAATTTCCTATAAATAGATTTGCTAACTGTAATTGCTGTAAGGACTTCGTAGTACTAGTTTCAACACTAGGTCAAGACAACAATGTTTGGGTGATTTTATTTGGTCATGTACTCAGCACTTGTTTTTGATTCTAAGCACAGTATTTATACAAAGCCTATTCCATAGTTGCTTGAGTCAAAGTAATGGGCTAGAAATTTGGAAATAACCTTTATATTGTGCAAGCCAGTTTTCAAGATAATTCAATAGACTGTTGAAATTCAATCCTCCCCACAAAGATGGATCTTAACTTGACTAAATGTTTCAATCCCAGACAGATGTGTCCAATGTTCAAAAACCACTGGCCACATATCTCCATCTAGAAGGGTTCCTTTTCACAAAAATTGTGAGAGGTGTCATGTAAATATCCAGTGTTGAGGCTCCAGGGCACTTCACCAGGGATAATAAGATTCAGAGGGAAGCAGAAGTTGACATTACAGAATTGCACGTCCTTTCATAGAGCATTAGTAACAGCATTGTGATTACAGACTGAAAGATTTAACATGCAGCCTGATTGGAAGTGCTTCATGGAGATGGTAGTTCCCTCACTACTTATATTAGCTTGTTCAACAGATAAGTAGATTAGCTACTATGCACATAGTCACAATGAGACTTAGAAGGGTTTTTTCAGCAAGCTGTGGCTTAATTGAGAGAGTTAAGTGTATATGGTTTCTATGCCCATTATTTCTTTCAAAGGAGAAGCAGCTTTCATGACACCTTTTCAGCTAACACTATTAAAATACAGTCATTACACAAGTTATCCAAGCAAGCACACAAATAATTCAGTTCCCTCTGAAACATACTTACTTTAATGGTTCCCAGGTCTGTTGGACATTTGGTGATCCCTTGGTTCTCACCAAGTGAGAAAGATGCCACATCTATAGGTTTTAAGAAAGGCCACGCATATGCTGCATGTTTCTTTGAAAACATTTCTTTAAGTATTTCATTACAATGTTTTAGTTGTTCTGACAAGTGAATCTTTTTAAGAATTTCAGGTGACTGTTGAGAATGTGTCAAGTATCTCTTCAGAAGCTTATTTGGCATCACACATTCATTTTCACCTCTGTATGCTTTAGCAGCTTTTCTTTCATTAAACATTGCAGAAGATTCACCACTTGCTGTGAATATTGACGTAGTAGGAGTTGTAGTGTCAGCCTTCCTTTTCACACCTTTTTTTGCCTAGAAAAGAAAATTTTACAGTCTAAAATACAGGTGTCGAGAACAGTGAGAGCACGGTCAGCTTTCAGATTACACAAAAAAAAAATCTAACAAGTGTCAGAACTTTTACAGCTATTGAAATCAGAACAGAATGTGGCACTTCCACGAGTTTAGACTTAAAACCTACAAGGCATTACAAGATCAGCACGCCAAGCTCAATCTTAGATGTAGACGAAGGAACAGGGTGTACTGCAGGTCAGGTTGTGGTCAGTTTTTAGCCATTTGAGAAGACTCCAAGAAGCTGTGGAGGGTTATGAAGTTACCATGAGATGACTGCCATGGGGAGGGGAAAAATTAACTGCAATTCATTTTTAGGTTGGTTGAAGGCTTTATGTACAAGGTTTATCTCTATTTTTCTTTAACCTAGGTGGTATTTGGTTTGGAAGCTATACAATGTGTACTTTGCCATCAGTGTTCACACTCTTCAGTAAAGTGTAAATATACACTGTAGGAGAGCCTGGCACACGTGTCTATTCCTCATTGGAAGAGCAAAACCAAAACTAAGTCAATACAAGAGTGTTCATCTGATGAAAATGTCAGATGTTCACATACAATTCAGATTGCAGTTAACATGAATTTGCTTTTGTGAGCTACAAACATCTTCCAGGCTAGTTACACAGTGTTTAAGAAAACATGCTATTTTTGGGGAATCAAACATTTGATTTGCCTTGAAAATGTGAGAAGTTATTAAATAGAACTTGGAAAGAGTTTATTTTAACGCAGAAACCATTATCTACACCTCAAGGAAAGAACAGTTTCTACATCAAGGTAAAGCCTGCAGAGGTATAGTAGTACACTTCAAGAATGACCATCTTAAAGTTCACGTTATTTCTTTGAGAACAACATTTTAAAAATCACATTTATAAGAAAAGATGTACCAAGAAGTCATGCCAATTTCTGCATAGTTTCTAGAATTAGTACTGGCCCAATTATTTAGTAGAGACCTAGAAGATTTAATAGAGGTCTCTTACTATCTTCTATCACAACAGAAGTTTTGAAAAGATATTGCAATAAGCATGCCTCCTATGGTTTTGCTGTTAGTGCCTGAAGGAGCAATCTCAATACCTTTCTTTCTGAAAGTTATTTGAGGAAACTTACTTTTGTTATAGGGACTGCAGCTGGCATTAAAGCAGTCAGCTGAGCTGCTGACAAAGGAGCTAGTGTAACCTGCTGTAGCTCTTGAGTCATCACGGGAGGCTGCTCACTGCTTTCAGCTTGTTTCTGCATTGTGCTTTGTTCATTTGAAGTCCCAGGGTTGGGCTGCTGTGGTTCTGGTTATTTTAAAACAGAACATTTTAAAGTTAGGTCCTAAATGCTGCAGTTGACAACTGTTTAATTTGATCATGAAAGAAATAAACAGGACCACTCTTACACACCCAAACTATACAAATAAATACAATCAAGAGCATTGTCACATGTAGCAACATTGGTATCTTCCTCTACTCAGCACCTTTAGGACCTCAGCTAGAATACTGTACATGCCAAAGGAATGAAGGGACTTAAACAGCATTAATACCAGCAAGATGGTGTTACAAAAGCAGTGCAACAAGCTGTTGCAATTTTTTGAGAACCAAAAAGCTAACTCAGCTTCCAATGCATTTCTGAACAGAAGTCTTTTCTGGGAGTCACCTGTACCTGTTCAACCAACATATTCTGTCAAGGCAATGAATTACTTGAGATTTTATTCAAATAAGCTAGTAAGAGCAGGAAGACAGCTGAGTATCCTCTTCTTCCTCCTAATCCCCTACAAATTATTATGAAAGGACCAAGAAATCCACTGCTTTTCCATATCCATCTATCAGATCACTGAAAGGTAGTGTTGCTCCTCAAATATACCCTGAGGAGAAAGCTACAGAGATCTATCGAACTGTAATACTATTTTGAAGAAACATTTGTTTCAGATACTACCAGCAACAAGGACCACCACACCACAAACAGCAATAAGAGGCAGCAAATGAAGTCATCAAACCCTGAGGAGCTAAATAATAAGATCATCTGTTAAGTGGTCCAGTAAGAACTGAGCTAGCTAAGATCACTGGTCCGTGGCCATTGGAAGGCTAATAATTAAGAGGTATTAGGGTGAAGAAGTGTTGCAGCTCTTTCAAGACATATCTAACATTTCCCCAACAACTGACAGCAGTACCTCCAGGGCAGTTTGGAATACTACCTTGGAGGTCTCCAAATGAACCCATTGAGATGCACATCTGATTCCATGAACTGCATAGTCTTACTTCTGTCAATATAAATATTTATTCTTTGGCCATGTTGAGAGCTTAGATGTAGAAATGAGCACTTTGTAAAAGTGAAACAGGTTATAAGAGCAACTAAAAAGGCATAGGAAGTCAGTGATGAGTAATACATTGCAGCTAATCACCTGCCCCCTTGCAATCAGGCTTCCCAATGTTGCTTCAAGCACTTACTATGTAACTCCCTCATAAGTTTGAGATGTCTTGATTGAATCATCCTTTTTGTGGGCAAGAGCACTGCATTTCACCAGAAGTTTGCCTGTGAATATGTGCTGTTACACTACTGGTGAATCTGTTAATTCTGATTTTTACCCCTTATTAAACACACTTTATTACTAGAAAATAGAAAATTTAGCTAGTACCTGTAAAAAAAATATGGCTGCACTGAATCCACTAAAGTGTTATAGCAATGCTGTTGCTTGCTTGATATGTTCTGGGAGGAGTGGAGAACACCCAACTGCTCCAGGGTTGAGTTGTGACAAGCTACAGAGGATTCCCCGTTTCCAGCTTTTGCTTGTTTAATATGTTAACAACTAAACATGTAATACAGGCCTTACCTTCTGGCTTCTTTAGTTTTCTCTTTCCTTTGTTGAGAATCACTAGTCTTTCTTCTGATGGCATTTGGGCTATTTTCTGCATAAACACTTTTTCTAGTTCTTGGGCCATAAACACAATGTCATCACTCGGCTGCAAAATACAGTCAATAACATTCAGAGTAAATGAGAGGCTGCAATAATGGAGGGCTACCTTGTAAAATAAACAGTCTATAGGATCCTGCTCCAATAGATTGAAACAAGCCACCAGTACCAGAGAGGTCTAAGTCCTTGCCCCCACAGCTCCTTTTAGTACAAGTTGCTTCATTATTGACATACTCTTTCTCCCACTATCCCATTGACCAGTCCCACTTGCTTTATAGCCACATACTTCACACAGCAAAGGGAGAAGGGGACAGATCTGTAACTCCCTTATTCATTCCTATGTTCAGAAGCAAGCTGTTGAAGCTTAAAGATACTAAGACACAGCCAACAAGCATCCAAGCGCAGGGAGATGCTCACACTTCAAGTTAGGTTAGTTAAACTTGTTGGAGGAATGGAGCATGCTTCAGGGTTGCTAGCCTTAAACCTATATAGCAGTTACACAGTGCTTGCTGTTCATGAGCTCTGCAACTAAAACCCAGAGATTTTGCAGGAGGAATCCTCATGCAGGAAAGACTATGCACTCAGTTGTTGTAACAGCAGGCTAGACCTCACTTATGTGCCCCCAGTCAGTCCTAGCAACAGAGCCACCCCACCTTTCAGAGAAAGTAGTTTCAAAAAAATTACAAAGACATTAGACCGATTTCATGAAGGCTCTAATACTAATTTGCTTGGTTTTAGACTTGCTTGTGTTGTTCAGTAGAATTGGTTACTGGTAAGAGGTTGTGCTTCACGTACCTTGTTATATATGTAGCAGTTCAAGAACATAGTTTTAAAGTCTTCAATACATTCTTCAGCTTTTGTGTAGTAATTGTGTTCCAGACGCTTTTTTATGGTGCTCAAGTCCATAGGTTTCTTTATGATACTGTAATAATCCTGTGGTTTTGAAAGAATTAGTCACACAACAGGTATCTTTAATATCAAGACATGAAGGGTCTTACACATTTAGTTAAGAAAGTTAGATTGCAAGAGAGAATTGCATTATGTTGGAAGGAATATTTTCTTTAAAAAGAAGACTTTACCCTATAGTCATAGGTACCACAAAAGCAACTATTCAGGAACTCTTCACCTCATATTTTCTCCTTGCTCTGTCATATAATATCAACTGTTCAAAGCCCCAGAGAATATTTATTTCAACAGGATCCAGAGCTATACTGGTAGTAGTACTTATGAAAGTGTATGTACTTCTCATTTGTTATCTCAAAGCCATTTACCCGAAGTAGCACTCCAGTTTAAAGAACAGGGGGAAAAGAAGCAAAAGGCAGACTTTGACAAAGACTTAGTCACTAATAAGAAGCCACCAAGTTTTCATAGTTGCTGATCAAATAACCCCTGGGTTATATTGGCTCATCTCTTAGGGTTAGTCTAGTGAAGGTGTGGCAATATGACTGAAAGGCAGCTGGAATGTGAACTATTATGATTATTTTAGTAGCAGGACTGAAAGCTTGTAATTAAGAGCATGAGGCTAGTTCCCTGCTGGTGCATTTAAGAAACCAGGACAGGAATATCCCCCCACTAAGTTTACATATACATTGTAGTTGTGTGAAGTTACTACTACTTCAAGAGTCTTATAAAGCTGTCCTAACAGTCTGGTTTAGTGAAATAAAAAATGCTAAATACACCATAGTGCAGACTGTTGAATTTACTAAAACAAAATGAAGAAAACTTAAATAATGCAGCTAACAATTAAGTGTTGTCCATTCTGCATCTTCTAAGACCTGGAGGAGAGAGGCAGAGGCAGCAAATACCTTCATTGTCCTTGCCATGGAGCCAGAGGTTTGCTTGTTATTGTGCAGCATTGAACTAACACACACTTTTAGAAGTCAAGTGGCTGTCTTAGAAATCTGGAGAGGCAGAACTGGCCTGAGGCCAGCTGTAAATGTTGCTACAACTCTGACTGAATGACCCTTAATATTAACCTTAAGTGACAGTTCTTCCAAGAAGGAAAAAGGGTAAGAAAAGACACAGAAAGATAGTCACTTTGACTGTGCTTTTGGACAAACTGACCAAATGAGTTTGTCACAAAACCCAGCTGCAGATAAAGGCTTTTGTCTGTTCTAAACAGAACAAATGATTTTGTAGAATAAGTCTTGGAAATCTGAGAAAACTGAATACAATTTGCTTAAGCTGGGGGAGGAAAAAAAAAAAAAATCAAAGGAAATGTACCATGGTTTTATTTAACACCTTTCTACTTATCTACCAAGAGCAGTATCTTCCAGGTCATTTCAAATACCATTGTGTGAATAACCAATGTTTTCATTTGACTGAAAAAGCTGGGGTGATCCAAAACTGTAGCTTAAAGATACCTCAATTAAGACAATTTGTGACAGGACATTATATTAATTCACTTTGTTGCAATTAAATTGTAACATAAATAAAACTCATAAGGCAATACAGAACAAGAATTTAAGCACCAGATCTTCTATTTCCTAGAAGAATGTTCTACCACTGTGTTATGATGAGAACACCATATCTCTTTTTCCTTCCCTATTTTTGCAGGGACATTTAATTCCTCTAGAAACTTCAGAGAAAGATGCCAAAGTTGATTTGAAATAAAGAAGTACTACAAGTATAATTACTTCTATGTGTCAAAGTGGATACAGACTTGTCTGCCTACCTTAGGGTCAATCAGATCTGCTTTTCCATCATAGAATATTTGACATTGAAAGAGGCTGGCTGTCTCTTATTAAAAATAAGAACCTCAAAGGCAAAAAAAAAAGTACTCATCATACGCAGTGTCAAGAAATGTGGCTAAACCAGCAGGGAGGAGGAAAGAAGACAAGACAGAATACCAACATCCAGTAACTCCAAGAAGCCTGTTTAAGCATTCTTATTATCCCTTAGAAACATCGATTTACTACAGTCTCAGATCAGAAAGGAAACAAAGATGCAGCATTTCATATGAACCAGAGAGAACACACAGTTTTCTTGCAGACTTGCATTAATGAAAGCAGTTCACATGCAAAAGTAGTCCTCCGTGATCTGTTACATCAGAAAAAACTCTTTTAAACTAACATTTAATCATAAATCCTGTAATACTTTACATACTAATGCTCCAATTCCAAAATGGTTCTTACAGGAAGATTCAGTGCTGCTGCATCAACAGGCTCATGAAATGGCCAGGAAAAGTTGTGTCTCCACATGGCTTTCATGACCACCCTCTGTAAGTACTGAAGTTGGTTTGTTTGACAACCGCTATTTTTTTTATTTATGTATTCTGGTGGAGGAGGGTTAATAATAATAGAATGGTGTTGGCTTGGAACAGACATCTTTAGCAAGTTTGTATATCCACTTGTTCAAAGATCTTCATTATACATGTAACCTAGGGAAAAAAAAAGAAAAATAAATAGTATTCAAAGAAGGTATCTAGATTTAATGCTGTTTACATGTTCACTTCTGTTTGTAGAGTGTCAATGCTGTAGTCACAGGCATACCTTCATGGTTTAACCAAGACACATTTGTTTTACAGTGCATAATTGGATGTGCTGGACCACTAGAGTCAAGGAATACATCCTCTGCCTCCCCCGCTCCACAGATGGAGCCCTATAGAAGAGGTTTAACTTAAGAAGAAGCTTTACAGCAAGTCTCACTCAGGACACAGCAATAGCTAGGTATTACCTCTCACGCATCTCAGCCAAGTCACCACACAGAAGTCCTACAACTGCAAATGAAATGTTTTAGCATAAGTGTATTTTGAAACAGTGCTTTTCAAGTTTGTGTATATTCACAATAGTATTTTCTGCCACTGCACATCAGCTTTCTTATGTACCAGAGGACTATAAAAGGTTAATTCCCTTTACCAAACAGTTTTGGATCATTTGAAGAATACTGCAAGGAGCAACCATGGTAATTTGTCACAGTGTTGCTGCGCTGGAGCAGAACATGCAGGTACTTGCCCACCATCTTAGCTCATCATTGAGTTACAAACACTCAGTCAAGAGTCTTACTTTCTTCTCCCTATTAAGACAAAAGACCGCCATATTTTCTTATTCTATAGTCCCTTGGTTTAGCAATGTAACTTTCTTTTTGTGCATCCATTCAATCAATCATTACTTATTCCATTCTCAAGTTCTCCTGCTTTCTGCTAGAAAAAAAAATCTGATAGCCTGCTTTTCATCATGGTATAAAGTATTTCATGAGTTTTGGAAAAGGTCATAATAAGCTAAATGGCTACTGTTATCAGCACACTACTAGAATAGTATCTATGCCCCACTCTTACAACAACTGTAACATTCATCAGATGTTACGTATCACACATCTTACATTTTCATCTTTGTTCTTTATTTCAGAATTCAAAAACATGCCTTGTCTCAAACAGCTCTTGAAGCTAAAGAGCTGTTCTGATTTCTCCCCCATGTGTTCAGTCTAATCATTTACAGAATGACTAGTCTTTCATTGAACAGTACTGCCATCAAGGCAAAAGTTTTCTTTTTTCTTAAATAAGGAAAATGTATCAAACCCAAGTTATTTCCAAGAACAGTTCTGGGCTATGAGCCAGCATACCTACATAGAAACTACATCAGTAATAAGTTTAGTACAAGATCAGATTGTTTTGAAGTCCACAGTAAAGCACGTATCAAAACTACTGTTATTTTTCATAATACTGATTTCACTTGAGAAGACAATTTTAATAGTTTAGTCATGAAGTTTTAGTTTCAAGTCATATAAATAACAAGCTGTGTTAATTTTAAATTGGAGAAAAATCATCCTGTCACCTGTGTCTTCAGATGAAACCAAATCTAGCACTTACTCTAAAGCAAATTTCAGAAAACCCAAAGGGCACCTAGTTTTGCTGGAATAAGATATTCAACTGCCAGGGTACAGTATGTGCAAAACAGCTTGCACTCTACAGACAGAGAAGATAGAGTCTGCCTTGTGCTTAACAGTGTGCTAACTCTGAAGTTAGCTAGTTGGTACAGCAGTAGGTACTGGAGCATGCTGCAGGGGTGAACTTAGTCTCTCTTAATTCAGAAGTAACTTCACAATCTAGTATTTTTCCTCTGTTCTCAGTCTTTCCTTCCAGAGGGGCTTAGAAACACCATAACTCACAATATCTCCCCTTAAAATACTGAAGTCCCAGCTACTTCCTGACAGAAAAGTTAGGAGTTTTAAACTGTTAGCGATATATCATTTTGGTCTCAGGTTCTGAGGCACTAACAATATAGCACAAAATGCATTGCATTTTTGTGGTTGTCAGTCTTGCAGCAACTTATATTCTTCTGGGAGAGGCTGGTATCAGACTAACCTGCTCTTTTTGCCTACTCATTCTGTACTTGGAGAGGTCTGTAGCTACCCAGAGGAAACCCAGCCGGCTGGACTATTGAGAACAGCCTGACTGGCATTGTTCTTCCAGTCAGCGCAGAGCCCTGCCTGCCTCCTGGCACAAGCCAGGGGCAAACTCAGCGGACACCTTCTGTTCATGCGATACCACATAAAGGCATCCGTATCACTCTCCCGCTGTGCAAGAAACATCCATTTATTTTCTAGAGTTTACTGCACACATTTAGAGTTCTCATGCCTTGGAAAATAGCAACACCTGCCCAATACGAAAAGTGAATGCAAATGTAATTTTTATTACGAACTACACAATCTCAAGCCTTGCATGTCTTTTATTCAGATGGAGACACATAAGCAGGTAGCAGTATCCAAAACAAGAAAGGACCAGAACTTCACAGAATGTTTTATGCTGAACTTAGAATCTGGAAGGCCAAGTGAATTCCAAATATTGAGTTGTTTTGTGTACTTTAGCAAGAGAGGGACGAAAGGAAGGAGCAGAGCACAAAAATGAAGGGAATAACAGCTGCAGAAACTGCAATTTCCTCATCCTTTCCAGCACTGCAGACATACAAAGATTTTATAACAACATGCACAAATAACTAAGTGGCATCCATTCTCTCCATGCCAACATATGTTTCATATTTAAAGGAATATACACTCCCACCCCCAAGCAACATATAGCTGCATCTGAAAATAAACCATTTCTATTGCTATAAGGCATTTCTTGCACCAGCAAGAGCTTACAATAGAAATTAAAAGAAGCCAGGAAAGCTGAAGCTGAACTCCATATACATTACACCTTAGATAAGAAGAGTGCATATAGTTTGCACCATCACATATCACGCTAAATCCTAACCTTTTACCAGTGCATATAACTCAGAATGGAAAAATCCAGACACTCAGAGGATCTGTCTCTCCTATAACTGGTCAGTATTAGAGGAACTGGGAAAAGTTCTGAGGCAGTTTTAAGAACTCCCACAACCCAGCCAAGTCCATCATCACCTGCTTTCATCTATTAGGCCATGCTATCATTTTCCTCTGATTCTTTTTCTAAAAAACACACTATGTAATATAAAGCACAAGTTGTTTACCTTCCTCACCTGAGGCTCAGAGGCTAGAAACTGAGGACAGGAAGGGAAAGACTACAGTTTGAACTTCAAAAAATGCGCTCATAAAAAGCAGATAAATAATATTTAATACTGAAATAAGAACATAAAACAACATCTAATTTCTGGAATATTTTATGAATTAGCACAGTAGAGTCTTGAAGTAAGCTCAAATTTGGCATTAAGAGTGCCTAAGGAAACCAGGAGATTGAAGTTTTGTGTACATAGCACAGTGCCTTGGGCCTAGATGCCTAGCTTTTAAAGCCTTAAATTTATGCTGTGGAAACCAGCTTCCATGCCAACTGCATCCTCTAAAGGACAGACAAGGGTTTATGTTTTGGTCAATCCCTCCTCTACTGCCTCCCCCTCCCATTCTCCCTAGTCACATAGCACTCTACTCTAGCTTAAGATAGGTTTATATACTGAAACAAGTGTTATCACATTCTGGCCAGCTAGATTTTTGATATTTTTCAAAGCATGCCTTCCCAGACGCCTGTGTCCTTAAGCAGCTGATACAGGTCCTAAAGGTCAATCATTCTCAGAAAAGAAGCCTTGAATACTTCCTTAAGGCCCAGTTTGAAGTTTTTAGCTAACCTGATAAAGATATGGTTTTTAGTTTAAGAGTAAAAACCAAATAGCTCATGTGAATTACATCACTAGACAAGTCAAGACAAAAATATCACATCTTGTGAGAATTAAACCATTTTTATTATTTAAGAACAAATGATTTGCTATCACTGATAGCTCTCTAAAAGCATGCATTAGCTAGCCTACTGAAAAGGCAACTGTTTCCCCTTGTTTTAGCTTAACATTATAGCTACCAGTATAGAACCTGTATATATCATCCTACTTGTTAGGAACAGCAGCTCAGAAAAATATTAACATACCACATACAGAAGAGAAGCATACAGTCTACCAGACCCTACGTGCTAAGAACATTTCATTCTTCAAGACTTATTTAACAGTTTTTGTTTAGCTAATAGTCAACTGTCACATAGAAATTTTATAAACAATATTGAAGAACCCCTTAGATTGATATACTAGGGCCACCCAAAGCAGAGCACAGCCTTCTTACTCCAAATAGCACAATCTCTTCTTTCAGAAGAACAGCTACCCACTTACAGATACCCATAAAATAGCATTTCATTATTTTTAGGACCTCTCCTGGGACACATCAAACAAACATTAATTGTAGAGACAAGGCATATAAATATTACATCCTAAAAAACCTCTGACTTACAGCTACTACCATAACTAACCAGCCTTACTAGCCTTGAGCAATTCAAAGCTGAACTACCACCCTTGGAGCAGACCAGACATCTTTTTACCTTAATTTTCAGGAAAGCCACAACTCACTTGTTCCCCATATGAAAGGTGAAAGAGCAGAACTTTAAAAGAAAGGCAGAGAAGTCTTTATAATCTACTCACTTCCTCATTTTGCTCTCTAGCACTGTCAGCCACACACCTGCAACCCTAACAAAAATCTGCCCTATCAGTGGTTTTCACTGGGAAGTTATTAGTATAAAATAGGAACAGCTGCTAAGGGCTAAGATACACCAAATGGTTATTTATGCTAGATCTACTTGCTCTTTAGTCAATAAAACAAGATGGAGGTATGCAAAAAGATGAGTGTTTTTGTTTAGATCAATTTTGGTTTGATTTTCTTATCTTAGCTTTAAAGTCTTAAGATTAAGATAATAAAAATGTTTATGTTTTTTCAATTTTCCTGGGTCATACTGTGTTATGGCATAAGAGGGATACATAAATAGTAGGTCTGGTTAAGGACTGTACAGTATGCACACTTTCCTTTGCTCTACAGATCCATTACTTAATTTGAAAAACAAATATATTTAGTAAGTACATAATAGCATAAAAATGAGGGCCAGATTGTTTCCTAATAAATTTGATTTGTTGTTATTAAAACTACAAAGACTTGGAGTTTAGCCGGCTTGTTTTGAATTTTGGCTATTGACTAAGCTTTTGTTTCTCTCAGTACACCTAAAAACATCTTTCTGAGCATACTGTTATACAAGGTAGCTCTGCAAAATCAGATTTGTATTTAATGTAATGTTCTATTCAGGTGCATGTGTTAAGACCAAAACCTGCTTGGATTCTTATCATGCAAGTGTTTAATCTGTATGCTTTTCTTTTTCTCTCTCTTTTTTTTTTTTTTTTCCCCCCCTAGCAAGATGTCCTGGTGACTGGACCAACTTTACTTGGACAACTTTGTATTTCTGGCAAAAACGTGAAGTACTTGTATAGGGTATAAAATATCTAGATAGATCCAGCATGTATTCTGACTTAAGCAGCCCAATATGTTAGGAGCATATGGATGAAGTCATTGGGGAAGCAGTAAACAGCTGCTTCCTCTGACACCTCTACTGAGCTGGCAGTAGGTAATGCAAAGTTAATTCTTTACAGGTGACAGGAAGGGGATATTTTTACGGGGATGGAAGCAAAGTATTTGAAGCAGGGCAAGTAATAAGAAACCTTGCTTAATAAAGTGAAGCAAGGAATGGGAGCGGAATCCTCTGTAGGTAGGTCTTACAGTTTGCTGAACTGAGTGATTTTCTTGCTAGCAGACTGTTATTGGGGAGTGTGAGGTTTTGTCACTATTGATGAGACTGGGCAGTGAGATGGGAAGAGTACTGACAAAAATCTCAGTGGTGACAAAAGAAAAGAGACGTTGTTGTCCATTAAGCATACTTGTTTGCTGTTTTATTCTGCTTTCTGCCGTTAACTTCCAGATTGTCACTGCTTAATCTTCCTTTGAATCTTTTTGTCTTGTAAAAATTTAAGTTAGCTGAATTTGCTAGGCTACACTGTGAATGGGGAAACACTGTGTTTGGAAATTGTAGTGGTTTGGTTTGTAATCACTTAGAAAACTAAGTTTTAAAGAAATTGCTATCTTTGTGTATCTGATGTTAAAATAAGCTGAAAAATAGTGTGTTACAATAATTTTTGATTAATTTAAATATGATGTTGAAAAAAGAGTTGAAAAACATTGCAGTTTTCCTTGCTGGCTCTGCAGTTACAGCACTTGCTACAGGTTTTGATTCTGGCTGTCTGTGACCTGTATGTAGGTAGCTGCTAACAATTCTTTTGGCAGTTCTCCCAAAGATGATAACAAGGTAGAGAGGAGAAGAGGACAACAAAAGTGTGGAGAGAGGTGGTTGCCTTTATGTTTTTGTCCTCACTCAGCATTTGCTACTTCTGAAATAGTCCTAGTGCCATCCACTTACATGAGAGATTAGAATGATATTCCTGCTATGCTCGGGAGAATTAATTTTACAAGTCTGATAGGATGGCTGAAATGAAGTGGTATTTCAGTGGCAGACTTCTTGACAGTTTTCTCCTCCTGCAGTGGGCTAGACTGCATCTTTCTGAAGATATTCAGTAAAGACTTGTAATAACTTACATCTGGGAGACTGTAAGACAATGTCTGAGTGAGTAGCCTTAGACTCCATAAATGTGGTGAGTATCGTGGAAATAGATTGATGACTCTGGATTTGGTATAATATTTGAAATTATTCATTTGTTCAGAATGTTAAAGTAAGTATCACTGATCATTCTTAAATGTCTACAAAGGTAGAAAATATGTTATGAGTGGGATCTGACCTACTGAACAAAAACACTTGAAGGTCCTGTGGGTAGCAGGTAAATTTTTAAATGCTTGCGAAGGAGATGTGAAATGCTGAAGTATCTATTTCTTGTCATCTTTAAATAAAAAATAGTATCTTGCTACAGGATATGTTTTTCAGTTGCTATAGATCATGTTAGCTGAGGTTTGCAAGTTTTATACTTTCTGGTGAAAATTTCTCTTACAGATAGCCATTTATTCATGAATCACAATGAACTCAATTATAACCATCCATGTAAAAATTGTTTAGTGATGATAATGCCAACTGCACACTGGGTCATTGTGAAAGCTGAGGTTCAGAAATTAAAAACTAGTGTTATCAAAAAGGAATTTGGGCATGCAGTTTGAGCTAACAAGGAGGGCTTTGTTGTTTGTTTTTGTTACTGTGACTGGAAGGACCTCACTGACTTTAATCTCCTCTTGTCACCAACAACCATGTATGATACCCCTCATAAAATGTTTAAGCTCTGTCCTAAGGATAGCTGGATTTTCAGCCCCTATTCCTTAGCATTTGGAATCACAGAATCATCTAGGTTGGAAAAGACCTTGAAGATCATCCAACCATTAACCTAACACTGACCGTTCTCAGCTATATTGTATCCCTAAGCGCTATGTCAAACCCTATTACTTGTTTCATTGACTATCCCTTAGATCTTTCATATGAGATCACATTTCAAGTATAGTTTCTAGAGTTGCCACAGTATGCTCCATCCAGTAGAAATTCTCTATGGAAACCTTTGTCTGCCACTAATACACCTTTACCATATATCACCTTGAAGTGATAAATGCAGTCTTGTCCCTGGAAATGTCCACGTTTCCTTATTATTCCTAGGCCAGTAGCAAGAGGCTAAGCAAAACTATAAATGTGTTGTATATGTGATGCAGCTTTAATACTGAATGTACAGCCAATGGGAAACTCGGAAGGAAAGATCCCTGGAAGGAACAGGAAGAAGGTGTCAAGAAAACAGTCTTTGCGGACAAAGGATAGTGATTATAGTTGTTATCTGGATAAAATTTTCATATAAAGAATTTGATTTAGAAGCATGGAGGTTATCATGCTTTGTCAATGTAAAACAACAGTTTATAACACTGGAGTCTTTGTGGTAAGAAAGGTAATGTGTTTGGGTCACAATTAAGTTCTTAAAAAATCAATTCTATTCTTTCTAATAACATTAAAATACTAAATGGAAAAAGGGAACAGGAAGCTGTATTTTCATAGATGTCTATACTAAAAGAACTGTCTGCTATTCCTTGCTTATAATGTAAGATGATATTGTGGTTAAGATACCAGCAGCTGTCTATAGTCTTCCTACCTATTGTACTTTTTCTACAATGCTTGAATTACTTCCCTGGAGATAGTGCACTGATGAGAGTGCTGACATAGTTGTTCCTGAAACAGTTCTCTGTGCCCACCTAGATCTGTTCTGAATAGGATTTCATGAAATGGTGTCTGAGCTACGGTAGCGTTACTTCCTATTATTAGTTTAAAAACAACCCTTGAGGTGCTGCTGTGGGTACTGCTGCATTTCAACAATATTGTCTCTATGTTTGGAACAGAACAATGAACGAAGGCAAACTCTTTGCAGGATTGTACAGGCTGTGTTCTGCAAATAAGATCTTGGGGAGAAATGGAGATAAGTGAGGCAAGATAATTTATAAATCAGAATCCTGACACTTTTTTTTTTTCTTGTCCCTCACCATGCACTTACATCTTAGCAATTCCTAGGTTTAATCATTATGGAGAGCACTAGCCTAGATAGTAACATTAATTTGATGCATATGTTAATAATTTACATTGATATATGCTTACGTGGTTTTGTCTGTTGCTCTGAGACTGCTGAATCAGCCTCACAACACATGGAATGCAAACAAAATTGAAACATTGTGAATTAATACTTTGATTTGTTTTGATTTATTACAGTTGAATGGTATTTCCCAAAAGTATTCACTTACAGCATGTTAATTTTGTTCTCCCAGTGAGCATTTAAAGCACTGCTTCACGCTGTGAATGCTGTGTGACAGCACACATAACTATGCAAGTAACAAATACTTCAAAAACCATGGGAAACATAGTAATGGTGGCTGAAGCTCCCCACAAACAAAACATCATTACAGGAGTCAGGTCTGCATCCCAGCAAGACACAGAAATTGAAGTTGATGACTACTTCTTTAATTTATAGGCCAAATTTGGCTCTCGGATACCACTGTAAATTTGGAATAACTCTACTAACTTCAACAGAGTTGCCTTAGGTTTCCATCAGGGTAAATGATAACAAAGTGTCATTGTCCTATGCTATTCATTTAACTCATTGTATTGTTTTCCCAGTTATGTATAACTATGTTCATCTCGGACTCTATGGCAGAATACCCATGAAAGTTATACTGGCAGGTCTTTGGCACATACAGGAAATGACAGTGAAAAAAATTCATCCATCCCAGAAAGCTGCACTGTTCCTGATTACCGCTGCCTTTCTCCCCCATTAGAGTGGTCTCACTTGCTAGAGAAATCTCACACTTCATTAACGCAGCCTTCAGCTAGTGTCCAACCAAGGGACTATTGCAGAATGATCCCTGACTGGGGCCATATTACATCAGCTGCTGATGGAGCTGGCAACTACTTATTGCTCTCCCTGAAAATTAATTTCTAAACTCTTTCATTACAATAGAGTCAATTATTTCTGACATTCAGACAGTGACATACTCCCTGTACCCCTGCTGCTGCTCTCCTGGTGTCTGCCAGCCTGCAGATGAGCAGTCTTCTCTGCATTGCTCTCCCTTCTGGCACTTCATCTTCTCACCCAAAACAAATGTGTCTGTCTAGCTGCTTTGCTCCCACCTAGCCTTACTGTTCATTGGGTCAGTAAGGGATGTCTGCTTACTCTTGTTCTTCTAAGGTCCTTCTTTACCCATATTCCCTTCACTAATTATCTCCTCAAAATAATTTCTGTCTGCTCAGGACTTCAATTGTGATGGGCAGCTTGCTTCTGTGCTTCCAGAGACCACACCTGAATGCAGAGATGGGGACTGCTCTGCTATGAAAGAGAGGGTGTCCTGTGAAAGCGCCCATTCCTCTGTACACTGAGCATGAAAAGAAGCCCTCGGTTACTTAGACTGGTGTGTGATTTTCCTTATATAGGACTTCAATGCATTATTCTGAAGAATTCAAGTACATATCAGTTCTTTGTCCCATCCCATGACTTTTAGGCATACAGAGAGAACGGGGCGGGGGGGGGGGGGGGGAAATCATAAACTCCTCTGACATGGAAAAGGGGGCTCTCTTCATGGTGTGTAAAACTAGCAGAACCAAATTCTCAGCATGCTTTTCAGAATCGAAGATTTAAATAGGTTATGAAGACTGGGTTGTTCAGTATTTTTTTTTATACTCCCCAGGAGGCTGATACTCCATATCAGCACTAAATTTGTGTAAAGTTTGTGGTTATTTGAACCAACTAGGGTTCAACAAACAGGAGAAACAAAACATATTGAGTCTGAATTTCACTTTTTTCTTTTCCTTCCTGGGATACCCTCTTTGAGTATGTCAAAAAAGGGCCTGCTCCTTTCTAGGAGGTTCTCTAATGTTCACCTAAAGCAACAGTACATGATAAAATCTTAGGTGTTTAGTCATAAATCGGGGATGTAATTTCTGTTATGTAAAATATGTTAAATCACATAATTTATCATGGTTTGGACAGAATTTGTGGCAGTAATTTTCAAGTGCAGCTATAGCGTGGCAGTGCTGCTGTCATATGATTGACTCCAGAGAATGTAAGTGCCCCTTTTGTGCGTATTGAAAGGTTTAGATGCTCCCCATACTGACCGTGTCTTCATTGGGCTATGTGAGAAACTATGGGTGGAAAAGATGCCTTCACAGCCTTATCTGCATACTGAATGGATTTTGTTGAAGTAGGGTTCTTACGCTACTTCAAGTCCCTGAGAAAATAATCTTTTTTCTGATTTAGTAATGGCTTATTTCAACATAATTTGAATTTTTTAACTCTCTGGCTTTGTGCGAGCTGGGCTGACTCTACATTGCAGCTGGCTAGGAGGAGGTGCATGTTATTAATTACTGTGCCTCAGCTGAGACCTAAGAACTTTTTCAACTGCTCTAACACAATTGCAAGCTATTATGTGTCCATACCCTTTATCATCTAAGCAAACCCAAAGCAGATCTGACTAAAATGAATTGCAGTACAATCGTTTGTGTTAATAAAATTGTCTCAAAGTTAAGCTTGAAAGACAAAGCTTGAGGTGATGATTGAGGAGTTATATCCCCCAGCAATGTGCCTGATCCCTCTGTGAGAGGTTACTACCCTCACAGCAGAATTGCATGAAATTTATACTTTTAAGAGCTCTCATCCTTTCCAATCCCAGATCATTCACCAGGTACCCCTTGGAGATCCTTTACAAAGTATCTTGCTGTATGTTTCCTGATTGTGTTGTGTCCTACACTGTTGCAATCTTCTACCAGTAGATGTCAGCTCAGAACTGGTGAAAGTTTATTGTTTGTTTCAAGGTAGTTAAAATTAGTGGTTCTGTGGCTTTGGCCTTGACTTCTAATATCAGATTGCTTGTTCAGAACATCAGGAAGCATGACGTCACTATTCAGACATTCAACATATGACCAGTGTGACATTTGCACACTCTGTGACATTTATAGAGAGAGACAATTCAGACTGAATAAGTGTGTGATTGAAAAAAGAAAGCCAGTTATTCTGTAGGTTATTAAACTTTAAGGAAAGATTTTTCAAGATTGGACTCTAGTTCTAAGTTGACATACTTCTAGATTAAGCTAATAAGGGCAAAGGAACCACTGTGGTGCAGAGGGTGGTAGGAATTTGGGCAGCCTCTACGCTGCCAGAAACAGAATTACTGGAGCATTTGGAGTCTCTGTGAGACAATGTGAGGGGGCATATGCTTAGTCTCTACTGCTCTATTGGTTTTTTTTTATTTTCTTAGGACTATAGGGCTATTTGTAGTTTGTATATGTTGCTGGAACGTCATCTGAGAGGCAAAAATTTGACCATTGGTCTTTAGAGTAGTGTGGCACTGTACACACAACCACGTGCTGGAACAAGAAGAGGTATATTTCTCTATATATTTGTCTATATACTGTGGAGACAGGTGCTGTAGTGCTGTCTCTGCTTGCTTTATTGCATCTGCTCTCCAGGCAGACAGAAAGACTTACTACCATGCTCTTGGGACATGTTCTTGCTTCAGTATGTTCCTGTGTTTTGTGAGCAAACATGCAAGGGACAGTCTTACATTCAGAAATTCCTGCTTGGGGATAAAAGTATGCTATTACTATATTCCCGCACTTTCTTTACTGATGTAGCTATTTCTTCTGAGGACTTCTGGAGGCCTACCCCAGAGATCTTGGTGCCTCAGCCATGGAGCTATGCTGAGTTGGGCTGTGGTACACGGGGAGGGCTTGCTGTGCCTGGTGAGGCAGTGACTTTATCCCACCGACACATCTAACTGAGGCTTTTCCTGTCCTGTGTGTTCCTGAGCCTTGCCTGCTCAAACCTGCTTTTAGAAGTGGGTTGGTTGCTCCTGCTTGCAGGCGAGTTGTTTATGCTGTGGAGTAGATGTTTGGTGCAAGCAGTGGCACTCAGAAATGTTTTTTCCCTTTGAAATGCAGAAGGCATGGGACATGGAGGATGAGGACAGAGACTCAACAGGTGTGTGAATGCTGCAGTTGCCGTGCAGTTCTGTGGAGGGACTGGAGCTCTGGGATGGGCTGAAACCACATTGTTGTACACATCTGGGAGAACCAACAGTGGGACATCCAGGAACTAGACCATGGAGCTGAATAAGGAGCTTCCTCCCAACTGTCAGGACCTTGAGTGCACCAACAGGCTGGGCAGCCCCTTCTCCTCTCCTGGGAGTGGGTTTGGCTGCTTATGTTCAAGGCCAGTCCTGACACAGTGCAGCTGTGTAGCCCTGGGTGAGACTGCTATGAAAAGAGCAGTGTGAGAAGGGGCTGTGAGGGGCTGCCTTGGGATCTTTTGGCTCAGGTCCTTGCTCTTGACTGAGCTGTGTGGTACTCATGCCCATGCCTGGCCTTATTTCTCCTAGTCCTGACCCCAGCTGGCTTCCTGGCTTGGCCTAGGACCTGCCTCATCACCATGAACTTGTCTGATGATCACTGAACCATTGGCTGTCCCTGGTTACTGTTGTCAGACCTGCTCTGCTCACCTTGCTTGGGGGTTTTGGGATGGGGACCTTGCTGGTGAGGCCACCATCACCGTTGGCTCCGTGCTCACCTTCCCTGGTGGAGCAGCCAACTCCTGCTGCTCCCTGAGGCTAACCTGTTGCTACCGATGGGTAGCTATCACAGGCTGATTTATGTATATTACAAATTATAATTTATAAATGCATGTATAAGTTAAAATTAAACTTGGCAGTTCAGTTCTCTATATTAGTACCATGGAGTCTGTAAAGCAATTAATGATGTCTCTACTCAAAATTCATGAAGATAAGAAATAATAGATGATTTTCAGAGATTAGGCCTTTTGAACTGATAAGTGTCTTATAGACAGTATACCTGCTCCCGCTTGGTCCTCTAAAAAGAGAAAACAGATACATCAGTTTTAAGGGAACATTATTCCTCATTTTTGCAGACTGTGGCCTAGATCAATGCACAATTGTGAATGCCAATATATTAAATTCAGAAAAGTTAAGTTGCACAGTTCTAATGTCTTTAGGAGATTAACTGCCTGTTTGCTTAAAAACTTGGCTCTAGTGACATTGCTGTTTACCATGTGTCATTACTTTTTTTGGGGGGGGGGGCTTCCTCAGTATTGCCATTGTTCACCAAATGGTAACTCATTAACATCAGAGGTTCAGGTACAGTAGAACTGTCTGTAAATGTTTGACAATGGAACGAGGGTGATTTTCTTGAGCTGAGTGAAGGTTGATGCTGGTGACAAAAATCCATTTGGATACCAGTGTGGTCAGGGCCACCAATTAGATTGAGCTAACAAACCCTGCACCTGCAGACCCAGAGGTATTTTCATATGGGGTGTTTCCAGGAGCCTGCTTGTTTACAGAGATGATACAGGCAACCAGAGAGAGTCCCTTCCTTCCTGGGGCTGGAATAAGGCAGGTGGGGAATTAACAGACACCCTGCATACCTACATCCAACTGACATAGAATGTGAGGTTCTAAGGGGGGCTATAATAGTTTGAACAATTTTAATCAGTTTGTAATCAGATTTAACTATACAACCATCAGTTAATTTGTCACAGGTTTTATGGGATTATAGGTTTAGCAAGATTTTTTGAAGTGTTAAGTGACCATATGTTTTACAGGTTTAATGTGGCTTTAGCTTTTAGGTGATTGTGACATTTTGCAACTTTTTAAAAGCTTAGTATTCTGTTCCTTGGCTCTTCTGCATGTGCAGAACCTATGTAGCAACATATTTTAAAAACAAACCAAATAATTAACTTATTCAGTTAAAGCCAAATCATTTTAAGCCTACTAGCTCCTTGTTCATATACAGAGAAAATAATTCATGTGCAGTGTGAATTGAAATGATCTGTATGTTTGTGTGCTCAAAACATTTTAAATAGTTATAGTGAAATTATGTGAGTCACAAATAAGATTATTGAAGGTCAGTCTCATTGGTAATGGCTTCCTGAAGAAATCTTCCACTTCTTGGCCATCCCCAGACTTTAACAGCTTCTATAACTGCTTGTATGAAGTGACTTGGAGCTGAGCATATGGATGCTGGTGCTTCAGAGCAGTGGCACTGGTATTGAAGCTGATAGAGAAGCTGCATATGCAAACTCTTGGCCCCAGACTGGTGAGTGATTTCATGAGCATGAGGTCCTGCTCCTGAGCCTCTAATCCTTCTGCAGGGAACCTGCCCTACCTTTTCTGCCTGTGCAGATTGCATCCACTTATGTGGAAAACTCATCCAAGGCCTGCTTGACTTTTCTTCATGGTTAAATGCTCCTCCCTCTGTGCATGTCAGCAGCAGCTCTTGCTATTAGTGTCTACAGGCACATGATGTTAAGAACAGTTTAATAATGTTAGAATTTGGCCTGGGAGAGTCTCTGTTACCAGTCCTGGTTTTAACTTTGTTTCGGGCCAGAGAAGTCCTGGAGAGTGTAACAGTTGCTAAAATACCATAATGGAAAAAAAGAACTAATATTCGAGACCAGTGGGAATATTCCACCTCTCTGTGCCAAGAAGCCTGTGAAGGGAGCAGTGTATCAGCAAATGGAGAGGCTTAGTAAGTGACCAGTGCAGTGCTCAGGAGTTTGCCCTGTCCAGAAATCTAATAGACTGTTACTGCTCTTGCTCTAATAAATAATGCTGGATAGCATTATTTATTAGGGAGGAGAAGTGATAACACAGTGATGCACTGGCATGCAGATGCTTACTCTTGGAAGAATGACTTCTCCCCCTTCATCCTCTTACCTCGGCTGTGGTTTGCAAATAAATGAGGAAGGATGAGCAGTGTGGATGTACAGCTTTATGCAGCTGTTCTTGCAATAGTAGCAGTCCTTCACTAGTCAGAAATGTTTATCACCATATCAGTGTCACAATATATGCTTTTGCACAGGGTGAGGTGGTGCGTTAACTAAAACTACAATGCATAGCGAAGGAATGAGGAACCTCACACAGGAGGAGACGAGAAGTCCTTGCTGAGTCCCACTCTTGCAGCTAGGACTGTCCCAACTTCTGCATGTCCTTGGCGATTGCCTGAAGCTGAGCAATTTATACAGGGACAGCTTTGAAGGTAGCAAAGGAGAACAGACTACTCGGGTTGAGACTGCAGCCTGTGTGCTGATACTTCTGACCCAGCTCCGAGAGCTGAAATGTCTAGAGCTGCAATGGGCAGGGGAGTGTATGGAGAGGCATGTTTCTGGGGGTGAGAGATGTGGCTAAATTCTGGACTCTGGTACTTGTGGACAACAAATAATGAGCAGAGAGAAGGGAAGAGGGTTTTGGTACAACCTTTCTTTTACTGATGCTAAATTAAATGTATGTTCAGTAACATTATATAATATTTAAATGAATGTGGAGGACTAACTGCTCCACAGGGTGTGTGCAGAAGCTTCAATATCTGATTCTCTGAATCCTGCACTTGGTCCTCCAGCATGGAATTGCATTGTGCATATCTGGTTTTCTTCATAGGAGGGTCAATATATGTTAAAATCATATTTTAAAACAAAAAATAAAATACTGAGGATTTGCAGGTAAGAAAGAAGCTGAAGGCAAGTTGTAGATGGGAAAACTGTCTTTTTGGAGATGGCTAGCTGGAGTCTGTGTTTTAGCTTAAACAAGGGTAATACTATTTACGTAAGACTGCAACAGCAGAGCATATTTATCTAACTTTTGTTTATTATTATCTAGTTTTCTGAATTTCTAAACCTCTGTTTCAACATATTTAGAATTCCTATTTCATTTTCACAAGACACTACATTTTGTGTTATGCATTTGGCTGTATTGCATATGCAAGGGTTAAAAAAAAAAAGGCACTATATATGCATTACTGCTGTACCTTTGTATTTATCTACATGCCAAGATTAATCCAAGATGCGGTAATGTTTTGCCTTAGAGCAATTGTACCAATGAACCTTAACCCTGATCTTAAGAGACTTACTCTCTGTTCCTGTGACAGTTTGTTTATTCTTCACTTCAGGGCCTCTTTTGAGCTAAAACAGCCATTAAGAGCAAATTGTTCTGGACAGCTTTTCTGCCTCTGAGTAACAAAAACTGTGCAACTTATTTTCATTTCTCCCTATACCTTTTCCAGGTGATTTCTGCAAACATAAATCCTCTGTAGTATCCATCCAGCACTGGAATATTCTAAATGTGGAGAAATAATGCGACTCATTAACAGTGTGACCTTTCAGCATTCTCTATTTGTAAAAATTGCTTCATGCAGGGAACAAATCCCACTGTACTTTGTGTAATGATCATTGTGAACACAACGTGTACAGTGTCCATATTGGAGGAAAAAATTATGTCCAGGTACTTGGTATATTTTCAATTATTTGTGTAGGTTCTTGTGCTGTGTGAGTGGCAGATAACATTCTTTTACAATATGGCTATAATTTTATGTGTTGAGGGGTTAGTCCTAAAATAAATCTAAACCCCTGTAATTCAGTGGAAGGTGTATTTGATTAATGCAATCAACTACTAATAATTATTAAAAAGAATCAATAATCTCAAAGTTACTGAAAATATATCTGTATATTAAGCAGGAAATATTAGGGGTTTTACTTCATTATAAACAAATATATTATCTGTGAAAGGGTAAAAGAACAGAAATGAAAAAGGTTTGTTTGCCTGTAGTACAGTGGATATACCAAGGGAAAAATGGAGCCCACTTCAGCTGCTGTTAAAGTTAATAAGAGCTGGATCAAACCTAGGATTTCTTGCAGCTCTCATGAGGCACCACAGCTCTTGACTTCACTAATCAAGAATTAAAACTGAATAATTATGAATTATATCTTTCTATTCACTAAAGAAAAAATAACTCCTGGGTAGATTTAACATGGTAAAACTTGTTTTATTAAACCTTTTTTAATTAACCAAATACCTTACAGTATTTCAGGTCCTGCTATACTGTTTTTTCTTATCAAAGAACTACTGAAACAGTGACAAAGGTCAGTTTAGGAATAAAAAACTATTTTAGAATCATATCTAAAATGAAAAGAAGTTAATCAGAGATGAAGGTATTAATCTTTATCAAGCTAAAATCTCAGGTTGGCAGTGCAAATAAGTTTATATTAGAATAACAAATTATTTACTATCCTTTTAAAAACATATTTTGTTGAAGTGCAGTTGCAACATAATTTGCAAATTCCTGGAAAGGAGATAGAATTTTTTTGTTTGTTTGCATTTTCACAGAGATTTTTCTTCCTTTGTTGCTGCTGCAGAACAGAGACAGCAGTTATTTCTGTAATATGTCAAGTATTCTTCCTTTCTCTTTGCATAATCCTAACATAACTACAACATTTCACTACTTAGATTGAGTAAAAAAAATATTATGTATGTATAGATCCATACGTATAATTTTATGCAATTACTGATTTTTTTAATATAAGTATTTGTATCATTAACTCTAATTGAGGTTTCTATCTTGTCCCTTCTATTTCTATTTATTAGAAATTAAGATCTAGGAAAATATGAACAAGACAAAAATTGATTTAGTGTTTCATATTGCTTCTCATTAATTTTAAAGCTGCATAATTGTAAAATTTACAGTAATAATTCTGAAGAAATTTATAGGCAGTTGGATAGATTGAGGAGCTGAAGTGGAGTCTTACTGGATACTTAAGATATTCTGTGAATACTTTGTACTACATGTATTAATGGTAAATTCTGGTAAGTGTTAAATGTTGATGGATGCCGTGAACAGAGCTGGGAATAAGCTTCATTACAGCTGCATCAGTTTGTAAATATGAGGGTTATGACAGCTTAGAGAAGCTGAAACCAAGAAATTCTTGCAGAATAAGCACCTGCTCATTGGCTATGCTACCAAGAAAAATGAAACACTGAAAGAAATCTCTGACTGGTTTTTCTGTGTAAAATCTGGTTATGTTCAGGTATTATTGTCCTGCAGTGAGGATATGCGAACCTAAGCAGATTTTACAACATGGAGAATTCTTGTCTTGTCGGTATGATTTTACACAGAATATGTAAATTTCTCAGGTGGTATTCAGTTAGCTGTAGTTTTCAGCAAAATTATGTAGAAACATAAATAATTCTAATAGTTCATGAAATATGAATAAAGGCCTATTTAATACTTTATTTTTTTGAGGCTCAAGGGAAACCTAAATTGAATGGTGTTGCTGAAGCTCTTTTGAAGAAAGATTCTGTAAAATTTTTAATATGCTTCCTACTTTCCATTAATTTGAAATAGTTTTCAATTCTTTCAGTGTTCCCTTATGATTAAAAATTTTGTCAAATGCCAGTCCTCAGTTATGCAAGGTTTCCAGCAAGGGCTATTGGACTTGTCCTAAAATTGTTACTCAGTGCTGGAAACATTTAACTTTTCTGCATTGCTGCTTCTTGTTATTACAGAAGGAAACAGTCCTCTAACTGTTGGGCAAAGCGTTTTGCCCCCAGGTAAAATTATAGAGATATTGGTACTTGTCTACTTGACATATATGAACACAGAAATCCCAGTGCTGCTGCTTGCAAGGAATCCTCAATTCCCTATGTGTCCATTCACGCAAGGGTCTTTCCCTGCATCATGTCTTTGTGTACTGTGAAAGTAACAGGAGTGGAAAAGACAGAGTATCTGTCACATATGTCACAAAGACTCCTGCTGCCACAACATCTTTCTCACCCCAAATTACACAGGCTACAGCAAGATTAGTTTGGCCAAAACAAAGAGATAAAAACCCAGAAAAGCTTTCAAACAGAGAGAGGTGAAAAACTCCAAATAAGATAATTATATACCTTAGATAAATAAGCTGTGTCGTGATGCATCTAGTCTTTTACAAAGTAATAGCAAATGTTGATACGTTAGTGCAGGAACAACTATTCACTTTATCTTACAAAAACACTGTGAATAAGGTATTAACGAAACTGCAATGTTTTGCCTGCAAACTTGAAAGGAAGTTTTTTCATACAACGTTTATTTTCCTTGGGGAAATCATTATTTCAGGATACTGTTTGATACCTAGAGTTTAGTGGGATCTAGAAAAGGAGTTGACAATGAAAAAGAATACCCAACAAAAACTAAAATCCAAGCTTACTCACATTTGACTTACTGTTAAGTAAAGTATGAAGCATTTTAGAAGAGATAAATTCTTATGCTACTAACTCATGGGCTCTAGAAGAATCTTTACCTGAGGCACATGTGACCTACTTACCTCTTGCAAAACTCCTTGAAGTTTTATGAAGCAGCTGTAGCCAAGGACAAAGCTCTGCACCAGCTGAACCATGGGCCTGATTCAGCATGATTGTTATGCCTCCATTCCAATGGCAGTAGTTCCCCCATGATGTAGAACAAGGTCCTTGCAGTGCCCTGATACCTACTAGTTGTAGGGGAAATCAGCTTGTGTGCAGGCAGTTTCCTAGGTCGTACCAGGTAAGAGAAGTCAAGCTCAACCTCCTACATTGCACTAGCTTGTAGAAGCACCAAGCGTTGAAAACTGCTACTGCAGTTTTGGAGACATAAATGTAGCTCGAGTACATCAGGTACACAGGCTCTGCTGACTCCCATGTAGCTGGTGAGGAGCAGGAGCTTCCCCTCTTCCTGCCAGGAGGCCTGTGTCCCTCTGCAGAGGCCGGACACTGCCAGGTACATCTTGCTGTAGTGACTGTTTAGTACTGGGGAAAGGGAGTATTGGGCCACCTTCTGCTAACCTCCACCATGGGGGTCTCTGAGACTCCAGGTGTGCCTTTTCTTATCTGCTCCCCTTTCAGCACACCTTGGTGACAGATGCCTTGGAACTTGTGAATGAAGCAGAGAAGGATGAAGAAAATGAGTTAAACAAGGAGGAAGATGAAGATCCACCAAGAGGGTCACTCTAGACCAGGTATTAAAACCAATTCTAAAAAGAACCCCAGAAGGGTCATTGCAGTGGGTGACTCCATTCTGAAGGGTGTCGAAAGCCCAGTATGCAGACTGGACCCACTTCATAGGGAAGTCTACTGCCTTCCTGGGGCTTGGGTAAAGGACCTCATGGTAAAACTCCCCACTCTAGTGAGACCTAAGGACTACTAACCTCTCTTGGTTTTTCAGGTAGGTAGCAACGATGTTGCCAGGAGAAGTCCTAAATCAATGAAGAGAGATTTCAGGGCCTTGGGGAAACTGGTTAAGGGGTCAGGGGCACAAATTGTGTTCTCATCCATCCCTTCAGTTGTGGGGATGGATGAAAAAGATTACAAGAGAACTCAACTGATGAACTTGTGGCTCCAAGACTGGAGTTACCAGCAGGACTTTGGATTTTTCCATTACAGGTAAGTATACAGGATGCCAGACCTTTTGGCATCAAATGGGATGCACCTGTCCCAGAGAGGGAAAAGGATCTTGGGGCAGGAGTTAGCTGGGCTCATTGAGAGAGCTTTAAACTAGATTTGAAGGGGGAAGGGAACAAAACTGGAACTCCCAGAGATAAGCCCCAGGGTAGATTACCAGAGTTTGTGGGCTGTTGTGCCAGTGATGACCCTCACCCTGCCATCTCAGTGGAGGTAAGGGATGGAGACATGCAGCACAACAAAGATGCAAGGGACATTGATGGATCAGTAACTGTGGTAACACCTGTGAAAGGTCAGGCCAGGCTTAGGACCTCTAAATGCAAAAAGGTTCTGGGGACATCAGCCTAACTGAAGTGCATGTATACCAATGCACACAGGATAGGTACCAAACAGGAGGAGCTTGAAGCCATGATGAAACAGGAAAATTATGATGTAGTGACTATCACAGAAACATGGAGGGATGTCTCCCATGACTGGAGTGCGCCAGTTGTTGGCTACAAGCTCTTTAGAAGGATAGACAAGGAAGGAGAGGTGGTGGGGTGGTGCTGTATGTCAGGGACTGTTATGATTGCTTTGAGCACAAGTATAGTGAAGACAGGGTGGAGTGTCTTTGTGTTAGAATCAGGGGGAAGGCCAACAGGGCAGATGTCATAGTGGGAGTCTACTATAGGCCACCCAACCAGGACAGAAAGGTGTATGAAATATTCTGTAGGCACTTAAGAGAAATCTCACAATCTCTTGCCCTTGTTCCTTGGGAGACTTTAACTTCCCAGATGTCTGCTGGAAACACAACACAGCAGAGCAGGACCAGTCCTGCAGATTCTTGGAATACGTGGAAGATAACTTCCCGACACAGCTGGTGAGTGAACCGACCAGAGAAGGTGCCCTGCTGGACCTCTTGTTTGTGAACAGAGAAGGACTGGTGGATGTTGTGGCAGTTGGAGGCCGACTAGGACACAGTGATCATGAAATAATAGAGTTCTCTATTCTTAGAGAGGCCAGGAGAGGGGGAAACAGAACTGATGTCCTGGACTTCCAAAGAGCTGACTTTGACTTGTTTAGGCACCTGCTTGACAGAATCCCTTGGGAGATGGTCCTGAAGGGTATGGGGGTCCAGGAAGGCTGGACACACTAAGAAGGAAGTCTTAATGACACAGGAGCAGGCTCTCCCCAGGTGCTGTAAGAGAAGTCGGCGCCAGAGAAGACCACCGTGGCTAAACAGGGAGCTTTGACTGCAACTCAGGGAGAAAAGGAGAGTTTACAGCCTTTGGAAGAAGGGGCTAGCCACTCACAATGATTACAAAGATGCTGTGAAGCTATGCAGGGTGAAAATCAGGAGGTCTAAAGTCCAGCTAGAAATTAATCTGGCCTCAGCAATCAAGGACAACAAGAAATGTTTCTATGTCAACAGCAAAAGAAAGACCAGAGAGAGCCTCCATCCCCTGCTAGATGCAGGAGGAAATGGTAACAAGTGATGAGGAAAAGGCTGAGGTGCTTAATGCCTTCTTTCCCTCAGTCTTTAATAACAAGACTAGTTGTATTGAGGGAATCCAGCCTCCTCAGCCAGCAGACAGAGACTGGGAGAATGTCCCTCCCTCAATCCAGGAGGAGACAGTCAGTGACCTGCTGCATCACATAGACATACACAAGTCTCTGGGACCAGATGGGATACACCCGAGGGTGCTGAAGGAGCTGGCTGGGGTGCTTGCCAAGCCACTTTCTATCATTTACCAGCAGTCCTGGCTGACCGGGGAGGTCCCGACAGATGGGAAATTGGCCAATGTGACGTCCATGTATAAGAAGGGTCGGAAGGATGATCTGGGAAATTACAGGCCTGTCAGCTTGACTTTGGTGCCTGGGAAGCTGATGGAGCACCTCATCCAGAGTACCATCACACAACACACGCAGGACAACCAGATGATCAGGCCCAGTCAACATGGGTTTATGAAAGGCAGGTCCTGCTTGGCAAACCTGATCTCCTCCTACGACAGGGTGACCTGCTTATTGGATGAGGGAAAGGCTGTGGATGTTGTTTACCTTGACTTTAGTAAGGCCTTTGACACTGTTTCCCACAGCATTCTCCTGGCAAAACTGTCTGCTCATGGCTTGGATGGGCACATGCTTCGCTGGGTAAAAAACTGGCTGAATGGCTGGGCCCAAAGAGTTGGGGTGAATGGAGTTAAATCCAGTTGGCGGCTGGTCACGAGTGGTGTCCCCCAGGGCTTGGTTTTGGGGCCACTCCTGTTTAACATCTTTATTGATGATCTAGATGAGGGGATCAAGTGCACCCTCAGTAAGTTTGCAGATGACACCAAGTTGAGTGGGAGTGTTGATCTGCTCGAGGGTAGGGAGGCTCTGCAGAGAGACCTGGAGGGGTCTGGAGATCTGGAGAGAGGCTGGAGCGATGGGCTAAGGCCAACTGTATGAGTTTCAGTAAGGCCAAATGCCGGGTGCTGCACTTGGGTCACAACCACCCCCAGCAGCGCTACAGGCTTGGGGAGGGGTGGCTGGAGAGCTGCCAGTCAGAGAGGGACCTGGGGCTGTTGACTGACAGCTGGCTGAACATGAGCCAGCAGTGTGCCCAGGTGGCCAAGAAGGCCAATGGCATCCTGGCTTGTGTCAGAAATGGCGTGGCCAGCAGGGACATGGAAGGGATCTTACCCCTGTACTTGGCACTGGTGAGGCCGCACCTCGATTACTGTGTTCAGTTTTGGGCCCCTCACTACAAAAAGGACATTGAATTACTCGAGCGTGTCCAGAGAAGGGCAACGAAGCTGGTGAAGGGTCTGGAGCACATGTCGTACGAGGAGCGGCGGAGGGAACTGGGGTTGTTTAGTCTGGAGAAGAGGAGGCTGAGGGGAGACCTCATCGCCCTCTACAACTACCTGAAAGGAGGTTGCAGAGAGCTGGGGATGAGTCTCTTTAACCAAGTAACAAGCGATAGGACAAGAGGTAATGGCCTCAAGTTGCACCAGGGAAGGTTTAGACTGGATATTAGGAAGCATTTCTTTACAGAACGGGTTGTTAGGCGTTGGAATGGGCTGCCCAGGGAGGTGGTGGAGTCCCCATCCCTGGAGGTGTTCAAGAGGCGGGTTGACATAGCGCTGAGGGATATGGTGTAGTTGGGATCTGTCAGTGTTAGGTTAACGGTTGGACTACATGATCTTCAAGGTCTTTTTCAACCTAGATGAATCTGTGTTGCTTCTAGTCACACTCTACTGTCTTTTTGCTGGTAAAAAATGCTGATTGGCATCCTAATGAAAATCTAATTGATACAATCAAACTGTTTCTTGTTGATCCTGAAATGCATGTGGTGACACACTGTAAAAAATTTATTTTCATGTGTAAAGGAAACATGTCACCTTCAATGTGCCTCTGCTTTACATTAAAGATACACTGTTTAGAGTTTTATCTGATAATTAAGAACCTACATGAAGATCAAAAGTTGATTTTAATTTATACAAATAATTTCTATTAAACAGCTTCTATGAATGAGACTCTCTGAAATTGAGACCTTGAAAGTGCTCTACAGTAAATGTAATCTTAATATTAGTACAGTAATCTTAATATTTGCTGCTGAAATATGATTAATTATATATTATGCTATTTACTGTGAAAGTTGGATGTTCTTAAACTCTCCTTGATGTATATGAGCTGCCCAACTTGGATGCTTTTTCATTCTCTTTTTGGCAGTGGATTTCATACATTCAAAGTGAAAACTCCCATCTTATTAGTGTTGCATGTCTGAATTCAAATCTCTCTTACAATGCTGGGTGTGGTTTTACTTGCTTTGTCATTGGCATTTCCAATAGTTCTATGGTGGTGATTTGGAACCTAAATAGTAGAGACATCCCATCTCTAAAGTAATGTCAAAATCATAAGAAAAACTGAGTGCAATACTACAAAATTAGGCCCTTTACCCCCTTTGCCCCTCCCTGTCCCCAGGGCTGAAGTTGGCTGAGCCACAACTACTTCAGTGGAGAAGTTTGTTTACAGTCTTATGCAAGGGGCTTTTATTCTGCATATGTTACAAATAATAGCTTTGGACTAATAGGAAGATCCTAGAACATTACTCTGACATCTGTAAGTCATTATTGGAAGTTACATTCCTGGTAGAAGGATCTTTCCAACGCTCCCCTTCTCCCAGACCTCTGCTGGAAAAAAAGCCAGCCCCTGTATGTTTGAAGAAACTCGTTCTGATATCGCTTATAGTAGCTACGTGGATAATCCTTACGGTAGAAGTCTGATCTGTCTTATATGTATCAACAATGGCTTAACTACATGAGAATTATTGCAGTAACAGAAAAAACCCTAACTTTTGGGAGAGCAAATTGTCTGGTGAACATATGTCTAAATGCTAAAGTTCACAGGCTCTTTAATCTGAAGTGGCCTGATTCAGCCACCCTTACTTGTGTCAAATAATGGGTGAATTTTCCCAATTAGCTTAGCTAACAGGACTGGGGCCTCAGCTGAGTAATGCAGTATCCTACAGAATAGTATGTACTTTTTTCTTTGCTTATTTTGGCCTGAGTCTCATCTTTGTTTGAGTCTTGGTCTTTGGCTAGTATTTGTTTGCTAGTACCACTAGGAGATCTGAACTCACATAAACTGAAATAGCGAGGGGTTCCAACTTGCATCTCTCCAGGCAGATGACCTCATTACAGCTTTAGTCAATGCAACTGAGACACTCAGGCAATCTCATTAATTCTGAGGGGAACAACTTATTAACTTATTGGTAAAACACATCAGTAATTGCTTGAACTGGGGCTTGATGAAGATGTGCATTATGGATAAAGTTCCTGAAAAACTTCACTAGCAAAGATGGGTAAGAAGATACCCTAAATCAGAGTACCAGAATAATCCATTCACTGTTCTGGCATGCAGAAGAAACATAAATTAATACTAAAAGTAGTAAAGTAAAGCCACTTTGTAAAAGTTGGGGATTTTTTTGACATGTAGTATACAGAAAAAGGAGAGAGCAATGTAATTAGACATTATAACCAAAATGTTTTGTGAAATTTCTCAAATTAGCTGACAGTTTTTATAAGGTCTTTTGTCAGATCCATAAATCAAATTAAATTGATTTTTGCTAATTTTTTTTTAAATTGAAAGGAAAACTATTTTTTAGTCTGACCAATTTTAGTGTATATAGAAAACGTATGGTAGATAAATGTGAAAGACTTGCTAACAAGTGCAATTGATTGCTTCTCTTTTCATACATGCTAACTTTAAAATCTAAGTGATAGCACATTTCTACAGTATATAGTTGGTCAAAATATAATTTTAAAAATTATGAATGATTTTGAAAGTTTTCGAAATAATGCTTATTCTTTTGAACATCTTAGAAGGACTGTAAGAAAGCAGAAAAAGGGGTGAACTAAAACAAGATTGCTCACATTTACATAGCTAAATTAACAGTGGGCTTGTATAACACTTTCCTTTCTAGTGTGTGATAAGCCCCATGTGCAATATCTGTATTTGTTGGCAGATGGAAGATGGGAGCAGAGGGAGGTGTTTCTCATTTAAATGGATCTGCTTTCTTTTTTTAATAATAACCAAGAATAGCTTGGCTATATGTATTTTGTTGCTTAAAATTGCCCTGAGCATATTAATAGTATAGCACAGCATTCAAATAATATCTGTGGTGGGTGTGGGAGTGAAGACCTCATAGTTGGTTTGGGAATATCTACCATGGGAAATCTTTTATGAAATAACTGTTACTTCACACAGTGTGGTCCATTCCAAATACTAACCATTTACTCTTCAGATATTTTTCATGAGCCTTGCAGATAAGATATCTCTGTGGGGATTGATTTAGCTGCGTTCAGAAAATAAAGCTCTCACCAGAGATGGGGAAATCACCACACCTTTCTTTCAATTTGGTGGTAGAATATTAATGAGGGGAGTGTTAGTCTCTGGAGCTTCCTCCCACCCTTAAACAAATCAGATTCATATTAGCAATATTTATTATCTAGAAGGGTGACTCAGTGTCAGCTGCTTTCAATTTTTGCTTATAGCACCCTGGAGAAAAATGTATACCTAAGTAACAATTTACATTTTCATTTCTATTTTATTGCAGTGGAGCTGGTCACAATACCATAGTAACAGTTGCTTTGCAGATTTACTTTTGACAGCATTTGATTCTTTGCCATAGTGAAGGTGGTTAAAAGGCTTGCTTGTGGTAAGAACTGGTAAACCTTCAATTCCAAATAATTAAGTACTATTATTTTGTTGAAAGAATATAAGCAGGAAACATTTGTCTTTCTTTAAATAAAGACCAATATTTACAAAAATAAGTAAAAAGAAATATTTAGTGCATTATTTTGCTTTGGGACTTTCTTCATACATAATGTGTATGCATATTATATTCAACAGCATATGCAATGTGTAAAGACAGTTTTACAACTTCTACAGCTGTTCACCACATGTGTGGCTGCATGGGGAAAACAAGTATGAGCTAAGAATGGTCCCCAGCTTATGCCCCTATGAGAAATGTATATGGTTACAGTAAAAAAATGTACATATAGGTGTTGTTAATAAAATGCTTATAGTTACCAAGGACTGAAGTTTTGAGTAGTACAACAAACTTGTATTTCAAAAACTGCATGTAGAACAAGAAAATTGAACAAAGCTGATGAATATGTTGGTTTGGACTTTTTTTTTTTAACCCATAGAAATTCAACAAATAAACAAAACCCAACACAGGCTTTAGTTTTACTAATTAGGATAGGAATTGCTCTCAAACATTAACTGCAATTCTTGTAGCTAGAAAAGAGAGCAGCCCAATCATATGTTTTGTGTCTTTTTACTAACTTGACCTAACAGATGATAACTTAGCCTTTCTGCTGGATAGATGGTTTCATTTGTTGCCATCACACCTTTTTTACATAAAACGTAAAAGAAAGTATGTTGCATGAGAGAAACCACTCTTGGTTTTGGTTTAAAAAAAAAAGTGTTCTCGTACCTGTGCTAAATAAGTCTGTATTATCATGAATGCATGTGAGATTTATTATGCAGCTGTTAAAAAAATTACCTTTGTAATCCATTCTGCACTAAAAAGAATTTGCTACCTTTTGTATTTCTAACACTGAAACTTTGGACCCAAAGAATTCAGTTGCTTTTCTCTTCAGGGATCTGAATTTCATCCCATACAATGAAACAGGACTGTGGTTGAATATTTTTACCTTGAAGTAAAAGCATTTAAGAAATAAAGGTAAGCACAAGAAAGGATCTCCTCTGGTATATCTGCCTCACACATACATGTATGGATACATAAAGCTCCAAGTGTAATGGAAGACTCCTTTGTGTTTTGTTTGAGAGGGGAAAGAGGACTGGGGATGGGGATCCTACAATCCCTTCATGGACAGTCAGTGACGTTCTGCCTAGCAGAGGGCCAGTACAAAGTCTGGACACCACATGGAGTCAAAATATGAATGAAGAAGGACAGAGCAGTACATGAAAGCTGTTTCTCTGTATTGGCATAGATGTCAACCCTTAGAAGCAGAGATCTAAAAATGTTTTGTGAATTTGAATTCACTTTGAGTGTGAACATCTTAGAATAGTATCAGATGCATCTATTTGGCAGGCAGCAAGGGTTAGTGCTGTCAGTGCCCTGCAGTATCTTGTCTGTAAGTTCCTCTGGCCCATGTGGGTCCCTATAGAGCAATTAGACTAAAATTGCATCCTGTGAGGTATTTGGGATATGCCTACTTCAGCATTTTAGGTTGGATCAGGAGAGGGCTTTGGAAGCGAACCTCCTAGTCATTCCTACATGTGGGGTTTTGGTTATCAAGATGGTTTGCAGTGTCAGAGTATACAAATGGGATTCCTCCTGAGTGAAATTAAACTGTGACCCAGGACCTAACATGCTCCCACAACTAGTGGATGTGCAATCCACACTGGAATTTGTTGGGAATAACTCCCCATAAACTGTGTGTAGTGTAGATATCAGATCCTCAGCACATACCGTTTTATTCTGTAGACTCCTTCCTATTGTACTATACTTGTTAATAGAGAGATACCCACAGTCTGATCATTAACACGTCTTGCTCTTTTTAAAAAGTATTATGAGAATCTGTGCCTGTATTTCCTATTCCTTCTGGAATTAATTACTGTTCATTAACAAAGTGGTTGGTCTATTTCATGGGAGAAACAGGATGAGACAGATGGAGGCCAGCCAATGTTCTTTAGCACGAGGCCTTTCTCACCCTTATAGTGATAGTTTTGTGGCTTACATGTTAGGAACAATTTTCAGTGTAGTTAAATATTCTGCTTCTGTTGCCTCTTCATATCAAAATATCTTGATGTCTAAATATATAGATATTGAAGTAACATTAAAAATGTGTTCTCTTTATCTGTGAGATAACAAAAGCTCTCTCTCTCCTGTCTGTGTGTACTTGGGATGTATCAGTATACTTTCTAGTGTGGGCAAGTGTTTTCCTTCCATGTTTTAAAGAGTATGTCATGTAGAAATGGTTTGTGGCTTTTTTTTTTCTTCCCAAAGAGCAATTGAATGAAACAAATGAAGTATCAAAAAGAAAATGTAAGCATATGATGTTTCTTTCTTAGTAATTTTTGCTACTTAAGCCCTATGCAAGTTGAATTTATAGGTATGCTTTGGCTAGTTCAGAAAAGCATTAATTTTTCAGCGGAGCTTTGAAACCTCTTGCAGATCTATATTGCTATGGTGGATACGTACCATGACAGCCTGTAAATACCTCAGAAAAAAGATTTTTTGGTGCAGATGGAACTCCCAGTCCTCAAGATAAAATTAATCCTTAAGGCAACAGCAAAATTGAGAGACCTGAATAGCAAATGTACTGGACACATAAATTTATGATTTCTGCTAAAAGTATAACTTGCCTTTGATTTCTTTCTTTTTGTCCGTGGTTTTCAACAGCACCGAGTGTGGAATTTTGTTGTCTGTCTGATAAACTTCGGATGGTTCAACAGATGCACAGCTCACACATCGTAAGCAAACCTGTTTTGTACAAAAGGTTCTTGGCCTTGTGATATAGCAGGGCCTGGATTGTCCCTGCTTTTAAGCAATTTCCATGTGATAACACTGGGGGCACTGGCTCTGATGTACTTCGTTTGCTGATGTCCTTCAGCTCATTATCTCCTTCATATTTGGCATTGCCAGTTCTGTGGAACAAATAACTTAGTAAGAATTTTATGTATTTCTAAATTGTGCAAGGCAGGGAATGTTGGTGGGTTACAAGAAGCAGCTGTGAGAATTACCAAGGCTAGTGTTTGGGCCTTTAGTGAGGAATATTAATGAAAATACAGCTAGCTGAATATACTCTAGACTGCCTGTGAACTGATGTGTCACATTTTTTGTCTTTGAATCTGTGCTATGATTGGTATTGTTGGTCAGTTTGTTTCAAGGTGCTTTCAACTGCTTTCAATTTAACTGCATGGACTTCTACGTTGAAAGATTGTCTTTCTCCATGACCCCCATTCTCACTAGGGCAATCAAGAGACTCAAGAACTGGACAGACCAATCTCTTCTCTCAAGGTTTGTTAAAGGAGCAGATAGGAGGTTAGGCTGGTTTTCTTCCTCTCTTTCTTTTCTCAAGACCTCTCTTGATCTTTTGTTTATATACTAAGGAAAAAGAAACTTATATTTGGCTTTTTTAATGTGTGAATGGCAACAAAGAATGGATTTTGATAGCAATTCACATGTCTACACTAAATAATCGATACTTTATGAATCAATGTATGTCACGAAAGTCTTCCAGTAGCAAATTACGTGTCAAATTTAAGTGTAAACCCTTCAAATATTGTATGTATGCACTTCTCTTACATCTCCACTTAGACTCAGTGAAGGACAGTTAAGATTGATAGGTCACATTTCCTGGCACATGTGTTATTGTAATTCCAAGGACGATGAACTAACATGTGGGAAAACCAAACAAATATCCAACATAAGGCATTAATCAGTAGCAGTCTAAAGCATAATAAGGATTACAATGTATTACAGATCACTTGAAGGGATGAAATTGAGATCCAATGCTTGCAAAAAGACTCCAATTCTCATACATATACACAAAGACAAAAGAACATGTCCTCTGAAATAGTTAACACTACACAGTATATATGAAGGAAAAACTTTTACATTCATTCATAATTCCAGCTAGATCTAAACTGTAAGTCACATAGGAAAGTATAAAATTAAGCACTCTTACACATTTCTTCTGTAGTAGTATTGGTAATTTTCATTGCAAAAGAAAAATAAAGGTGTGTTCTCCAGGAGCAGCTCTAAACCTGAGCATGGAGCAGCAGTGCAGAATTTCTTCCTTGAACTTCTGGAGTTCAAACACAAAATAATTTGGAGCCTGGGCAATAGATTGCTTGGTGATTTCCAAATCCAGAAATTTTGCCACAGGTTGGTATTTAAGTTTGTATAGTTAGCAGCTTTAAATGGGTGACTTTTCCTTGCATGGCAACAATTTTGGAAACAAACTGTATACTAAAGAGAAGCTCATTTAAGGTTCTGCTTTAAACTGTGGTTACCTAGATTGGGCTCCAAAAATGTCATGTTGTACCGCCTTATAAATATTTTGTGACCTCCTCATCCTCAAGCCCCTTTGCAAACAGACTGATAACAAACCAGTAGTTTTATTTAATAAAATAAGGACTTGCACTTCTGGTTTTTTGTGGGGTTGGGTTTTGTTTTTGGTGTTTTGTGTTTTTTTTTTTTTTTTAGTTTTTGAAATTTTCTAGTTTCACTGGGATCTATAGCTAGATTCTGAACACCTAGCCAATTTATTTTGGGACAGAAATATAGCTTAAGCAGTCTTATTTCAGGCATTTTTACTGTGCTGGATGAAATTTACTTTATGAAAGATAATGACTATGTATCCAACTGCTTGATTTTTGGTTCTGCTTCATCTGTGAGGCAGGCTGTACTTGAATCTCCTTTCCATTTTGATGTCATGGCCTAGTGGTTCGTGTCCTTGCAATTAAATCAGATTAGGAAGGCAAGAAAAAGAGAAAAAAAAATCAACAAAGGATCAAAAGGGCTAAAAGAAAATATCCAAGCCACATAACTAATACAGTGTGTCAAACCTCAATGCTCAATTACTTTGTCTTGCATTCCTTTCTTTCACTTACCTTTGCTAATTGAAGTTGTTAGTTCTCTATGCAGTGACTTTGTCTTGATGTTTTTCAGTAAAACATTTGGCACCCTGTGGATATTATATAAATAAAAAATAATAAAGTAATTAGGCCATTGTATACATGAGAAGATTTTAGCCTGTGATATTTATGTCTTGGCTGCTAAGAATTCCACCCATAATATGGTCCTGAAACCACAAGCATGCAGTATAAAGTTCATAACAGAATACAGCAGTTTGGGACCCGATCCTGCAAACCACATTTGCAATTTTAGTCATATGTATAATTCCATATTTTACATATGAACAGGGGTGAATGAGTTATTTAATACGTGGGCTTGAATCTGAAAGTATGTGTATATGTTAATAATTAAATATTTTATATTACTAAGTTTTAGGTGTGCTATGAATAAACTTAAAGAGAATTGTCCAGAACTGAAGAGTTTAAAGTCACCTTCTGCTTATTTGATTAGATTTGGGATTGGGCTCTAAACAGACAACATGCAGTATGAGGAGTGGGATCCAGCCAGGAAGAAGTGATTGAGCAGTGAAGGTATGCTAGTTTCACATTTTTCTTGTTTGATCTTTTGTTGACTTTTCCCTTCTCTCATACAATCTCTTTCTTTCCTCCCTCTTCTGGTCTGTTGTGTTTGCACTTGTTAGGTTGAGGACCTATAAACATCTTATCAGAAAAATGTTGGAAGGAGGTTAAGGGACATGTCAGAGTCAGTAAAGGAGGAGTGCTTGGGTATAGGGGAGCCTGTGTAAGGCATGCAGGTCTGAATGGGAGGCACAAAGACAATGGTTAGTCATGCTGGAGGGTTTTAGTCTTTTTCCTTCCTTTTTTAAAACTGAAATCTTTAAGAATGTGTTATCTGAACTGGATATGTAGCATTGGCTTTGGGTTCAAAACCCATGGTACCTTCCAGGATTGGGTTGTATGTGATTTGTTTGTGTTTGGACTTATTCCAGGTTTGCTGCTGCACTTGAAATTCATTCCCTGCCTTAATCCAAAGTAACTTTCAAGTGTAGACAAGCCTAACAGTTCAACACTAACATTTACTTACCTTTGGCAAAAGTTTTAGGTGTTCAAGGAATGCAGGATCATTCAGTAAGGAATGTAGTATTTTACCTCATTAGTTTATATTAATGAGTTATTTCCTAAGAACCTTTTAATGGCTTAATTTTATTAACTGAGCCTTCCTATTAAAGATTGTATGGGTAGAGTCATATAACTGTAATGATGGAGTTACTGCAGCATAACAACCCATACCTAGTCAGTGACCTACAGTTAAGGCTTAGACCTTCCCTTTCCCTACCTCCAGCTGCACAATAAAGCACTTCATCGTAAATCAGAAAGTTAATTTTAAATAGTAGCATTTTACCTCAGAGGGACAGAATGGGTGACCTGGGCCATAACTGGACTCATCTGAACATACTCCTTGTGCTTGTCCAATTCCAAACCAGTTTTATGTACAAGATATCCTTGCAGGATGCTATTTCATTAATTCCTTTTTAAAAATTTAGTGAATTAGGATATTTACTCTTTTCTGGATTTTCAAAACTACCAATGCTTCTTTAGTATTTCAAGAACATGGCTGCTTGCCTGCTTTCTGGATCCAGGGTAATAGAACCAGTGTTGACTTAATGTAGAGCATGATCTATAAATTTAAAAACAAACAATCCAACAGTTCTTAGAACAGTGTGGTTCTTCCTGTCTTTGATTTCTTTTAGCCTTGAAAAGATTCTAGGCACTGTATGAAGTAAGACAGTTTTGTGAGAATTAGTCCTTACTAATGTCCGAGAATAATTCTTGTGATCTTGAAATACTTTGACAAGAAAACATTTTCATACTAAGTTGCTCATTTATGGAAGGCTGTGCTTTCAGGGTTATAATCTCCAAGTCAATTTGAGAATAAACGTTTTGTAGAGCTTTTGTACTGTCCATTTCTTTTGGTGGGTGAAGTACTTTTAAATAATGCTATAAATAGGCACGTGATCATCAGATGCCTGCATCCTGCAGTGACTATTTAAAGCCCACTTGTGGTAGTGGATTCATCTTAAGAATATTTTCAGTAGTAGGAAGTATATTCAGTGCTGTACCAACTACAGCATGTAGTCCTTAGCTCCATGTTTAGTCCCAAGGCCCCAGTCTAGCTCCTTACATAAGGCAGAGTGGATTCTGTGTTTCTTAAAACTGCAGAAATTACCCAGGCAATAATGTTTTTAGTATGGTAAGGTTTTGAGAACAAGTGAACTCTAATTCTGTCATTAAACTCCAATGTACTAAAAAATGTTAGTTTAAGTGAAATTTGATTTCACAAGAAGTTAAATGCTGTGGCTTTGGTTCAATAAAACAGCATTTGTTAACTATAACACTGTGTGATCTTCAGTAGTGTCTGCTTAGAATTATGTGCTTAAAGTTGTTTGTTAAATCAGTGGTAAATGTGCTAAACTGAGCTTCTTGCTGGATATCCAGGATGTTGGGCATTCAAGAACCTGGCTAATGTGAAGGCTGTTAGGCTCTTTTAAACCCAGAGTAACATGGGAGGTGTCTGTACCTTATAACAGTGTGATGTGAAGACTTTTGACTTAGGGCTGATGAAGGCTGGTATATGTATGCTGCTTATTACTGTAAAGATCTAAAATAATATGAAGAAAAGCTGAGAGAGTTGAGGTTCTTGAGCATGGAGAAGAGAAGGCTCTGGGGAGATCTTATTGTAGCCTTTCAGTACTTAAAGGGGGCTTATAAGAAAGATGGGGACAAACATTTCAGCAGGACCTGTAGCAATAGGACAAGGGGTAATGGTTTTAAACTGGAAGAGGGGAGATTTAGAGTAGATATAAGGAAGACATTTTTTACGATGAGGGTGGTGAAACCCTGGAACAGGTTGCCCAGAGAAGTGGTGGAAGCCCCATCCCTGGAAACATTCAAGACCAGGTTGGACGGAGCTCTGAGCAACCTGACCTAGTTGCAGATGTCCCTGCTCATTGCAGGGGGGTTGGACTAGATGATCTTTAAAGGTCCCTTCCAACCCAAACCATTCTATGATTCTATAAATATAGAATGGTATCCACATTAATAAACTCTGTCCTGGGAAGGATTAGTTTGTTCAGGTTGGATGCCATTCTGGCTTGGGTGACATGAATTCAGCTGACTCTTCAGTGCAGGTTAGAGCTTTATGACCATAATGTGAAGTTAGTAATTTAAGCTGGCCCTTAATTTTGTGTGAGTAGTAAATGAGTAGTTATTGTCCACAGAAGTATCCCTACTGAATTTCATGGGCCTTGTATAAATAAAAATGTTGGTGCCGATGTCTCGGAATTGATGCTGTCTTAAAAAAAAAAAAAAAAAAAAGAGAGAGAGAGGAAAAAAAAAATTAAAGCTACCAAATTATGTTAATAGTTTTTACTTGGTGCATAGTTTTTAAGGTATGAATTGACATTTACTTAGGCTTAATTCTGTAGCACTCTGAAAACCTCTAAACCTCTTGCAAGAGAGAACTGTCACAGCTTTCGTACATCTTAGTGTTACATTGCTGGATTGGGCCAGTGTGTGCTAAGTGAAATAATCCTGCCCTGGACAAGAAGTTAATCACTAGATCAGCAAATGCTTAAAAAGTAAGTAGAAAGGTGAATTATGTATATAATTGTGTTCCACAGCTGCAAAGGTTGAGCAGTACAGCTAAGATTACAGGAATTTTCCTTGGTTTTAATAGGAAATTAGGTGTTTCCTGTTTATTCTGCCATGAAATGTAAAAAAACAAATTTGCCAAAGCCAACTGTATATCATTATGTTCCTGGGTGAGCCAACACATGCACCTAATTGTACTTTTATGTGGCAGTTTTTTGTCTTCAGTCCTTGAACTTCATATACATCAACTCTCAGATGAGTTACATATTAGTTTATAACTAAAAATCAATGTTGAGCATGTCTTGGAAAGTCTTGAACTATTTCAGACACCAGGGGAAACAGTATAAAGTCAACTATGGTCAAGGATGCTCAGTACCTAACAAAGTTGGCCCCAAGGACAAGAATCGGTTCTTAACCAACATCCGTGAAAATGGTGAAAATAATTTGGCTGGGCTCAGCCCTGTGTACAAAGAATTTGATTTTGCCGAGACTTGTGCACTCATCTGTCTTCACCCCCTTGAACAGCTCTTGTGGCTGCTCATTTGAGTGAACCTAATCTGTTTAATTTAATCTTTGCCAGATTGGCACTTAAATGGGTATTTAAAATAAAAATAATCGGTTTGCTTAAGTTTCAATCCCAATTTCAATCAGTGCTCTGGAATTTCAGCTAGCGGAAATCTAGTAGACACACAATATGCATTGAAATATATACGTTGCATTTAGTGCTGTAGAATATTAATTTTCTTCTTTGTTGAAGGGACTTCCCCCACCTCCACATCTCTCCTTGCAAAGATTGTGCATCCTACATATAGACTGAGAGTGATAAGAGAGGAGTATGTCATGCTCCAACATGCGCAACTTTTCAAAAATTGTGTAAGTGGGCTTAGGCTGTCAACAAGCAGTCTGAACTTGTATTTTACTTGTTTCTGCAGGTTTTATAAGCCTGTTCGTGGAAATATTTGATGTAGACTAAATGCTTATTTATAGCAACCTTTGATTTACTTGCTAGAGGTCTCGTATATACAGATAATGTGGACGTTTTGAGGCCTAGTCTTCGGGGGTGCTCAGCACTTCCCAGGACCCGGCCATTTACTGATGTATGGTACGTGCAGCAGAACTGTACAAGTAAGACTTGTCCAAATAGGTAGAGATCAAAATTAAGTATAAGTGACAATGGTTTATTCTAGGTTGCAAACTGGCATTTCAGGCGTGGCTAAATTGTGTCTGAACTCTTTTAAGACACCTTTTGGGTAGATGCAAGAACTCAGCATTGATGATTCAGGGACAAATGGCCTGATTTGTTAATGAAGTCAAAACAGCACTAGAAAAAAAAATCAACCACCCCCACTCCCCCCAGTAAAAAAGCAGATTAAACCAGTACAATTCTGTTGAAACATTCTGAAACCGCTCTGCATTCCTCTGCATCTTCGCATGGTCTCCGTGCCTATACAGGAATATTTGCTTGTTTGGATAATACAATGTTGTGATGGGAGCTTTGCTGTAATAATGCTTGCAAAGGGCCAATAGTGCTAAGAATTACCATGACTTTTAAAGGCTGTATAGGTAATGAGAACAGCAGAGCAGCACAAACCTGTCTTTGTACTCTTAGGAAGCTGTGTCAGAAACTAATTCTCTGCTCATCCTTGCTGAAGCAGAAGACGATTGTTGAGCCGGGCTATGGGTGGAAAGGTTTCACCTGTGATGCAGCTTCCTTAATGGCAGTTTGCTCCAAAATTAAATAGTCTTGACATTGAGACTGAAGTTTTGACAAGCTTCAAAGTGTATTCTGGAGTCTTCACAAGTTTAAAAGTGTATTCTGTACTAAACAACCTTTTCTGCTGTCTTCTATCACAAAGTAACAAGCCGCGCATGGTCTGGACTATTCTGCCCAGTGTATACCCCGGCAGCTGCGTGGGGTTGACTGGAACTCCCTGACGGAGGCTTTGGGAGGGGATCAGCGGCCTTCCCAGCGCGGGTGGCTGCGCTCGGGGGGCGGCCCGGCCTCGCTCCGGCCCTCTCCGGCCGCCTCCACCGGCCGCTCCGGGGACGGGACCTTCGTGCTGCACCGGTGCTGAGGTGCTCGTTCATACCGCGGCTTGTACTTAGCGTCCGGTATTGCGGACGAGTGCAGACGGAATTATCTGCCGTGGTGTGCCGGCTGCTTTGCCTGTGTTTCAGCGCAGACGCTCGGCAGCTGGTGCGGCTCCGGGCCGCAGCTGCCCTGTGCGGCGGGGCTGCCGCCGTTGTGCCCCCTGGCCCCGCTCCCGGCTGCGGCTGCCCGAGCCGCCGGGCTCCGCGCCCCGCGCGGGGGCTCCGCTGCAGGTCGGGGGCGCGCGGGGCCCGGGGCGGGGCGGGCGCGAGCGGCCGTCACGGCGCCGTCCCCGCCCCGCGCCCAATGGCGGCTGGGTGCCGCCCCCCGTCCGCCCCGCCCCGCCCCGCCGTGTGCGCGGCGCTGCAGCGCCATGGGGTTACTCGCGGGCTGGGGGCCGGGCGGGCGGCTGCGCGCCTCCTCCTCCTCCGCCACCGCCTCCCGCGCACCGCGGGCCGGGCAGTAGTGGCCGGCGCTGGGCGGCCTCGGTGAGGGCTGCCCTCCCGTCCCGTCCCGTCCCGTCCCGTCCCGTCCCGTCCCGTCCCGTCCCGTCCCCGCCCTCCCTCCCGCCCGGCCGGCGCCGCCGTGCCCATGGCGTAGCCGCGCTGCTGCGCGCCTGCCCCCGCGGGACGCGGCGTGGACAGACCTGCTGCCAGGTGGGTGCGGCGGCCGCGACCCCCACCCCGCCGGCGGGCGGCCCGGGCCGAGGGGAGGCGCCGGGCGCCCCGCAGGGATGCGCCGGGCGTTGGGGCGGGCGCGGGGTGTGCTCCCCGCGACATGTCACCCTGAGCGGGGGCAGCAGCGGGCGGCGGCGGCGGCGGGAGGGTCCCCGGGGGGCGCCGCCGGCCTCCGCGGAGCCGCCCGGCTCGGGGGTGCGGGACCTGCGCGGGGGTGAGACGGGCAGTGTCCGCGCGTGGGCGCGTGTGCGGTGCGGAGCGCTGGAAGCGGCTCGCCCGTGCGGGCTCCGCGTGGGAATGAAGCGGGGAGCCGTGCGGGGCCTTGGGGCGAGTGAAAGCTGCAGGTGTCCCAGCGAAACTCGTCTGGGTCAGGCTGGTCGGAACGTGCTGGGCCAGGTGACTCACCCAGTGAAACCCTTTAGAGGTGCTAACGCCACTGTGCGTGTCGGGGTCATTGTACCTGCAATGAGGCCAGCTGGGAACTTAGTAATGCACGAGCAGAGTGTAAATTCAGCACATGGGAGAATACTATAAAGGCTGGCATCGTGTCACTCGTTATAGTTTCACTGCGGAGTTGCTGACCTGTGGGATTTACCGTTGTGCATTTTGCAGGGGATGTACTGGGGTTGATTCACTGCAGCCTTCCGAGCACGTCTCTCCTAGCAATAACCATAATATGCCATCAAGGTTACATGTAAATGAAGTAACTTTTTAAACTTTCCTCAGTTTCAGATGTGCTTGTAATTCCAAAGTTATTGTCATTGAAGTCAAATGGTATGGGAGATGATACTTCTTGTCTTTTTCAAAATAAAGGACTTCAGGTATAGCTGCATGTGTGGTTATGCCTTTTCCACTTGCTGTGGATGTAACTAGATATAAATCTGTTTATTTCAGTTCTATTAAGCTGTAGCTGTTATAATTTAATTGCTATCATTTATTGTTTTCTTCTCAAATGTATGGTCATCAGCATAGTTCGGCTTTTACGAAAACCTCTCGATAGAGTTTGTAACCTCTTAGAAAGAGACTTGGATGAACAAGTGCCATGATTTTGTTCTCAGAAAGAAATTTTCTTGGTTGGGTCTGTATTTATACCAAACTAAGTATTTACCTTTTTTTTTTTTTTGGATGAGGCCAAACAGGCTGATATTAGACCCCCTCTGGGGAGAAAACCCAAAGGGAGAGCGCCATTTGCGCTCTAATTGTGGGATCAGTTAGGTTCGACTCATAGTGACCTGGACCACTTGTTGCCATCATAGTCTCACATGTGAAAGACTTTAAAACTACACGTGTAAATACAACTTCTTCCAAAGACAAAATCTATTTGTTTATCACTTCTTGCTAGGAATACTTTCTTCCCCTCCAGTCCAGATTTCTTCCATGAATGCTAGGGACAACATGAGTTGGTAGCTGGGTTTTAATTAGCACTGCACAGGTGTCCTGTCAAAGTATTTCCAACAAGAGTGTTAGCAAAATGTTAGTGGAAGATGCTTATTCATTTGAAGGCTCCGGTTTAACGCATGGAAGCTTAAGAGGGCTTGAATTCTAGCTGAGGAGGAGCTGCCCTTGTTCGGACACAGACCTGGGCTGACACCAACCGCTCAGCATTCCCGGATAGCTGGGGGAGGAAGGGAGGGACGGGTGTTGGAGGGGGGGCAGGTTGTTGGCTTCCTTCAGTGAAGAGTCCTTTACTCTGAAACTTGCTTCCCCCAATTGTTTGCTATAGTCCAACGTTGTTAAGTTTAAAGTGACACTTCAATTTTTTTCTTCTACCATGCTTTCTCCCTCTGGCGAGGTCTTGTTTGATCGTTTATTCTGATGGATGTTTTGCGTGTCCAGAGCTTCATCTAGTCAGAGTATGTAAATGATATCCACCATGGATGTGATTTCTTTTAAAAAGTAAGTTTCAATTTTTGTTCTCTGGCATGCAAAACATCTTTTAAGATCCCAGCATCTTGATGCCTACCTCTAGGAACAGTGTTTTGAAGTTAATTGCTAAACCAGCAGGGGGAACACAAAACTTTCTGTCAGTGAAGTCTCTCTTCCTACCACAGTTGCAACTTGTTAAAGCTTTGGGCCTGTGATTTTGATAGTATTTCTTTAGAAGATGAATATCAATTTGCTCAAGGAAAAAAAAACCAACCATACATTGGAAAAAATGCATTATTTTTGAATGCTTGTTTATTAGTTTGCTCTAGCAGGCATGTCTCCCACTCTTCTGAATGGAATTTTTGTCGGATTAGCCAGAACTGAACTTGAAAAAACATTGGAGGTTTATTTAAATGAAATTTCTCTTTGAAGATGTTTGAGGTGAATTAATTAAACCCAAGAAATTATATTTTGAGTAATCCCATAAAATTTTAGATAACGAGCTAGAAAAAATATTTTCACAGTAAAACTACTACTGTATTACATTTATGATTGTATATAGAAATCTTGAGAGCTACAGCTGAGTCACAAAAAAAGTTGTATTCTCACAAGAAACTATTCCTAATATTTAGGGTTTCCATAAGAGAGAATATTTTTAGATATTCTCTTAGGTTTTAAGAAGTCATTACTAGCTTATTACTAGGTCAACTGACGCTCCCAGCACAGATCAATAATGCTTTTTCTCTTTAGTTTGTATTGGTGTAAAAATTGATGATGTCTTTTGTGCCGGGAATACTGAATGTAAAGGTAGTTGCCAAAGAAGGTTATCTGGATGACTTGAGTAGATCCATATTGCTTTCTAGTCTGTGAAGTCTGATGCAGCCAAATGGCAAATACTTAAGGTATATAAACAGATTGCTGAACGCTAAGTGAAGAATGGGAATTTGCAGCATGTCAGCTATTCCCCAGTAAGAGCCAGGGAACTGGCTCTTACCCTGCAGTAAATGTGAGATATCTTGCTGTTTATACCTGGGGTTAAGTTGTCTTTCACTGATGGTGGGGTGAAAACATGCCTGGGAGCACTTGCTACAGAGTAGCTGAATTGCTACTTGTGAGTGGTAACAATTGGATATTCTCCTAGCATTTGGTCTTAGAGCAAGGGGAGACAAAATACAGTTCAATTGATATTAACAGTCCCGGGTCAGGTTTAAAAGAAGATATGTAAGCTTCTCTGTCTCTGGCACTGACGGCATACTGAGGTACTAAATGAATCTTCTTTCCGTTGTTTCAGTGACCAGGTATGCATATATTCCAATAGCCACGCATTCTTCTCTAATAGCATTATCTGAAGTTGCCAAATACTGAAGGAGCAAAAGGATGTATCTTAAGTAAACACTGGTGATCTCCCTCTTCCCTCACTTTTGTGGAATCACAAAACTTTCTCCCCTGTACGGTTCTCTGAGATGCTGAAGTACATAGTTGGTAAAGTCAAAGTGAGATTTCTGTTTTAATGTTATTTGAAAATAGAACTAAAGCTTTGCCTGATTTGACTTAGGGTTCTTTTGTTTGATATCTCCAGTAATATTCTGCTAACATTTAAGACATGAATTACCAAGTCTTGGGCAGTTTATGTAGATCTCAAAAAATACTCTGTGGGAGACAGCTTGCAAATATCTTTGCAATCATATTACTTTTGATCTAGTTCCACAAAATATTTGTGTATTATAAATAGGCATTACTTCTATAGCAGTAATATTTGTGGTGATTAACAGCGGTATGCTAGTTTCTAGCCACTTCATGAATAGAAGCGTGTTTTGCCATAAAAACGTACTAGCAAAAAAGTAGTGCAACTGGAACTGCTTTATCCATAACTGTGGATTCACATTTTTATGTGCTGGCAGTCACCCAATAGAGCAACATTTCTTGCGCTATTACAGCAACAATTAACTCTATGGTAGCCAAACTGAAACAGATTTACACATTTCTGGAAATCACTGAAAGAGGGACTTTAAAGCTGCTACTTAGTATATATCCCATATTTTTTATTTCCACTCTGACAAAGCAGATTTTTTTAAAAGAACATCCTTTATGACCTTGAGTATCTGAATAGTCAGCAGAGAACATTTTATATACTGCATTGTAAGTGTTATATTGTTGGATTGTACTGCTTACAAATAATTGTCTGGCAAAATATGCTAGTTTATGATGTATTTATAATGAAATAAATGAATTTACTGAGGGAAATGTGAAAATCATTATTTCATATTAATTCTGTGGATAGTAGTTTAAAATGAGATATATCTGTTTATTGCTAACAAATTTAATTCTGTTATATTTAACACTTCTCTTTAATGGTCTGTCTAATTTCAATACACTAGTTGGCCAAGTTCAGATTTTTTTTCTGTTGTAATATGTTCTAAGATCTCAGGAGTCAGCTGGGAAGGGCCCCTCTTTTAAAAAAGTTTAGTTGTGACCTTGCAAGGGACCTGTTTAGATTGCAGGAGAATAGCTTATCTAGAGGTCATGGGTCTGGAACAGGTTAATTACAGAGCTAACGTATAGATTGTTTTTCTGCACAGAAGGCAGTAGGGGCTGTGATACATAAGGTAGCATTCATGATTCTGAAAAAAGAATGGCAATTCACACTCCAATTTCCTTTGTAAGCCTAAGCATTTTCTGTTGGAAATTAGTGAAGGTTGTGTGAATCAGGGACAATTAAAAAAAATCTCAAAGTATCCAGTGAGTTTACTGTATAGTATAGATCTGCTGAATGCATGTATTTCTTTGCCAAGAAGGTAGAGGTGGATTGGGGACTGATATGTCCTCTTTTGTGATAGATTTATAAAAGTATTTTTTTAGACTATAGCTGCATTTACCATAGTTCTCAATCACATTGTGTCAGTGTTTTATCATCAAAGCAATACTTTGTTTTTGACAATGATTTGAGTGAAGCAAAATTCTGTTTTGATTTAGAAAACAGCTATTATGTATGGTATTTGAAAACATAGGCCTTTTCTTATATTAAGGCTATTACATTAATGGACCAAGTCATTCCTCCAGCATGTACAGGTTGTGTTATGTGATGGATTAGTTCCTCGCTCCAGTGTTTAAAACGACAAGTATTTCTGAATACTTGTAGATCTGGTGGTTCGGTTTGCTCCAGTGATGAGGTGCAGTGATTTTCTTGTGGCATACAAGATGCACAAATTATTTGTATGAATATAGGAATTTATTGTGGCCTTCCATCTCCCTAAACTTGTGTTTGAACCTTTTTACAGTCTTCATGTGTGCATGTAATATGAAATAATGAAAGGCAGGAAATTCTATGTGGTAAAAATTATATGGGAGTATATCTCTATTCTGAGTGGAACATGCCAGTGATGTGTATCTTGGTTGAAATAAATCCTCATCATCATGCTTATAAATGATAATTTTTATGAAAAAAGTTGTGCCTCAACCTGAATGTGTTTCTCTGCCCAACAAATTAAACTACACTGGTTATTTGGCAGACAACTAGGGAGAGGGTAGATTACTCCTACACAAAGGGAAGCTCCTTTTGACTCATTCTTTTAATTGTGTGGCACTTTAAGGTCTTCCCTATTTGTGTGGGAGAAGTTTCCTATCTTACAGATGCGTATCTGAAAATTTAGTGGCTAACAGCTAACTTTTGATAAACGTGTTTATCCTGTGTTCTTGTTTAGTAACCTGAAGAAATAATCTATTAATCTACCTGCTTTCTAGAGTATGCCTTATTCTAGAGAGCAAAATTCAATACATGCTGCTTTTGGTGTTGTTTTTTTCCCCAAATACTTACATCTTATAATATCTTATGGCCAGTAGTAGTAGTGGGGAGGGCTGATTTGTATCACCTCGTACAATTCCCATGTAATGGGAAATGCTGGTTTTCAATCCTGTTCAATTTGCTGACACCCCCACCCCCCAAAAGGATGGCATCCTTATATAGCAAATTTCTGCTTAATGCCATAGTCTTGCTTTTCACCCCTTATGGGTGTTTCACAATTATCCCAGAGAATTTTGAGTATTTGTAGGCCATGATTTCACAAACACTTTTCTAAATGTATAGAGGTCATTTCAAGATTTGAAATCCAACAGAGATTGATGTAGCTTTTTCTCCTGGTAGGAAGGTTCCAGCTATTCTAGCTAGAATATTTCTAGGTACAGTTCTAAAGTTTTGTAGTTTAGTCTTGGAAAAATAACAGCATTGAGCATTCATTGACAGAATAATGTGCTGAAATCTTTTACCCTGAGTGGAAGAAGCCTTGCTGAGTTGTTGGTAACTTTCCATCCTGCTGTGGTTCCGTCTCCACAAGGAGATGCCTTCCCTAGGGTTATATCTATCTTGATAGGTACATTAGAGCTGTTAGCTGTTTAGTTTAGGTGTGCAATTAGAAACTGAGCCAAGTAAAACTTAAGATAAATTAAATTTGTGTGAGGTTGTTGGCTGCTACTGTGTTTGTGAAGAGTAAGATAGTCCAGTGCCAGGAAACCTATTCTGTTTCCAATTAGAAACCATTAAAAAAAAAAAAAAAAAGTAATTAGGCCAAGGAAATTTAACTATGAGGAGGAAAGGTTGTAGAGATTTGTTTTCATGCAATTTATGATCTTCTTGTTCAGCCTGAAGATTCCTATGCCCTAGAAATGTTTTCGCTTCAGGGTAAACTTTTCAGAAGCGGCAGGTCCCATTTCAAAAACATGAGCCTGGTTCCTGTTAGTTGTGGTGAGATATTACTGTCCGAGTTCAGTGGGAACTTGAGTTTTATTTAAATGTAGGTTTGAGACTCATAGATTTCTTGGGCTGCCATGAAAACTTTAACCCAGTCTTTATGTATGTACATTTCTAGAAGTCTGCTCTTCAACTCTGCTCCCTGACTGTTCGTCAGGAAAGTGGTGTATAATTGTGCCACTGGTATTCCCTGATAAGAGCAGTGAGATTTTTTTCATCCCTTTTATAACTAGAAGACAGAATCAGAACTGCCTAAAGTAGTGTTGTCTTTCTAGGTAGGTGTTAGGGGGGAGCTGCTGTGGCCATGTTGAGGTTCTGTTATGACTTTTTTGCTTGTGAAAGAATGGCCTACCTGTGAGTTGCACAGAAAATATGTGGTTGAAGCTGGTACTAGATTGCAGATTGCTCAAGCCATTATAGTACAAGAACTGTACAGCATCCCAATATCTTGCTTTCTCCACTCTCTTTAGAGATGCTCTGTTGTAGGATATCCCTGAGGAGTCCACATTAAAGCAGAAAAGTTCTGTTTCGGTACTTGAATTACACAGAGGGTGTTGGTCTTGTTAAACTCTGTCTTCAGTGCCATGTGTGCTCCTTTCTGTAGAGATTTGGTAACCTCTAGGAATTTCTGCTGTTGTCCAAAAGGAATCTGTTCCAGTCTCTTTCTCGTGGAAGAGTCTTGTGTATTCCTTCCACTAAGAGTCCTGAATGCATTTCCTTCCCTTCCACCTATTGAAACTCTCCTACATCCTGATACTGTAAGAGGCTATTCTCTTGTTTACATTTGGTAAGCAAAACCTTGCCCCTCAGCCTATAAAGATTCAGCTGCATACCTCCTTGCCTTTGGGGGAAGGGAAGTCCTGGGAACATACAACAGAATGATTTTTATCCTGTTTCTGTAAACTGTCCCTTTTGTGCTATATTGTGCAATGGTTATTCAGCTGAAACTTCCACAGTGTCTGGTGTCATGACTTTATTTTGCTGATCTAAACTCAGAGTAATTCAAGTCAGGTGATTAGAAACCAGAAGCTGGGAAGCTGAAGGGAAAGTTGGTTATGAAATGATACTGAGAATAGACACCCTCATTCAAACTGGAGCTTCATCCTAGCTGTGGGCAAAATACATACCAGGTAACAAAATCAACTTCAGTAAACCGTTAGTAAAAAGGTGGAATGGTTTCACATCTTTTATAGACTCATTTGTGTATATTTTGTGGCTTCCTGTAATTTGGCAGGCTACATTGTAATACGTTAATAAGAAAATAAATAAACAAAATGTTAAAACAAAAGTCACATGGAATAGAGGGGCACAATTGCTAAATGGCATAAAACATCTTCCCTTGGCACTTGTCCAGTTCCCATAGCCTTTAACTGTGACTTGTTGAAATGTCCCATTACAAGCACAGCAGCATGTGAACTGCAGGACATCAGAGTTACTTTTTCCCTGGGCTTTTGATATGTCAGGATTTTTAGTTTTATTACTATTCATATATTCTCTGAAAATGAAACCACTTTGTTGTTCCTAAAACAGAATCTGGCCCCTTAATAGTTTATGAATAAATTACCGTTTTGAATTTTGAATGGTGGAACTTCATGTATATGCCTTGGACATAGGCATTAAAAAATTAGATACAAATTTTCAATTCCACATTAATATTTGTTAACACTGTTAGCTGTCCAACTTGTATGTGTGCAAATAGTCCAGAATTGACAGAGGATAAATGTCATCTAATAAAAAAGAAATCTGCTAAAATGCATATTTAATAGGACTAGGGTTATAAATAAACTATTTCAAATAGTTCTATTTCTAAGTTTATAGAACTGCTTGTGTAGTTAACCATTTGTGAATTTTTTTAAATTGAGCTTGGATGTACTTGATTACAAATGATTGCCTTTTTTACTTGTGCGTGGAATGCATGTATTCATTGCATTCACGTAGGGAACCAACATGAACAAGTGGGAGAAAAACTGGTTAAATAAGTTAGATGGTTGCCATGCGTAAAACAAACAAACAAAAAGTGGAAAAGCTTTGGCCGTGAAGGCTTTCTTGGATGGCCTAGAAACTTGGGTTCATGTTGCTATGGCAAAACAACACAAAGGGACAGATCCTGCTGGCTTCGCTCGAGTATCCCCATTCACTTTGGTGGGACTTGTGACGTGACTTAGAGGAGGAGGATTTTTGGCTTGCTTTGGTAGAGAACTGTTTGTTACCAGTGTTGTAGAGAGCTGTGCAACCCCTGGCACCATGCATGGAAAGAGGAGGGAATTACCAGAGTCCATGTTGATAAGGAGGAGAGGAAGTGGAAGTTATTCTTTAGGCAGTAAAGGAAAAGGTTAGACAACGAGGAAGATAGAGTTAAGGCAAGGGAAGAACATGTATGGGAAGGGTAGGTGGTGAATAAAGAAACAGATGGTGACTATTGGGGAAAAGGCTTAAGGGAGCAGAAATAAAAGGGGAAAATAAAGCAATAAGAACCCAATTCAGCAATAAATGTGGCAAATTCCTGTGCTGTAGAAGCCTTTAATAAGAAACAGAAACACCCCCAAATCTGTGGCTGTGGCCACCTGCAGGCATATGTATTGCTAGGTTGGACTGTGCAGAGAAGCTTTGAAAAAGTAGTAAAAAAAAAAAAAATTATCTGGAGAAGAAAAGTGAGTAAAAATTGAAGCTAAGGAGGCCACTGATCTTGAGTAATATGTAATAGATATTTTGCTAGAAATACAGAAACAGGCTGAGGTAGAAAGGTGCTCAAATGTTCTGAAGACAGAGCTTAATCTTAGGGCTTTATACTTGGTCATTTTCATTTGTAGTTCTTCAAGCACTTCAGAGCAGAGTCCTGTCCTCATTTTGGAGAGCAGTAATCAGGCATGGGGATGGATACCTTTCTACTGGTGGCAGAATGGTGCAGAATGTGATTTCTTAGTAACAAGCCATCCATAGACCACAAAGCCTTATGTCCTGGTAGCTCCTGTCAGTGAGTGCTGGGAAATGCTTAGGGGAAAGGTGTTTTTTCTGAGAGTAAGCAGCATGCTTCTAGCTTCTGAATTCTTTGGTCATGTTGTAGTATTAAAGGTGACTTTTTAGTTCAAAGGATAGCATCAAAAATCCACAAAAGACTGGAATTCTGAGGAAGATGAGTAGCAGATTTTTACAAAGAAAAAGTATTTCAGTTAATGAGAGGTAGAGATATCAGTAGTGCACTGAAGTGATTTGCACTTTGTGCTTACTGCTGCTGATTCTAACAAAGATTCTTTTAAATACCATTGACTTAAGGAGCGTTTGTTGTCCATTAACTTAGGGTAGCAATGAGATCCGTCCTTGTGTGGCTGGCCACACTCACAGGCCAGTCAGTACATCCCAGTGTCCTCCAAAAGCATCATATTTTTCACTGGTTTCTAGCTAAGCTTTATGCATTAAAATTCTCATGGATATTAGAGGTTCCTACTTTAAACCAAATTAAAACCTCATACTTCCTCCTTTTCTTGTCTTCACATACTTAAAAATGTGTTTTTTCCCTTCCACTCCCCCAGTCGTCTTTCAAACCTAATAAAATCTAGTAGTAGTAAGATCCTTCCTGATCTTCCCAGTAGCACCCATTCCTGATTGCATCTGCAAAATGATACTTCTCAGTAAAACACGCTCTTATGTGCTTTTTAGACCCTCAGTTTCATCACGACTAGTGGCCTTTTATGACAGCAAGCTTCAGTGAAAATTACCTCAGCAGACTGTGCCTCTTAGTAAGTCTTCAATGGCTATGGCTGCAGATGCCCTCTTTTGTCAGACTTTCTTGCAGCTTGTAGTAGTATAATGCATTGGCATGAAAACTGTTTAGTAAACCCAAAACTCTCATGTCATTTTCTTTTCCTCTTCCTCATTGGGATTTTTTGGTTATACTTTTAGTGTGCCCTTTTGTGACCTCAGTTACAAAAATAGCTACCCAGATATACCCCAAAGGAAAAGATGATTCTCTCGGAAATTTCTTTTGAATCTTGAATTGACTAGCAGTTGTGTTTACTCCTTGGATAAATAGTTTAGGTTCCTGATCCCTTTGTGCAGCTTTCTCCTCTTATTTCAAAGGAAATGTCCCCCTATTCTGTGGACTACCTCAATTTTTTTCTAGTTTGCAGGTTTCACATATTCTTCTAGTGACAGCAGTTTTCACATCGAAGCAAGATCTGGCATGTTTTGCACCACAGCTGAATTTTTCTCACCTATTTTCATATTCATTTCTATTTGGTACTGTCAGATGATCAGATAATAGCAGCTTTGTAGCTGACTTTCGTCACAGGTGAGGATGATCAGGTTTTCCAAAATGCTGACAAATGGCCTGCTTAGTAGGTTTATTCTTAAATGAATTACTAGTAGCATTTTTGTATGTGCTTTTTGACTTGAATTGCTGCTGTGTAGCTGACAGTTTGGAATTAATCCATCCTAAATTCATGAAACTCACTGTCTGTCACCCTTTCACATTGTCTTTCAAGGTTTGAAATTTGCCCACCTTCTTGAAGTTTGTGAATGTGTATCTTCAAGCAAGTGAGCCCTTTCTTTAGAAAGCTCTTCCTAATTTTCATTTAGGTCTCCATTATTCACCCTTCACAAGCTGGCAGAATCAGAGTAGAAGCCTAGGGCTTTTTGATCATATACTGCCTGCCCCAAGTTATAACTTGTACGTGTTAGTGGTCAGTGGGTTGTGGTAGGAATCAAATCAGTCTTTCATTTTTACATACAGATGGAAATGTGTATGTATTCTCTCTCCCTTTTAAATCATCTTTCCCAAATCAAAGTGGAATCGCAACTTGGCCTTTTAACATACTTAGGTGGCTGACACAGAATGGGATTCTCAGCTGCTCTCAGCAGCATTGCTTTATCTCCAGTTCTTTCCCTGCGTTCCCTATTTCTGCACAACTGTGTGCCTCATAAAAATGTCACTGAGGAATGCGAGGTTTGTGATGATGGAAGAGTGATCTAAGTAATGTCTTGTGTTTTCCTATTTAGTATATCACTGAGCGTATGTGCTGTAGTTGCTCTTTTTCTGGTTTCTCTTTTGTTCAAAGTTGATGAAATGTTATGCATCAGTAACTCAGGTTTCAGAATGTTTATTCATTGCCTGTTTGCACATATGACATCTTGCAGGACATTATGATGGTCTTTATAGCTTAGACTGACTAGAAACCTCATGATTTTTTGTATTTGATCATTTTTCTTTATGGCAGCATTTGAGAAATGAGTTAGCAACCAAATGCTCTCACTGAGTAGATTGCATTTCTTTTCACCTAGAGAAATAGCAACAAATGATTCCAGCTTACAATTGAGTTCCCAAATGGTGTTCGATATTTGTCATAAATTCCTTATGGCTTGCCATTTTGGCATTAAACCTGTTTGATTTGGATTTTCATGTTCAAAAGCTTCTGTGTTAAAGGATTGTCCAACACTCTTGTCAACAATTTATTATTTCTGTTTAATAAAGGTTGGCCTTAATTTACCACAAAGTTTAGTATCCCTCATGGATTTGAGGGTTTAGCTATATAACTTTACACTCTACGGGGAGATGAGAGATATCTAGGAACGCATTGAATGCTTCCAGTAGGTTCAGGATGAATAATTTTTACAAGCCTTTTAAATTACCCAAGGAAGCTGTCATTTTGTGAGGTTCTCCTGTTTTGAGCTGTTTCTAGCATTGGTTTTGTGTGTGTGTGTTCATCATTCTCCAGAACTTTTTTTTTTCTTGAAGATGAACCCGCCTTCTACAAAATGTTGTGGAAGAAATCTCTAGGTAAATCATACTTGTTTGGGGTTTTAGGGTGGACTATTGCTGCTTTATGAGTCTGTGTTGTTTCTCTTGCTATTAATAATACAAATTCATTGCAGTGTCTTGTTACCTCAGTCATGTTGTGTGGTAGTATTGTAGTCTCATCTAACATTTTTTTGTATGTATTGATCCTAGCAAGCAGTGGAAAGACTAGTTCATGCCAGAGAGCCTATAAGTGACGAAACATTCAACCTCAGTAACACTGATATGTTTTACTATGGAATAAGCAAAATTGTACAGAACTGATATTACATGAATGATAAGTAGGTATTTATTTATTGAATTTTTTTTCCTCTTAGATTAATTAATATGTATTCCTAAATTTCTGGCCAGTTTTAAAAAGGACAGTGCATGGAAGAGAACAAAAATGCAGTTTGGGCTTTGGGGTTTTTGGGTTTGGTTTTGGTGTTGTTTTTTTTTTTTTTTGGTGTTTTTTGTTTGTTGGGTTTTTTGTTTTGTTTTTGTTTGTTGGGGTTTTGTTAATTTGTTTGTGTTTATTTTTGTTTTTGTGGGGGTTTTTTTGTTCCGCTAAGGCTATTTTAAACATTCCAGGATAGTTTTACAGGTTCTTGATTTTTGAGGTCAAGGTTTTAGGTTAGTATGACTATTTTCACAGATAGTGACAATGTTGTATAATTTAATTCTGGTGGAAAAGAATCATACATTAATCATACATAACTTTGTGAATAGCAGATAACAAGACACCCAGATCTTGTTTACACTGTGCGAAGTGATAAGCGTAGCACTTCAGAATCAAGAGTAAACTCCCTTTCCTCAGATTGAGGCCAGTAGGTAGAAGATAAAGATTACTAGGTAGCATTACTAGAGTTACAGTTTCTCTATGGGTTTCCTTCATTCACTGCTGTGGTCTGACAATGTTTCTAAGCCACTGGAAGGGAGGCGATGAGGAGGTATACACAGGGGAGAGAACCAGTTACAGAATTTCAACCTAAAATACCCTTTGTCAAAAGCAAACAGGAAACAAAAGCAAATGCGTTTCTTGTATGGGACACTGAGCTTGAAAGTGAACTGCATGAAACCCAATGTTGTAATAGGTACTCAGCTCCTCCCTTGCCTCATGTGTTTCTGTCCTGCAGAAGCGTGGTGTGTGGGTGCTCCCACCAGCCTGCAGGAGCCCTCCTGAGCTCTCTACCCACCCAGGTGGGATCTGGGGCCCCGCTGAGACTGTTATTAGGGGCTGGGTGCTGAGTGAAGAATCTGTTGGAGGCCGTAGTTCTGGTCTTAGGCACTCACAGCCCTTTCTTGGTGGGTAAGCGCAGCTCCCTCCGCACAGGGCAGTGCTGCCTCTGCTGAATGACCCCTGGAGAAATTCTGCAAAGGAGTTTCTGGTGTTTTCCTCATAGTCGTAGGAGTGCTATCAGCAGATATCTGGAAGTGCTGGTCCAGGTGCAGGTTTTCCTTGTGCAGACTTTTGATCATGCACAGCATGGCACACACTGTATAACAGAGACTAGCCTTCGTACTTCATTCCATTTTAATGTCAGCAAGAACCTTTTAAATGGTATTCATGTTGTCACAGTTTAGATTTTGGTCCTGATTCAGCATTTTGCTATTGCTTAGCCCTGTGATGGTTGTTTGTAATTGCTTGCCTTGCTTTGTGGTGAGTGTTAGTGGTTGCTGAGGCACCATCTGTCATCTGCTTCTGTGGGCTGGTAATGAAGTAAATTAGATAAGATTTTTATTTGATTGAATATGATACTAATGTTCTGGTTCCTTACCTACTTGGTCTATAGTTTTATTCTAGACATCTAGATGACTGAGAATAGATTTTTAAAAAAGTATAAGAGGATATTGGGCATCTAGTAAGTGTTTCCCCTCAAAAATCTGCAACATGCATTCTGGGGGCAGAATTTATGATGTTTTTAATGCCTGCAGCTGTCAGCTGTATCGTCATTTATTTGTATAGCACATTTAAGTTGTTTTACTGACCTGGTATGTCATGTCTTGAAATCTCTTAAAGTAAAGGTTCTGAACAGCTTTATATTTAGGGTCAAGTGGCCTTGAGAAGTTTTCAGAATTTGTGATACTGAGAAATGATGAGTTAAATTTATTGTGTTACCTGTAAACCAGCTAGAGCACATGTGAAACATTTCTCCATGGTATAATAAAGGTTGCAGCAGATAAATAAGCAAACAAATGTTTATATGTCCCAGAGAAAGTCCAAATACTTAAAATAAACATGTCTGAGGCTATGAGTACCATTGACAGACTTCAGCAGGACTCCAGTATTAGTCAACAGAAAGGACTCTGGAATTTCACTTCCAAGTAGATCACAACTTGCACAATGTATAATATGAAAGAGCAACAGCTGCAATATGGGGGGGAAGAGAACTAAGCTATCAGTACCTAGGGTATCTGGCAATATAAAATGCACTCCTTTAGTAATTCTTTAAGAAAGAATTCTGTTTCTCTTGTTACAAGAGAGATAATTTTAAATATCTAGTAACATTTCTGTAAGTTATATTTGTATCAAAATGTATTTTTACTTCTTTCTGTAGGCAGTTAAAAGTCTGGAAGATTTCATTTCAAAACATACCACAAATTTCAAAGGAAGTAAATCTACATGAAGAGCTACAAAGGGAGTTGATTTGAGAAGATACAGCATTTGCAAGAATGTCTTCAAGTTGTGTGACTTCAGTGTTTGCTTTGATGATTTTGTGCTTTGCAGCTGCAGGTAGGTGACATTATGTAAATCATGCATTCAGTGTAAATTATTGTATATATTCAGAATTATTGATCAAAAATACTTTTTCATGCTGGAAAAATGTAGGTCAGCTAAAGTTTATATTTATGTCTAGGTTTTATATAAAACTATTGTGATCATAACTGCTAGCATAGTGATGTGAGAAACAATGCTGTTCCTATAAGAGTTTTCTTGCACCTATGTTCCCCCTTAAAATCATTAAAGAACTGCAGTAGTAATGTAAATTATTTTTGTAATATATTTATTTGAAAAAAAAAAAAAAGGAATTGCATGGTGCATATATATATATATAAGGTTGCTATAGAAGCCTCTAGGAGTAGAAGCAGGGTAGCTCTGCCAGCATGATGCTGAGGCCAAACTATTAACTCTGTCAAGAGGCTGGATTTATTACCCTGGGTGCAAGGTTGTGCTAGTGAAGCTGAGCTAGGATCTTTCTACAGAGCTGGTCTGAAAGGGTGTAGCAACTCAGCTCAGTGCTGCCTTCAAGGTCTGTAATCTGGAATTAAGTCCTGATTATTTTAGCTCATAAAAAGAAAGTTCTGACACATACCCAGAAAGGTTCATAATGGGCCCATCCATCCTTCCTGCCCTCAATCATTCCTGACTAATTGGTTTTAAAGTTAACTGTCAACGGTGATGGCAAAGATCTTTTAATAACACTTGTCAGTGTTACTGGAGGTGTCATAGGTTAGGAAGATGCATTACCATTTATGGGGATTGTTCTTGTCCCATGATTTATCCTAGATAGGGATTCTTAAAGCAGTGTGTTGTAATAACTTGTGACAGAGAAAGGAAAGATCTGTAGTGTTCAAGTACCTAGCTTATATTGTAGTTTCTCCAAGTGTTGAAGTGATTCTTCTCAGTATGTTTGTTTGTCAAAGTTCTTCCTGTGGTTGCAAGGGGAAGCCTCTTCTTATGTGTCCAGCTTGCATACAGCACGGGTCACTGGAGAAGAGGCCAAGTGGATATATAGTCAGTAAAAATGAGGTAGTGGGAAAAGTGGACAGTGGACAGATGGCTAGCTTAAATCTGAGATGTCCTCACTGTGGAAACGATGACCAGCTTTGGAAGAGACAGGGCTGAGCAATTAAATGTGTTACAATTTGGCTTCCTTTCATCATCAGCATGGAAAATTATGTTGTTTCAAGCCCTCAAGCCTTGTGGGACTTTCTCTGGGGTTGACCTCCTGAAGGCATCCATCCAACATTAGTAACTTCGATTGTTTAATAGTACGTGATGCTAACATTTTGCAATAGCTTCATTACAGATGAACTTTCAGCAGTCCAGGGCGTGTCTGAGTGTGTCTGTGGCTTGAGCTGAGGATATGAATGCTGGTCTTGGCTGAGAGGAGCGATTACTTGGAGCAAATCTGAATCATTATAGATGCATAAAAATCTACTTTAAAAGAAAGAGCCAATGTAGAAAAAACTGTTCTAATTGATCACAACCACAATTCCATTTTGCTGCTGAGGAGATTGCTTGCCTAAGAAGTCAGCTTACCTCTTAATGCCAGCTTTAATTAAAACCCACTAATTTAAAAGTGCTATCAACATAATACTACAATTAGAAAGTTATCCAGTGTTCAGAAACCTTAGCATGTCTGTCCTGAAGTTTATTGTGGTTTTTTTGGTTTTACTCCCTTATTCTGTGTTTTCCTCTGGCAGCTGTTCTTGAAACAAACTCTTAAAAAGCGCTATGGCCTTGGATTTGATCAGATGCTTATTCATAAGTAGAGTCATAGAATGATTTTGGCTGGAAAGGACCTCTGGAAGTCTAGTCCAGCCGCCTGCTCAGAGCAGGGCTAGCTTCAAAGTTATTTCTTTCTTGAAGACTGATTCTTCCCACTATCTGCATGGGAAGAAGATAGCTGAAGGAAGTAGAAGGGGTCACAGTTTGTTAGGGGGAGGTGAGGAAGCACAATCATTGTGGTTTCTAGCTGTGCCTGTCCTGTGGGTTTTGGTTTTCTTCCATGCTTTTTATTTTTGCAGTAAATTCTTAATGAGAACAACTAGTTAATGTCCTTTAGAGAGTATCATGAGTACAGTAAGATAAGAGCAATAAGGAACTGATGGACTCTGATGAAGGGGGGAGAGAAAGAAAGAGATATCTCAGGCAGATATAATAACAGCTGAGGAAGGACAGCTCTCTGAAGGTTATTTAGATAGAGCTTTTGCAATCTTTTTCTGTTAGTAGTCACTGAGTCGTGTTAACCCAAACAATTATACTTTAAATGAAGGGTGTTTGTGACTATAGGTGAAATACAAGTGGGAGCAAGCAATGTATTCTAGTTGTGTGTGGAAAAAGCTGTGGCAGATGCCCATGAGCTGTTGTCAGCATGATGGCCAGGATACTGCAGGCTTGGCTCTTAATTGCCAGTGTATAAAACCCACACTTTTTCAGGCTTGAACCATTAACATACTAGTATAAATAAAACTGAGAAGTATAAATAAAACTAAGATGTATAAATAAAATCCCTACATGCCTGTGGTGAAGCCTGGGGGAGGCAGGGGGCAGCATGCCACCTCCCTAGGGTGTTGATTTTTATATAGTGAGCCTTTTTCCAGCTTACTCTTTGTGAAGTAGTGACGCTGCTGCAGGAGAGCACACCTTTCTTTCGTTTGCCAGTCCTACACTGACACTGCTCTTATTGGTCTAGGTTTCGTTGCTGACTTTCCAGTATCTTCAGCATTGTTATCTTTTTCAGATATAGGTGATCTTCTAGACAGAATATGTGGGGTTTTTTTGTGGGGTTTTTTCCTTTCCATTCCTGGTTTTTAAGGTATTAATATGTTAAATATATCTCAAAAAAACCCGAGTTAGATGACATGATGCACAGAGATGCATATTCAAACCTGAGCCACAAAACTGCATGTTTTCGTGCTAATAGCTTAAAGAATACACCTCACTAACTTTGCATTGAAAATGGTCTGTGTAAATACTCAAAGAGTATTTGTCTATTTCTCTATCTCCTCTTACTTCCTGATGTATGTAGCTAAATGCTTATCTGAATCTGATGTACTTTTAGCTTTACACAGATTCCTTGTAAGCTCATATTGATACACCTTAAATTGTACATAAAAAGACTGCAAAGAAATCCTTGATTACGGTGAGATTTTTCTTCCCTGTGTAAAGTCCAAGGCAGGATGGAGAGGAGATCTGCTGGCAAACTACCTGCCTGTCTGAAGGAATTATGTTTTTGAAGTGGGCTTAAACCTAAGGTCTGGCAACCTGCAGCAGGAACTCCACACAAACACTCAAAACTGCACACGCTACAGCCTTGGATAACCTCATAAGCAAGTCTGGCTTTGTAGTCTTGGGAGCAAAAATATTCTGTCCTAATGTGGCTTAAATCAAAGGCTGAAGCGTATTTATTTTTCTTGCTGGCAAATTTGTGCAGTTGGGTGCATGATGTCTGTCTTCATAAAATGTCTTCGAGGACAGCTGAAACGCACACCTGCCCTAGACACCAAGGGCCAAACTTTCAACAAGGTATGTTCTTCCATGAACGAATGGGAAACTTTCTTTAACTTGAACTTCTTTTCTTCCTTTTTCTTTCCTGCCTTACTGTGCAGCTGGAAAGAAGATAGAAAGGTGATACAGCTTGTGTATCTGCACTGGCCAGGGGTCTCATTCCAGCCTTCTGGGGTAGATCCTCTGGTGGTGAAAATCATTCCCTCTGCTGACAAAGCCAGCGCAGCTCTGGCATCTGATGCCAACTAGAATTTGCCCATGCAGCTATGTTCTCTTTCCCTCAACCCCCTGGACATTTGGTATTGCCTGTGCTTGCTTTGTAGACACCTCTCTCCTTGTGACAGTTTCATGGTTGTGGTCAGGCTGATGGAGAGAGTGTAAGAATTGGATATATTGAAGAATTTACAAATTTTCTGTAATACTGAGCTTAATGGTTTATCTACTCACACTAGTTCTGTCTCTCTGGTTTTCTTTCAACAGCTCTTTATTCCCTGGTTCTCTACTGTATTGTTAATCTAGCTTTTTCTTTCTTTCTACATACTTGTTCTTATAAGTAATCTTACGTTGTTCAGAGCATGTGTGCTTCATTTTCAATAAGTCTGTTTGCTTGTAAGCTAATGTATCTTCTGGATCTGTGCCCCCCGGATATGGTGGTGATGGGGTGCCATGTTAATAAGAGTAATGACAGGAAGAAACAGGCCTTGTCATGACTTTTGTTTTTAAAGAGGAACTTCCCCTGACTTTGAACACTGTGCTTCCAAAAGCAATATAGGATCCTTCAAAGTATAATAGAAAGTCCTTCCACTGGAAGGTGAAGGACGTGATTTAAAAAAAAACCAAAAAACAAAAAACCGCTGGGAGTCACTCACAAATTTCCTTCCTTTTCAAACAGTGTTTGCTGGGTATTTCCCTGATGTAATTAAATTGTAAGTTTTATTTTTCCTCAAAATATTTGTTGCAGAGGTGTGGCATTTTTTGTTTGTTTAAATTGTGGTTAGAGGATGAGAACCAAGGGACAGAGTCTGGCTCTTGAATTATTTGGACTGAAGTAAAGCACATACTGGTTGCAGCTTTTGAATGGATAGAGATTTCACTCTCCACCTCTCTTTTCTTTCAGTTCTTTCTCTTTTGTTGGCGGGGTGGAACTAGATGATCTTTAAGGTCTCTTCCAACCCAAACGACTCTATGATTCTATAATCAGCCAACCTCTGCCTCCCTTGAAAAACTACCCTGTCCTATCACTTTATGGTCTGGATAGTCAGTCTTTTAGAGGATGAGATGAATCACTACTCAGAGTATTTAACGACTTGCAAGCTCAGAGAAGATTTAGAGGAGCAGAGGGCTGCTTTGCGAGCTGTGCCTTGCTTGTTTTCTATCTGTGCCACTGCCATGCTTTGGGTCAGAAAGCCTGGGAGCCCTCCTGTAGGGGCCATAAGAGAGTGGCTGTGCTCTTTTCATGAGAGCCCATCATGCTCTCAGTTCTGAGGAATGTTAATTAGGAACCACTGACTAACTTTTAAGGGTGGAAATTGTTCTAATTTTTTTAATCCTTTCAGTGCTGTGATGGTGATTTGAAGCATCTTAATGCCAGATGTTCATCTGATAGGGAACCAAAGGTTGAATTCCTAATTTGTCAGTGAGTTTGGTGAGATAACTTTAAGAAGCCAAAATATACATTAAAAATTGATAGTTAATCTTCTTTTTGTGTGAAATCAATACCTTTCAAGCAGTAAATGATGTTTTTAAGTGAGCAGTTTAAATACAAAGACCAACTAAAACTGGGAAACTAGACTAAATCTGTAGGTCCTCTGAATTAACGTTTCTTCAGCCCTGCCATTTGGTGATCTGTTCCTGTGTAAATTCAGTTCTGAATCTGATTTTCTGTCTGTCTCTCGACCAACTCCATTGAGTCAGATCCTGTGCCATTTCTGTGTGGTTTATGCATAAATAGTATTTTTATCTTCCAAAACCACACAAAAATTCTGAAGAATTTTGAGTGTCAGGATACAGAGAAAGGTTATGTATTTTAGAAGAGGTAACTGTATCACAAACTTGAATGGCTTGAACTCAGCAGACTGCATTTTTCCTGTATCAGCAAGGCTCTGAAGCTAAAAACAGTTGAATTTTGGCAGAGTTCTGCACCCACGTGGAGCAGTAGGATGTGGGGTTGTGGGTCCTGATTCAGCAAAACACAACTGAGCATATATCTAAGTGCTTTGCTGAATGAGAGCATTTATCAGTAAACATGAAAGTCTGGTCCTTTGATTAAAACTGACTCTGGATGATGCCAAAGGAATTCTAAGAAATATCAAGCCCATAATGCAGTACTTGAATTGGATAGATACAGGCAAATGGCAGCATTACTGACTGTCTCTGGAGGGAAGTACTCAACTGATGAAAAGTAGTTTTGCAGAAAATTTTATGGCATGGAATGGTGAATGGCATTAATCCTTGTCTTTCTAAGGAAATTTATTGAAGTTTTTTTAAAGAAAAACTTGTCTTTAACAAATTCTAAGCATCATATAATTATTTTATAAATACTGAGCTAAAAATAATTATTTTGTTTTCTGAAGGGAGTTGGGATTGTGTTTGTAGATCTTTTAATATCCTTTCTGTACTGTAGGCCTTTATTAACCCTTTCTTAGCTTCTCCATTTGTCATTTATCTTAAAAATAACACAAACTCTTGATCTCTTTAATTAAAAAAGAAAAACAAAAAGGGCATATTTACTTAACTAAATATGGTATTTTTGTCTTATCTGATAAAGGAGAGGTACAGAAGTTTTCTGAACTCAAGGGTCTATGGAGTTAAGTGGTAGATACTTTGGGGCATATCTAAAAAAAATTGTCTTCTAACTAATATGTATTTGCCTTTTTTTTTTTTTTTTTTTTTCTGTTATCAAAATGACCGCAGAGGTTGATATGTTGAACCTGCTTACCTTGCCTCTACAGAATGATAACTTTATTTTGTGCTTGTTTGGGTTTTTTTCTGCAAAATAATATAAATTCTGTCATGTGGACTAAGCAGGGCATGTACAAGAATCAAACATCATAGTTTTATCTGTTGCCACAGGAAAAATTAGGCTCCAAGGGCTGTAGCACCCCAAACCCAACATTCCTGAGTGTGATCTTAGGGTGTCTCAACAAGAAATGGAGCATCTGCTATTTAGAAAAAGAGTTGTTATTTTCACATGAAAAATGTATTGAGTTTCTGCAAGTTTTTTTCTTTTACAAGCTTTTTCCATTTTTCCACTGAAATATATTTGCATGAATCAACATTACTGTTTTACTACTGGTTACGTTACAGTGTAGAGAGAATATAGGGACCAGATATATGTGTCTTCAAAGAACAGAAATAATTTCATCCTCTGTAGGTAATGACAATAAAAGGAACTGAAGTCCCTCAGGCAGTAAGTCATAGGAGAGATGAATTTGGAGGGGAAAAAAAACATATTTAGCACAAAGACTCTGTGCCATGCTTCATTACCTGAAGGCATTGAGTTGGATTCCTCTTTAGTGTAAACTTGTTTTAAGTCAATGGAATTTCACCAAGGATAAATTTTGACCCCAGGTGACAAAAGCAAAGGTTTTTAATAATTTCATAAAGTGCAGCTGCTTCAAGCACAGTGTGCTTTTCTTCATATTTTTAAGTATACTTTATAAAAGATGGATGGTATTGTTCCCTTACTTGGCAGCTACTTCACTGTGAGACTTACTAATAGGCAGTTAATAAAAAAGGGATTTTACATGTCAGGGATGGAAAGAACTAAACTGAAAATGTTATTACACTCATTATTGGAAGCAGTGCATAGAAGAAGTAACAAATAAAGGAATTCAGGGCTAGACGATGGAAACATTTGTAAGGTTCATTGCTGATTTATCTCCTGAGCAAAAAGTTTACTTTCCTCTAGAACAGGTTTGGTGTTTTGGTGTTGGGTTTTTTTGTTGGTGTTGTTTTGTTTTTAAATTTTTAATGCATTTACTTAACACTTGGAGCCAAGAGTGGGTGAAGAGTTGATTTTGTGGCTATCTTCTTGTCCTCTTTTCTTTTTCTTCACTTCCTAGATCACCAAATTTGCTTTGTGTCTGGAAAGGATGGTTGATGCAATTTTTCTTTGAGTAAATAGAATTTTTCTTTATATTATTAATTTCCATTTAAATGGAGCAGTAAAACATATGTCCTACTAGAGGTTCTCCTCAAGCTATTTTGATTCAAGCTAAGTCAAGCTGACACCTTTTTCCTTCACAAGACTGTGTGCCTTTCAATAATATGTAATAATCAGTGAGCGTAAATGGCCATTTAGCATTACAATGTCATAGCGGTTCTCTAGGCTTCAGCAACAGTATGAAAGTGAGTAAAGGTGAAAAGGTTATTTGAAAATGTAGCTATTGCTTAAGTAGTTTAAAGTAGTTCCATTTGCACATTTGGAATTGCTTTAAGGAAATCTGTAGAAGATGAGAAACTTTTATATCAATGGCCACAGATTGTATATATTTGTGTGTGCGGTTTCTGTGTTTAGTCCAAATGGATGAGTCCAGGTTACTCTTGGGGAAACAATTGCTCTAAGGCATAAAACCTCCATGTGGCTCAGGGCACTGCTGGGCAGGTGTACTGCCCGCTCTGCTGTGTCTGAGGACCGTGGTGGAGTCTTCTCCTGCCTGTTGACTGACGTGCACTTTTCATACAGCCAGTGCACAGCTGCCCTGTGTGACTTGACATGTGGATGTTCATCCTGTGTGGTGACTAAATGTAAATGCCTGTGTCTGAAGAACCCTTGGGAGAGGGTGGAGTGAGTTACGGGCTGTCAAATCGATTCTTCCCAGCCGTGGCCTGTCCTCAGCCAGCTCCTCCAGGAGCAGGGACTCCTGGAACAGAGTGCAGCGATGGCTGGACTGCCAGCTGGACCAATTCTTCTTGCAGAGTCCCTGTTGGCCCAGTGGCCATAGGTGTATTAAATGCATAGGACAAAGTTATGAGCCTCAGCTTTTGACTGAAAGATGAAAGGCTTGTATCTGGATTAGTGACTTTCTCTGTGATCTTGCCACGAGTTATTTCATCTCTCAATCTTGGTCTCTTGATATGTAAAATAGATGCGTTCTGCCCCGTAGTCTTCCATCCAGGACTGTTTGAAGGGCTAACGCAATAGCTTTAAAGTACTCGGATCACATCAGTGCTAACTGCTAACTGCTGTTATCTCGTTAATTCTTCAAAACCTTATGCCCGCCTCCCCCCCCCACCCCCCTTCCCCCTGCCCCTTCTTTTTTGGAGGCATAAAAATAGCAAAAGGTTTTATTTAAAGGTCTGTCAGACTTTTTGCCTTCCTTGTTTGTGTTTAGATTAATGGATGCTGAACTGCACAAGTTCCTTGTGGTCTCGGATAAGGAACAAGATGGTTGAAGTTTTGGCAAGTCATAAATTAGTTATGATGTCCTGAGGAGTGTCTTAACTGGTGGAGCTGCTTCTCTTTTCTCTTTCTTCTCCTGCCATGCCAACCCTGATTTAAAAAAAAAACCAAACCACATCATTTTTACAGGAAGTAGAATCAGTCATACTCGAAGCAAGGGAGTGAGACACTTCCTTTACTGTAGGCAAAAGGATTTTCAGGTGAAATGTGACTCTTTTCTTGCATCATTAGAAGAAAACTTACAACAGCAGGTAGGACTACATTACATCTCATGCATAGTTTGAGCAACATGTTGCAAGTTTAATATGTGGCTCGTTTCTTGCAATAGGGCAGACTTCATCTTTGGAGATGATTTGTTAAACTATGTAATTTGTAGGAGTTGCCAGCTTTCTGCATTTTCTGCTTTGAAATGTTAGATCAGTCTGGCAAAATTTCCTTTTATAGCACTAATGAATTCAAAGCAGTAATTAATTGTTCTATGTGATATTTTCACCTTCAAGCTGAAAAAGTAATGGGTGTTTGGGAAAATTGGCAAGACAACTGTTCAGAGATTACCTTGGATATTACTTGCCTCAGTTGCTTTTTGGAACTAGGCCAGTAGTAGTTGTTTTTCTTGCTGAAATAGTGCTTGTGGCCATATTGTTAGTTGTATTCGCTTTCATTCTCCCAGTGCTAATGTTTGATCTCAGTGATAACATGTATCATCACAGATGGAAGTGAGAGAGCTAAAATATGCATCATAGGAAGGGCTCTGAGTTTTTTTAAAAGATTACAATTGCCTAAACTGTAACACCTAAGCAAATGCTTCTCCAGTGTCTCTTGTTAAAACACAAGCTGACTTTAGTAATAGCTTCTATAATAAGAAAAAAAAAATAATCATATAACTGAAGTGCACAGAATAAGGAATGCTTTATGCCAGTAGCAGAAAAATAAAAGCAATCTTAGAAAAGACCCTGTTCTGTTGCTTGTGAATTCTGTTGAAATCTCTATTTTTTGAAATTAGCAAAGTTAGGTTTTTTAAACAATTTCATGCCCAAAGTAAAACAATGTTTAAGATTCTCTGCGATGGTTGATTTTGAATAAAAGAATTTTAAAAAATGAAGTTGCTTAATTCCAGGTCTCTCTTACATTTACTGGATCTCAAAAGTACATTTGCAGTGAGAAGTGTATGAGTAAGTCAGCTCTTATGAATACCAGACTGAACTTCAACTTTATTGATATGATTCAGGAGAAAAGAATTCTAATGAAGCAGTTCTGAGTATTGAGCTGCTTTATGGTGTTGTTAAAATCTTCCTGTATGTGGAGAAAACCTAACCAGCTAATTCTTCTGTTTGTTTCAACATCACACGAGCACTACACAAAAGTATTCAACAAAAAAAAAGTCTAACACATTTCAAGTAAAGGTTGCTAACAAAGAACTCTCTTTTTTTTTTTTTTTTTTTTTTTTTTTTATCCCTGCCTCTAGGAGTCCTAGAATGTAGCTTCCCTCTTTCTCCAGAGAAATAATAATGCACTTAAGATGGTTTTATAGGTCAAGCATTCATGTATGTGTCTATGATTTGACAAGATTGCTCAAAGAAAAAGTAGAGTGAAATCAGGATTTATTAGGGAGGATTTCTGAGCAATGAATCAATGCTTTTTTGGCCTAGTGGACTGGATTAATTTAATTAGAGCAATAAAGATTTTTTGTTCTAGTTGACTGAACTAATTAAGTTGATTCAGTTCTGATACCTGTGTTTTCTCCTTGTTCCAGTTGCTTTCATTACATTTTTGAGAGGAGCAAGTCCAGTAGGAGTGTTGTGATTTTTCTAGAGTGCTCCTCAGTACAAGCTTGTATGCTGGTGTCCCAGTGCTCCCTGGTGGGGTCCCTTGCTGGAATGCTTCTCTGGGGATTCAGTTTGCTGCTTTGCAAGCTACAAGTCCCTGCAACTGGAAAGGGTTCTTGTCTAGACCGTAACATTTTGCAGAGTTGCTACATTTTCTGCCCTTTAATCCCATTCTAAACCAGTCAGTAGGTGTCTGATCCTGATATGGTCATATAACATTACATCTCTAGGACAATTTTATGGCAGAAAGTTTAGAGCAGTGTAGCACAAATCCTTCTTCCTTAATGGAATTAATCCTAGGGTTCATGTCCTGAAGTGGTAACAATACAGTTGTCCTGGTCTGAAGTCTTGATATTCCTCCTCCATTTGTGATACATGTGTGGGTTTGCTTTTTCTTCCTATCTACTTCTTGTTAGGTCCTCCACACTATTTTGATAAATAGGCAATGACTTGTACAGTTAGAGAGAGATTTAGTGGGAACCTGCTGTGCAAGGCCTGTAGTGCCCATGGAGGGACTCACGCTATTACACACTTCTAGTGGGATCCTGCAATGAATGTGATGCTCTCTGCTCCCCTCTTTCCTTGGGGGTACATTCTTCCTCCTGTGTCTAATTGTAACTGTCTGTATCCAAGACGTGTGTTAGTATGTTTTCTTAGTTAGGGTGATCTCATCACTAATAAGCATTTGATGCCTTTGTAATGCTCTTAATATATGCGTAGAGCAGCTGGCACAGACTTTTTAAACAACCATCCTTGTAATCTCCTGGATAATCTCAAAGAATGTTTAAATACAACAGTGCAGTCACATTGGAAGTTTTTAATATAAACATTTTTTTTTCATACAATGGCTTAACAAGGTATTGTGGGTTATATATGGGCTCTCTCTTTGCATTTATGGTGAATGAAAACTGCAGTCAACTGTCCTAGGTGGTGAACTAAACTGTTAATGGCAGTTAAAGAATTGGTGAATGAGAGTACGCTTCTGTGCTTTATTTCTGAATATATTTGATTTGATACTCTAGCCTTGTTATCCAGAGAAAAGGGCTTTTGTGCTCAACAAGAACTTTGTTCTTCCTTTCCAGCCAAGCTTGTGGCACTGGTAGTAGGGCTGAGAGTAGTGGGACTGCTGAACTGCTCAGCCTTGTTTCTTTCTTATTATAAGTCAGGTCTGTGTTGACCTTGCGGGGAGAGGTGCAGTGGGTGGGTGTCTGTTTATTCAGTTGTTTGTGTTCCATTAAAAAATATTGGTACCACTCTTCAGTTAATCAGTAGGTGGTGGTTTTTTTAAAGCAGGGATACAGTCAGGCTTACACTTAACCAAGTAACTTCTCTTGCAGTGTAATGTTAAGACTGTCTCTGCATTGTACGGCCAGTAAATTATCATGAATCTCATGAGACATTAGTAAAATAATGGGTGTTAACTTCATTGAGGGGAATGGAAGTTTAACCACTGGTCCACTGATAGGAAGAACAAGTTTCAGCCTGGCTCCTGTGTGCTTACGTGAGAGTTTTTGAAGTCCTAGAAGAGTGGTTGGTTTTCCATGCACCTTCATGATTGCTAGAGCAAACACAGGGACCCTTGAAGGTGGGTGGCAGGGGTAGTGGAGCCTCCATATTTTGCAGCAGCTCATGTTTGTACTAGATCAAAACTGAATTTCCTCTTACAGAAGTAGAGTATCAAAGTATTGTTCAAGTATTTTGAGTAACTTGATCTGTGATTCACCTGGTGGCAGTTAGACATCAACCACCAAGTAAAACATATACTGTCAGAATTGGAGCATATGGCAACAAAACGATTTGATTTAATGGCATAGCTACACCTCCTTACCCAAAAGTACGCTATAAGCTGATAGAAATGCTTTGTTCATGTAACTGATGTAACTGTACCCATAAGAAGGATTTGCCAACTTAGAGTTTCCAACAGTGATATACAATACATTATGGAAAGGAAATGCACCATTGTACAATGCAATGTTGAAACTTGCATTATGTTCCTATTAAAATTATTAAATAAATGAGAAGCAGCGGTCCTTGTCAGGACTCTGAGCTGGAACCCTTCACGGCCAGTGTGTTATGCTACAGTGCTAGCAAGTGAAAGCCTGAAACATCTGAGCATATCTAAACCCTACCAAACAATATGCAAAAAAACCTTATGGTGACTTAACTGTGCCCTGTATTAGGTTATTTGCTTGTTTTTTATTAAAACGCTATTTATTTAATATGCAACTTTTGTCAGCTGGGAAAGACACCTAACTCTTGTTTTTTGCACCAGATCAAAACCTGATGTTACCCCCTAATTATGGATATGTTGAAATGGGTCATTTGAATGCTATTTTCTTCTACAGAAATAATAGTAATAATTTAAAAAAATCTAGGTATGTGAGATGCATAGCAGTGGCCACCTTCAGACTTATAAATTCCAGCAAACCAGATTTTACTGTACAAACTGCCACCACCAAGTGCTGACTCAGTGATAGCTTTTACGTGTACCTCTAATGTTTAGCAGGAAGATATATTACTCATTTTATTTAATGCCCTTTCTGGAGGACTGTTTCAAAGCTTGCAAAGCATGTATGAGGCCCCACAGACTGCTGACTCTACTGCAAAGTTATTTTACATCTAGTAAGTTGCAGGATATGGTGACTCTTTTCTAAATAACACTATCCTTAACTTTGTTTTCAAGTACAATCAGTAATGCTGTTCTAAGTGTTGCCAAGTCACTCTGAAAGTCTCACTGTAAGGTGTCTCACTGTAAGGTTTCTCATGGCTCACCCCATACGTAGGGCTGGGCTGTTGGTTTGTCTTTTTGTTGGAAGGGAAAAGCCACCCTGCTCACCGAGGTATCTGCTTCCAGTTAAGTCACATGGCAAGAAAGCTTCTGTGATCTTGCAGCATGAACATCCTCAGGCTTTTAGATCTAGTTAATATTTTTGCGGTTAGTTTTTACAAAATCTACCTGCATTTTTTTTTTTTTTTCTGAAGACTTGTTTGTTTGATTGTTCAAGAAGGAGCATCTAGAATTTTTGTGGACTGGAAAAGAGAATGACTTCTACTCCATCGCTGGCAGTTGGGTTCCCTTTGTGAGTCCCTGCTGTCTGTAGTGTCAAGGGGGCTCCTGCTGTCTTCAGGCAAGCCCTTAAATGGGAGTTGAACCCTTGCCATACAGGATTTAGGCACCTGTGGGGTCTCTGCAAGGGATGTACTTCAGATGTGCGTGTGAACATTTTATGTTTTTGTGAAACCTGAATTGGCTTTGAGGTTCCCTGAGACTTTTTTTCTGGGCAGCAGTGATACTAAGACACAAGCCTTATAAAGGCTGTGTTAGCATTGGGCACAAATGACTTATTTCCTGAGTTAAAACTCCTTTCCCCAACTTCCCTTTAAAAAAAAAAAAAAAAGCAAAAGTCAATAAAAGATTATTTGAGGAGAAGAGCCATTGTGATTTCGTATGGAGGCCATCTCAGTTCTCCTTTTATATCTGATGCTCGCTTGGGAGTATATGCTGTACTCATGTCCTGGGCTTGAATTGTTTTCAACTTATTAATAGTTTTGAAAATGCATTTAACAGTTAACTGCCAATGTGCATGCTCTTTTTGGTTACAGCTAACAAGCAGATGGTCAGTACATTAACAAAATGTGGACTCGGTTAACTCTTGTGGAACCACATCTCTGAATTTCTTCAAATGCTCTTGTCAGAACTATATGGGGAGAAATCTGGTAGGATAAAACAAAGGGCACATGCTTAATAAGGGAAGGAATGATCAGAAGGAAGTCAAGGAAGAGAAAATTTTTTTGTATTTTGAAAGGGAAGAAGGAGTGCAATGACCAGGGTGTGAGTTGTTTCCTAGATAGAAACAAGATGAGTGAGTGGTAGCATTTAGTAAGAAACTCCTTAAACAAAACTTTACCTCAAGGGAAATGGAAAGAGAGGCATTAGTTAGTAATTCATTTAAGAGCTGTGGCTGATATTGCAGATAGCCTTTTGAGAGATATTTCTTAAGTGAGCAGTTTTACTTGTTCATTGAGAATTATTTTGTTCTGGTGTGGGGTTTGTTTAATTTCTGGTGGAGGTCTGGAGGGCAGAGAAGAGACTCAAGGGTACTAGTTAGTGTTTTATTTTACAATAGAATTTATATTCTTTTATGGTTACTTTAACAGTTTTGAAAATCTTACTACTGGAGTCATTCTGTCAAAATCTACATTTTGGATAATTGAAATCATGCCTGTCCTGTGATGAGCCTTTCTCCCTTCAATGAAGAAGAGGCGCAAGTATAGGATATATACGGCCAAATCTTTTTACATGTGGCTGCCATCTGCGTGAGCTAAATTACTCCCTATGAATCAGGCGTACAATATGCATGCTCTCTGTTCTGTATAAAGATCTGCTCCCAAGTTGTTTAGAGTCATCCTTTCTCACTCTCCATTTAGTCCTTTCTCTGGCAAATCTCCCATGGACCTCATCTGGATTCTTGCCTGATTAAGGACTAAGAGCTTGACCCTGTGAGATAATAAAAAACCCAGCATCCCCACAAGAATCTACACATTTCAATGGGAGTTGAAGGCGGTATGTGCTGCTAAAGCATTCAGCATGTATGCTGGGTTTAAGGTAATGATTTCAGGATTTGGCTGTGTTACAATATACATACTTGCTGGCCCTAACTTGATTAAGCTGCAAGTATATTACCATGATTTGAATCCTCTATGGAAAGGAAAACATATGGTCTCTCTGTGGATTTTGTGGCTTATTTAGAATGAATTTTCATTTTTTGCATGTGTATATTGAGATGTCCCTCACCAGAAAATTCCAGTTTATTGGTACTCGTATTCTTTCGGAGCTGTTTTCCTAAAAGCAGGGAACCAAGAGAGCAGATTCCTTTGGGAGGTGGAGGCCATGAAATTGTAAAGATCTAGGAAGGGTTATAACTTTGACTCTTATTGCACACAGCCTTCCAAAATGATTCACTGTTTCCTTAAAAGATTCTGGTATCTCCAAGTTCTTGTTAAAAACAAAGAATCACAAAGCTAGTTATCACATCACAGAAGAAAACACATTACAGAATTAGGCCATATAATGAGATAATGAGCACGGTTGGGTAGTGACCTTCAGCTGTTTGTGTGGATAATGCCCTTTAGACTCTCTTTGTTTTAAGAGTGAACTACCCAAAACCAAGGCTTCTCGTTTAAAAAAGAAAAACAGAACTCCCACAGAATCTCACCATTTAGAAGGGAGAAAGAAGTATTGAAATTCTCACACAATCCCCAGATTAGCTTTTAATTAAAAAACAGGTAAGTATTATGCAGTTTAACTTGCAAATAATTTTTGATGTTAGCAAAATGTTGTTCTTTAATGTTGTAATACTGCTTATGGATTTATCTCTGAATGCTACTGTGCCTAGGCATAAGGAGGAGCCTGAAACTCAATTTTAGGTTGAAGGGATAACCCTTAAAAAACAAGTTTCTTGAGTTGAAGGCTACAGCATGGCTACAGGATGCCTGCCAAGAAAAATCACTTTCTATTGAAAAGCAAACTACAAACATAGGTAGTATTTAATTAAAGCAACATTTGTTGAAAACGTAGATGTATTTGTCACTTAAAGAACTAGGTAGCTTTTTGGTGGTAAAGCTCTTTCAGTCTTTCAAGGCAGGCATTTCCGTTTTTATAAAAGCATTTTTTGGTGCATATCATCTCTTTTTTTCCCTATAATTGGCTCCATACAGGGTTCATGGAGCTGGGTTACACTGTGATTGGACACATGGTTGTATCTGGTCAAACAAGATAATACTTGTGTTAAAACATGTCATACTTGTTATCTTCCTGCAACATGGACTTCTGTAGTGATGACCTAGTGACACATAGTGTTTATGCAGATAGAAATAGTGGAACTTGGATGCTTATAAATCAACCTCCATGGATATCCTTTTGCTAAGGCCCAAGTGATGCCTGACCCAAAGAGATTATCATGGAAAAAGGTATGAAACAAAGACTGGCAAAGGCATTCTTGAACATGCAGCAGGGTGTACAAGATGATGGTACCAACCAATTTAACTTGTTCATTTAACTTTTATTGTAGAGGCTTAAGGAATTAAATATGGGGTTTGACTGAGAAGAGAAGTGAGAAGCTGCGGAAAGAAAAAGTAGAAGGCAAAGACTGTGAAGGAAAAAAATGGAGGAAATAAAGCATAATTTCTGTTATCAAATCTATATTGTACAGTTCATGGATATCACTGATACATGGGAGGAACAGGAAGGAGGAAGCATAAGGGCTTGCCCCTCACCTGTAAATGCCTTTTGTTGTCTTCAGCTGGGGAAGTCCTTGGTGTCCCTCAGCCTGTGAGGAAAGGAGCTGGTAGGGTGCAGTGCCTGGAAGAGGAGGGAGCATGTGCCTTCATGCCCTGTTTCTCCTGGCAACTGGTACAAAATAATCTTTCCAGTCCCAATTTTTTTAAAATAATTCTGAGATTTTAATTTCAGTAGAGTTTGTGAGCCTCTGTCATTTCCCATTTATGGCTGGTATTGGGTTTTATGGCTGGACTAGTATGTTCAGGGGAGTGGAAGATAGGCAGGGCATGCGATGTACACTGTACAGTGGCACTCTGGCCAGGTGTTATATGATTACATACTCCCACTGTCAGTTTCTCTTCCATTAAGTGTGTTTAACAATATGCTTTTTTTTTTTTTTAAAAAAAGGAAGATGTAAATAATAGTTAAGTGGTGTTTTTCAAGTAAAGCATTCAAAGAGAACATGCTGTCTTAGGTAAATAGGGTTAATTTGAAATCTCATTTAAAAGCCACCAAGTTATTTGCCTAAGGACAAGTTAATTTTTTCAACTCTAGATTTCTTTTCCCTATAAATCAGTGGCAGTAATGTTAACAGGTTATAAAAGGGAAAATATAGCCATGGAGTCACATTAGTGAAAAACATTTATCTAGAGTGCTAAGCTGCCCTTTAAATAATAGTTATGTCTTTAGGAAAGCTACGTCTGTTTTGCTGCGTCCGAGCATTTCAAAAGTCTCAGATCCTCAACTCCTTGAAAATATTCTGAAAAATATTTGTCTAGGTGTATAGGTGGATCTGGCATTTCTGGTTTAGGTCATCTTGCTTTGAGATAACTTCCCTGTGATGATGGCAACACTGAGCTGTGGTGGAATGGCCTGTGGACTAGTGGAGGGCTGGCTGGATGTTTTTCACACTTCAGTATTTGCTTAACCACTGAGTTTAATATGTAACATCACACTTTAAACAGAGTATTTTCGGAGTGTGGTGTAAGCACTGATCTTGCTAATGTTCAGGTATTGTTTCTGTTGTTTCTGGTCAGCCTTTTGGTGTGGAGGTTCAAAACAGGGATTTCTTAGGCCACTTGACCTCTGCACTTTTATTCCAATCATCCTGTTGAGTCAGCCTTATCAAGAGGACAGAGTTCAATTTCTTCCAGTTTTGGGAGGAAAAACCAGACGGTTTCTGCTTTTCATAGCTATAATCCAAAAGCAGTTGGTTTGAAGAGCAGATCTATCTAATTGTCTGAATATTAATAGTTTTATAGAAGCAGCAGTAGAACATGATAAAAAAAACATACACTTGATCTAGACAGCAAACAAACCTCTGGATGTTATTGATGAGAAGATGTTGTTGTGTTTTGTTTTTTTTTTTTTCTTCTTAAAAAAAGCCCTTTTATGGTTGAAGACCATAGATACAGCTGTTTATGATTAGATGGTTTCAGAGCTGGTCTGAATCAGAGGTGCTTTTCCTCCTATAGACAGTTTTCTTCTCCTTTGAGGCAACAAACTGTTATCAAGTCATCCTGCACAATAAAAGCCAATAATGGAAAGGGATTTGAATTTTGTCATTCAAATTCTGTGTTGATGTTTCAGACTTTCTGGTTCCCAGCTCTGTGTATGGTGGATATGACTGATAGTGTCTCTGTAGTGGAGAGGCTAGTGACTTTAATACAGGTACCTGGTAGCAGGGGGTAATTTTGGCATAACCCAAACAGCCAGCTAGGCAGAATGGTTACAGACATTGAAATACGTGCAATTCCCAGAAACAACATGTTTTAATCTGACTTTGAGCTACTTTTGACCACTTGGGCCTTTACCTGTGTTTTAAGATTCAATCTCTGTAAATGTAGCTGGCCTCTTGAGTTAGATGTTTCCCAGCTGCAGCAGGCTACCCAAAACTATCAGAAAATAGTCTACTCTTTCCTTTTTCACCATGTTGTCTCTTTTTGCCTGGAAGCTTCTTCTGGACAGAATAACAGGAGTTTGGCTGTTTGTTCAAGACTTTCTGGGATCTAGGAGCTTGGTTAAAGGTACTGTTACTGATCTGGAATTGCTTCCAGGTGTTTGGAAGTCCTGGACAAATGGCTGCAGTGCATGGACATACTGGATACAGGTGCTGCATTGCTGTATAGCCACCCAGAGTCTCCCCGTGATGGGCACCCTGAATTGGAATGAAAATCCTTCTGTTTTTGAAGGAAAAGATTGAACATTGCAGATCATAATTTTCAGGGGTTTGTTCTGGGGTTTTTTTGTGTTAGTACCTGACAAATGGTCACTCCTCTTTATATTGGAAAAAGTTCAGTGAGTGCAGGGCGAGACAGCATTTCACACTGATTCATAAAGCGTTTATCCCAAACTCTACTATGGCAGGGCATTTGTGTACAAGCAACCTTTTCTGCCATGGCAGAAGACTTTAACTTTTAATATTGACCCTTCCTATATCCTTGTAAATTTATCCCTGGATATACTGTTATATTTTAGAAAATCACCCCATTTCATTAGTTATGTAGGTGAAGCTGTGTGTGGTGTGATAGTTATTTTAGGCCTTCAGATAGTATGGTGAGCTGCAAGGTGAATGTGTAGAGAAACTGCCAGCAAAATAAGAGATGTGCAATAGTTTTTAAATCTGTAGCATCTTTTAAACATACATTTTGTCCCATAAAAAGATGACATAACAGTAGCCTGGGATAATTATAAGAATCTGTAAACCAAACACTGTTTACTCAGTATCTGTTTAATCAAAACAGTAAATAAAACTTCCCAATCCTCATTTTCAGGTGTTTTTGTTGGGGTTTTTTTAATAGCATTTCCCCCTCCTCTTACCCTCCCCTGAAAGCTAGAGGTAGGTCTAACTTGGACCAAGAGCTGCTCTGGTGAAAACATTTGACAACTCCTTCAGTCTCCTTGAAAAATGATTCTCTGTGGATAAAAAGCATTAGGTTAATTCAACAAGAGTAAGTAACTTCATGGTATCTGAAGGACTGTGCCATGGGATCCCAAATATATAAATGAATTGAGGCTACAGTATATCCATTTAATAAATTTAATAATTTAATAAATTATTAAAACCACTCAAACTTTAGACTTCTCCCATGTTGGGTCTAATACTGCTACATCTAAGACGATCTTTGCAATGTAGCTGTAAATGCAGTTTCCAGAAGCTTAACACAGAAAGTGAAGATGGGAAGGAGGGGGGTGTGCTGAAATGTCATTTGATTACCACTTAAAAAGGAGGTAGCCCCAGTCTTGCCTTCCATCTGAGGTATTAATAGCAGGCTTATGGGATTGCTGGTTAGGGAAGTCATTTTAAGAGACCTTGTGTCATGACTGCAATGTCCTGTCATTGTAAGTGGTGACTTCATTAATGCCGAGGAAAGTAAATGAAATTGCTTCAGGAAAAGCTTTTATGTTCAAAAACAACAGTCTTCTGTGTGCTCTTCAAAAGTATAATACCTTTATATGACTTAAGTGTGATTGATCTCATTTCCACTGATTTTTTTGTCAACATATAGGTCAAATAGTTCTGGAGAATGTGTGTGTGTGTATATTTACATATGCACATATATACATGGAACTTAGGGAGGTCTTTTATGAAGCCTTTTTGGTAATCAGAGCAGTTGTTAAGCTGTGATTATTTGTGTTCTCCACCATGGAAAGATTTAGTCAAAGTGAAAACGTATGAGGGGCTTTTGAAAGTGGTAGTTTGTGTCACTGTTTTGCTGATCGTGGACTAGAGGGAAAATGTATTTGCACAGTCAGCACATTTCCTAAAATCAGCAGTATCTCTTTCTAGGAAGGTCTCTTCACATTCAGTCTGTGATTTCATGAGCACAATCAAGTCTGATGGCTCCCTGCTGCCCACAGTGGGGACAGGGGTGCAGGTTACCCCACTGCCCTTGGTGGGAGCTAGCCTAGGTGCTCCTCAAGGCTTCTTCCCTGCCACTCAGTACACCAAAGACCAACAGAAACCTGCTTAGTCTCTTTATTACTGGGTTAGTTTCCTGTCATGTTAGTGAGTTGAATCAGCTCCTGGGGAAGGCAGTTCTGACGAGCATCAAAATAGGCATAAGGTAGCTGGGAAGTGTTGGTGGGAAGAAGAGTGGTGGAGGGAATGAGACACCCTGGCTTTGGCTGTGGTAAGATGCTGAATGATTCATCTTGTCTCGTAAACCTGCAGCACTAAGTTTCAGTGGTTTTTCATTCCTCGGCCTGTAGAATTAGCTGATCATGTATAGGTTTGTCAAACCTGCCATCCCAGAATAGCCGTGCCCTAGATGCCAGTCACAGCATTTGTCACCAGCCAGCCAGCCATCCGGTGCCTGGGGCCTGCCCTGCACCTGGGCTGGTGCTGCCTAGCAAGCTTCAGATAACATCCCGGCACCAAGTCACAGTGCCCAGGCACTGCCTTGGCTTGGGGCTTCATCCCAGTGTGTGGCCCAACTGCTGCACATCCCCACTCATCTGCTTGTGCCATTCCCTGGCATAAGGGCTCCCATCTCCTGGACATGAAGCAATGCTGCAATTTCTGCAGACAGAGTTTAACTTGTTCCAGTGGTTGTCCTATGATTTTTCACCTCAGAGGATGGTCTACTTTAATAGACTGAGGTTTTTTCAATCTCAAGTACAAATTGAGAGTAGATATAAAGGGGGGAGACTGTAATTGTATAGTGTGTGCGAAATCTAAATTCCTTGATTTTTCACTACTAAAATTGTGTGAGGGACATCCTCTGAGAGGATTTATGTTTGGTTTTTCTATGTACTTCTGAATATGCTGAGCCAAGTCCTTACTGGTTGATGGCTCTAGGAATATTCATAGTTTTGCTGAGCTACATAAGCCATCATGGCTACAGTCAGCCAACACTGATTGTGCTTAGATGGCTTAAAAACGATGGTTATGGGAATTAGCTCGCAATGGTAAACTGCATGGGTAATGCCTGTTACCACGACAACTTAAAGACAGTTCGTATCTCTGCTGTGGTGATGCTTCTGTTTTAAACAGAAAATCCAGGTGCAAGTTTCAGTAGGCCTTGCTTTTTTATTTTGCAATTACTTACCTGCCTTGAGGATTAAAGTAATTTTGCAGCTGACCTTGTCACACAGCAGGGAATCCAATATCTGGTAATAAGTATTTAAAATAATGTTTTAAAGATCTTAGCATGTGGACTTTAGAAGACTCTTTTTTTGTCTTATTGTGCAATGTGTCATTTGACACTGTTTATAAAACATGGGCAGATGCTTGTGGATCTGTATTAACATATAAAGTTTATTGTTTAGCTTAAGATAATCAGTCTATATGGGATTTATAGTATAATGTATATCTTTACCAAGGAGCTTGAAAGCTAACATGATAAAGGATTTTTTTATTATTTTAAACAAAAATCTCACCATGGGAGAGATTTTTGAGAAATAATTGGCATATATGGAAATAGTGAAGAAAAATGCTTTTTAAAAGCCTAAATTAGGTTAGCTGCTCACATTACTCTAGAATATGTCTGCATACATTTTCTTTGCTCCCCAAATTTTTCCTGTATTTTTTGATTTTTGGTGTACTATTACTTTAAGTGAAATAGAGGGGAAATTTTTCAGCTGGAATAAAGAGCGACTTTGGGTGATCATTTTGTGCTTAAATGAAAAGCAGGGGGAAAGGTATTCAAGTAAAAATTTTTCAAGTTGCATTCTTGAAAAACTTGATGGCAGGTGGGATGCACTGTATTTGGGCAGTCCATGGCCTGCTAGACATTGTGCTAATTTCTGTCTCTTTGCTTAACACCAAATGTGCCTAGAGTTCTCCAAATATTTTATCTTTGCTTGCTTGGTGAAACTTTTTTTTTTATTGTTGGTGCTGACTGAAGGCTGTTCTGATTGATTTCTGTTCATAATGACTCAGAAGTGTGGAGTTTTTTTGTCTTCTGCTGCAATATCTAGGTGTGTAGTCAACCCTCAGAATTTTTCAAGAACAGCCATGCACCTTATCCGTCAGACTTTTTAACTGAATTTGGTGTACAGACCGCATATGAGCAGCTGAGCCATCAGTGACCTGTGGATGGCAGTTCTAGGACCATTCCTCTGTTATGCTTATAGCCCTCATTGGAGATTCAGCTGTGTCTTGAGCTATCTCCAGCACCAGCCCATTCAAGCCAACTTGTCTGAGGTACCTTGATGAACTTGGAAAAACATTTGCCAGCATTTAGCTTTATGGCTTTTAAATAGGGGAGTGTGGACAATGTTCCCCTGTCCAAGGCGATGCAGTCCTTGAGTTCAGGACAGAGCAAGGACTTCTATAAGCATTCCTCAGCACTGGGTACAACCTGGTGTTTCCTCCTCTCTTTTAGGCACAGAGCCTTGAACAATTTTGGGCACAAACCAGATAATAAAATTCACAAGTCGAAAGAGAAAACATGTAGCTGGACATAATCCAGAATTTATTTCCTTGCTGATCCTGCAACAGAGACTCAACAGAGTTGGTTAACTGAGTGGGGACTGAGGAAGAGTACAGTAGTTTCTGCCTTTCTTTTCTTTCTTTTTTTGTATAATTTTTTTTACATTTTTCAAGACAAGACTGAAACTTTAAGTGTTTTGAGGAGGAAAGATTTATTTTGCTTAAGCACTTGACACAGATCAGTTTTCAAGGTTTGTGCAGTGAGACGTTTAGTGATAGTGAACTCATCCTTAAAGGGTCAGTTACAGGAATTCAGCCTTCAATTGAACTTGTAATCTTGTTATTTTTAATTAGGAAAGGGCTGGTACTCTTTCAGTTATGTACATATCTTCCCCCAAGACTGTTTCCTTCCTATTTTTACTCTATGTAGGCTTTTGCTGCTTCTGAGGTCCACTGCATTTGATGGGACGAAGGCAAGCAATTGCCAACTGCCGCAGCAGGAAGCCCGAGTAACAGAGAAACATGCCTTCATTTTATGAAGGGGTCTGACCACTGATCAGCATTTTCAATATGTTTGCAGCTGAGGAGGTGGGAAAGGCAGCCCCAGCATGTCCTGGTCTGGCTGGCAGCATGCAAATTGCATATTTCAAAGCCACTGCTCTTGCTCTGACTCCGCAGCCAGCAGCATGTTTATCAGATCTTTCTGACATTCAGCACTGAGCAGATGTTCCCTTTTTTAGTAGAAAGTGATGTTCCTGACATGCTAGCTGAGATTAGGGAGGGGAAGGCTTATAAAATTTCATGCTTGAGTGAAGCACCTGTATGTCAGCACAGAAGGGCTTCTGACAGGCAAAACCAAGTTGGGGGGGGAACCAAACCCCAAACCAAAAAGCCCTCTCCATCTGCTTTTCACTGAATGTGTGGTGTTGCAAGCAGGGTCCACATGCTTTGGTACAGGCCAAAGATTAGAGGTGGTGACTGCTAGCTGGTTCTTCAGATGCATTAGACACAAATGGGAAATCTCCCATGTGCCCCTAGGGGCAGTGGCAAAGCTAAAGCAGAAGATGACTGCACGCAAGTTGCTGTTGAGCTGAAAGCTGCACTATCTGGTACTCTGCATCTCTGTGGCTGTCAAAAAGAAGGTATCTTTGAAAGGAAATCACCTCTCTCTCTCCAGATGTGCATCCATCCATGTGCACCAACATCCAGAATTCATTATTTCCTCTCTGAAGACCAAAAAATGACCTGCCAATAATCCAAATGACAGATAAAAGCAACACATCTTATTGAAAGAAGAGCCCTTTGTATGTAGGTGTAATGAATGACAAGTGCTGGTGAAGCTGAGTGGACTGTGTAGGAACTGTTTAATGAAATAATAAGGGTTGGATAGAAAAGAAAACAAATCACAGGGAAATTTAGGAGAGTTGTGGAAAGGAGCGCATAGAGAAAAAAAAAAGGTACAGACAGAGCCCCTGTAAGTTCAATGTGTCTATGTATGTGAAGAAACGGAAGCAATTTGGGCCCAGATAAAAGAAATTAAATAAAAAAGAAAACTTTGTCTATGCTTTTGTTATGAGCTTGGATGACCTATCAAAAATGATGTTAAATGTTCTGAATTAAAGGAAAATCTGTTAATGGTTTGTAGAAGTCTGTAATACTGTAACCGTTTAGAACTGCTTGTTGGGTGTCTAATAGTTTCAGTAACAGCAATTATCAAATTTTCTAAATTGGAAGAGTAGCTATCAGCTCTATGGTTGGTAGGCACCTTTAATCTCTCCTGATGTCCTTGAGGTTGCTCTCATTAGCCATCAGATAAGACTTTGGATATAAACTCTTTTCACTGCCTGATAGTGCCCCTTGGACAACCAATATAGCACCATGTATTTTTAGGCAAAAGATGGCTGTGTATGTAGCTCCAAATGGAGTCAGTGGGGATCAAGAATGTAACAGCTACTTGTGTTTCTGAAAAACTGCTATAAGATTTTTTTTATTTTTAAATCATTCTGAACTGAACTTTGAGAAAGAAAAACAAACAAATGACAACAAAATCCACCTAAACCAAAAATCCTACCCCTGTCCCCAGTCTAATGAATATGCTCTATAATGTTACTATTACTGTGTATTTTGGTACTTTTATCTATACCTATTGATGCTGCCTGAGATGGGATACCAACATTTCTTGTGTTGGTTCAAAAATCGCTAGAATTTGTATCAGCACTTTCAAGAGTAGCCATGAGTATCCAAAGAACTGAAGTAAACATTTGCAATTTAAATAGGTAAATTTTGCTGAGAGAGACTCAGAAGACTTGTTTTCTTAGATAAGCATAGACTGCTGAGGCCTGATCTATGTTTACACGTGTGTTTTTGTGCATGCTCTTTGATGATGCATGAATTCTTGTGTGGCTGATTGTGAAAGTAAGTATGGTTCTCTCTCTTTGCCTCATGAAAATGACTTTGTGAAGTCTGGAATTTCCTGCTCTGTCATCTTTAATTTACTCATTTTCAGGAATACAGTAACAGCAGTAGTGTAGGTAGGATGGTTTGAGGAGTTTCAATGCTGATTTATTAAAAATACAATGGTTTTGAAACCTGTTTTAGTTATTTTTACTCTATGTAGGCATTTAATTTTTACAGGCTTTTTTTTTCCCTTTTGGCCCCAATACAGAGCTCTCATGTAAACTGAGCAGAATGCTTCCTGTCGTTGTCTGATAAAAAGTGCACTTCCATTCATTGTTTCCATGCAACTTCCTATCCTTTCTACGGTAAAGAGGGATAAATCTGAGACAATTTATGGACTATCTCTGGGGAAAAGAGACTTTCACAACAAAAAGTTTGAATGTTGTTTGGAATAATGAACAAGGGATGTTAGAAATAATTTGTGTTTTGTTCACTTCTTCCTCTTTGTACAATCACGGTGCTGAAGACAACTTCACCCATTAACAATGATGAAAACTGAATGCTACATTTGGTTCTTACATTAAGGCTGTTAAGGCACAATGATTACTTGCATTTTAAGTACTGCTTGTTATCTGACATAATTCTGTATCTTTTACAGTCTTGATACAAATTTCTGATGGAAGTGAGGCATTTCTGAACTACAGCCATGTCTGTGGGGGGGAAGCTCTCAGTCTGGTAATATTTGCCACTGTTTAAAAAAGGATAGGTGCTCCATGGGATTTATGCAAGAGGATCACCTATGTTTGAATTTTAGACCAATTGCTGGAAACTTGTCTGTTTTCTACTACTTGAGGATAACAACAGGAAGAACAGCAACCTTTTCTGAAACATTGATGGACTACTTTGTTTTCAGTTCTTTGACATGGAAAACAGAAATTGTGCTTTCTGGGTTTATTTAAATGAAAGTCAATACATTCATGCTGTTCTGTTTATACAGATTAAAAAGATGCTCTTATGTTAGTGGAGTGTTTTCCAAATACTCACTTGGGAGAAGGGATGGGGAGAGAGCATGGATGAGTGTACACATTTAGGCATGGAAAAATACTAGAGAAGAGTTCCTGTAAACAGCGTTTTCTGCAAACCTCGAAAGAAGGTAGGGCTCTGACAGTACTGGTCAGAAAGAAGTACAGCAGAGTTTACATAGAATGTAGCTCTGTGGTGCAGTATATCTGCTTTGAAAGACTTCTTTGTTTTCCAGGTACAAATGTTTGTTTTCTAAGATTATGCCTCATGTGTAGCAATGTCTTAAAATTGTGTTCAGCCGATGTCAAACCAAACAGGTTTTTCATTCATTGCCTTTTCTGTTTAATTAGTTCAATAGGTGTATAAACAAGACATCTGGAGTTTCTTTTGTTAAACGAGATACTGATTGACATTGCCTAGCTTTTGTGTTGCTTGCTCAGGTGTTGATATGAGTTTTGCTGTATAATGAGTGAATTTGACTCTGTCGATTTACATTTTTTCATAAGATGGATAGTTTAGGTATAATTCATCATTTCTAAGTAGAAGTACGTTGCTACAGAAGTTGAGTTTTATTTGATAGTTAACTTTTCCAATTGAACTCGCATCAATTTTATGTCCTGGTAAGGACAAAACATCAATACAAGCTTATTTTTAAGAAACAGGAAGAAAGCATTTCAGCTTTCAAAGTGTGCTTTGAATTTTTTCCCACATGGAAAAAAATGTGAGATTTGTGCAGGCAACACTTGAGGTTAGATCATCTCTGCTGAACAGATAAGCCTCATGCTTTTACCAGTGGCTAGAAGCAGTGGGAATGGATATTTTGCAACACATCCTCCAGAGAAGATTATTTTGCATAGAAGGAGAAACCAGCATCAGGAGTTTGTACCAAACGTGACAGCAACCCAAAAAAGGTATGGCACATGTCATCTGTAGGTCTGAATGATTCCCGGTGGGCAGGCAGGTACTAGATAGACTTTATGCATACGAGAAATGTCTAGAAATACTGCAGAAAATAGAGAATCAAAATACATTGCAGATTAAGTGTAATCTAATATATTAAAACATCTGAATAGTTTGGCCCATACGTGGAGTAAGTCTGGGCAGAGTTGATGATAGTGGAATGGGAATTAATTGGGGGCTGGTAGTTAGAGATTGAGAGCACATAGAGGAAGGGTCTGATTGCACGTAGCATTAACAGTAGAAACCAGTGTAAAGGTGAAGTATGTAGGCTAATGCATAGTTTCAGAGGATAGGGGTTTTTTTCTTGGAGAAAGGGGTAAGGAGCAGGGAAGGTGTCATGAAGTGGAGTTGCTGAAGATTAGTGGTCTTCAAGCACTGGAATGGGGAATCTCTGCTGTGTTTTTGAATAAGCACGTTTTTAGTTAGTACAGCTTGTATGTTTTAACTCCTTCTACAACTAAATCTTGCTATCTCTACTGAATATTTCTTGAGGATATATTTTTCTTCTTCTCTGAGATTTTAGGTGTGTTGGTTGGTTGGTTTGGTTTTTCAAAATAGCCAAAATCAGTCCATATCCGTGAATCTTTTCCCCTGTAATTTTAAACCTCTCCCCCTTGCCCCTATGGTAATTCAGTCAAAAGTTGTTCCACCATGAAAAATACTCTTTTCTTGCTGACAAAAAGCCTGTGCTAGATGTGGCAGTAAAAAACTGCCTGAAAATTAAGGATTTCAAGGGAAACTTACCAAGCCCAGTGTATAACAGCTATGCTGTGTTTGTGTTTTCAGTACAATTCTTCTGTCTCCTTTTTTCATATGCCCCCACTTGATTTTTTGTGCGTGCCATTTTCTCATGGACTTTTTTGCTCCTTCTGTCCATTTCTGCCGAAGCCCTAAAATGTATTCAAGGGCTTTCAAGAACATTTACTCAATTTCAGTCCTGCTTCTGTTGCAGTTCACAAGGGGTCTGCTGTTCCTTCTGCTAAAGTAAAATCTGCTCTAAATTCAGTGATACCGGTCAGTGGTTATGTTGCAGTGATTGAACAAACTCTCATCAGCGTTACTCAACATATGTGGAAAATGTGAGCTTTAAACAAGTTTTAAAATATTTTTCCTGGGCTATTCCTAGTTCATGTAAATAGTCTTTTTAAAGGGAGATATCAGCTGCATTTCAACGCAGTCCATAGTTGCATGAGAAAAGGCTTATAAGACCTAATATGTAGTAACAATAATAGAATAAGTACATAAGTGTTGGGACATACTATAAAAATGCCAAACTTTTTTCTTTTTTCCTGGTATCAGGTAAACTAATAAAAATGAAAAAGAGGAGAGAATATCCAAATTAGAATGGAATTTATTTAATACTGTAAGCTTATTTCTTTTTTCTCATTCCCCAACCCTGTGAAATATCAAAGCTTTTATTGAAATACTGACTGTATCCTATGCTAGTTTTTTGAAACTTAAGGTTAAATTACTAGGTGCAGAGTATAAATAAAAGCTAATTAAAAGAGCCCACTCCACACTTGAAAATATATTTCTTAAATACTAAAATATCCAGAAATTGCTTTTTTTTTTGTCAGAACAAATCTACAACATTTGTTACTCCCATGCATTTCTGACTATGTACTAAGGCAAAAAAATTGTATTGAAACACACCAAAATTTTGTTGGTCATTGAATTTCTTCCTCCTCCTGTACCAAAATCATGGCAGATTAGCAGTTTCATTCTGTGTTACATGTGCTGTGTTGCATCAGAGTTGGAACTGCTTCCATGAGCTGTATAGAACAAGGAAACCATAACACTTTCTCCTCCCTTCCCAGCCAAACAGTCTGGAAGACACAGAAAATAAATCAGCAGTAGATTAATATAAATATAAAATGCTTTGGACAGTAATCTTCTACTTTAGTCTTCCTACTGGCCCATATGAAGGTCCAATGTACAAATCTTCCTTTCAATATCTTGCTTCTCTCCCCTGCATCTTTCTTATGGTGATCACACTTATTCAGAGAGCAAAATCGCGTAAACCAGGAAGAGTCTTGGATAATCAAGCTCCTGTTGTTGGTGATTGTGGTGGAAATGCTTCTCCTTTTCCATGAGGAGAAATGCTGCAGTTTCCTCTATGCCACTGCGTCTCATCGCAAAGCAGCTGTGATATTTCCTACTATCTAATCTTGTTTTTTCCATCTTTCAGGCCTTAGGGCTGCTTGCTAGCATTGACTGATCCTGAGCAGGGATGTCTTACTCAAGTGCTTACTTAGGAGTGTGAAACTGTTTTTTCAAGGTTGTCTGTAGTAAAAGCTGCTCTTTGTATTAATGGTGGAGGTTGTCCGTTATCCTTTACACCATTTGAATCACCAGGAATTTGGCTTCCCAGGTGGTCTTCTGTGAAGGGGTGTGCAGGAAGGAATTCAGTAGTTGTTGTTACAGACACCCATACTAAATAAGTAGTAATGACTTATATTTTCTTTGAGTGACAGACATCGCTTCTCCCTGTAGACTCTTACTGCCTCAATCCTTGAGTATAAATTTTTGGTATAAATGCTTCCCTCATTGAGAAACCCTTTATGAGAATGTTGTGTAGGTGGCAACAATTACTCCACATGGAACAGTGGCCCTTTGCCCATGCATTTGTATCTTTAGAAATGAATGATGAAGGTTATAGGAAGAAGTTATTACTAAGTCTGCTCAAGTGTTCTGCAGTGAATCTTAAGCTTTTCAGTTCAAGAGAAAATGGCTTCCCCTCCTCTCATTTTTACAGAACCCTGTTGTCATTCAAAATTAGGTTTGAGGATCCTGTCTCTTTTCTTCTTTCTTGTTCCAGTCATCATTGTCACTAGCTGATGTAAAAAAAAAAAAAACCAAAAAAAACCCCCCCTTAAATTAACATTCTTCAAAAGAACTTTTGTGAAAATCTGTCATCTGGGCATACTGAAATCTCTGCTTGGATAGTTAGCCTCCTCTAAGACTTACTTGCTTTTTCAGCTTATAAAGTGATGAATTCTAGCAGGATTTGCAGTAATTTATATTATTTTGTACCTGACAGCACAGACATCCCTGGTGTTCCTCAAGTCTGGATTTTAAAATCTTTGTCTTTATGTATAATGATTAGATTTGTGTCATTCCCTCATTGAGAAAACAATTAGAATAAATCTGTCCTCCTTCTACGGAGTGTTATATCCCATTGGTGTGGCTTGTATCCTCTGGCGTGGCGTATAGGAACCATGCTAATGTGCTGTGGAGCCTCCAGCACAGATTCACGCAATTTGCAGGAGCTGGTCACACTTTTCAGCTGACAACACTTTAGAAATCTCCATGGAAATACAACAGAGAGTATATTAGCCGTCACTATTTGAATAAAATCCATCACAGTTATGAGTTGGTCTTGGGTTGTTGTATTATCCCCTTTAGTGTCTTACTCTCATTTTTGCTACTTTCTTACAGCAGAGCACATGTTACTCATTAGTACCATGGATGATATGGGAAACAAGAATGTTGAAATTGTATTGAATGTGTTCCAGATGTTAGTATCAAACAAGGTTGGGTCTGCATTAAGATTTCCTTTAAAATATTCTTATTAATTGGAAGTGGAAAATAATTCAATACTAAATGCTTCTCTCAAATTCTAAATTCACTAAACATTTGCCATCATAAAACACATACATAATAAGTGGTTCTTATAAAAATGCCTGACCTGCTTTACATCTTCAAAAGGCTTTGCAGGCATTAAGCAACTAAAATTTGATTGTGGTAAGAGCCAGGATTCGCTAACAAGGTTAAATGGATACATGCTCCAAAGTTAAACAAAAGCCGAATGATGGCTGTGCATGCACACTTACCTTCTCAGCAGAGAAGGGACTAAAGGTTTGTAACTGCACTGGGATGTATAAACTGGAAGATACTTTTGACTCTTGTCAAGATCATCAAGGTGATGAGATGCAAGACAGTATCTGTATGTGCTTGAAGCTGATGAGGCAATCTTGATGAGTTAATTGGATGAAGTGGCCCTTAAGCAGTGATGATAGTGAATTTTGGGAGGATGTTGGTGTCACTGATGCAGGTGAGGTCAACAGGAGCAGAGTGTGGGGCTGGAGCAGGAAGCTTAGCAGAGCCTGATCCTGGTGTTTGTGCAGGACAGAGCAGCAGAACAGTAAAGCTCAGGCAGGATGAGGCTGTGGTTTTGTGTTGGCTTTCAAATACAAGCAGGTGGTGTGGAGGTGATAAACAGTCAGATTAGTAGTGTCATAGAAAGGGCTTTCATTAAGAGAAGGTGACAGAAAGAACTGTCTTGTGCCATGTACAGGCTGAGCATCAGTGGACTTTGTGATCTAGAAAAGTTTTCCTTTTGCTTGGCACTACCTCCAGGTATGCAAGCATATGCTGGGCATGGCACTACATCCAGTTTAGTGGCTGGGCAAACAGGCAAATTTGTGTGCATGAAGACAGCTGTTTGGTACTGCCAGCACATTTAAGAGAGACAATGTTTGTAAGAGTCTTGTTCCTAGGAAGGGTAGTATGGGCCTGGGACATAGCTACACAGGCACCTATGTGGAACCTGTCAAAAATGCAGCATCTGGAGTAACCCCTCTGTTATTTACCCCACCATCATTCTGTGTATGTGGGCAGTCTTGCAGCATAAGTGGTCTGAATGCAGTGGAGCCAGCCTCCAGTAGATACTCTGAAGTTTGGTTAAAATTTCAAGGTCTGTATCTTGGTCACTCATGAGGCTGGTCTGAAAGCAACTCTAACCAAAGGCAGTAACTCCCCAAAAAGTTGGTTTCTTATACTGAACAGTTTAGAGCAACTCTGTGCACCCCTTCCTTCAAAACAGAGCTGACAGAAGTGGCATGCCCCAGGCTGGCGGGGCACAAGCCAGCACGCGTCCAGACACCATGCAGCTGTACTGGTGTGAGAGTGGGCCTATGCCAGTAAGCCCTGCTTAAGAAGCCCTGCTTAAGACTGGTACAGCCGCACGGGCTCACTGCCAGCAGGGTGACGGAGTTTCTGTGGGAGATCTGGCCCATGTCCAGCCGGGACGGAGCACAGGCAGAGTGGGCATGCTTCGGTCTGCCCTTCGCTCTGCAGATAAGCTCAGCTGCACACAGTCATCCAGGATGTCAACTTCTGCTCCTTCCGGGGAGTATTTCCATCTTGCATGTCGACCAGAACAGAGGGCATTGAAAGAAGGGCCATCTTAATGAGCACTTGAGGTGCTGGCGAGGGAGGCAGTTACAGATGGCCTGAATGTATCAGTCCCTATCTTCTTCATGTGGATGAGTCCTTGTAGGAGGTGAGGGGAAAATCTAGATGTCTTCTCCTCTAATGTGGCAAATTTGTACAGAATAAAGACCAGATGAAGGCAGAAGGGGAGGATTGGTAGATGTACTGCATGGAAATAGGTGTTCACAAGGGAATCCATCTCCTGAGAGGAAGGTATTAGCTCTTTCTCCTGAACCTTTGCTAAGGAAAGCACACATTTTTGTCAGCAACTCCATTTCTGTCTCGTTCAAAGTCTTGCACCTTGTTCTTCATGTGTGTTATGATAGAAGCATCTTAACAAATGTCAACTCCATTCTAGTCTGAGAGAAACAATTCAGTGAACAGGTGCTCCTTGGCTCTCAGTTTGTTCCCCAGCCCAAGAAATGCTTGTGGAGTTTAGAAATGCTTTTAATGCAGGTTGTATAACACCGTCTGCGGCAGGACTTACACATCAGTGGCTGAGCTAATTGATTAGTAGGTTCTCTGATCTGCCCTTGTACATCAGGAAAATAAGGCCTCTCTCCTGGTTGTGGTGGTGTTACAAATTCTAAGTTTGGTGTTTTTTAACTGAGCATCACTGTTTGGACTGGTCCCATTTTGTATGCATATTTCTAAAAAGGAATTTAAAACCCCCAGATAAACCTCAAATCTTCTAAGCTGGTGGTCAGTGCTGCTACCAAGCTCCTCATATAGAAAGTAGAAGGTTTGTTTATCTTCTGTACCCCAAGCACAGGCATGCGTAATTTATGCCTTGAGCATTGCCTTTAACAAATATTCCTGTTCTGTGGGAGCTGGCAGGATATATGTACTATGCACCGGTGGGTTTCAGGAACGGCCCCTTTGGCAGGACAAGGCATGCACAGCCCAAGGCACTGCAGAAATCTCTCTGAAATCTCTCTGTGCTCAGGGGCTTTGCTTTTTCTGGATAAAGTCTGTTTTAAGATGGACACTGACTTTTAAATGGCCAGCTGCTAACTGTATCTTGAGTGAACTGTCTTTTTAACCAGCAAGGTGTAGCTCAGTGCTAATATAATTAAACATATGTGTACACCAAAGTCAAATGATCTCTAGTGCTACAATAACTAGATGAGGATGTCACAAAACCAGACAGAGCTCTGCAATTTGATCAGTTGACGATTTTCTTTCATTCTGAACTTTTTTGAAAGAAGCATTTTACTTCAATTGCAGATGTATGCTATCTGGAAAAGAAAAATCATGCTTGTAGCTTATATTTCTCTTTCATGCCTTGTAGCCTCTGAACTGACTGGTTCATGTGAGTCTAATTCTTATCTGAGTGACTTTGGTGCAAATTAGGGGTTAAGTCAATTACGTTCTCCTGTGACCTGAATCAAAAACATACTGTATCTGTTACTGTCAGGGGTGGGTTTGAGCCATTTTGGAAAAGCAGAGCTGCTTTTCATAAATATTTGTCTTGCTTTAGTTTCCTGAGATATAGTTTAAATGTAAACTGCTCCGTATGTTTCAGCTTTTGTGCTATCTTGCTATATCACATCACACTGTCTCACGTACTGTATAAGAGTATGGCACTACATCATGCTGTGGTGATTATTTGAAAGGGTGTACACTCTGGTTTGGACTAGATATCTGTTATCAGTGTAGATAATTGCTGTCAGACACAAAATAGACTCAGTAAACAAACATTTCATTTTATCATGTGACAGATGCCTGCTGTTTTGTACAGTGTATTTGAACAACGTTCACTATAAATCAACACTGATTCAAAGGCAACAAATCCAACTCGCCCAAATCCTTCCTTATGTAATTACCTGTATACTAGAGATTAACTTCTTATTGTTATATATACATGATTACATTTTTTAATGTTTGGAGATAACAATGTTTGACATAAGCAAATAATTCACATCTATGACGAACCAATTCCTCCTACCACTGTCACTGCTTTGTTTTTATTCCTCTGGGGATTTTTTGTGGCTTTTTTTCTCTTTTATCCTTGGTTTCCTCCATGGTAAACACAAGGCTACCTTCATTTTTGGAGTTCATACTTTAAATTTAGACTTTCAGAGAGAAATGAGTTAGCATATTCAGGAGAACTTAAAATAAAAGTGGAAATAAATGTCTTAATTTTGTAGATAATGAATGTGAAGCCTCTGCTTGTGTTCCTATGGGTTTTGTGGCCAAAAGGATGATTATTATTTGACAGGTATCATCTATGTATTGTTTTTTTCTCCAAATGATGTGCATCTGTGTTTTCCATTGCAGGTCCTGTGCCTAGGAGTGAATGTGTCTTATCACCTGTTAACAATTCACACCCAGTCCATGCCTTATTGGAGAGTTTTACAGTTTTATCTGGCTGTGCAAGCCGAGGCACAACAGGCCTGCCGCAAGAGGTGCATGTCCTCAATCTCAGAAATCCCGAGGAGGGTCTTGGTCATCATGAAAGAGAGGTAAAGGGGAAATTACTTTTTGTCCAGATCCCTGGCTACAAGTGTGTCTGCAAATGGGATTGTTCTACATTAATTTGCTGAATAAAGTTATTTCTGAATTGTGATCAGAAATACTACAAAGAAGCATGCACTACTTGCATGGATAGCGTCCACCTTTTCGTGTCATGTGAGTAAACTGCTTTCATACCCAGCCACTCTCTCCATCACCTTTCACAACCACAAAGTATACTTAAAAAAGGTGACGGGGTGGGCAAAAGAAATAAGAAACAGATTTAGATCTACAAGAGGCCTTTACAGAATTGGCTGTCTTCAAAAGCAGATCGTTTACCTAAATGTGTTGTAAATTAACATGAATACCTTTGGATCCCTGCCATGACCACTATAAACAAATATGTAAGTTCAGATTCTTTTACCCCTGTAATACGTCCTTAATGCTTCACTGAGGGGGAACTGCCAGAAAGCAACTGTTGTTGACTATGGTAGTACTTAAGTACAGCCCAATTACTTATTTATGTACGTTGCACTCGGAGGGACTGGCAAGAACTTTAGCTGCTCTAAAAGCAATAGCACAAGAAGAAATTTTTTGATGTTATGTTGTGCAGTACTGTTGTTTACTCTTAAAACACATCAAGACAGAGTGCCAAAGTGAAAACATTGTATGCCATGACAGCTAGGCTTCTTAGTTCATGTTCTTACAGTATTACACACACTAACCCTTAGTACTGCTGCATCCTGCGAGAGCAACGTGCGTGTACGCAATGAGCAGAACTTGTAATGAGAGAACAAAGATGATGATCTAGCAGGCGGAAGCTTAGAAAAAGTGGGTCTAAATCTGTGCTGAAAGAACTTTTAAGTGGAGTCTTTTATAGTGATTTAAATAAAGGCAGATACTCTTGGCCATAATCAAAGTCTTTCCACTGAGTTCAATAGCAGCCTTGTTGGGTTTGTGGTGTGTTCAGCTCAATGTGTATTGTATGCATCCATGAAACTTAAGCTGTTGTGTTCACTTTCAGTATATACAGTCTGATCTGTCTGCTGTATTATGAAAAAGTTAACTATTTTTTTCAGTAGGCACCTCATAGGCTTCCCTTAATCAAAAATGTCAGGTCTTCTTCAGTTCTGTCATGAAATGAATAGAAAAATTACACTTTTTTTTTTGTAGGGCTGGGAATGAGAAACAGAGATTTTTATATTTGGTTTGGTTTTTTTGTTTGTTTGTTTTTAAAAGCCTTTCTTAGTTTGCCAGACACTAGATTATCAGCCTGATGAGTGCACTGTGAATGCCTAAAGAAAGTGTAGGTATAACCAGTTATCTGGGAATGAAAACCAAATTGTACTTGGAATCTCTCTTTTTTTTTTTTTTTTTTTTGGTAACATGGTCTCTTATGAAAACTAAACAGCCTTATGTGATTCTGCTATGTATTTGTCAGTGCCTCTCTCATCACACAGGAACCTTTAAATCCATTGTCAAGTCAGCAAGTCATAGACAATTTTGGTATGAGGGATAGATGTCACAAGGTAATCACAAATTTTGTTGAAAACAGAAAAAGAGTGCCCTTGCTGTGGGGACATGGTATAGTGGCAACTTGTAACTTCTTAGTTATTAAAGGGTGCCTGGGGATGGGATGAAGCAGGCTACAGCTGGAGCTTATACCTCCTGAGAGACCAGAATTAATCAACTGCAAAGCACACATTTGATAAAATTAAACTTCCCTCTGGTTCGATGCTCCTAGCACTACTTGCATAACAGGGCTGTTTCTGCAGTTGTGTGCACACACGACATGAGCTCGAGTCACGCATGCATAAGGTTGCAGGCTGTGCCACTACTAATTGTCTTGACAGAACGATAGAAGATTTAAATATCTGGCTTTGGATAAAAATAGTTGCTGTCTAGCAGAAAGAGGTTGCTTATGCCTCTAACGCACTTGCAGTAAGAAAGCGGTTTGCCCCAAGCTGTCTTCTGTGTATGTCTGTGATATACCAAAGAGCAGGGCACAGAATATATTTCACAATTTGTAGCCCTTAGCCTCCTTCTCCCATCTCCCAACCAGTTTCCAGTCACAGCTCTTGGAGATGGCTGCTCTAAAAATGCACAGGAAGCTGGAGCAAGGTTTGCTGGCGACAGTGTTGAGCAAAAGAGTGTAAACAACTTGGAAAGATTGGATTTTACTTATAGGATCAGACTTGGAAAACAAAGCAGAACAAATGTTATCTTTTCCATTATTGTAAAAATCAACTCCAAGTGGCCTTTTGTCTTAAAGTAGAATGTACCCATCACCTCAAGTTACATTACTTTGATTTACCAGCTGAGGTCTTTCCTGTTGCCTGCAAATGCTGATAGCAAAGGTAGAGAATTGTTTGTCATGCAGTATTTCTAGTATACTCCAGAATAAAAACAGTATTTTTGTTCAACAGTATGTTACTTAGATTCAGCAGCATTGCAAGCATATTTAAAATAAATCACACATTCATTCAGAGGTTGGCTGAAGTTCTGATAACATGGAATGCAAGATCTGGAAATCTTTAAATGAAGGGTTGCTTTGGGGGAGGAGGTCGGGTTTTGTTTTGTTTTTAACCTGCCCTGTGCTAGATGCTGCTAAATTACACATTCCTTACTTGCTGGGAGGAGTGTAAACTTCCCCTAGCAAATTCCTTGGAGGGCTCATGCATTAAACATACTTGTGCAGTTATCCTGGTTCTCATAAATATGCAACATACATGTATGCATTAATTTAACTCACTTTGGCACTTGTGTAGAATATACAGACAACAAGGTTCGCAAATTTAAACATAGGAAGGTGGCTCTGATGTGGGGGGAGGGCATGACAGGGGCATGTGTTCCTCCTATAACACATGCAGGCTTTTCTGTAAAGACTAGTAAGGTTTGGGTGCTTTTTCTTCCCTGTAAACTAAACAAAAAAAAAAAGGTAGTCTGGAATGGGATTATGTATTCTGAATAAATTTTGCAAAACTAAACCAGTAATTTAGCACTTTCATGTTAAGGCTGAACTCTGGTAAGTATAAATGCTGTGATCATATCTGTGATCTTCAAGGAATTTGTTTGTGTTTTACTTCATTAATTCCTGTTGGAGTGACATCTCATTTGTTGAGACTGTGAAGACACTTTCTTCAAGTAAGAACCCCAAAGTTCCAATCTTTTTCAAGTATTTCTTAGAAATGTGTTTTATCACAATTCATATTGGCCATGCTTTATCATAGGAAATAGAATACGGGTGCATGTAATAGTCACAAGTGTTTATATTGAACTTGGCATGAAAAATGCAAGCCTTTTTTGTTTGTTTTAGTTGATCAAATATTCCTGGGGAAGTGAGTGCATGTGTGCGTTTCTGTACTGATCCAGGTCTCAGCTGAAAGCCAGGAACTACTGAACTCTTACAATAACTTTCTCTTCAGCTCTGGGTATCTTCACTGCTTCAGTTTCCCAGTTTTTAGAAAGGAAATAGTTGCTTTCTTACGGAGCTGCTTGTTCTGCTAATGAGAAAGAATTGTTGTTTGTAGAGACACTTTGAAAGTCTAGAGATTTGTACCAGAAAAATGTGTACAGAAAAATGTAAAAATTATTTTAAGATGAAAGTCACTCCTTGCATAGGTGTTTTATCAAGTCCTAAATTAATGGAGGATTCTCTTATTATACCTGTCAGTTGAATTTCCCTGAGCTGCTTCAGGCATACTGCCCACAATTGAAATAGCTAAATGGAGAGCAGGGGCATATAAAATTAATCTCATGTGAATACTTAAGATTGAACACATAATGAATACATGGAATCAGAGTTCCTGGCAACCAATTCACTATTGTTTTCACTGACATCCTCATCCTCAGTAGCTTTAAGATGTTATGCCCAATACAGATGTTTAACATGCGTTATGTGAAACGAAGTCAGGAAAACGAAAGACTCATCTTTATTTTTATAATTTTGAGTAACGCCACTGAGGCTGTAATAATTTGACAGACTTTTCCCCGACTGTTTAATCAGTGTTACTTGGCAACAATTTCATAATAAAAAATATTTTCCTTTGAGAGCAAACCTGATATTAAAATGCCTGTTAGTTCCTGTGGAGCAGGCTAATTATAATAACCAGGTACTTGCTAATGATGTATCAGGTTCCTGAGCCAACCCACTTATATAATTTTGCCCATCATTTTATGACTTTTAAGTCCAATATTTAAGAACTTTCTGAAGAGATCTTCTAAGCTGTAAAAATGGGACAGGAAAAGACTCTGAAACAGTCACCCGATAATGTATATCTACATTCTGACCTTTGCAGTGCATCCTGAATTCAGGATAATCCTGTGTCACAATGCTTTTGTATTTTAGGACTATGAAGATCTGGACAGCGAGGGTGATGAAAACCTTGTTCATTTTGCCTATTTTTCTATATATTTATGGTATTTCCCAGTGTGTTCATTTTAACACAGAAGCTTAACACCACAACAGCCTTATCCAAGGCTATGTCAGGGAAAAATGTTTTGTTTCATGCTCAGACATCCAGAGATCTGGGGACAGCCTTGAGATTCAGCCGCTTTCTGAAGGGGCCGCTTTCTGGGCGTGGTTTAAACATGCTGACCTGCTGCGCCAGAGCTGGTTGGGAGGGCCTGGAGGTCTTGTGCTGACAGCAGGCAGGAACGGAATTCAAGGCTCGTTATTTGATGGCTGGAGTTAGTGAGGGTTTTGTTACCTAGTCATTTGTTTTATTCCATTTTGTTTATTTCTTCTTCTAAAAGTGCATTTGTAAATACAAGTTTCCATTTAGTACCAATCAAATGACCACTTAGGCTGTTTTCTGAGACTTCAGGTTCTCACATATAGTAAAAATAAGGTCAGCTTCTTTTTTTACTGTGGCTTTTTAGTGCTGAGCTCTTGGTGTCAGCTTGATGAGCAGCACTAAAACTGACAGGACAGGCTAGTTTGACTTAAATTTTTGAAACACCCTGCAGTTTGGGCTTAATAATCCAAATTAAAATAATTAGATCATTATCCTATGCAGTCCTAAACTCAGACCAAAATAAGAGGCTCAAGAATAAAGTTTATTACTTCTGTGAGATTAAACTTCTGAGTGAGATCACACATTTCACTAATACTGGATCTGTGCACTGCCAAATTACTTGGCTGTACAAATTTGATGTTTCTGGTGAGCTGACCAGAATATGTGGTGCAGAGTTAGGCTGGGAAATGAAGGACATGTTGCTTGGTTTGCCAGGCTGCATTGCATCTGCCCTCTGCTCATTTACTGTGGTACAGTGGGAAGCCTATGCTGCTGCATGTGGGTATGTTTGGTACTTCTGGTAGGCCAAAGGCCTTTGTTTTTAAGAAAAATAGTTGCTGCTTTAGAATCTTTCAAAGATAAAACAAAGCACTATGCTTGTGCTTCTGCCAAGGTACAGACTGGATCTGAACACTGCAAGGGTATTTTGCAGTTCTTGCCTCTCCACTTTCTGACCATCTTTGCTTGGCAGCAGTAATGGATATCTAACTATGGCAGCAGACTTACAAGTGGCGATGCAAGTATACACAGGGTTGAACCAGAAGTGGCATGAGCTACCTGTAGTGAGATGGCTTGAGAGAAGGGTGGTGCAGGTGGCTATGTTGCTGCCCAGCCTGTCTGGGGATGAAGGAGAGGAGATGGAAGTAGTGGAGATGCTTAGTCTTTCTGGGGATGGAGAAGTCTGAGGTGAGATTTCAGATGAGAGGACTGATAACTTGGTGGCAAAGGATCTTGTTCCAAATGTGAGACAGTAAACCCTAAAAAGAAAACTACAGTGTGGGAAAGGTTTGTCGAGAGTCTCGTCTGATCTCATCCAGATTCATGAGTCAACCAACAAGAGACTGTCTTTCAGGAAAGATTGTCAGTTGGAGTCTGATACCCTAAGTTGTGTAGCCAACCAGTTCAGTATTGGGAGTTGACAGACTCCAGAGTAGTTTGGGAAGCGACTTTTGCCTTTTGGCAAGTTCTTGCCCCATGCTTCCTGTGCTTGGCTTTGCAGTTTTGCTGCCACACATATGCTACACTTTGCTCACACTGGCTTCCCCAGCTGTCAGGGTTTCAGTGGGGCCGTAGATCTTTCCTGGTAATACATTACCAAGGAGTGGTATTTATTTTTGTACTGCATGTTTTTGTGGGCCACTGTGAACATTTTAAGATACCGTCTCTGGGTCTGGGTGGCTGTGTAATATTCAAGTTTTCCACAAAGCTTGGTTGGCTTCAACCTTGTATATGCAGGCCAGGTGTCCTGTTATGCTGATCCCATCAAGATCAAGTTGATCACTTTCACTCTGTTACTGCTTGTTTCTTGATGATCTGTGGCTCACAAAGTCACGCAGAGGCAACGTTATCAGCCCAACGAGGACCTGCAGTGGAAAACGAGTTTGGCCACCTGCAAACCTTTCTGTCAAGGCTGAGGTTGAGTGCTGCTTTTTATCACAATCTTCTTCCACAGTGTTTTGCATACCACTTGTAAGAGTGAGGAAAGGGGCCCACATCAGAAGATTGAGAATGGGAAGCCCAGATAAATTACTGCTTCCACTAGTGCTCTGTGCCAGTGAGGTCTCAGAGTCAAGTGTGAGTGATGCTGTGGCAGACGTACTCCAGGAACACCCTGTATTTGTTCCTTGGAAAGCAGGAGTCCCTCATCACATGCATCTCTTGATCCTGGCTATTTTCCAAAGCTTGTCCACAGCCTGTGGTAACTCCACTGGCTCACCAGGGTGGTTTCAGTAACAGACTGCTTTACTCCCTTTCCCCACAGCCTTGCTTAAGAGCCCTTTCTGGGCTGCCAGAGTACTGGACTAAATCAGAAGTGAAGCACTTGATAGACCTTATGAAGCCTTAAAGATACTGGCAGTGTGCTCCACAGAAACTGTAATTGTTGAGTGTCTTTCTCGGATGATGCCATGTCTACTGAAAGCTGCAACTCCCATGCAGTTAATACACTAAAATCACACTGATGTCTTAATTGCTTCAATTGATAGACCCTGCATTGCTGTGTCTTTAAAAAACAAAGAAACCAACAGACACCCCAGCCTCCATTTCTTAAAAAGCCCTCACAGCCCTCTTCCCCCTCTTCTCTTCGTTAGCACTTTGAAGCATCTGTGCTTGCATAAAATCCAGCCTTTTTTAATGTGGCTTTTTCATCTTGTTTGCTCTGGATTGCAGTCTTTGTGGGTTGTTTTTAGCCAGCTCAGGATTTGCTGGTCATTGGATTTGGCAATTGTTTCAAGTTCTGCCCACCAGAACTGCCAGAGGAAGTTATGTGTTGGCCAGAGGAGCCTGTTTGTGCAGAGCCTGCTGTCCTGCAGGAGCATGGCTTGATGGGTGTTTACCCTTAAAGAGGCAGCATTGACTTCTCATGACTTGGAAAGTGCTGTGCAAACCCTTGGTATTTTCTGGTTTTAGAAACAGGGCTGTTTGCTGTGCACAGAAAGAGACCTGCTCTCAGTTTGAAAGCTTCGTGGAATGGTGTCTGAAGCCATGCCAAAGGCCCACCACAGAAGGCTAAAGGGTTCAAAAGTAAATATGTCAGAATGACTTCTGATTGCTCAATTTTTTTGTTTTTGCTGACTGCTATTTAAAATGACCTGTTTGAAGCTGAAAATTGGACTATTTTGTTTTCCTCTGCTGCGAGTGCCCGCAAGTACTGATGTGCTGTTGCAGGACTGTAGAGAGAAATGGGGCTGCTACTGCTGTATTTACTAGATGGACTCTTCTTCCTCCCTCTGTGTTGCTTGTGTGTGTAAGCACACTGTGCACATGTGCTCACATGTTCTTTCAGGCAGATGGTTGTGTTTTGATTTTGATCATAAACTGTGATTCACATTCTTGGTCTCCTGTTCCCTCTTCAAAGCTTCTATCTGACGTGCCTTGGAGTATTTCTAAATTACTGCTTTGTCTATAGTCACTTTCCCCAAGAAAAGATAATTAAGGAAGCGATGACATTTCCAGGAGTCAGTTTATATTGCAAACTTGATGGACAGGTTCTAGTCTAGCTTTGGGCTTAGACGTGTGTGTGTGATATTGGAGCAACACTTGCCATGAGTGGTCATGTTTATGTTGTTCTCTGGAGTGTCTGTTTGAACCAAAAGCTATAATAAATGAAGTTGTTCTCCTCCAACCTCCCAGCATCGGGGAAAATTTCCAACATAAATTGTGTGGAGCTTGCTGTGCCTGACAGCCATGCTTCTGTATCAGCTGAAAAAGTAAAACCTTGCAGTGGCAAGATATGAGAAGAGGAATAAATGTTTTAATTTTTTTTTTAATGTAGATCATGCTTTTGATAACACTTGTCATACACAAGTTAGTGTTTCTCTAGAAGAATCTCTTATTTTCCCTGTGAAACATAAAAAGAGTACTTCTACAGTAGTAAAACGTCTTATTTAAAGAAGATGCGAAAATAGCACCACCGTGAGGTACAAACATCTGAAACTTAAATTGCTTGAAAAAGTTTGAAAAAATTATAGGTTATTTTTAGCTGATAGTGTCTCTTTAACAATTGCCATGGCAATTTCTAATACAGAAATATTTTTGTTATGATTGGAGCTTATGCCGTATGTGATAAACATGATGGTGGCAGTAGTTAGTGTTTCTAGATGAGAGGTAGTATTTGGTGATGACCCAAATCTCATCAGTGAGGGAGAAGTGTTAAAATCTGTCACTTGTCTGGAAATAACCAGCGTTCTCTAACCCTGAAGACTGATTGAAGTCTGGCTCACTCTTCTGTCATCACCCAAGGAAGCAGAGTCTTCATTTCTTCTACATGAACACGATCTGCTAGTGCACATGAATACCTAAGGAAGTTTTGAGGCCTGTTGGGAAATGTGACTCTATGACATTGGTTTTGCAGAGAAGCACAGTGGCACTTGCTTTGTAGGTATCTTTTCATAACAGACCATTGGAACATGCCTTCTTTCCTCCACTAGTTGGGTTTGAGGTAACTTGGGCACTGAAAATGCACCTGAAGCTGCATGGCAAAATACTGCACAGAAGGAGCAGCTGTCTGTTTTTACACTGTTAGCTGGAAAGCAAGACAGTATTTTCTTCAGTAAATCTGTTTTCAAGCAATAATCGTCAAGACAGTGTAGATACAGAGTGCATGGAATGGCATCATTGTGCAGGAAAATACTTGCATGACAGCCTCAGTAATGTCTTCTGGAGGATTTTGTCAGTTTTCATGGCTTTGATTCTGGAAGTATATACAGAACTGAGTAGTCTTACTTATGTGCGTAGGCCTGATTAAATAGAAAATTTCGTTCCTTAGGGGTTTGGTGGTTTTGCGTTTTTTTTCCTGTATAGTCAGTATCATAAATTCATTCTTTGAAATATTCCCAAAATACTGTTTTATTTGTACAGAGCGTAAAAGTTCTCATTATTTTCTGAAGTTTGAAAATAGAAAAAATTCGGGAAAATGAAGACCTGCCACAGGGGAGTAGAGAGACAGTGTATGGGTGACAGTTACTTTTAATCTTCTGAAAGCAGTTTCCTTTGTATTTAATTTCTAATACCATTTGTGAGCATATGTATTACCTACACACGCTTGCACCAATTCTTACTCAGGCTGGTGGGTTACTGACAATAAAGTAAACAAAGCTGTTTCCTAAATCTGGTGCTGCTGCTTAGGTTTTCAGTTTTTTATGACTCATGCACACACGCTGTTCTTTACCCTGGCTTGGAAAGCAAGAATTTAGTTTTACATGTCCAACAAAAATGTGAACTCCACATTTTACACTTCCCTATGTGACTGTGCCTCTCTAAAAGACACCTGTAGAATGATGTTTCTTTTTTCCAGTCATCTGGATCTATGTGTGGTCTGGCTGCAAAACCTTTGAGGAGCAAATTGGTTTATATGTAGGGGCTTTCAAATGGCATAACCTTTTGTCCTGCAGTCTTTCCATCATCTGTTTCATGTTTGTTTGTAATCTTTTCTTGCTTTGTGAAGCCTTGTTGTCTCAGCCTCTTCCCGTTCTCCACCTGCAGATTTTGAAACAGTGGAAAGTAGGGTGTTCATCTGTTCAGGATTTACCCTGAGATTTGCAAATTCTGTATTTAGATTCCAGTTTTGCCATGATGTTCTTATGACACCATGTGCTATGTTACATCTGCATGGTGTTTTGCAGTTGAGATGAACTATGAAGTTGCTGTGTCTACTGTTAAAGCCTGGTAGAGATGAGATAGTGCTAACACAGAGTCTCTGAAACCACAGTTAGTATCATACTGAGCTATCACTAATAAGACCTGTTGAGAGGCAAGGTGTATCAATACCATAATGTTACATTAATGCAGCTATGTAATTTCTGGTTGGGTGGCTAGCACCTGTCTGACTTGCTGAAAATACAGACAGCAGAAACTTGTGTTTTCCTGGAAAGGCTTGTGTAGATTTGCTCAGAATGCCTCAAATGCGTTTAAGGAAAATGGTCCTGGCAGAAGTTTGTCGTCTGTCTCTTATCTGTCAGTTTAAGAAGCATTTTATTTGGGACAAGAGCTGCTTTTTAGTATGTACTCATATATCCTCCAACATAGTAGTGACCTCCCTTTGTTTTTTCAGGACATTGGGCACTATGTTATACAACTATCTGGTAACAGTTTAGGAATAGCAAAAGTGGAGTATAAAATTAAACTTACTTTGCAGCCCAGCTGATTCACCAAAAAAACCCCTTAGATCTGCAATATATGTATGCATAAGTGCAGAATAGAATATTCTCTGGGAAAATGTTTTCTTTTCACATGAGTTTTCTACCCTAATTGTAAAGTAAAACAGTCTGATGTGATACCGTTTTGTGAATAGGCCACTTAACAACAGTAGGGGTGTACTTGTAGCATACAGGAATGGATCCTGTGCCCTTAAACAGATCTAAAGCCAACAAGAAATTTTCCCACAAAATGTATAAAAGGAGAACTTTCCCCTTAGGGTTCATTATATGGCATGTGAACAGTATTGACATCTACTGATTTATGCATTGTGTTTTTAGGTCTCGAGCGCTGGGAAGCCTGACTGCTTTGTGGAAGGGCAGATGACACAAATGGTTTCACTTAATATTTGAGAGTCTGAGTGTCTAGCTTGGGTCACAGGAGAAGTGGGCGAAGTGGTTCCAGCCTTGCACTGGTGGGCATGGGCTTTCCATTGAACAAACCGTGGGGCTGGTCGCTGTGGGCAGCCTTTGCTCTGCAGGTGCCCAAAGCGGAGATAGTGTGTGAAGATTAGATTTGGCTGGCAGAGATGAGCAGAGATGCTTGTGCAGAGACTGTCTGCTTTCTTTGCTGTAGTCAGAAGTTTTTGAAAAATCTTACTTTTCAGGAGAACTTGGGTTCTCCAAACTATATATGCATGAGATAACACTGAAGACATAAAAACCAGATTGAAATATATATGCACAGGGAAAGCTGGATCTTTTATTGTTCAGGTAAACAAAGCTAAAGTAAGCAGTTTACACATGTGTATGATCTCTACATAAAAGTTATCAGTAAACTGTATGCTAATACAGTTATTACCCTTTGTATTCTGAAATAGTTGTCCTTATATAAAGCCTCAAGTTTTTTCACTTTTATTATTCTCGCACTATGAAAGTAATACCACTTTCTAGTGCAAATAGGACTTCAATAACTGTCCTGCCTGTTTGCCAAGTTATTTGTATCAGGAATAGCTTTGGATTTTTTTGATTACCTAGGTATTTGCATAAATGATTAACATCTAACATAATGTGATTGCATTTGGCAGCTCTAGCTTAAAATAACAACTTTGGAACACTAGAAATTAACTGGCTACATTTTTATCTGAAGATAAATTATGTCACTGAGCTGTGGGCAGAAATGATCCAACATCTTCATGAAGTTAGAAGTATTTTGTAATGTCTCTTTGTGTCAGAACTTTCTGACACTGTGTGAGCTGTGGTGCTTTCTGAATGGGCACTTCAGTGAATGCATTTCCAGGAAAAATTTACAGGCATGGTTGCCTACTCTTACACTTTTGAGGAGAAAGTATCGCTGGTGCAGTAAAAACATCAGTTATGAACGAGATACAAATGACACTGCTGCCAGGTACCGAGCAGTAATTTTAATGCCATACAGCATGCGACTGTACTATACTGTACTCATCTTACACATGATGTATTTGATAATGTTATAGTACTAAATTTTACTTGTAATTTGCTTTTTTAGTCTTTTGTCTGGAGCAGCTGAATTATGAATCCATATGAGGAGATCTAAACGTGCTGTAATTCCATCCTGTTACACAGATCCTCAGCTTGTTCATTTAATATTTAGGGCTAGAAAGGTACCAGAACTTAGACTGGAGGAAGAACTACAGATAATATTTGAATATGCTGCAAGCACTTAGGCTTTTTTTCTGATGGACTCTCTTTCATCAGGCTGTTGGATACAACTACTGTGTCAGTGGATGGGCAGGTCAGTTTTCAAGCTGGTTCTGAGGGTAAACCTTAGATCTTCGTTAAAGACGGTATGTCCATTTGAGTACATTGCTTTGCTCTGAGCATAATAGATGCCAAATGCAGGGGTGATGCTCCATGCTAATTGAGGGCAAAGGGAGCTTTGCGTAGTTATCCACCTGAACACATGCATGCATTGGGGCTGCCATTTCTCCTCTGAATCATTAATAATGCATCTCCATGTTAAAGTGGCCTTCTGGGAACATCATGCATACTTCAGAATAGTTTGTTAGTGGATGTTGGCATGCATGTGTGGTGCAGGACTTGAATGTCTTGATTTGTAAGGTCTTTGGTGAGGGAACTGTGTGTCTAGGACAGCGCACCCTGACCTTTAGCCCCTGTTGCAGGACAAATAGGAAAAAAACCCAGGAGATTTCAAACACCTTTCAGTCAAAGGTTTCTGACAGTACTTCTTAATGAAAAGCATGCCATGGGCCGTAGATCATAGTTGGGTAGTCCTTATTAACTTTTCTGTTTTCTTGCCGCCTTTTTCATGGAGCCCAGTTTTCCAGTCTGGGTGGTAGACCGTAAAGGGTTAGCAGATCGTGCAATAGTATTCTTTTTTATAAGGTAACATATGGGACCACATCAGTCTCTGGCTTAATGCCAGTAGTTTCAGTGGAATTATACCAGGGGTGAACGTTTCCCATGATTTTCACAATTGAGCTATAACTGCTGTTTAGTCCATCTGATTCTCTCTGCAGAGCATGGGTGAGAAGGTCCAGGCAATGCTAATCCATTTGCAACCATGTATTTAGGATAAAATGAGCAAAGGGTTGATTTTGGAATTAGTTTAGTGTTACCTGAGCCTTGGAAATAAACTTAAGTCCTTCACACACCTGGTAGATGCTACCAGGGACTCAGACCCATTCCCCGAGGACTGAGTTGTACATCATCCTGGCAGTAATGCAGAAAGAAAAGGACTTTCCCTCCCCATGTATGCCTCATGCATCATAGCCCCCTTCCTCTCTCCTGAAGGGGCAGGTCCCTGCCACAGCAGCACCCTTTAGCACTGGCCTGACAGAGAGAAGAAAGCATGGTGCGTCTCTGGCAGGGGCTGCGAGGGTGGCACAGCTTCGAGTTCTGCTGGAGAAAAAGTAACTGTGTGTGGGTATGAGTGCTTGTTTTTTAGTGGTATAGCATTTTTCCTGAAAATATTTATTACTCTTTATACTGTTCTGAGGATCATCTGTCTCATTGCTGGGGTGAGTTTTCAAAAAAACAGGTGCTTGCCCTGTATGAATAAATGAGTCTGCATTGGAAAACCTTTCCAGAAGGGAAGCGGTGGGGTCTCATGTGCTTATAGGAACTTGCTTATACAATTGTTTGATTTAAGAGTGCAAATATGTAACCCCTTGAGCAAAAGTACTTTCAATCAGGCTTACCATGCGAACATATTTTGTGTTTCTTGGAAAAATCAGCAAACTTGCTCTCAGAAACTGTTGGCTCCTAAAAACTGGACATTGCAATCTACTACAGCTGGCTTGGTATCAAATCTGTAACACAATATTCAATGAGCATAGCAAAAATACAGCGGGGGGAAAGTGGTCCGTTTTGAATTTACAGTCCCTGCCTAAAGAATACCCTTTTTCTTTACTTTCATCTTCAAAAAGAAAAAAATTGGCCAGGAGATCCATCCCAAAGCAATAGATAAACACTTTTGGAAAGCAATACAGTACTAGCTCCCACCACTTGAGATGGATTCATGGATTAATTCTTGACTGAATTCTTTTATAGCCAGTGTATTGACATTATATTTTTCAAGTGAATTTCAGTAGAAATTCTAAACCTCTTATTGTATAATACACACTGATGAGCTGTAAAGCTAAATTTCTTCATATTAGTTGCTTTGACTAACCAGAATAATTTATGTCCTATAAATATTATATTAACAAAAAGAGTGTGAACAGTTATAGAGGGCAGTGATAGGAGTAAATTTTCAGATTTGTGTTCTAAATTTTGCCACCTTTGTACTAATTAATCTTCACAGCTGAATAATGAGTTAAGATGTCATAAATCCATCTTTAGTGCATCCCTTATAAGTCCAAAAATGTGTTTATATGATCTGAGAGTTAAAATTAATTTTTCTCTTCTCCTTTAGAGAACAGCTGTCCTAGCCTGGGCAGTGTAATTCAATACAACACAGAATATTTTGTCCTGGTTTAGTAGCACAAATTTGTAATGGCTGTTTTGGAAAATGTGCTATGAATTTATCTAAAGGCCTTCACACTGGAATAGTTAATTCAACCTTACAAGTCCTTGGCACTTGACTTTCATCTTTTTAGAACAAAACACAGAGTCTGTGATTTGATGCCTTGCAGTCAGCAAAACAAAATGGTGCTTTAACAGCAGTATTTACTTTGATCAGTTTTCAGCATTTGTGCCCTTGCCTTTCACATAGTACAAATTGCTTTACCAGAGTAACGGGGCAGGAGCCCGTAGACTGTTTTTGTAGTTGGTTTCTGTGGTGATACTCAGCCTTCCATGAAACTGTGATCTCTGGGGACAGAGAAGACTCTGCAGCTGCCTTAACCTTGCTGCTGCTAGAGACCTTAAAGGAACTCTTTGCAGACTGCAGGCAGCAGTGACCAGCATGAATACATGCACATATAGCTGACTGAGTAATGCCAGCCTGTTTGATAGACGTGGCACCTATGAAATGGGGTATCTTTGTAGTCTTTATTTTATTTTTTTACAGTGTTTATAATATATATTGAAAAATGTGTTCTAGCGAAAATGATAGAACTTCTCTGTGGTTCACGTCCTAGTCAGAGTTATATGCTTTGTTGTTGATATCCTTTTTAAAAATGAATGTGTAAGTTTTGTTGTAAGATTTTTAGAATAGCTTCAATCTTTAATTTTTGCTTATGACCAAGTTGTCATATTCCTTTCAAGTTAGTCATGTATTATTTGGAGGAGTATGTGCCAAAGGAGGCTGCGAAGGGCAGACGTGAGTCTGGAAGAGGAGCTTGCTCTGACAAACAGCAGCTGAAGCTGAGCCTTGCTGAGAGGACCATTGCTGACACACATGTCCAGAAGGTCTGGCCTAACTATTGATTGCACAATGAAAATACTGGCTATGCAACAGCTCAGTGATCAAATGAGTCCTTCGCTGGGAGTGAGAGATGTGTTGGACCACATTGACTTATTTTCCTGTACTGTTGTTATGCTGCTGCCTGCTTGGTTAATGTGCTGTCCCTTAATGTGTTTTAAAAATAACATAGGCAGAGCAATAGCAGCTGCTTCTTAAATGAATTAGGTGACCTGAAAGTGCTTTAGTCTGTTTAATGATTCTGGTTTAATTTTCTTTTGGTATTGTTTGACCAAACTGCTCATAGAGCTGTCTGAGATGCAGAAGACTTTTGATTCAAGTAGTACGTTGCTGAGAAGTACAAAATGTGTGTATAAGAATGGATGGAGAATATATCTTTTTAGATCCCTCATTTAAAGAAAAAAAGCTTATATGGGAGTTTCAGAAAAATAATGAATTTTGCCACAGAGTTCAGTGAGTTCAGAATTTCACACCATGTCTTCATATCTAGCTGTACAGTGCTGAACACACGTAGCACTGGTTTCTGATGGAGTTTCTGGGCAATGCTTCACATAAATATTTAATAATATGGATTCTGCCAGTTAAAATACAAAAAGAAAGGGAAAATTTCTAGTTAGTTCTTCTGCTATTAGTTAGAAACATTTTGTTTGGTGGTTTGAAGTGATCCAGTAGCTTTCTATTAATTTGTGGAGTATTTAGAAGGTGCTATGAACTGTCTAGACATTTGAGAAAGTACGTGCCTTGAAGAGCTCACAAGCTAATATGAGACAGAAAGGTGGCTGGGGAAAGGGGAGCACCACTTAGGATTCAGCCAATATATGGTTTAACTAGAGCCACAGTGGGGACACTCTAGCAGAAATGATGTTTTGGTGAGAGATATTGTTGTAAAGAGTAGGGGTGAGGATCTTCCACTGCAGTGCTGTGGATGGAGGCAGCTGTGCCAGAAGTTAGCAAAGGGGCAAGAAGGTGGGAGCACAGATGTGACAGCAGAATATTTAACAAGGCAGAGCTAGAGAGAGGGATGGTGTCACGCTGGAGGTGCTGGTACAGCTGAAGTGTGGAACTTGTGTTTGTGTCAGTGGCATAAGCTTATAACAGTTTACAGTCCTGTTAAGCCTTTCAATTTCTAAAGCAGGAGTGGAAGAGGCATTTGCGTAGCTCTGGTGCATAGTTGAAGTCCAGGCTCTTACTTGGACTCCACAGTTCAAACTACTGCCTTCCACACAGAAACACCTCTCACCTCCCTGGTGAGCTGTTTTGACCACGTCTACCTTACTTGGGCTGAAATTTCTATGTGATAGCCCACTGACTGTTGTTATGCAATGTAAAACCTGTATGTTTGGCAGCTAGGTTATTGGCAAAAAGCTCTTGAATGCTAGTAACTCCCCAGCAGTTTGCTTGAAAATCTTTCCAAGGACTAGGAAAACGTCTCCCGTAGTAGATACCCCTGTTGTGCATCAGAAAGCAATCATAAATATTAGTAGGGAAAATAGTTCCACTATGAGGAGTCTGTTAATTTCGTGTGAGTTGTCAGTGGGAACAGTCACATTCAGGCTAGGCCACCCTCTACTGCTCATCAGTGCTAGCTCTGAAGAAAAAATGAATTATGAAAAATATGATGACCAAGATGGTGCTGAGCGGTTTTTAAGCAGCTCTGTGGGGTTTTTTTGGTCTGGAAAACCAAGTTGGTGCCGAAAACTCTGTTATGCCAAGAAGTATAGTGACAGCGAATACATATGCCAAGGAATATAGTGACAGAGGCAGCTGCAGAAGCATGCTCATGTTAACTATATTCTTTCTCAAGTTTAGGACTGGGAATATGAATTCCACATTATGTGTTTTGTTGCTGTCTTACTCGTAAGCAAGCTGAGGAGTGCAGTAATGCAAAATTAAATTTATTCTGAAAATTTTCACAGGAACACTTAATTTACTTATAAAAATTAACTGATTTTGTGTTAAAGTCCTGTAACTTTTCTTAAGGATCAGCTTGCACGTTTCAGGCAGAAATGTAGGAAAATTCCATTATGTGATATAACTTATGCTACAGTTCCAGCCAAAGGCATGGATAGATATGTCACCACTTCTGAATAAGGCTCAAACTTTGTTGATTATTTCCATGCATGTATGGAAATAATCATATATGTGTATATTATATACATATTTAATTTCCAAAGCCTAAAGGAATTGCAACTGTGAAATCTGATATTAGATCCAGTTGCAAAGAGTCTCTGACTTTCTCACTAAGGTAGTATGATTGCTCTGTATGCTCTCTCATATGACCAAACCAACAGGCAGAAATCTTCATGAAGTCTAAAACATCTGTCTTGTCTGATAGATGTTGGCTTTGAATAAACTTGTCTGAGATCAGTTGAAACAGAGATACTTCTCCATTTCCTTATTATCCAAAGGACTTGGCCTAGCTGTTTCTGAGCTGAAGTTTTCAGAGTGTGCTATATTTCTTCTATCATTTCTGGTTTTAATAAACACCAGCAGTTTTTAAATAGCAAAAATTTCAAACATTTCTAATAGGAGCTGCTTCTTAGTATTGACTTGACAGTCTAATAAAAACACAGCCAGGGTGCAAACCCAAGTTGAGTGCCCCCGTTGGCCAGTGTGAGAGGATTGTTACTGTTTTCCTGTTGTTGGTTATTAAAGTACATAAACCTATATTATAGCTTATTTCATCAATATTTACATTAGTCTACTTCATTTAGGATCAGAAGAAATCCCTTATCATTACGTGTGAAAATGTGGCTATGGGTGCGTATGATAAGAATGGATGTGTTTAATATTTACTCAATTTAGTGTAGTAGATTTTCTCTTTGATGCTTTAAAGTTTAGAGAGTTTAAAATTGAATTCACTTTATGCCATTTGGAGCTGAAAAAATACCAAAATAAAATTTGAACTCATATTGAAATTCAACAAGGCCAAGTGCAAGGTCCTGCACATGGGTCAAGGCAATCCCAAGCACAAATACAGGCTGGGTGATGAGTGGATTGAGAGTAACCCTGTGGAGAAGATCTTGGGGGTATTAGTGGGTGGAAAACTGACTATGAGCCAGTAGTGTGCACTCACAGCCCAGAAAGCCGGCTGCATCAAGAGAAGTGTGGCCAGCAGGTCAAAGGAGGTGATCCTCCCCCTCTATTCCACCCTCATGAGACCCTACCTGGAGTCCTGTGTCCAGCTCTGGGCCCCCCACCATAAGAAGGACATTGAGCTGCTTTAGCACGTCCAAAGGAGGCCACAAAGATGATCAGGGGGCTGGAGCACCTCCCCTATGAAGACAGACTGAGAGAGTTGGGGGTGTTCACCTGGAGAAGAGAAGGCTCCAGGGAGACCTTAGAGCAGCCTTCCAGTACCTAAAGGGGCTCTACAGGAAAGATGGGGAGGGGCTCTTTATCAGGGAGTGTAGGGATAGGACAGGGGGTTACAGTTTTAAACTGAAAGAGGGGAGATTTAGATTAGATATAAGAAAGAAATTCTTTACTGTGAGGGTGGTGAGACACTGGCACAGGTTGCCCAGAGAAGCTGTGGCTGCCCCCTCCCTGGCAGTGTTCAAGGCCAGGTTGGACGGAGCTTTGAGCAACCTGGGCTAGTGGAAGGTGTCCCTGCCCATGGCAGGGGGCTGGAACTGGGTGATCATTAAGGTCACTTCCAACCCAAACCATTCTGTGATTTGCTAGATCAGGAGTGCAAAAGATAGAACCGGGCTACTTTGGTAAACTTAGATTACAGTAATTTTATTGCTTTAAGAAAACATAACCCCGGAACAAGGTAATTATATTTAATAGTTTAAAGAGCTTATTACTAATTAGCTGTGATTACAGCTGAAAAACCACAAGAATTAATGAAAGCTTTTTAATAGCTGTAAATTTAATAGCAGTTCTAAACACCTTTTTCTTTCCCCTTTCGCCTCTTCATTTCTAGACAGAACAACAAAGTGGGAGTCTTGTAAAACAAATAATTTTTGTCTTCTCTCTTCTTTTCAACTAACAGAATTATTTTGGCTCTGTAGCCTGATTCTGTAAAGCAGTATTTATAGCTAAGATCCATGACTATTTGACATTTGAAGCCTCTGTCATCCTGTTAGCATTCAGAGTGCTAACACCCTGCAGTTTCCTAAAATGAGGTATTTTATTCTTTTGAGACAGAAATAGAGAGAAATGGGGTCCCTGGAACATGTGGTAATCTGTGGTACTTAATGTTTTCTTTTGGAAGTGCATAAATACAACTAGGGCTCCTGCTCCAAGAGGCCAAGTACTGAGAAAGGTGACTGCCTTTGGGTGGAAGGTGGCGGTGCCCAGCCTTCCTCCAGGCAGAGCTGGCACTGCCCCTGGCTGCTGAAGAGAAAAGGTGCTCGTTCTTTAAAACAATCTGGTTTTAGTACAAATACAGAATTATTCTTTTAATATCAGTTTTCCAACAAGTTTAAATCAAGCATAACAAAGATGAAGATAGGGACATTTGACATCTGTTTCACTGTGGGGACTTGAGACATGTTCATTCAGTGGCTTTTAAAAATCTAGTAAATTCTGCATATAAGCATCTGCTTACCAATTGGCCTGGTAACACAGCCAGTTGTTTGCTAGCTTTTTCACAAGTTCTTTCTGCTGCTCTCCAGGTGTCTGTCAGACCTGAGACCTAGGTTTGACTTTGTCTTTGCAGTGATGGCAAACTTTTCACTTGGGGCAGGGGTGAGGAATAAAGGAGAAAAAAAAAAAAAAAAGCAAAGCTAACTTTTTGTTTTGGAAAGATTTTCAACAGTAATGGGTACCTAATATTCAGTTTGGTCTCTGTCATCTAGTTAGTTGGCCAGATGAATCTGCATTTACTTTAATGGTAAACTAACTCATACTTACCACTATATAAGAATAATGCAATAAACGATACATAGTGGCTTCTGTGTCTCAGATTTCCTTTCAAATTCTCTAGCAGGAGACAAAATTCATTCTGAATTACCTGTATGCTCATTTCTGTGGGTCATGACTCGAATTGGTGGTTGTGTTCATGTTTGCTCCCTCTATACCTTTTCTAGAAAGAGCTGTGATTGTCAGAGAACCTACCTGCCACCCACTGTTGTGAGACATCAGCTTGCCTGCTTAGTCTGTGTGATGTCTCTCCATTGCACACTAAAGCTTTTTACATTTAAAGCAGGATGAACTATCAAGCCAAATGCTGACTGCTTAAAAAGCTTATTAGATACTGCAAAAACACTGTGACTTCAAATTACAAGATGTTATATGCTAAAAACTGACAGGCTGTTCTGTGTCATATGTTTGGTTAGGGTTTTGCCCCACATTGGCCCCGTTCTAGAAGGACAGCACTGGGATATGAGGAGCTGGGCAGGAGGGGCTTCCAGCAACCACAAGCTGGTTGCTTAAAAATCACCTTTAACAGGTTGCCTCACTTTTGTGATGTCTACTTTCCTCGGATCATTTTCCCCACGTATCCTTTTAGTCCCTGAAGACAGGCATTTTCCTTCCCTAGTGTATGTTAAAATTTCTGTTGGAATTCCTTCCATAAACTAGTGCGGTGCTTGCTTGTGTTTCTGGATTTGTTCCTGCCGTTTTTTGTTTGTTTAGTTTTATTTGTTTTGCAGGTTAGATTTATGCCCTAATAGCAACAACAGATGAGGTTTGTACTCTAAGCCAGCTTTGTAGGCTACCATCTAGAAACCAGAAATTGGAGTTTGCCTTGCAGTTCTTTTTATCTCCTTGTTCTCCAGCTCTCAGCTTAGTGGCTTGACCTTTTGCATAAGCTATTTTTCATCAGCATTTGCCAAGGTTTTCTTAAACACTTTAGCAGTGCTTTGCAAGCGTGGAGCACAAATGTTAACTATTTCATTCTTTGTATTATCTCTGCTCTGTTGACTGATTTTTTTTGGAAGTAGATTAGTCTATAAACGAGCCAAGATGTCTGAATGCTGAAAACCATGATATAAATATAATATAAATATAATATAAAATGACCTTTGATTCATTTTCAAATTTCACTTTGGTTTTGAAACTTATAAGGAAGTATTAATGTATTTCTGTGTTTTTCTGTAGGTCACATTACATTTGAATCCAATTTCATCAGTGCATATTCACCAGAAGCCTCTGGTGTTTCTTCTCAACTCCCCTTTGCCTCTGGTCTGGAAGCTGAAAACAGAAAGACTGGCACCTGGAATCCGAAGAGTTTTCTTTGTAAGTATGCACAGTCCTCTGGCCTGCTCTATATCATAGCTACTTGTCGCACAAGACATGGAGTTAATGGCATTCATTTGGAAAGTTTTCAAACATACATTAAAAAAAACAAGTTAACAGGAGGTCAAGTTTCGGTGTAGGGCTCTGGGGAGCAGTTAAGGTGGTAGGGCAGAGCAGTTTGGAAAAAGTACCCAATTACTTGTTATGTGAATTCAAGGAAAAGAAAGCAAAACTGCTTTTTCAGAATCTGCATATCATGTAGTTATTAACACTAGCAGCCATTCCAGTTCAAAAGCTGTGAGGTTATAACAGATTGCCAGTCCTGATTAGAAGTTTAATAGTACCATAATACAAAAAGCCTTAAAGCAATGGGAAGTGTTATGGGTGGACGCTAGTTGTGTGGTCTGTGACCAGACCAAAAATCTGTATGTATTGAGCTCAACATGTACAATTACGGTTTATGTCTCTGATGAAGCTGGTCTATGGAAATGACCGAGCTAAACCCAGAATGAAGTCATTTTTATTTCTCAGAAAGGCTGGAGCACTGCTTATAATGTAGGATCCAAATATTACCTAGTATTTGTAAATCATGTCCTTACAGTTTGCCAGGACATTCAAGTTTGCTATTTGTAATGAAACAGACAAGTTGTTTGGATTAAATTTTTAATGTGTGACATCATGTCTAATCATGAGTTGTCTTTATTAAAGTTGCAGATTTTACTATATTCAACTCTAATTGCAGAACTAAACTTGATTATTTTTAGCTGTATCCTTATAGAGTTTAATTTTGCTCCTCCAGCACAGCTGTAAGCAAGACTGTTTCTGCAGTACCTGATAGGAATTTAATGGTGTCACTGTGCATCAGCAGGAGGGGAAGGTGGACAGTGCTGCTGCATTAGCACACTGGGAAGGGACACTGCTCTCTCAGTTGATCTGATATGGTGGTGACACTGTTAAGTGCACCAAGAGTCCTATCACTTGCTGGACACCAAAAGCTTTCTGGGATTGTTTTTCTTTTTCCTGTCGTCAGGGTACAAGAGTAGGAGTACCCTTGATATTTTGAACTTTGAAGGACTCCCTTCTGTTTCCAGTACAGTGTGTTACTGATTGGTGCAAAGAACGCGGGCTTGTTTGTGTTCTAAGGTATTCACAATCTCAGGTGTTCTTATTACAGTTAGAGGCTCTTGGTTGTTATCTTCTTGTTGACCATTCCTGGTATATGTCCTTAATGCAACCAGTACAGTTCAGGTACGCTTAGAAAATGACTGAGGAACAAGATGATAAACAACAGTATGATAAGAGTCCTCACTCCTCTCCTGGCCAAAAGAAACAGCAGCTTTCATCAGTTAATCAAGTCTTGGACCTACTTTCAGTTTATTTTTGATTTCCTCCTACAATTACTACATCATCACTCCCACTTCATATCAGTTAGTTTGTGTTCAGCTATCTCTTTCCCTTTCTGCTTCCTCCTCCAGGATTTTCCCTCTCCCCTCGCCTTGCCTCTGTGAGTGAGGAAGAGCTCTGCTGAGAGCCATCCATTTCTGCTCAGCAGACTGCCCTGGTGTTCAGACTGCTCTGCTTGCATGGTTTGCCTCAGCAGGGCTTCAGCAGGCTGCATTAAGGCATAGGAACAATTGGAATGTGCCTAAAGCCTCAGCTGCCAAAACCGTACCATTAGCTAAGTGTTTGCTTCAGAAAACTGTTTGAAGCTCTTGTAGTTACAAAAACAGGCTTGAAAACATCAGCAGCAGCACTCACAATTTGTTCCAAACAAGATGTTGTCTGACCTCAGGAACAGCCACAGTAAACCTGGCCACTGATGCTGGGGCAGGAGTACCTGGCAGACACTAGAGGTTTGGTTCTCTGTTGGTGGGACTCAAATGCTTCCTCTCAGTACTCCAGCCACTTAGGTTCTGCAGGCAATTGTAAGGGCTGAAAGTTGTGGTGCCTCACACCATCCTCCCAGCATGCACCCATGGCACTGGAATAACACTGCTCCCCATAAGCGGTGCACGTACAGGAGCTCACCTTTCTGTTGCAAGGAGTGAAATGGCTCTCAATGTTGACCCATCCCTAATCATGTTTAAACAACTGAATAGCTCTCCATGACAATTTGGGATCTCTTCAAGTGCCATGTAATTTATGTATCCTTCTTTCCGCCATGTTAAGGTTTCTATTTGTCTTTTCTATAAAGACCTTGAAGAATGAGATTGCAGAACAAAAAATGCCAGAGTAGCAATCCACCATTATCTCTCCCAATTTAGTCCCTGAAGTCCCTCTCACTCCAGCTCTTCATTCTCTGTGTTCTTCCTCAAAGGCAATATTTTTGCTACAAACATAAGCTAATTTCAGTCACTTATCAGGGGCTCATCAGCCTTACCACTTTTCATGCACCAGTTTCTCAGTAGCTAGTGTCGCTTGGGATGATAGGCCATGAGGTTACAGGCTGAACAACTTAAACTCTGGTGATCATCCATTGCTTTTCCACAGTTCCTCTGTGCTTGCAAAGACAAATGCATTGTTTTCCCAAAAGCTTTCTGAAGAAAAGAGCACAGAATCATGCAGCACAGAAAACATGGGAAATGCTGAGGAGTACCTGTGGGCAAGTGCCAAAAAGAAATCAAGGGGCTCTAGTTTTGCAGCAGAGCTGTTTGTCTGTGTTGGGCCGTGCCAGTCTGCAAGCTCTGGGACTGCCTCTGGCCTTCTCCTTTTGCAGAATCAAGGGTTCTTGTTGTGGGGCAGATGGACATACTGCTTCTACTCTAGTAGCAGAGAGGCTCCCTGGCACCTTGCCGCCTTCAGTAAGTTTCAGAGAATTGAGCCTAGGAGTGTAAATGGCAGCTCCAAGGGCTATGAAGTGCAGACCTCACTTCCTTGGCCCTTGTTTGAAAATATTTGGCTTATTCATGTACTTCTGCAGCTCTGTCTTGTTCATTCTCCTTAAATGTATAGCCAAGCCAGAAAACAGAGTATTTTGAATCATAAAATATTTCAAATTTTAAAAACCTTTTTTAATTCCCATGAATTCTATGCTCAAAACAGAAATCTGTGTCACGCATACCATAGGAGTGTCATAACTATTGTGTCTGTCTCTATGGAAGCCTCGGTGAGGATAATCATTGACTTTCCAGCTTCTCCTTCAGACTTTTCATACAATACGTTCATTCACAATTTTATTAATATACTTTATGTAAAGTATGATTTGCACTGTTTTATTGATTGATCCCTAGTTAGAAAGGTAAGTAGTGTAAAGAAGTTTAAATGGCAACTTCTGGGACTTATTGCTTGATAGAGACAACGCCCCTAGAGTCAGGTCAAAGTTTGTAGTTAAAGGGTCATGTAACCATTAGTGAAGTCCTAGCTGTTTATTTGTTTTTATTACTAGCTATTATTTTTTCCCTGTAAAACATCATAATAAAGGTCTCAAACTGTTAAAGGGAGGTATGTTTTGAATAAATAAATAAATAAAAAATACAAATTAATTGTATTAGAAGATCCAAGGTTATTTCTAACAGAGAAGATAACTCCAGGATATGAGCAGATAATGAATCGGAGCACTCTGTAAAATGTTGTTAGTTCCATTGTACAGATGGAGAAACTAAGGCACACTGATGATGTTTATATTGGAGCAGAGGGTAGAGTTAGGGCTGTGTGTTCTCCGTGTCCTCATTAGGAAGATGGTCTGCTACCTTTGCTCTGTGAATTCATTGTTTGAGTTTCCACTAAAGCTAAGCTGCCCCAGATTGCTTTATTTAAAGGAAAGGATGAAAAGATATAAAGCTTGTGTCACCATATATTCAAAAGACCAGGAAAATACCATACTACGGAGTTGGGCTGGAGTTTAACTTCTTATCATGTTGTTCAAGCTTGGATTTTTGCCTTGGGCCATCCATTGGTCCTCCATTAGGAAGAAGTTTAAAATGAATGGGGGAGAAAATTCAGCCTTTGGGTGTATGGTTATAGTATAGAAGGAAGCACAAAATACCTTCTTGGTAAACATTTTTCAGTATAAAAATGTAAATTTGGTGTATATGTGTGGTTTTGCACTTATTTTTATCATGTGATGCACATAGCTTCACTCAGCACAGTGACTTGTCACATGCTTTATCTTCATGGAAGCAGCTCACAGTCTCTACTGGTGGCTAAACCTCACAGTGGAATAAATTATCATTAAAATTAAATAGCATGCCCCAACCAAACCAAAGGTATGTTCTGTTAGCATCAGAATTTTTTTTTTTAATGTCATGTTTTGAAGACTTTTTTCCAAACCCATGGCACTGAATGGAAGCATGGTGATGCTTATGGAGTGACAGTACTTTGGAGGAAGCCATCTGAGATGGGGCACGGGTGCTAAAGGGAGTTATTCTTTACAAGTCTATTGCCCTATTGTGTTGTCATTTTGCTTCTTGGAACATCTTTCCCCATCTATAAACCAGAGAGAACACTAGTGAGCAGTCTTAAGAGAAAATTTTGGCATCTTGATAAAAACCTGACATAAATTTCTGTGTGTGTTCCAGAAAAGTAAATATATGGTGACTACGTAGTTCGGTGTTAACAATACATTTGGCATAGACAGGATTATTTTCAGGCTCTGCATGAGTTATATATCTCTTGATGGGTGGTGCTGGGAAAATTATTGTGATTTTAGTAAAGTAAGTCTTGAGTTTATTCTCATCATATTAAAAATAACTATACCTAAGTATCATGGAATTTCAATCTGAAAATACCTGAAATGCGTTAGTGCATGAACTCTGCCTGACCTAATTAATTGTAAATCACCACTTTGATTACTAGTATATCTAGTCATATTAGTCTGATTGGATATTTTTACATGTCACAAAAATACAACAGTTTGGGAATGGGCATTTTCTGTTCAGGTGTTTCTGGGCTGGACCATCAGCCCTCTCATCATTCAGAAGAGCAGAAGTGCATGGATGGGAAGGTCTGCTCAGTTCAGCAAGGGAAATACTCAGCATCTGTGCTAATTTTTTTTTTCCTCAGCAGGAAATAAATGCCAAAATTATATTGTAAAGGGGGAGTAGGAGAGGAAGTTGAAGGACATCTTCACTGTGATTAGGCTGCTTAGATTATGACAGATTGCAACTCTACATAAGATAGGCAACACCTGTAGAAAATACCTTTGCCTGTGATCTTATTGCAGGTCAGTCTTGGAGAAAAACCTTACCAGACCTCTCCCACTACACCACTCTTTTCACATAACAAAATAATTTTCATATAACAAAATAATTTCCTCCCTTTCCATCAAGTCATTATTTCTCTCCTTCCCTAAAAGCGGTTTATTGTGAACATGTCTTGGCAGAAAACCAGAAATTTTATGGAACTGCCGAGAAAGAGTTTTATAGGTGCTACTCAGCAAGTTAATTTTTTCTTTAGATTTGGTAGCTTTCTCAATTGCTTTTATAGCCTAGGAATGTCTTTACTGGGCAAGTAGTGAGAATTAAATCAAAGCAAGAAGGGACCCAATCCTTTGTGATTTCCTGTTAGAATAGATCCAAAAACCCCTTAAATATCTACATGTGTGATTTTATATAATATTTAATTTAAGATGTGATGCTTCAGCTCTCTCTCCGAGTTCAGGCGATTGAATGAGTAAGAGTTATGGATGAGAAAGCACTTATGCAAGCAAATAACCTTACTCACAAGAACCCCTTTAATAGGACTGAATGTGTGTGTTAAGTTAGTAAAATAGAGGAAGCAACAGCAGTAATGATAAATACAAAACCAGATCACATGCTCTTGGCTTGAGATTTGAAAAGAAAAAAGAAAAGCTTTAAAGAAGAGTAAGTGATAGAATGAAGAGTTTAATTATTAGTCATTGCTGTATTTCTAAGAAGAAATAAGCCATGTTCTTATTACTTCAGCCAATAGCTGGTTTATTCCTTTCACTTCATGAAAATATGGTTCACATATTTTGGGTCTCTGCCACCAAACCACAGGCTGTTCTATGGTTTGCACTAGATTTTGGATGACTGACAAAACTCACTGAAAAACAAGTGCTATTTGTTTTCCTGTGCCTAGTATTTAACGGGAAATCAGGAGGCTAAATTTCCAATCACTGGTTAAACAGACCCAGATGTGAACAGAGTGCTCTGCTAGAAGAAGAGTGAGGAAGGATAGGAAATGCATGACTAGTGATAGATTTGGTATAAATAGTGACCTTTCACTATTCAAAGTAAAAGCAGTAGATTTTTAGTGTTGTGTAACAGTGTGAAGAGGAATTTAAAAGGACGTTTACATTTCTATAGAATCCTGGTTTGGGTTTGTTTTTTTTTTTTAAATCTTCATCGTTCTACTCAGGAGCTGGAAATAATCCTGTAGTTGCCCTTTTCCACTTGGCAGAGTTCATGTTCCCCCTTCCCCTCCCCACGCCATTTCCTTGCCTTTTGAAAGAATGTGAAAATAACATTAAGTGTCTAATTAAAAGCAGTATTTAGTAAATAGTAACTCTTATTATGCTTTTCACAATAGTAAATTTCCCTGGAGACTATCTCGTGGCCTGATTCAACCCCCTGCAAAATCCTGGTTTTCTAAAGTCTATGTAAGTGGTTTACTCCCAGAAATATCAGGGGGACCTTAGGCTATGTATGGTGCTTGTTCTTACATTCTTGGCAGTAGAGTGGAAGGATTTGTCAGAAGTAAGGATGGCAGAAAATGACAGGGTGGTAAATACATGTTTGAAGTGGTGCATTGTCTGCATTCAGTAAAAGGAGTACAATAACCCTAGTAAGGCATCTTTAAATATCTAGGGTTGGGTGTTTGGTTTTTTTTTTTTTTCATTCAAAGCTTGCTTCAGGAAGGTGTTACAGAAGAGAAGTGATATTTCTGGCTTAAGAAGCAAGATATAGTACATGAAGCAAATATGCAGTGTATTTTAAAAATGTCTATATGTGGTAGTGTGATGTCCAAAAATACGGAAATTTTATGCATAGGTGTCCTCTGCTTTCACTGTAAGCACTCTAGTTTGGGCAGAAATATTTCAAAAATACCAGCTTGCCAGTAAATTTCAGAGGAAGCACAGCAGGTCCATGTGCCTTAGTTCCTCCTTTCATGGGACTTTGAAGTCCTGTGCTTTTCTGGAGCCTGGTTTGCTAAGAGTATCACATAGTTCATACTAGATCTTCTCCTGTCCCAGGTGATTTAAGCCATTCTTCAAAACTCAGGCTTTATTGCTTGGTATTTCTTTCAGCTTCAAGAGTGGGCTGTCTTCATGGGTCACCACTCCAACCAAAACTTTGTGTTAGGTGTGTGGATGGGCCAGATCTAGATGCTGTTGCTGCTTGGATCTCATGCTGGTCTTTCTCTTTGCTGCCACTGACTGATCCTGACTGCTGTTCCTTCTCATGGTCCCTCTAGGAGCCTAGACCCATCACTTCCAGAGCAAAGGAGGCTGATAGTTAGAAAGACTTGGGCTTTAAGTTAAACCAGGCTTCAAAAGTAAGGAAAGAACAACATTCTGGCATTTTAGTGGTTGAGGTGTGTTCCCAGACCCATCTTGCAGGAGGCTGAAAGGCCTGGAACAGGCGTCTGTGATGGTCTTTTCTCTTCTGTATGGTCAGAGCTCCTTCCTTTCTTTGCTTGCTTTGGTAAACAGGGGTTTAGCTAGTGGAAGTTTACAGAAGCAGGCAGTGGATATTGGCAGGCTACTGGTGTTAGTGACGTGGAGATAATAAATCACAACAGGTTGTGTTACTGAGTCATCAATTCCAGTGGAAACTATAGCTGCAGTTGCATAGATATGCTTTAATTCTCCCCTTCTCTTCTTCCACTAAATTGAATCTAACTTGAAACAGAATCCCTGGAAAAGCTTCTGCTACCTTATTTTGTTCAGATCAAATGGGTGTTACATTGAGTCTATTAAGATTTTGTTAGATTAATGTGAAATGAGTGGACAGTTACCTGTGTGCGATTAATAAACCCCTGCTGAGCCCTAAACTTTGAGAGCAGATTGCCCCTTTACGTGGATTTTTTGTTTGTTTGTTTCCTTTTTATCATTCTAGTAACTGTTCCATGGGGGTTTTGAAAGTTGCACTTGCTTTGACACAGTTTCAGCTTTGACAGAAAATCCCAGGATCTTCTTTCTAGATACGTAAAGATGTGCAAGAGTCTGATCCCACAAGGTTCTGCTTTCATTCCGAGAAAGTGTTGATCAGCCTTAATTCCAAGATCTTTGGTAGCTGGCAAACTGAGCACCTCCTAGGAAGTAGAATTAAAATCTAAAATGTAATTAAGATAATGCTGCTTCTTTTATATGTTTATTTTCAAAAATGTGAAAACTGGAAGTGGAATTTTATGATGCCTGTAAGTGGTCTTGAGAACACTAAACTGAAAATGAAAAATTTCACTACTGCCTGATACCATCACACCTCTGTGACTGGTAAGGACTATGCAAAGCTAATAGGTGATTCACAGATGTTGCATGTCATTTCAAAAGCAGCATGTTTCTTAGTCACTTACCAAAGAGAATTGTTCTGTTGGTGATTACTGTATGTTGCGTGTGGATTTATGAACAACAAAGGAGATCATTTTTAGTTTCTAAATACCTGATATTTCTCCATCCATGGCTTTACCTTTCCTCTGTAAGGGGACCAAAGCACATCAAAGTACATTGTCAAAAAACACCATCTGAGTCTGAATCCCATGTGGGCTGCTCTGAAAGTTGGTTCAAGTTTTTGAATTTTATTCTGAGCAGATTTATTTCTCTCCTACGTGTTCCACCAAAGGTCTGATACTGTATAGCTCAGATAAAAATATGAAGGATGATGCTTTTTGTCTGCTAGTATATTTGCCTTAGTCTTGGCTTTATGGGTGGCTTTGTTGGTCACTTGTGCTGGAGGAACCTTGGTGGGTAGTGGTGTAGCTGTTGCTGTGAGGCGAGGGATTGGTTCATGCTGTGTAGCTGTGGACACCTAACTTTGTATTCTGAGTCATCTCCCAAAGGTGCCTACCTCCCTCTCAAGGCTGAATTATGAACTTGCTTCCTACTTGGAAGTTCTGAATTATAACTACGTTAAATACTTAAAATGTTATAAAATATAAAACAAACAAAGTAAATATTCCCCTTGGATCAGGTTCAAAGGAAAAAAAGCAATAAACATTTAAAAGGAGAGAAGGAAATAGGTAAAATAAGAAACAGAAGATACTATTTTGAGTATGTGCAGTGTTCATGGTCACCAGTGTATATATTTGAGACGACTCAGGGTTGGTTCTGAGAGTTGCTCCTTCTGGGGAATAGTAACTTACACCATTTGGCACTTCTGCCAGGTAGCTGGTGTCCTGAACTACCATGGCAGCCTTGCAAAGGCAGTTTTTGTAAGACTGGAAAGTTTTCTTAAGGGACATATAAAGGCACTTTTTTTTCTAGTGTGAGGGGTATATGTTTCCCTGCCTCTGTACAGTGCAAAGAAAGTCGCAGTCCCTATTTTCCCCAATGATCAATGGGGTAGTAGTGTGTGTAATCAAGATATGTTCCTAAACATGTTTTGTTCTTCAATAGAATACTCAAGTTTTGGTAGCAGATTTTCAAAATACTGTACTGGATGCATTTTCTCTGACTGCAGAGGAGCCCTTTGAACTTCAGTCCTTGCTGTAGTTAGTGGCCATGGCCAGTATTTTTTTGTCTTGCAAACTGATTTTCCATGCCAAGCTTGGAAGTTTCCTCATTTAGCCTCAGAAATGTGACAGGGCACGTAGGTGAACTCAGCAGCAGAGGATGTTTCTGGTGCAGTCACTTTTAATGTCCTCACAACGACAGGAAGAAATAGAGCTGGGGCACTTTTTCCACTCTGCAACCTCTGAAAGTAACCACTGAAGGAGATGAAGTGAGGAGATAAAAGTGCATGTGGCAGCAGTTTCTTAATCCCCCAATCGGCTGTGTAATGAGTGCTCAGATAAAAATTGTTGATATATTCCCAAATATTTAAAATATTTTCTGGTTTTAATGCTCTGGCTTATCCTAAGTACATTAGAGAGATCTACTTTTGGTTTGTTCTGAAGAGTAAGTAGTTAATGTTCAAGGCAGGTGTTGAAACAGTGATGGTTGCCTTTTTTGGACGAGTCTGTTGAATTCTTTCCAGAAAAAATAACGTGCTTGGCTCACTTAACTTTGCCTTAGGTCTGTGTAGTAAAAATCCCAATATTGGCAGGCATAGCAGAACTCTGCACTCCTTTCTAAAACCTGGTAGTGGAACCAGCATTTCAAATAGACTTTAGTATGCGATTAAAAAAATAAATTATTATAAGCTTCATGTTTATTTAAAGATGTTTACTGTATGATCATTTAGTGAGGATGCTTGTGCCAGACTTTTTAGTTGCTCTGCTTTCTGTCTGTCTGTTCCTCCCTAGTAGGACTCAGTAACTTCGGAGTTCATTGATAGGATCTGTCTCTCAGGAAGACATTTGTCATGCTGCAGGATGATGCAGAAGGTTTTCAAGTTTTAATTAGTAATAAATGGAAAACCAAGCATATTCTGAGGGAGAAAGCTGTTGTGTTAGCAGACATTTAAATATCTCAAATCTCAAATGAAAAATACAGTGAAAATGCATTATTGCAAGCTAATGCATTTCTTTGGTCAGTATTTAGAAGGAATAATATTTTCTCTCATGCTTTCCTCAAATGTCTTAAAAAGTTACACTGATACTTCTTTACTCTGATACTGACCATAAAAAATACCAGAAACTTTGTGAAATAGTGTCCATGAAAAGTAACTACTGTACTTATTGGATAAACTAGTATTTTTGAGGTAGTTAAGGAGATTTGTTCCTGAGAGTGGAATGCCAGCATCTATTCAATATCTGTGCAAAATAATAACTGTTTAAGTCGTTAAATCCTGTAATTTTTATGCACAGGAGATTTTTCTAGTTAGGCCAGAGCTCTATAAAGATGTCCCACATGCCTCAGATATAGAAGACAGCATTGCTAAGAGGTGTGCTATATGCAGTCCCTGCAGGACCTGGCTTGTGCTGTGTCGGTGTTATCCTACGAGACTGTGTACGCTATAAAATTTAATGTGTTAGGAGCATTGTAGAGATGCCCCATAAAATCAGTCCATGCTGTGGCTGCTTCTAAGTGGTAAAAGTAAGTGAATGCTATTTGCTAAATATGTTTTAAAGATAACTATTGCCCTCTTTTTCCTAGTATTGTAGACTTGGGGGCAGTGGATTTACTCTAATGGCTGAGTTTACTTTCTTGTTTAAGAAGTATGAGAGTATTGAGAGAATATGGTGTATTCTGTGTTACACTGAATAAAGACTTTTTTCATTTAAAGGAAATGTTTTATGGTGTAGTCATATGAAAAACAACAAATAAGGAAGATCATTCAGAATTGAAACAGATGTTAGTTTAAACTTTGAAAACTATTCTGGCAAAAGGATTCCTAAGCTGGTTGTTGTGACAAGTCTGGTCAACCCGAACTCTGAATTACAAGGGCCTTCTCTTAGAGGAGAGTATGTGATATGTGCATAATAAATGCTAATGTAATAGCTGGAAGCACAGAAGAGAACTTTGAAATTCTTTCTGTGTGCCAAAGGATGTAATTTATGTGTCTACTTTGACAAATATTTGCAGGTGCTAAACAAACTGAGATATAACATCCTGAAATAGTACTGGGAACAATAGCTCCAGGGCAGGTAATAGTTGGTTGCCATTAGTTAATTTATGTAGTTGGAACCTGACTTCAGATAATCTCTGTTAAATAATTGCTATTGATGTATTTTGTTGTTTAAAAGGTTAGAGATACTTATGACCATTAACCTGCTATAACATGTAAGTAATACTCAGGACAGGTTAGAAATTGTTATGATGTATTTTTTACACTCTCAATCATCATCATTAGTAGTTTTGGATTTTCAGTTGGAGAAAAAAATATACTTTTGTTCCACCGAAGAAATCTGGGTTAGTAGAAAGACAGCAAAAGGGAAGGGGGATGAGAGCAGCAGAGTGGCTCAGACTTCTCCTGGGCTTCTCTGAGAGCAGCACAAGAAAATGGTACTTCTTTCATGAAGCCTTGTCTACTGCAGCAGTCTGGAAGTAGGGGCTGTGTGTTATATCTGGGCAAGCACTGCTTACACACTACTACAGAGAATATGTCCGAAGATATCTTCACTGATGCATTCAAACCTGAAAGCTTATTCATCTCGCTGTGCTTTCTCACTCAAGCGCATGTTATTCTTGACTTCATGTTTTACATCTTAGTCAAAGCATTCATGGAAGGACCATCCTGGGTAGGGCATGCAGGCCTCAGTCCTCAAGCACCTTGAAGGAGGATACAGTGATGTGTATGGATGGGTGATGGCTCTTGAGGCTGGGCAGATGAAGGAACGCTCTTCTTTCACCACTTGCTATAGTCAGCTCTTGAGAACTGACAAATGTTCTGGAAGTGTTGACCACATCCCTCTGCAGGGACAGGAGAGTCAAAAGGCTGTTGTTGGGATGATCTTGCTTTGCAGTAAATCTGGAATGACTTGTTTATCTCTCAAGACCAATGAAATTGAAGCAGGTCCCAATCTGAAAGAGTCTGACCCTGCGCTGCCTTATTTTCTTGAATGATGCTACTGCCACTCCAATGAATTTGTATTTGAAAATTTTAGGCTTTCCCGCAGAACCCATTACACTTCTACTTACTGTTTTTCCATTTTGACTATTTTAAACAACATTTTAGTTTTTCCAGTCAAGACCTAAGTTAATATAGCCTATTCATAAGGATTTTTCTAAAGATGTGTAACTCATCTGCTTTATGCGTTAGACTAAAACATTTCCTTGCTTCCTGTAAATAAAGCAAAAGTAAATATCTTCCCTTTCTCTTAGCCTTTCTCTTTCCTTACTCTGTGTTTCTCTGTTGGCCTTTATCTGTCACTGAGCTTAGGCTCATGTTCTTTCTGATTTGGGATTTACTTCACTAGTTCCCAGTTTTATTGAGCTTCACATCCTTCTCTCCCTTCAGTTTCTCAGACCATCTTCTTACTCTCTCCTGTCTTAATTTTCCTCTTGTCTTCCAGCCTTCCCCTTGCCCTCACAGTTCAGCTCCCCTTGCAGCACTGTTGTACCACTTCTGCAGCAGTACAACTTCCAAGAGGAGCTCAGAGCCCTCTGTTAGTCAGCTGCCATGTGCACCCCAGGCAAGCTGATGGATGGTTCATTTTTTAAAAACATCTCTGAAAAAGGAATCATTATGCAGATGTTAAAGCACGTGAAGTTTAGGCATTGTTGGAAATAAGCCATGATCACCTTCAGTGAATGCAGTGACAGATTACATTGCTTAGACATGGTACCTGTCTGTGCAGATAAATGTATCACATTGAAAATATGTTTTTATTCCCATCAGGTGTCTTTAGGTTCCGTTGTTCAGTTTGAAAAGGGAAATTTCTCCTTGTCAGCAGAGACAGAAGAAAAGGTTTTTCCTGAGAAAAATGAACATCTGCTACAGTGGGCCCAGAAGGAATATGGAGCAGTAACATCTTTCACGGAGCTCAAAATATCAAGAAACATCTATATTAAAGTAGGAGAAGGTAAAACAAAACAAAACCAACAGAATTGATACATGCTTCTAGATGCCGAGAATAAGTCTCACTGTAGTATTATTTCACATTTTTTATTTTAATCTTTAAACATGCCTCTCATTTTCTAAGAGATGTGATATGAAAGGGGAAGGCAGAGATATAAGAACAAGTCTAAAGACCAGACCTTGGATTTAGGCAACTTTTAATGGATTCTGGTGCCATAATTTTATGCTCATAAATGTGGATGCGATTGGCCAGAATCTTACAGGAGTCAAAGCTTCACCTTTTTAAAAGGAATAAACTACTCATGGTGATTGTTTGAGTGTCTTTATCTAAAGGACTGAAGTGGAGAACCTGAGGTACGGGTAATTTCTAGAAAGACCTGAGGCGGGGTGGGGCGGGGTTCAGTATTTGGTTGTATAAGGATCCAGACTACTCTGGGCAAAGAAATACTGCTTTCCTCACCAAGATAAGTTGCCTCAGTCTGATGTCCTTGTGTATTTTCATTCCAAGGAGAAAGATTTCCTGTCCCTGTGAGCTGCATGCCAAATTCATCAGGTGGCCTAGGGCAGGTGGGAGAAGACTCCATCTCCTCAGGGATTTCAGAGGCCCATATTAGGGGAGGGTTTGGGCTGTAGTTCTGTAGCTGAGCAGTGTTGCAACAACTTAACACTATGAGCCTCTGTAGCACCTTCTGGCTCATGCTTTCCTTTAGCTGGCTGCCAGTCACACAACATGTCTTCTTCAGGGAAGTTCCACCTGAGCTGGTCATAAACTGTGGATAACACAAGAGCCACAGCTCTTCTCTTCCCTACGTTCTTGGAGCAAGGCAGTCGGTTCAGGAGGGTTTATGTCCCACTTATCTCTATTCAAGTTCATTTTCTGGAAAATATATCGTTGGTGAAGGGAACTTTGCAGGGAGGGCAGCCTTTCCTCTATTGTGCAGGATGATTGGGGGTGAAATTTTCTTTTTCACAGGTATGTTTTAAGATATTAGTGTTCTTTACCTAATGGCCTGCAATTCACTGGTTTTTTTCTTTCTCTGAAGATGTCATCCAAGTTCAGGCTAGAGCAAACATCCAGGTTTAGGCTAAACCAAAAGCAGTAAGAATAAAGGCTGGTAAAAGTGAACTGGAACTGATTTGCAATGCAGCTATCGGTCCAGATATTTTGAAACTAATTGTTGTCTCAAGAATCTCAGTGATGAGAAAAGTAGAAATCAATAAAACATTTTATCAACATCCAACGAGTACTGGTGGGCTCAGCATTTGCTAGCACCAGCAACCTAATTTAGTAGTACTTCAGCAATACTTCTACAGAAACTCATGCATAGCTGAACTAGTTGGCAACAAAAAAATCCCCAAAAACCTTCTGTGGAGAAAACACTCTTTCCTAACCACCTGTATCTGATCATTTGATTTCCTGAAGCATGAGGCTTGCCCCCCAAAATCGGAACATGCCTCTGTTGGTTTTATCCAAATCCTGCCAAATTTGTACAGGATTCCCCGGCATGATTTTTGTTCTACTTGGCACCAGTCTTGGATTTTAATGCCAGAAAATCATTCAGAAATATATTTATTAGCTTATTAAAGTGCTCTTGGAACGTATACACGGGAGTAGTGGTCTCTGCGTTGCAGAGATGAACATTTAATTAGATATGTCAAAAAACAGATAAAATTTTGTTTGTTGATTTGCATGTCTCCAGTCAAACTAGGCGGCTAAATAGGAGAGCTTTACATCATCTCTAGAATGTGTTAAAACACAATTTTATTATGAGTAGGTACACAAAATGGAACTTGGCAGGCAACCAAAATAGACAGTTTCTACAAACTAGCTCAGCTGTAGCCATATTCGATTTTTGATTTAAATTCTTGGCAGAAGAATGAATATGTGTGTATGTGTGGGGGTTATGCATGTGTTCAGGGGTGGGGAGAGGGTCAGTTCTTGAACTGCAGCAGTCATGCGAGGAGTTCTATGGAAACCACGTGGTACGTGGACCTGGTCTGCTTCTCTGAAGAGTGAATGATGGAATCGCTGGATTCCACAAACCACAGTGCATGCTGATGGACATTTCAGGCTTTTCATACAAAACTCACACTCCTCAAGTGCTTTAGTCAAGTACCGTCAGCTGCCAGTCTGTGAATCACAGCTAGTATTACTCATAATCTATAGGTGGTCATATGAAATAGTTCCTTGCTACTTGACCGATACAGAACTAATGGCAGTATTCATGTAATTGTCTACATTTGAGCTTCACTCAAGTTAGAAATATCTGAAACTGAAAGATGCAACATTTCAGAAGTGGAGGCTGTAGCTGAATACAGCAAATTGCAAGCCAGAGGACAAAAAGATCTGAAGAAGGGTGATCTTTCATAGATCTTTCAAACTGCTTCTGATACCATGGGTCTCCGAAATCATTTTTGAAGGTGCAAAAGAAAGGCAGCTGAGCAAGCTAGTGAACTGGGTCAGGGCCAAGTGCATCTGAATCATGTTGATTCAAAAGAGGGGCTGATCAGATACTTCAGGGATGGTGAGCACAGTGAGAACTTACAGGGACCAGAATGAGGGTTTGGAGGAAGGGGGCACAAAAAGTGGGGTTCTTGTTCTTGCTTTGATTTGTATAGTGAAGGACATGGCCATGTGATTGCTGTGATAATTGCTGTCAGATTCTAGAAAGTGGGACTGTTTATGGTGAAAGTGATCTTAGTACATGTTTTTCAGCAGAAGTCAGTTTACTTTCTCATGCTTCAATAAGATACAACTCTACAAGTCGGGAAGACTTATCAGTTAGCTAAATGTTGCCTAACACATCCAGTACCACCAGTGGAAATCCAGGGCAGATGTGCTAGCCTGGAGGGAGCCTAATTTCAATGCATTTCTTAGCTAAATAAGAAAAAAAATAGTCAGCTATAACAATAACTACACTGGAAAATGTACAGGCTGTTTACAGATGGTAACACTGTGCTCCTGTCCTTGCAGAAGCTGAAGCTTCAGTCCTGACTCTGAGTTTGTAGCCTGTACACACTAGTGCACGTATCAGGCACACCGTACTTGGTTTAATACTTGTAGATGATTGCGTTGTGTCAGGCTTTAGCTATGTGTCGTGCTGGGGGTGACTACCACTGAAAGTTTCCACCCTCCCTCCAGAGACCTCTGCAGCCCCTTCCCTGCTCCTGTTTATACCCTGCTGTTAAAAGTCAGTTGAGGTTCTGATCTCTGTCATGCTAAGGGCTAGTAAACTGCAAAATACACACAAAAAAGCGCCACTATGAGAGTGGCTGAAGAAAATCCCAAACACCTTGCTTATCCTTAGCTCAGACTTTGAAAGGCAAGCTCTGCCTGGATGGGATTTTTACTGCTGAATCAAACTGCTGCTGCCCAGGGTGCCTGTTTTGGAGAGTGACACCTGATTAACGGTGCTCATTTTCATAAAAACCTCCTCGTGATTTTAAGCTGGGATACTCAACTGTTATCCAATTTAGCCAAGAACCTGCGGATGGCACCTAATTTGTGCAGAACAGAGCAGATGGTGTCTGTCCTCATCTGTAAAATGGAGGTGCTGTCCGCAGAAACTACAGATCCCAGTGTGCAATCCAGCATCTTCATCCGAGCAGCCTGGCACATGCTGAAGGAGAAGGCGGCTGCCGGCTGCTGCGTGTGGCTCTGCTGCCTGCCTTCTCACTCCTGGGGCAAGCAGGGCCCCACAACAGCCGGGCATTCTGGCCAGAGACCCTCTGCGGAGGGCATTGCAAGTGAACCTCATGTCTGATTCCATACTGGGAGCCTGTGGAGATTAGAGAGGCACAGGGTCCATAAATTGACTGTTTGCTGGCTGGTTTAGTAAGGTTTTTAATTGATTGCAGACACCTGCAGTCCCTTTCCAAAGTAAGTAGACAGCCCTGAAACTAAAAAAGAAAAGAAGTGGGGTGACTAAAGAAAGATGAAGTGGATCCCCTTTTCTTTTGTGTTCCAGCCCAGATCTTGGTAACTAGTATGGACGAGAGTAAATATGTTTTGCTAAAGTAAGGGAGTAAACGTGTATGTCAAGTAGCCAGTGACAGAGTTAAAATTTGCTACAGAGAAAAGCGTGCTATCGAGCGGAGGCCCAGGCTGGGGAGCCTCTGCACTGGTGGTGGCAAGAGCAGCGGTTTTTGAGAGCTCCAGAGACATTTAATGGCAGTGCCAGGAGCAGGAACCAAGTTCTTTGCAATGGCAAACAATAGCACGTGTGGTAATTATCCACAAACTACTGAGGCTGCTATTTTATGGCTTGAATTGTGTTGTGTGGCAGCTGAGAAGCAAATACTTAGTATCTGTGTGTGTGTGTATATATAAATTCAAGCTCAGCACAGACCATTTGGGATCATTTTCCATTCTGTGCTGTTGTGGGAGGAGCTGGCAGAACTGCAGCTGCATTCAAGGCTAATCTGGCAGGGCACATACCAGATGTTAGAGGAGTGCTTTGCTTGGGCAGTATGAATAGCTACAGCCTCATACAGCTTTCATAGATTCTGTAGGGAAGACAGCAAGGTTAATATTCAAAGACTACTTTGTGTAAGATCAGGAGAAGAAACTCCCCTAATTGTTTCTGCAGTGGCCAGGGTCACAGGAGTCTCTGGTCTCCCTGCAAAGTTGTGTACCGCCCAGAAATGTGCTTTAGGGGTGACATTTCAGCTCTAATTTAGGGAGCAAATGCTAACAGTGGTCTCAGCTCAGCTTTTAAGAGTTCATCCGCAGTTTTGCATTCATAATGCATTATATTTGATTTTTTTTTTCTTTTTTTATCTTGCTACTGACCTTAATAGGAAAGCCTTCTTTGTAAAGTAAAGGTCAAAGAGCCAGCCATTTGGAATTATATTCTTACAGGACTTTGTGTCTTTGAACACGATAACTAGTTCTTCTGTGTATTATAACAATTCATATGTAAAGTTATCTCAGAAATACAAAGTATTTCTATTTTTCAGTGGAAATACTGCTTCTTGGGGTACAGCAATGTAGGCTGTGCATGAGAACTTCATACCAAGTGACTATTTTTTATATTTTGTATTGTACCCTAGTTAATGCTTGTGATCAGGTGGGCAGTTAAAACCAAAAGAGACACTAAATATCTACTCTAGAATTTCTTCATTTCAGTTATGGATATTATGGTCAGACTTCCTTAACAGCAACAACCGATTTCAACCTTTTCTTGCTATATTTGATTTTCCATGCACAAGAGAACTACAATATTTCTAGACAACACTGACTCTGCCTACACAATATATAGGAAAATATATTGAGTAAGGAAATGGAAAATACTTTCTGAGATCTTTTAAATAGGGTAAGTTTATCATAACAAGAATAAAACATTTTCTAAAGGGAGAAGGAATTAATCACAAAAGTTTTCTATGAGTTAATTTCAAAAGAAATAAATATTTTTTTAAAGCTGCAAGGAACAAAATAAATGTATTTTATTCATTTTGAAAAATACTCACATATTTTGCTTCAGTATTGGTTTTAGATTTCTCTTTGTATTTTCTTTAATATTTAATCTGTAAATAGAAAATGTTCAGTTTAGAAGTATATACTTTGCACCAGAGATGTGCTGTGTTGTTGCAAGTGATCTTCCTTTTAATATTATGTTTATTTGTCATAAGTGCTTGTGATAGATAATATATCTTTTAGCCTAAAAACCTTTGTCATAAAATATAGTGCCTCGCTGAAGTAGATGCAGTACAGACATGCATGTAAGCTGATATCTATGTGTAAAGGTGCATATACTTGCTTTTTTTTTCCCCCTCCAGATCAAGTTTTTCCTCCCTCGTGCAACATAGAAAAGAATTTTCTCTCTCTAAATTACCTTGCGGGATACCTACAACCAAAAACAGCAGAGGGGTGCCTTATGTCTAGCTTAGTCCAAGAAAGAGAAGTTCATATCATTGAACTAATCACTCCAAATTCCAATCCATACAGGTAAAGTATCATCTAAATAGAGTCAATTTGTTTGAAATCACAGCTAAAGATTTCACCTGCCTTTTGAAAATTAACTCAAAGTAGCTATTTCATCCTTACAAGAAGAGCTTGGACCTTAGTATTTTGCCTTAAATAGAAATTAGTTCTTCAGTATGTAAAGATTTTGAATAATGCTTCACAATCCCAGGATTTTTCTGGACAAGACTGCAAAACACAGTTTTTATGGACTGTATCCTGCCCCCCTTCTTGCTCAATCAATCAAATTATTTCCAAGAATAAGGTGCATAAGGGAATATGAATTAGGGCAGCATCTGACAGACAGGATTTAAGATGGGACCACTGTATGAGGAGTTGAGAGAGGTTAAAAGTAATCTTGACCTGTCACAGGTAGGGATGACTGACAGCAAGGCATAGGGAGTGGCTCCCAAGCAGTGGTCCAGAGGTCACAGGTGATCTGCAGTCCATGATAATAGTTCCACAGTTGGTCTGAAGAATTGTAACAGTATTTTCTGTCAAGTTTCCAGTTGAGTTTAAGAGATAGTTTGATAATTGCAAGAAATGTTAAGGGTTGACTGTGGTCCACTGACCAAAAAAGTTTATAACTAGTGGTTAGGAAAAATTACTTAACTCTCTGCACAGTTATGAGGATTATCTAAATTGTCAAAGGTACCTTTGGGAGGTAAGACATTTAAAACATTCATCCTTCGCTGGTCTCTTCTAGGTGTTAGTGGGAGCACGTGAATGAGGTTTGCTTCAGGTAGTCATACCTGGAAAAGCTCTTCATAAGTGCTGAGTATGCCTGCTAGAAGAGAAATTTGTTATGAAACTTAGATGATTCTCCTTTTTGCAAGAAGAAAAGTACAATTCCATCAGAGATAAGGTAGAATTAAAATCCTGTCTGCATATTGCAGACACTGGATATCCAGCATTGTCCAGCTGTGCTCCTCATGCAGTTACATTTGAGCGCATCCCATCCTTAGTGAGGAAATCACATGGGGAGATAGAAGTGGGAGGAGGGGTCTTTGCAAGAAGGGTATTTATCTCATTGCAAGATGGTGAACCCAGAGCCTACCAACCTTGGGAGAGTAAGAAAGTGCTGAGATGTAGTGGAAGTGGAGTAGGTAAGCCCAAATGATCTGCCTCTGTGTGGTGTGAGTTGCAGCCCCATCCTGAACAGAGCTGTTCTTTACCATCACCATCATTGTAAGTCCCTTGCATTGTCACACAATGACAGCCCTGTCTCCCAGCCCTCTGGGCTTTTGGCTTTGGCTGATAGTATGATAGGAATCTGTTTTTCAGATGATAACACTGCAAAATGTTTAAATGTTTTGTTGTTAAAAGTAATAAGACAAACTCCTCCTGCTTTGTTTTTAGTTTTATGTATTATCCACAGCTATCTTTACATTTCATATCCTCAAAGAAACATAGAGAAGCTGAGCTGGGCACCTGTAAAACTGCAGGAGGTGAAGTGAAGTTCCCTAGATACTAAGTCTCGGAGCGTAATATTAGTTGAAACCTATTACTTCGGGATGAGCACGTTCTTGTGACATATGGCCCCATAAGACAATGTGGAAGTAAAGGTTTTTCTGTTGAATTAATAGTTTGCATGACAAGATGTTATTGATGGGTACAAACCCATTTGCTCTACGTACTTTACCAAGGTCTTGAAAATCTGGATAGTGTTCATCTATTTTCCAGCAAGCAATAGGCTTGGACATCTGTTTTCTTTTCTTTTTAAAGTAAGTATATATCCAGAAGTATTGGAAACTGAATACACAGCTTAATTCCTCAACACATGCAAGATTCTAAGCAAAGTAATTTCCACAATTTAACTGCCTAGGCAGAGACACTCCCCAATATAGTATTTGTGCATATTTTTGGTATTAACCTGCTTAATTTGTCTTTTTGCTTTCTTAAGGTATTATTTTGAGTTTTAATACAGTTATAGCCAGAGGAAACTGAAACATCTATATTTAGGCACTGTCACAGTGAAATATGAAAACTTTATTTACTTTATAAAGTAAACTGCTGGTCATATAACTAACCTGCTCTAAATAATAGCTGAAATGAGTGACACACTTGTAAACAAGAGACAAAACTATTATTTGTCTAAAAAGTATTTGTTTCTATTGTTATGCAAAATCATTTAAGCATATGTGGAATAACAATGTGTTTTGCACATGTTGTGTTGCCTGGGATAATCTCCAGCATTTTAATCAGCTGGCCAGACAGTGGAAACATGATGGATTGGAAGAAGGCTGATAGCTGAAAATTTCTGGCATACTGGTCTAACTTTCTCTCTATTTTCCACATACAGTGCTTTCCAGGTGGATATAATCGTTGACATTAAACCATCTCAACCAGGCGCCAAACTTGTCAGAGACGTCATACTTATCCTCAAGTGTAAAAAGTCTGTCAATTGGGTTATCAAGTCGCATGATGTCCAGGGAAAGCTGGAAGTGATTGTAAGTTAAGGCACCTTTATTTTTTGAAAGATACCATACTGCAACAGTATAGAATCCATTTAAATATGATATATTGCTAGACCATATTGATTTTTCACTGCTTTCTCTTAGTTGCTTTCTTTAATTATTACTGCATTTCAGGGAGTAAATACAGAAACTATAACTTTTTTTCCCATTAACTTTTAATATATGGGCTATTAAACTGACCAGCACATCACAGAAACCAGGTGGCTAGTGCAAGGATTTAAGATCTATGTCTTTTTGTCTTCTGTTGAAGTACCCTAAACACAGAGTTGGATGTTCATCTCCCTTTTTGCTGTTGCTTTGGTGAGTTGGATCTACAGGTTCATCTCAGAAGTTGGAAAGATGCCTGTGAGTGTAGAATGGATACTCCTAGATACACGGCACACACTCACATCCCTTTAGAAGTGGAAACTTTTTTACTTCTTCCACTTGTGGTTGTAGTATTCTCTAGCCCTCTTCCCTGCCAGTACTTCTGTCCCCAGGAAGTGTTTGGTCAAATTGACCTCACCTCTCCTCAGACCACAAATAATAAGTTTTTAAAAAATTAAAACTAGGATCTCTAAAGCTAAACGTCTGCAACTATACTTACGCATAATTGGAGGTTCTGATTCAGAATGATTTTTGGTGCAGACTTTGTGGCTCAACACCATTTCTACTAAGAAAATGTGTTTTCCCTTGCTCTGAAATAAATAAATAAATAAAATTGGACTGATCTTGCAGTCTATAAATGTGTGGCCTATTTCTGTCTTAAGTGATCATTTAGGAGCACATTGTACAGTTGAGCTCAGTGTTTGCTCAGGACCACCCAGTGGCCTCCTGATTAACAGTTTTGCAGTAATTCAAATACATTTTCAAACTCCATCTATCCGTAAGTATAAGAATTTTACTTTGTTTAGTAGCTTTCTCCTTTTAATGTGTGCAAGGGCAATTCTGACAGGTTCCAAAGGCTGCTTGATCTAAATCTTCTAAGAGGACAGATTGGTAGGCAGGATTTCATGCTAGATTTTGGGAGTGAGGGAAATAAAAGGAAATAAGTTATGGTGTTGCTCAGAAAATTGAATGGAAAAATTAACTAGGATGGATGATGAAATTCCCTTTTGATCCCTGACACATCTTTATCCTACAGAGAGGAAAGGATGTTCTGGTCATTCTGTAGGTCCTAAATAATCAGCCCTTAAAGAGAAAGGTCAAAGTTAGTTGCCCAGGATTACCACACATGTAAGTAGAAGGACAAAAAACAATGCTTGACTTGAAAGTTTCATTCTGGGTTATTACATAAAATTCACCAGTGTATACTGGGTCTACTTTCACAGGATAGAGAATTGTACATTAGTTTACTCATGCTTGGAGATAGCCAAAGTGCCATATTTCATATCCATGAAGCTACCTCTTTATGAATGATGAATTTTCAGGGAAAGGAATTCTAGAGAATTTTAAAATGTCTAAAGTGCTGCACTTGAGTATAGAAAAGCAAGACTGCTATTCTTTCTTTTAAAAGTTCTTCTTTATTAATTGTTGGAAGTATAAGTAAAAAGTATAAGTGAAAATTCTTTCTGTAATGAGTGGCAGAAGTTAACATTTTATTTAGATTAACAAAAAGAGAAAGGAATACTATATATGGAAATGTCAGTATATAAAAGTCTTTGTATATTTATATTAGGATTTGGGAGTAACTGTTTGCTATACTGCTTCATTTATATAGATGCTTCATTTTCTGAATGTTTGTTTGTTCTCCTTTTATTTAGAGGGCGGGTGTAGGAGAGAACTAAACACCCCTATGTCATTAAAAAGCCTGTACATCCAGTATTTAGGCTCTGCTCGTGTCTCTATTAAACTGAAGTCCTTTCCAAGCCCAAATTTAGACAATGCATAAAAACATTACTAAACAATTAGGTAATGTTTCACAATGTTCTTTTTATTAGTTGAAGCGGTTCCATGCACTTCAATTTTCCTAACTTCTTGCCCTCAGTACAAATCAGAATTGTCTTCAGGGCATTGGCAAACCAAGAGGGAAAGGTTAGTGCTAAGCTGTCTCAAACCCAGGACTGTCAGTTATTAAGGTCTAAGTTCATAGACAAAAAATGAAAAAGACTTTTCAGGTCATCTAGCACATCTCCCAGCTTGCTGTTTTTCTTGAAGCTCTAAAAGAGTATGGACACAAAACTAAGTAAAATGGGAATAGTTTAGGTAAAGTAATTAATTGCCCATAATGTATGTGCACTGTTTTCCTCCCAACCTGTGTTTAACTCCTGTTTGTAGTCAGTCCTTACGTCAAACCCTGTGCAGTGCTTCTGTGCTTGTGGACTACGTGCCGCTCACATTGCTTCCTTTGGATTCGGTGTCCGTTTACAAAGCTGTGGGTTGCACTGTGGACAAGGAAGCGAAATTGCAGAAAGAAAATAAGTGTGTTGAGGGGTGAAGAGTGAGAGAGGGGAAATGCGCAGAACAAACCTGTGAGGGTTTCAGAAGCTTGGAGGGACTGTTCTTTACATGAGAACAACTGCTCACCACTTTCTGAAATGGTGTCTCTCTGTTTTGAGTAGGTTAGTAGGTGGCTCTGAATACCTGGTTTCATACACTGCATGTGAAGGTGTTGGCAGGGCAAGTGAAGGAAGGTATGTCTATTCCTGCAAGCCCTTGTGCTTGGTTTTGTTTCATTGAGGAGATGCAGGGCTGAACGTTTACAGGCTCAGCCTGGAGTGGAGAGGTATAAACAAGCCCTGGAAATGGTCATATGCCAGCTAGAACAGTAAAATTCTGAGATAATATTTGTTCAGCTGTCTCCTTATGACAAAAAATAAAAGGAAGGCAGAGAGGGAGATCCAGCAAAGTTGGGGTAACATAATAATTCCAACTAGTCAAAGCTGTGTGGTAGTATGAAAATGTGTGGTAAATCATGTCCAGATTTGTAGCTGTTGAAGAATAAAAGATTATTTGATCCAAAACAGTAGTAATGCACTAAAATTAGGATACCTATTGCTTCCTTTTTGTTTCTTATCTTCAGTGGCCTTTGCTGGTCATTGATAACTGTACTGGTAACAGTATCCTCAAACCAGACACTGCACCTAAAATTACCTTTAAACTTCAATTGTGAAGCTGTGAGTGTTTAAAGGGTGCAGAAACTATGCTGTTCCATCAGGACTCTCTATGAGCTTTATTCACTTTGTTCAGAAGCTCCATTTCTGAGGTCAGGTAGAGAAGTGCAACTGAGCTCTGTGATGCCAGGTAGCAGGTCCATACAACCATGGTCTAAAAGTGTTCTGGGCAAGAGATCAGTGCAGTCAATCTTTTGATGTTCTAGGGTGAAAGAGAATTAAGATTTGTTCACATTGAGGAATCCAATGGGGATTTACAAAAATGTAGCCTATATGATGGAGAAGGTAATCAGGCATGAAAATGAAAGTGTTTGTTGTAGAGCATTCAATGGTATCATCTGCATATAGGAAGTGCAAGTCATTCACATTGAAGAATTGTTAAAAAGTGGGTCATTGTGCCTTTCCTGCTGTGTGTATGTCCAGCTTGTTCTCTAGTTGTTGATGTGATGTTATAGTGATAGTAATGTTGTGAATGTAAAAATATATATGTATTTAGCTTTGTGTGAATACATGTTAAAGTTTAAGATGCCAAGCACTTAAAAGCAAGTTAAAGTGTAATACCAGTGTATATTTTCTAACTACCCCTCTAAGAGCTGGAGATGCTTGTTATATTCCTTTAACTTGCACATTTGGACAAGAAAATTTGAAGTTTTGCAAAAGGTTTACAGGAAAACAAAAGCTAACTGACTCTGAGTCATCTGTGTTCCATGGCCAACTTTGATGAGCTGTTATTTGTAATCATATAATAATAAAAGTAAGAGGTCAGCAAGTGCATTTATGAGTTTGCTGTATCAATGTATTTCTGTAAAACTTATATTGTTAATTAAATTTTATTTATATGTGGAAAGTATGTGTTGTCTTTTAAGTAGTTTGGCCTTGCATAAACGTGTGTGCTCTCATTTTTCTCTTGATTAAGCATTTAATTCAGTCCTGTTTAACATACTCAACATTTTGCAGGAGGCACACAACATTTCTAGTATGAAGCTCATTCAGAGAGTCACAGAGTATCCTCAGTGCCAGCTGACTTTAAAGCATTAGCTGGTACCAGCTCTACTTCATGAGCATGCTATGTTTTGCCTTTTTCAGTAATGCTCATTTGAGCAAAGGTTTTCCCATTATGTAGCTTAAGTAATGCTCTAATCAAGAAATGAAGGGGACATTTGAAAAATCAGTTGTCATCTTGAGTTGACTTCAGAAGTAATTTCAGCTCAGTTTCGAAGAAAACATGGCATTATACAAATGGCTGTAAATATGTATTTCTCCTTTAGGGATTAACAGTTTCTGACTACCTTGATTTATTGTACTCCAGGCAGTAGCTAGGAGGAAGGGGGGGCTTTTCTCCATGTGTGCAGCAGCTCTGTGCCTAAGATGGCAGAGTTTGGTTTATTTCCCAGGTGCTCTCAGATTGCTGTTATTTAATAGAGTAAAAACAGAGTAAAAAACATGTTCATTCAGTGTCACTATTCCATTTTAAGTATCATTAAATGGTAAATCATGAAACAAGTTTTCCTTTGTTTGCAGACATCAAATAGTATTGGCTTTGGAAAGGAAACGGAACGATCCATGACTATGAGTAAATTAATAATACCTGATATTCCTTCATCACATGAGAGTTTGATCAAGTGGGCTTATGAGCATAACTATAGTCCAGTTACGTCCTACACAAAAGCCCCTGTTGCTAACAGATTTCATCTGCAACTGGAAGATACAGGTAAGCTTGAAGATGGACTTTTATCATATAGAAAAAATATATCTTGTATTTCCAAGAATATGATGATTTGATAGGTGCTTTCTCAGTTTTGAAGCTTTGTTGTTGAGGGTTGCAGTACTTCAACTGCTCATCATCAAGAATGCTGGTAATCTATGAATGCTGGTTAAAAAAAAATCTGTGGCTTTTTTATTAGAAAAGGCCAGGCAAATTGTGTTATTTCCTGAAATGTTGGTGGAATTAAATGGTTGTAATTTATCCAACTCACAAGCCATTATAGCTGACCGTGCTCAGTGTTCACTGAAATGGACTTCAGCAACTGGGTATCTTGTTAGTTAACAAATCCAGCTTTGATTTTTTTTTTTTTTCCTCAAAAGTATGAGCATAGTGTTTCCTTGAGAAAATTAAATAAATTTTTAAATTGTTTACAGACAAAACTGGCTTACCAAAAAAATCTGAGCAAATGGAATAAATACAGCTGTTAAAAATAATAAATCAGTTATTTGGCCAAAGTCACAACTGATGTAAAGATATCCAGGTCCCCTGAAGCAAGTGGAATTGTATCTGCTTTTACACCAATTCTAAATTTCAATCACTAAAAAATATTGTTCAGCTGTTTTGATAAAACTTATGTTCACATTACTTTTATCAATTGCACTCTCATTTCTGTCCTGAGCAGCTGCATATATAAGACAGTAGATAGTTAGTGTTCTCGTTTACTCAGTATAAAGTTAACTCTTGTTTAGCTTCACTCTGATTATGTAAGTAGTTCCACAACAGTGGAGTGACTGAATTTGTGATGGAGCAGGTAGTGAAAGAATTTCACCCAACGATTTGCACTTAAGCTATTTCAGCAGTGCTAAAATAGTGTATTTGCTGAATGTGATGTTTCTTTTACCTCTGTGGCTGCCTTTTGCATATAATAGGCCCACTCCTCAAAGTTTATTTTCAGCTCTTAGTGAGGCAGATTTCTAGCAGGGATTAAATATACCAAGATTAGATGCCTCAGTAACAACTAAATCCTTAGTGGAGGAATTGTGGCTAGTTACCTGAAAAGTACAAAGACGCTGCTTTGGATGCGCTTCAAGAGCTTCCTTTCTGGATAATATTTTTTTTTGTATGAAAATGAGTAGTTCTGGATACTTCTAGGAAAAATATCTAATAACCTAATGTTCTTTTTTTCCCCTCCTTTTTTTTTTTTTTTTTTTCCTTAGAAGAGATGAATGATGAAGAAGACCATTCGCTTCCTCCGGAGCTGACAGAATTGCTGGGTGCTAACCCACTACCTGCCCCAAAGAATCCTGCATTAAGTGATGGCCTGACTTTTCCTTTTCACATCAACAGAGGAAGACATGACACAGTGGGAGAAGGACTCTTCCCATCCAGGGACTCAGTGGATACATTAATAAATCATGACTTTGAGCATTCCCTCTCAAAACATCAAGAACCTGAAGAGGTTCAGGGCAGTGCTGATGTGGCCCTGTCAATAAAGTGTGATGACAAAGTCATGACAGTAGCTGTAGAAAAAGACTCTCTGCAGGTTGGTGTGATCTCTTATTCTCAAATTTGGGCAGGCTTTTTTGGGTAGACCATTTTATTTGTATTTTGATTGAAAAAATAAACATTCTAAGATCTACAGCCATCACCACCTAACTGCCCAAGCAATAGTTTGATGAGGAAACTATACTGTAGATATTCTTTGCCATAACTCAAGGTCATGTTTCCTTTTCCCAACAATCCAGTAGTTTGTAGAGGGATTTCTGATTAAAGCTTTGCAGGGTTGGTTCTGTCAAAAAATTACTGTACTCAAACATCAGTCTGAGTTTTTAATCTCCAAAGTACAAAGAAGCTGCTTTTGATAGCTGTATGGGACCTGAAAAGATCTCTCTTTACCATCTACCAGCTGACAGGTTGCTTGTGTCCATTTGTATTGTGGAAAAGAGCCTGATACAGACAGCATTTTTAGCTCATTTCAGACCAGAGTCTGCATTATTAATCAGCAGATTAATAATGAACCTGTTGTTTTCTTTGTTCCATGTTACATTTATTCCCTGTCTTCCCACGTATAACAGTGTTTTGAGAGTGACCTTCCCTGGATGTCAGTACAATGAACTTCACTTCCTTGTATCCGCAGTCATGAACAGTATTCTGAGCTGTACTTTAAGCAAGAGCCTAACACAATTGTGTTTCAGCACTTACAAAGCATCTTTGTTTCAGGCTAGTGGCTACACAAGGACAGAACTCTCACTGCTGGATCACTCTTGCAAAGCCAGGATGAATGGTACCCATTTCATTTTGGAGTCTTTGCTGAACAAATGTGGGACTCGGACAGCATATATCTTGAACAAGATTGTTTATTTTAACTCTGTGAGTATTTTACAAAGAGGAGGCACATTCTGCACTGCACATCATAGTGGTACAAGGAAGCCATTGTAGTTAGCTTTAGTCTTAGCAAAAAGGAGGCTTCCTGATCTTTTCCTGTCTAGCTCAAACCTGGTTGCAGCTACAGTCCCTGTATTCAAGGAGGTATGAAGACTGCACATTCAGTGCGCTCCTGTGGTCAGATAGTATCCTAAAGCAAAAAGGAGGAATTGGAGTTAAATACTTTTACAAAACTGCATGTCTGCGCTTTGGGGACCATCTGTACCAGCCTCAGAGAAGTTGCACCAGCTTTCCCTATGCAGCTTTGATATACCCATGCATGAATAGTACTACATAACTGTAAGGAGGAATAGGAATGAAGTTCTGTGATTGCACAATGCGATACCATTTGATTCATATGCTGAATTATTTTAAGTGAAATTTTTTCTTCCAAAACTGTGTGTGAAAAAGGCTTTCAAAATGTGAGGAAAAGACATTATCTGTGCATGCTTCTCTCATAATTTGGATTCATATTTGCTATCAGTTGATGTACATGATGAAGGGACTCTTGAGTACTTGTATATGAGTGATGATGCTAAGGAGCCCAGTTAGGTTCTAAGCGGCTGCTCCCAGACTGGCTCAGTTTATGAGCTTGAGTACAGTGCAGCTAATCTGGATTGGAAAGTAATGACACGTTTCTTTTGCTGAGCTTTCCAGTACATAGAAGTAACCTTGGCAAATGATGGAAAGCTTGTGGTCCAATCCAAACACAGCTAAGGCAATCTGATCTGACCTTGCCTGGTTAAAACTGTTCTATGCTGGCAAGTCTGTAGCACCTAACTTTAGAAACAGGCCCAAACCAAAACGGTGGATAGAAACATCTCCAAACTACAGAATAGCGTGTGTCCAGAGCTAAATACAGTCATTGTCCTTGTATTCTATTATGGCCCAAACCAAAATCGATATTTGCCTCCTCTCCTTTCTCCATCATGTCTTTTAATAGTCTTGGCTACTCACTTAACTTTGAATCATGTATGGTATCTTCCAGAATTTGGGATCATTTCTCCTAAAAAATAAACACCATGCAGTGGAGTCTCAAAGAGCGCATATGTCACTTCTTAGCAGTTGCTCTAGGTCCAAGAAAACAAAGATGAACTCCTGGAAGGGAGGGGGCTAACTGAAGAGCTGCAGGGCATACAGAACTAGAGTGCAGAACATTGGAAAATAAAACCAGGAATTTTCAGGTGAAGAAATAGAAAAGTGTGCAAAGGAGGAGAAAGAATCAGTAAAAATTCAGATAAAAACAAAGAAGGGAAAAATGAAGAAAGGGACATCATGTTTTTGGGTGTACATCTCTGAAAAAAATATGCAAATGACAGAAAAGAAAATCCTTTAATGACCTTAACACAGTGATTTTCCATGAGTGCATTAAGGAAAACTAAGTTGCAAAAAATTACTTTAGAAAACCATTTCTTTTTTCAGTGTTGGTTATAGAAATACCAGAAATAGAATGGAAATGCTAGGCAGACTGGTGTCTTTGCTGGCTCTGAATTCTGGAAAAAACCTAAGGGGTGTTCTCTAAGTATAACCTATGTATCTTACATGCTCAGCACAAGGCTGTTTAAGATGTGCTTTCTCCATCTGCTTAGCTGATGCACTTCTTTTGGCCTTTGCTTTGTTCTGAAGAGAGAAGAAAATAATAACCATGAAGAGAGAATGCTTGATTATCACCTAATTTTATGCGTTTGCAATACCTTTTGTGCAGATTGTCATTCAGCTGTCATCACCAGCTGAAAGCAGTGGCTTTGATGATGATGACATGGAATCAGGTGATAATGGATTTCCAGGGGATGCTGATGAGGGAGATGTTGTTTTCTCAAGCTGGCCTGAAATAGCGGTATGTAACTCTTGGGTTTGCACCTGACAGTAGAGAAATGCCTATTGTAATAAGCACTTCCCATAAATCACATTAATTGTATAGCAATTAGTTTGTCTTTTAACACATTTCTTCTCACTTCTATTTCTTGTGACCCTGTTGAAGATTGCACTAAGTAGATGGAACATGGGAGGGTGTGTATTGTACACTCCAAATTTGTCTTTATCCAGCTACCACTCCTGACTCAGGATGTTATTGTATTGGTTTTTACATTTCAGTTTAATTGCACGTTGCACCAGCCAGAGGATGACAGAAGCATGTTCTGGCCTTCTGAACCACGCATCACCAATGTGACCTTCAACATGGAGCTGTACAAAACAGATCTGTTCCTTGCTCCCTCCCAAGGACTCTTCTCTGTTGCTGAGAATGGGCCAATATATGTAGAGGTAACAAACTGAAAAAGGCTTTCAAACTACAGGAAACATCTTGCAAGGCCATGCAACTGAGCCAGATCTGTTCTTGTCAGTTGAAAGGTCTCGTTGTGCAGTTGCTTTAGGCAGACAGGTAGGTACTTTGGTAGCTGCAGAGAGTAGAAACTAGGATAAGAAGCAGGACAATGTTTAGGGTCAAAACCAAAGGATTCTTGCAAAATGGATGAATTTAACTACAAGGTAAATTGGTCATTCTTGCCAAATCTGCTTTTCTGGTCTCTGAGCTCTTGCTCTGAACTGGCATTTCCTGATGAAGACTTCAGGGTTCATCTTATTGGGTAATATGGCTGAACCTGCTTTGAAAGATGTAAAATGCAAAAAATGATTATGAGTGTCTGTCTTCCATATGCTAGTGTTCTCGGGTTACAAAGTTAATATGGATTCTGATCTCTCTCCGATCCACTTACAAACACCAGTTACGATCCTTTTGAATGCTACCACATAAGATCTAACAGCTTTAGATAATAAGACCAGCAAAGTCAACAGCCAGGTACTCTTGATTTCAGCTGTGTTTTATTTCCATGGTAATATTTCCATGTGTTGCTAAGTTGCTTATGAAATCTGGGGAATTTCAAACCAATACAGTCAGTATTTCAAAGATAGTCATGTGAATAGAATTCTGCATTTTTCAAATAATGGTAGGCATTAATAAATACAACATTGGCAATGAAGTTGTATCACTAGTTTACAGATGAGTAAATCACAAGTGGTGACCTATGGGCTTGTAAGACCAGGAAAATTAGTATATTGACTGAAGCAGTGCTGTGCCATGTTTCTCTTGCCCAAGTTAGTTCCTCTTTGTGAGCCCATGTTTCACATGATAAGCATAGTGGCCCATTTGACATTGAAGCAGTTTTCTTCATTGTTTCAGTGTGTTGTCTCTTCCTCATTCTCTACCCAGTGAAAAGTACTTAAGGCAGTTGAAGCAAAAAGAAAGTATATCATGCTCAGTTAAGAGTATGTTGGTAAAAGACACTCTTTTTTTTTTTTTTTTTTTTCCATTTGGATAAAACTGGCTGCTTCCTTCAGCAATCTGGGATGAATCCCCCTGGCTCTGAGCCCTCTGGATTTGTCTGGTTCTGGAGTTGTTTATTCAGACAGATGTTCTGATTTCTTCATCACCTGTCCTGGCAGAAGCCTTTTTTTTCTGTTTCTCCTCCTTGCACAGTGGAAAATCTGTATCGGTTTTGAACTTCTGTGACTCCATTTTTAGCTGACACAGATGATTTTTTTTTTTTTTTTTTTTTTTTGTTTTGTTATTAACAAATATTTTTGGGTTTTGGTCAATAAATTGCTTAGGTCATAATCTGTAAGAACTCTATCTCTGCTAAAAATGTTTTTTGTATTTTAATATTTTGGCTTTTTTTCTTTGTTCTCTACTGTCAATTTCTTATCATATTTTGGTCTCACCTTCCTCCTGTAGTTCTCTTCTTTTCTTGAGATATTATTCATCCTTTTATTTACCTGATGGTATTTCATGATACTGTAGTATGCCTGTCCTCCTTGCCATAATCTCTTTTTTAACTAGTTTACACCATCAACTTGTTTACCTGTCAGTATCTGTGGCTTGACTTTCATTTATCAGTCTTTATTTCTGTTCTCTTTAGAAGATGATCTTTCTTGCTTAGATGCTTCAGCACATCCCATCATCTCTAATTTGATTCCTGCTCACATAAGGGAGAGAAAAAATGAGAAATGCCTTTATTCACTGCACAACTCATAGCATCCAAAAATTTCTGTGTAGACCACAGGAAAATTTGGCAGGCTCTTCTTTAAATATACATGCAGTGCATATGGATTAAGTACACATTTAAAGCACATATCTTCTAAGGAAATTATTTCTTGTGGAACTGTTTTCACCAGGTAGTGTTAATGGCAAAACACTTCTGTTGTTTATTAAGAACAACATGCTTCATTTGTTAGAAATTCCATTTAAATCTTTTTCCTAATTATTCTGTAGCATTTGTTGTCTGCATTCCAGTCCAGCTGAACAACATCAGTGCCCTGGAAGTTTGCAATCTTAATTATTTTTCATAAAATAATATGAATTTTAGGCTTACAATAAAATAAAAGGATCATTTCAGAAGAAATTATGGCATTATAGGAGGCTCCCCTGCCCCCCAGTCCAGGAATGCCACCCACACATCAGACCATGACCTCCTCTCTGCCTCTGCATTCCTCTCCTGGCTGGGGGTGGGTTCTCTGTTGTGTCTGTGGCTTTTATTTTTTTTCTTCTTTTTCATTAAAGTTTCAAACAGATACAAAGACATGGAATTAGTAATTGACTTCCATACAGCTCTATTATAGTCTGTGTGTCTAAGGGAAGAAGCTCCGTCTCAGGTGGCGATTGCAGTCATTACCTACATGTCTGATCTGGACTGTGTTTTTCATCTGCTTTCGGAAATATAAGGGATTACTGTATTTATGCATGGTTATGCTATTAAATGGCCGCTGATTTTTTGACTCTCAGTTTGACAGTCTACCCTTAGTGTTTAGCTTTCAAAATAGTTCAGACTGGAAGTGGCACTGGAAAACTGCTTAAAAGATTGTTGAAAGCGTTAATGAAATGTGAACTAAAAATGTCATTTCTGAGATCTTACCGTCTCTTTCTTTTTAATGCAGGTGTCTGTGACTAAAGCTGACAGATCCTTGGGCTTTGCCATTCAAACATGCTTTGTTTCCCCATTTTCAAATCCAGATAGAATGTCTGACTACACTGTTATAGAAAACATTTGTCCTAAAGATGAATCTGTTAAATTCTACAGTATTGAGAAGGTGAACTTTCCAATACCACATGCACAGAAGGACAAAAAAAGATTTAGCTTTGTGTTTAAACCAGTGTTCAACATCTCACTGCTCTTTCTTCACTGCGAGTTGACTTTGTGTACAAATAAAGACACAGATACTCAAGGACTGCCAAGGGTCAGTAATTTATTAGTCTAAACTTCTGATTTAGGGGAAAATAAGATATTCTTTTCATCTGACTTTGAAATCAATAAATGGTTTTCTATGGAATTGATGTAATGAACATGATATCTCTAGGCTCAAGTTATGATGCTATGCATTTTGACTGCATAATTTACAGTTTCTGTTTAAATTTCATTAGGTGGTTTCATGGGATAAATAGAAATTGCTTTTTATAATGCAAGTGGTTCAGATTTATCATTGCTATCCATATCACATCCATATCCAAAGTGCAAAAAATGTTAGCTTTAATTTCCAAAACCATGCATAATATCAGATAATATTGCAATTTGATTGTTACAAAAGAGCATTGCCAAATTTTGATTTATAGCTAATGGAGATGGCTGTAAATTAGTTGTTAAAGAATTTGTTCTAAGAATGTTTTTACTTTGGGGTTTTTGCACATCTCCCTTAAAATGTGGGGGTTTTTTAAGGTGGTTTGTCATTGTTGGTGGCCACAGTTTTGGCTACGAGATTTTTAAAAAACATTTATCTTAAATAAAATCATTACTACCATTCAAGTTCAGTAGTAACACTCTCATAAAGGTTAGAGGATCCTTAATGAAGGCAAGGGTTGCATCCTGAAGCACAGCTAAGAATTACCTTTGCCAGTACATTACACAGGAGTGGTTTGGAGGTTTTCCTCTTTTTTTGGTAAATAATACAGGATAAAACTGATAAGGAGGCAGCTGTGCAGCTGGCACAGCTGTCCTAGCAGACGGATGACTCTCTGACCTCACACACTGTTTTTTCTACTTGCAGTGCATTCCTCCTGATGAAGCTTGCACCTCTCTCAATGTGGATATGATCTTGGCCATGATGCACAACAAGAAAACCTTCACCAAGCCCCTTGTTGTAATAACACATGAAGGAAAACCAGAAGGTATGAAAATGAGCTTGAACTGTTTGTTAAAGCTATATATATTATATTGTGTATACATGTTATATTGTGTATACATACAGCTGCTTGAAATGAGGGAGTACTCTAAGTGTGTGACATTGTATAATCTTGTGGTGATACTGTGTTTGTAAGATGTTATTTGTTTATCCATCTCCCTAGCAGCCATCATCATGGCAGTTCATTGCCGTTTTTTAACTGACTTTATTGATCTCTGGACATGTGGTTTTGCCAGGCATTGAGAAAGGAATACTGTACTACACAACACTATGGGTTTCAGAAGTATGAATATAGCAGTAGCACTTCCAGCAACTTCTTGTTGCCCAGAGATCAAAGGCAGTGCTCTGCTCCCTGCTGTTTCATTTCTTTATTGTGCTTGTAAATGCATATTTAGAAATAACAACAATGGAATTACAAAGTACTGAGGATGATAAAGCCTGATAAGTTTGTAAAGCAAAGGGGTGGCCACCGGACAGAGGCTCATGACTGTTAAACTATTAAGAGCGAAAGATGAGATGCACAGAAGTATTTTAGCTCCACTTTGGTGGGGCTTGTTTGATTATGTAATCTTTATGGAAAAAAAAACGAGTATGGCTAGTAACTGCTTGAAGGAGTTGGAAAGGCTGAAGAGCATTATGAGATAATGCCAAACGGCATGATGAAACTGTACTCAAGCCTAGGAATATGCCCGGTGAGTGATGAAAAATAAGAACTGTTTCCACAGTTTCACTTAATTTGAAAGTTTTTCTTACTGAATCCCTCTGACAACAGCATCAGTCATGTTTTGATGCATTTGTAGAAGAAAATATATGTGCGTTATCTTTTCTTTTTGTATCAGCATGGCAGTTTAATCAGAAGCTTCAGTGACTTCACGTGCACATCAAAATCTTCCAATTGTGTTCAAAGGCTGTTTGACCTTTGGAATGCTTTTGGGGGAGTGTCAAAAGGATGGGGATCAGAAGTCCTTTAACCTCTGTTGTACAGTGTGTGCTTTTTAGTCTTCAAACAATTTAAAGTACCATACAGCATTGCTAGGGAACATAAGCAACAACTGTTTCTGTTTAACTCTGCAAGTCAGCTCATGTTTAGTTTTTGGGTTTTTTTACAAATTTGTTAATACAGATCAAATGCACTATGAGTTAAAGGCAAGTATTTGATCTGTCAGTGTGGTACAACTAAAACTATGCTTTGGGCATGATTCTGTGCTCTTTCTTTTTGCAAAGCTCTCATTTTTTTTCAGTGGTTATTCTATCGGGAATGAGTAAATCCTGCAACTGAAGTTCAGCTTTCAATAAACAGACTCATACTCTGAGCTCTCTTGCCCTTCCGATGTGTGGAGCATTGTGCGCAGCTCCCGTCTCAGGCTCCACTCAGAATGTTGTCTTTGTCAGAGACACAAGGTCTTAGTGTGCAAAGACGAGCTAAATTTATAAAGATTAGTTACAAGACAACAGTGTGATAGAGTATTTTGTTGCATTGTGGGTGATTTAGTCTAATTGTGGGATGTTTGGTGGAAATCTCCCCAGCATATCACAGCTTTCAGGCATAATACAAAGTGGCACATTAACAACGTAGCTTTGTTGGTATGCAGTTGTTCTGCAGTGAATCAAGCAACCCCTGTCTAAAAGCCAAATGCCATTGTTGGCCAATACGTGAACCTAAGATTTGGAGAAGAAATTATTGCATTACTGAACAGGAGAATTTACATCTTGGAGGTGGTGTTCTTCATTTTCTTTCATATGAACAGGCCAGCTTTCATTGTTGTGAACCATATTATGTGGGTTCCAGACATTGGATCTCCTCTCCAAGCCCAGTGTAGAAGTCATGCACTTGACATTTCAAAAGTCAGAACAAACTGGTCATTGCAAAGGTGTAATCTTTTTTTCTTCAGACATAAGCTTGTGACTGTTATTGACTGTAATAGAAATCACAACTGTATATCTAAATGAGAGTAAATCTTCCTGCCCTCCTAATTTTGTTAGTTATTTTACAAGCTCAGTTTCTTACGTTATTGCAGTAGATCCTGATGGAATTGTCTAAAACCTAACTCCATGCCACATTCTCTTTTCCTTTGTATTCCTGCACTTCACACACATGCTCTCCCCCACTTCAATGAAAGGCATATGGATGGCCATTTAAATGCTAGGAAATACATGTTCTTCTGTTGAAATAATCTACCAATGTCATTGTTCAGATTTTTGCTAAGTGTGGAAACTTCAGAGGTCAAGTGAGCAGCTAGTAAGTGCCTCTATCCTACAAATGTATAGAAAATCATGATAATTTCTAAAGGCTGGCTGCTGATGTTTTTTAATTAGATGCTTTTCCTGGACCTCAAGGATTCCCACAGCTTCTGTGTTGCTCTGAGCACACCACATTAAAATAGATGTAAGAAATGGACAACTGGGGAGAATTGATAATGAGCTACACAGCCTATCATTAATTAGCAGACTTTATATTCTTTGTAGAGAGGCCAATGACAAAATGAGCATGGAAAATTCATTCTCCCCTCAGCTCAGAAGGCATTTTCTTGGCACTTGGGATATGTTAGTGGCGTGCTTGGACAATCTGATAGTGCCATTACCCATGTTTGTACTGTTTAGTGCTCTTTGGTTTCAGTCCAGCCCTCCTCACAAATCTTACATTCAGTTATGCTTTTGCTATTATGTGCGCTTGATGACTTTCCAGCTTATTTGTGCATGCACACACACCCACCTGCATGCCCCTCTATGTCCTTACCTGTTTCCTACGATTGGTCCACCTGTTTCCTACCATCCTGCCAAGAGTGTTCTGGAAGAGATACTTGTGTGTTAGAACAGGTGACAATAATGCAGTTTAACAATAAAATCTTTTTTGGATTTTGTAAGCACATGTGTCTCGGAACCTAATGATCTTATAGAATATTGCTGAAAGTTTAGTGCTGCCATTTGGGTTTTAGAAGTTAGAAACATAGTCTTAGTTTAAGAATGCTTTAAATAAATAAATAAATATATTTTCAGTATTTTTGAGCTGCTATGTTTACATAGTGATTAAACTCCCTTTTTTTTTTTTTTAGTTGCAAAAGATACAAAAACAAGTATTGGGACACTGTCTTATCAAACCCTTTTACAACTGTTGCACCGAACACACTCAGATATGCCAGAATTTAAATGAGTTCTCTAGGTTACTGAGTTATCCAGAAGTAAACTGCAGCTAACCAAACAGGTTCTCAGGTCTGAAGCCAGAATCTCTGGCTCTTCTGCTTGAGGTGCCATTCTTGGAGAAAGATAAGAGAAGCCAGTTAAGCAAAAGAAAGGAAAATTCTTCATTTTTTTAACATATGTTTACTCATCTCTTTCTGTTACATGCTGATAATGATGATGATATTTGATATTCTTGCCAAGAATAATAGCTTTGATATAACAGCTATGATCTTTTATTTCCTATATATAATTAAAAAACAAAACAACAAAAATACCCAACTTCCAAGACAGAATACGGAGTAGGACTCAGGAAAATGTGTGAATCAACACATATTCATGCAATTTGGACAAAGCAGTGTGTTTCATGCCATAATACTGACTTTTCTTTAGAGCTGATAGTCAGTGTTGATTTTAATTTTGTTTCGTGATTTACCATGCTGGTATCTCATGTTTGTGATTAGTGAGTAGTCAGATGAACCTTAAAACAGCCTTTGCAATCTGTGCTTTTTAAGAGCTCCAGATAGGGATAACCAGAGTTACTGTGGGTCTGACCTGATGACATCTGGATGGGAAAGGTTGGAGTGTACTTGCCAGCAAAATATGTGATGCATGAACTATACTGTAGATATGTTCCCCCAAGGAATGATCAATATACAAATAGAATTTTTCTGAGCTGAGCAAGATTATTGAATTCAGGCTGGTTTTCCTGAAGTTCCTGGTTTGTAAAAATTGCAATTAATGTCTTTATCAGATCCTGAAGGTTGCTTGTGTAATTTGTAGGCTGGTTGTGGAACCCTGTCTAATGTTTTGGGGCTTTTTGTTTTGTTTTTTTAAATTAGATCCTTCCCTTCCAAAGCCAAATGTGAGACAGCCACGTAAGTAACTCTTAAACCAATCTCTTTTAAGCCTTAAACTTTTGTCTAGAAAGTATTAGGTCAATGAAGAAAATTATCCTCAGTCTTTCCGAGTGTGTGTATATGTGTTAAACTCTGGGACAGAACAGAATTCTGGCTGTATTGCTGATTGAGAGAGTCCCATCAGCATTTAGAGAGAAGGGCTGTGACATTTTGTATATGTAAAAATTGAATTTGGGATTGAGAGACTAGCTCTTAGCAAGTTCATTTGCTGATGTGTGTGTGTTACTTCCCCCTTCTCTGCTAAGTCCACTGCTTCCCAGTACCAGGGTTTCACCAGCAGTGCCATCTCACAGAGCTCCTGTGTCCTACTCCAAGCCTCGCTCCTACCCTGCGCTGCAGCTGACCACATCCCCAGTTACTCTGGCATCAGCACTTACAGGTCATGCTGTATATGAGATCACTGACTTGATAGGGATTTGTTTCTTTGGTTTTTCTGTTGTCTCGGTGTAGTGAATTATAACTAAGGTCACTACTGACCCAGGAAGGGAAGAAAAGGAGACACACAGCACTAGAAGACAATAATGAACAGGAAGGTAAAGATGATTTGTAGCCAAAACCAAGAATGAATGGAGAAAAATGAAGATTAGAAGAGGAAGTGCAAATAAGGTTTTTTCCTCTGCTCCTGTCCCTATGTCTTTGGGACTAAATTTGCTCAAAATAGCAAGGGGAATGAGAAATCATGCTTCTGCCACTTCAGCCTCCATGTGACTTTCTACTCTCCACTAAGTTTCCTCCTAAGAGGAGAGGACACTGGCTGGTGCCTTGTGGAAAAAACAGTTGAGTTTAGGAGAGTCTTTTCTGTTTGCATTTAAAACGACCAGATGTGGTCAAAGGAATCAGAAATAGTCTGATAGAATAAATGGGAGAAAAACCTTCTAAGCCGCTATCTGTCAGGTGTTGCATGTACAGACTTGGTCACAGGCACCCAGAAATGGGTCCTGAAGGCCCTTGCCAACAGAAACTGCTGGAGAAGACATTTGTCAACAGGGGACAAGGGAATGGCCCTGAAGGTGTCAGGAGCTGTTGGGCTAGGGGATGTCCATAGGGACATCTGATGGATGCAAGAACGTGTAAAGTGAGGGTGCTGGTTGTGTTTTCAGAACTGAGATTCCTCTGAAGGATACTACTGAGAAGATCCAGTCAGCTCATTTCCTGGCCAGCTTAGTAAAATGTTATTTACTGGCCTAAGCCATTTTGTGCACTGGGAGACATTAAAAATACTGAAACTAGAAATCAATTTTGTAAGAAGAAATTTCCCCAAATGTTGCTAAAAGAGTGATGATTATTTTTCTGAAGTATTTCTAATCACCAAAAAGAAAAACACAAAAGCTGAAAGTTGGTCTGTTTGGATGGTTAACATGGGGAGGCAATACATCCAGGAACCAGATGCTGTTACCCTTGAAATGGTACTGCAAAAGAGCCTCTCCCCTAGAAAGTTTGTGCGCGTGTGTGTGTTTCTATTTTTGCTCTGGAATTAATTTCAGTTATTGAAAGCATTGCCAAATGTGAAAAACAATTGTTTCTATTTATGTTTTCACTGACTTTTTGCTGGCATCTCTTCCCTCTTAACAGCAGTTCCGTTCTCCACCTAGTTTTCAGACTGAACTTGCAGGAGATGTAGGGGAAAGTTTGCTTGAATGTTAGGGCATTTAAGTGAAAAGCATATTTTGCCGAAAATCTCAGGCTTTTTAAAACACATTTTTAAGATAAATGGATATTTAATTGTAAGCAAGTTATTAACAGCCAACTGAAAATGCTTAATTTTTGCAACGTTTTCCAGATTTGGGTGTGCTGAGCTGGGGTTTTGTTTTGTGATGTGAAACAGTTGGTTGGACTGAAGCCAGTCTCTGAAAGCATCACTTTTATTTCCTTGATGCAAATCTGTTAGTCTGTTCCTTAAAATGGTGCTTAATTAACTAAGAATTTTTAACAAACTTTTCCATGAAAGTGTAAGGGTGAAATTTGTAGCACAGTATTTGCCACTGAAAATAAAAAGTCCTTATTATGTGTGCTTCCCTTTTGTAGCTGTGTTCTACGGTCTGGACACGCTTACTGTCGTGGGCATTGCCTTTGCGGCATTTGTAATTGGAGCCCTGCTAACAGGAGCACTCTGGTTTATCTACTCTCACACAGGTAAGGGTGAAGGCTTTTACAGATCTCAGTGCAGATCATGCCACAGAAAATGCAGTGTGAACTCTTACAAGGTGGGAGGGAAGGGGAGGGGGGCCTTTTTTTTATTACTCTGTTCTTAATAGTGTTTTCCAGCAACTCCTCCCATGAGCCTGTTGGTGCATATCAGCAGATTGATACCCATCCTTCCCTAAAGGGAGGTGTTATGCATTATGAGCATGATTTAGAATTTGCTAAAATAATTTTAAATGCGAATCTTGAAAACTCACCTGGGGCATAAGTAAAACTGAGTATTTCTGGCTTGTGCATTATCATTAGTAGCATCTCTGTATTTCAAATTTAGTTAACATTTCAGTTAATGGATCCCTTTTGGTTCCCATACTCCTTTTTTAAAAATTTTTTGCAGTTACTATATTAGACTATGACTGGGAATAGGATGTGATCAATATAAGGACTGGGCCAAATGTCTAAAAGAATGCTTTATTTACATAGTTGTATTCTGAATATATCTAGACTTCAAAATGTTTCTTGGGCCTTGATTACATATAATTTTTGCCCCAATTATTTATCCTTCCATTCTTCAACTGCTACATTAAGTTGATAGAAGTCATCTCACTTAATTGTGTCCAATCAAATAACCAGGAATGTGCCTGAATTGGTGCAACCTTTATGCATAGATAATTTTTATGTATCTCTTCAGAATTTTTTTCCATACTAACCTAGGTTAGCAGAAATACAATACTGTATTGGAAGAAGAGGGAGTTTTGGGAGCTTTCTGTTGCATGTAATCTGCAAGGTGGTACAGACAGAAACTGGACACTGATGGTGCCTTGATTTGCAGCATCAGACCTTGGCTGCTTGTGGATTATGGGGTATCTCAGGATCCCTACCACATGCTGGACTCCCAATGACTTCCACTTTTGACTTCACAAGACCCTACCAAGATCTCTGGGAGGTGGGGAGAATGTGAGGTCAATTACTCCAAACCTGTGCAGCTCTGGAGCACTGGAATTCTCCTGTAGCCCCTGCAGGGTTTTTTCAGCATCTAAAACTTCAAGCTATGCAGGAGTAAGAATCTGGCCCTGTCAGGTCAGAGCTTCTGTAAATATTATGACCCAGGAGATTATGTTAATTTGGGAAAAAAACCCCTCTGGTTTTTTTTTTTTTTCCAGTTGGCAGTACAACAACTTTGTATAAGCAGTTTAATACTTCTCAATGCATGAGCTATGTATGAAGCTTGTTTGGAATTGAAGCAAATGTGTAATATTTAAAGTTTGTGATATGTATAAATAGTATAATTCTGCCTCATATAATACTGAAACATTGTGGAAGAAAAGCAAGTGCAGTTTCAATGAGTAAATATGTAAGGTAAGAAGGTAATTTCCAAATAGGTAGTCTTTCTTAACAAAAAATTAAAACAATTGTTAAACTAATATCGTTGGTCCTGCATTTGTGGAAGTTCAATCTCTGTTCATATACAGAACCACCTATAGACATGTGTTGTGTGTCAGTAGCCAAGGAACACTGGGAAGCCAACATGATAAATCCTTCAGCAACAATAGGACTTGGACCAATCCCATTAAAAGAATTACATTAACAAAGTACAGAAGTCATAGTGACCTTGTACAAGCAGTGGAGGGGGCAGCTACTCTGGCTTCGTGTTTGAGAGACGAAAATAAGTGGAGAAAAAGGCCAGACAAAAAAAGTAATAAATGAGAAGAAAAGAAAGGAAGGGGACACTGTAACTCATCAGATCAGAGAATCACAGAAATAATAAAAAATATCTAGGAAGTTATCTGGTTCAGATTTTCAAAGGATTGTGAAAGTGAACCTATGCTCCTGTGCACATAATTTTTCTGTGCATAATATCTTGTATCTACACAGCAGAACTTGTATCAGAGTGCAGTGAAGGCTCTGGCAGGGACAGTCTCTTAGAGGACGACTGCTGTGGCAGACAAGATAATCCAGCTACAGTGGAAACATTTTAGAGCTGGCTGCAGACTTTTATTAAAATAAGGAGGAAAAGGAGGAAAAAATTCTAAATTTAATCTACCGAGTGGCTGGTTTTTGCCATTAGAGAATTCATGCATTGCTGAATTGTGTTCTGAAATATCATCTTTTGTTGAAAGTAACACTGGGTTTTTAACACATGATTTACACCAAAGGTTGGAAAATGAGTTCTTTCTAAAACTGTGTTTTGGTGATACTCAGAGCATGGACAAAAGCTACTGCTGTTGGAGAATGGCAACTTGGGATGTGTGAAGTAAGGTATTTTTGTTGCTGTAGTGCTAGATACAATACAGCAAAAGGCTGCCTTTTTGCCAGTAGTAAGGTTTGCCCATACACTCTTATTAGTATGTCTCTACTGGCAGACTCATGCTAGCATAGAGAAAGCTTTACATGAATGAGCTCTTTTGTTCATCCAGATAGTCTATTAACATTAAAACCTAAACAACTGATAGCAGAAAAGAACTACAAAATAAGTAGAATTTCATCTCCAAATACTGAACAAGGATTGTTGTGTTTTTTCACATAGGGCTTTTGCTGATTTCAGTCATGAAAAATTTCTGCCACAGCATCAGAATTGTGCTTTATAATACGCTAAGTTCTCTGAAACAATTCAGCGTGGAGTACAGGTGTCCTAAGACACACAGGTAGTAGGGGAAGCTAGGATTATAACAACAGAGGAGAAATCTTAACTGACTTTTCTGCAAAAGGACTCTGTACTTCTGATCCTGTCTCCAGTCAGTTAAAGGAGGTCAAAGGTGGCTGAAAGCTTTCCACAGCAGTGTTGGTCCTGCCCAGAGAGGACCCAAGAACAAAGGGAAACTAGGAGAGATTTGCCACAATTAACTCAATTTACCTGGGTGTCTTATGAAGAAGCAACAATTTTACAGGATGGATGCATAAACCCTTCAAAGTTTAACTTAAACCCTTTAAAAATTAATTTAATAAATATCTATCAATGTAATATCTGTCTTAAGAGGGATAATTGACTATGTTTAGGCAGGCTCGTGCACAAGTCTGATTAGTTAGGCTGCTAAACTAAGTAAACTGTGTTATACAGAACATCAGTTGCTTCATTCTCTTAAAAAGCGTGCTTTACTTCTTCAGGCAGTGTTGCATGTTGAGAGGATAAAATGTTCCAAAATCTGAGAAGTTAAAAGCGTCCCTCCTCCCCCACTTCTGCCTTTTTTATGGGATCTGATTTAAAATAAACTGACATAGCAACCAATTATATTTGGCAAATGGAGATAGAAAAGCAAACATTCAGACTTCCTGGACAGGGAGTACAACTGGCGGCTTTCCTAAGTGTGAATAATAAAGTGCATGTTGTTGCATTCAGATGGGTAAAAGCTTGTTTACTGTCAATAGAGGAGACATGTCCATTTTGTGCAGTTCTGATTCAGTAACATGAGATACATGAAGCTGTTTACACAAAAAAGACAGATGGGGAATGCCTCTTCAGTGATAGTTTACATTTCTTTACGTCCTTTTCATGAATATTCTTTAAAAAAACTTCGCTACAGATTAGCTAGGTGTTGAGGAAATAAAATGCAGGAAAAATCAGCCAGTCCAGATTTAGTTCCTAGACTGTGTTCATAACATCACTGAGATTTCGATTTTTTTTCCTTGAGGACATGAAGAATTTGTTATCGTTCAACAAGTAATAGTGGTATATCAGAGCTGCTGATCATGCTCTAGAAATGAGATGCTGCAGAGGCAATTGAATTACAGCAGAGGGAAGGGCGCTCCCACCCCAAACTGAAGGGATGGTGCCTCCTAAGACACTTTCCAGAGGAGCCAGGAGGAGTAGAGCACGCTGTTGGGCTCCCACAGGGACTCCAACACCGGGCTTGTCACTGTGCCATAAAATAAAAACAACATGTGTTTAGCTTATAAATGAATTTATGGTTAAATGCATACAGATTGTATTGACATGCCGAGGCTGACGCAAAGCTGTGTGTAATCATGTGGTTTGTAAAATGGGTGACAGTGGAGCTGCACAGAGAGCTGGTGGGAGGGTGTGGGGGCCGGGGGCCCCGCGGGGGAGCGAGGCGGCCGCGGCTCCTCTACACGGTCCTGCCGGCTTCTCCTGCTGCTGGGGGTAGCGGTTCGCCGGCTTGTTTTCTGACGTTTGTGTTTGCTTGTTTTGTTTTAATGAAAGGGAGTTTGCTTATCACTGCCTGTGTAAATATATCCTGTAGTACAAAAGGAAGGAAGACATGTACACAAACAACTGGAGGAGAAGGGAGCAAGTCAGGAGGGGAAGACATCCAAACAAGGCTTATGAAAGCTTTTACAGCACGATGACACAGACATTGATTTGATACAGTTTGTTCTGATGGGTTGCAAAGTCGTTTCCAGTGCAAGTTAGAGCTGAAACTCAGTTTGTTTACAGATAACTGGGGGTAGATTCTGACCTGCTGCATGTGAGCAGAAATCCGCTGCTCATGGACAAATGATGTAGTTATTTCTTACACTGGGAAAACCAGAATCAAAATGTGCTCGCAAGAGTAAATGCTGGACTGAGTGCTGAATTCAAGAGCAAGATCCTCACCCTCTTTTTAAACATTTCATTGGCCTCCTGGGTGGTGTGGTTTAGTGGTTTAGTTTGTTGTTTTTCTGTCCTGTCCCGTCCCTTCTTTCCTCCCCATTCCTAAACCAGTGGGGTGTAAGGCAAGAGCTGTGCATTGTGGGGCCTTACATGCACTTACAGCTGTGGCTGCAGCGAACGCTAGCAGCAAACCTGCTGGTTTCCATTACAAAGAGCACTTGCAGCCTCTGCTGTGAGAAATCCTCAGACCTCCCTTGTTTGTAGCAGAGCTCTGAATACTGAGCAGCCTGCAGAAGGACATTTTCTGGCCTGAGACACAAAGTGTTAAAGGCGCACTTCCTCCGTGGCCACATTCCCGAGGAGCTCAGGGCTCAGGCAGCTGGGCAGCAGCACAGAGGGCATGGGGATGTGCCAGAGCAGCTCCTGTGGGAGGAAGCTGGCTCGTCCCTGCTCTGTAACCCTCTGGATGCAGGCTGTGCCTCCAGCCTTCAACCTGTCACTGAAGCAGTCACTGGGGAACAGGAGCTATACCAAATCCTGAGTAGAGAAGAAAAATTGGACTCTGCAGACCTGGCCCATAGTGTCAGGTTTCGGATAACCTAGGGCAATGTGAAGCAGATCTGCGTCACTATAAACTCATGAGGCGGGAGATGTACCAGCCTTTGATTTATTTTTTTTTTTTCCAGTCGTTCCTGCCCATGCTCCGGCAAAACATTTCCGTCTTGCTCCTTTGCTGGGAAAGCAGTCATGCTGGTGCTGGCTGCCACGGTTAGTCTGCAGCTCGAGCAGCAGCAGTCTGTCCGTGTTAACTGGGCTGAGATCACAGGTTCACATCCGGAGAGATGAGCTCAAGAGAGGGGGCAGTTACAGTGCACATTATACAAACTTAGTCTTGCCATCTGTTTTGAAGAGAGTATTTTGTAATATTGCTAAGGTTGCAGATTTGACCACTGTAACAAAAAATGCCACAGTTACTGTTTCCTACATGGCCTCATTATGATTTTTTTGGGCATTCACATAATGGTGCAATTTTTACTTCCATGCTAGTTGAGAATTAGGTTTTTTTCCATAGGATCTCAGCCACAGGTGCAGAAGTGTGAGGAGAGCAGACAAAAATATAGGTTTTATCAGGAGCCATAAATCTGGCTTTAACTCCCAGTGCTTGATTTGGTAATGCAAATAACAATGGGCTTTTAATTTGTCAGTAAACAATTAACAAGAAATACTAAGACTTCTTCTCACTACTGGTTATAAGTGCTACACGTACTGTGGTAGCTATAGGGGAACATCCTGCATGTTATATTTGGAGTAAATCAAGTCAAGCTTGCAGGGTAGCCCGTTGTTTTTCTACATGAAGAACACTGACCATGTCTCAGGATATGCGGTATCCGGCTGATTGAAGAACGTTGTCTTCAGCTCCACTTTCAGTAAATATGCTGCTTTATAAAGTGGCATTAAAACTAAAGCCTGATTTTCATTGGCCTTTCTCCATGAAACTGCAAAGCTATAAAGGGGTCTGAGTCATGTAACAGGACCCATTTGAGTGACAGCTGACAACAGAAGATGGACAGTGTCTATCTTGGCAGTTTCCATCAGCTGCTTTTAAAATGCTTGAGAAAACAGCAGTATTATTTTCCCCAGGTGCCAAAATCTGGTAATGTTTTCAACAGCACTTTGTCAGAGGTCTGTCACCCAAGATATTAATTGCATGGAAATACAAACCATCAGAAGAGGAAGACTGGGAAGGAATGGATTATTGTTTTCTATGGCAACTAACATGTTCAATTCCCTTCTCCCGACCCCACTTCTTCTCTCTCCTTTCCCTCAGGGGAGACAGCGGGAAGACAGCAGGTCCCTACATCCCCACCAGCCTCCGAGAACAGCAGTGCAGCACACAGCATCGGCAGCACGCAGAGCACCCCCTGCTCTAGCAGCAGTGCGACCTAACACGGGGGAACACCGCTGAAGAGCAGCATAGGAGTGCAGAGGTTCAAAGGACTGTGTGTAGACATCAACTTTCTTAAGTTAAAAGGATTGGTTTAGTTGCTTTTGAAAAAAATGAGGAGGGATTTTTCTACAGAAAAAAAAAAAAAAAAGACGACTGATTTTCTTTTGGGGAAGCCACTGTGTGTGTGAGTGTGTATATGGGCACACAATGCATGGATAAACACAGCCTGTTGGATCTTCTATAGCATGTTGTGCTACATGTGACAAAGCTACTAGTTTTACAGTACTGCAACCTGTTCTAGGGGTCTGTGGGCCCGCAATGTGAAATCTATGCCAGTTTGGAAAAATGCTGCTTTGTCTATATGACTTTTTTTCTTTCCCTAAACCTTCTCATTGACACAAGGTATTCATTAAGGGAATTCAACAAGATAAGCAGAACAAAGATAATCTTAGGTCAAAGGATTTCTGTTTGTCTAAGCGAGCAAGCCTCAAGGTCAGATCCCTTTGGTTAATAACATTTTATTACTTCAGCTATGTTTAGCCACTTTTGAGTAACCTTTGTTTTGTTAAGCTTAAGCTACAGCATCTCATTTGCTTTCCTGTTGTGTTTGCAGCTTCAGGTTTGTTCCAGGTATTTTTATTTTAATATGCATTGATCTGCTAATTGGAGAAGAGCACAGTCTAACATTCCCTTTCTTGTTCTCTGGGCCAAAGCTCTTTAATAAGAGATTTTTTTACTCTACTATACCAAATACAGGCACACACACAAACATTAAAACAAATAATGTTCTTGTGCACTAACATAGATGTGTGTGTACCTTTAATGGCAATGTCTTTATGCAAACAGATGTATATCTAAGTATACAGAGCCTAACTTACCACTTTAACAATTGGGAAATTAGCTCAGTGTTCCTTCCATACATAAAATATGTAATGCGCATAGATATATAAACCAACTGTCTCTTCAGTTTATAATAGGTAGATAGAGGAGATAAAAAAGATTATTTGGTTCTAATCCTTTAGCTAGCCCAAATTCCCTTTGAAATAAGAGATGGTTTTGAGGGCACAAGGAGTGTACAGTAGAGCCTGTTGTTTGTGCAGAATACTGCCCGTCAAAATGAAGCTCTTAAGACAGTTGTGCAGTTGTTTGTGTCAAACTGTTGTATGAACATTGCAATTGGATAGTCCCAAAGTAGTGTTGGAATATGGAAATGGCAGAAAGGTACTTATTGTCACAGTATTTTTTTAGTGTCATTGACATATCTTGACCTTCAAATCGATGCCAAATGAAAAGAAAAAAGACACTTTTCATGTGTAATTGTTTGACTGTTACGTTGCCACTTTGTAATTTTAATGTGTTCTACTGATCCTTCTCCTTTGAAGAAAAATGAGCATTGTTTTCCTCTAAAAATGAGATGAGTAACTTTCATTAATTTTAGTGAAGGTTACCTGTGTTCTGCAAGAGGAGAAGGGAATTCATTACACTAGAGTGATAGTCTGCTCTGAAGTCTGAGCTGCAGATTTCTTTTGCTGATTCTACACTCGTGCCTTGCTGATGCCAGGGTGGTCAAAGTGCAAGATATGCAATAGATGCAAGTGCCCAGGATCAGGTGGAATATTACTCACTTTAAATCAAATCTGTTACTAATCCTGCAAACATTTATGCATATGAGTAACTACACACCTCGTCTTTGCTAGTACAAGCACATGCTCAACTCTACATACTATGGCTATTCTGAGTCCATGCAGATAGTCAGTGTATAGAGTTACACATACAAACAGTGTTTTATGTTACCAGTCCAATGAGTAGTCCTGGTAACATTGACAGGATTGTCAACATAAGCGTAGTTATCCCCATGCGTAAGGGTATGCAGGATTGGCTCTGTTACGAGGTGTCGGGAGGATGAATGTGCTACCTGTGTGGTTGAAAAGAAAGCGCTTTGCCTAACCTTCAGCAGAATGTATTGTATAAGCATATTCTATGTGTAAAGTCTTTAAAGATGTCTTCAAAGAAGACTAGAGTCTTTTAAGTTCAATCATAGCTATATTTTACTACATTAAATTTCTGTATAAAGATATATTTAAATGTTTTAGATAAATGTAAGTTACTCTATAAGAAATGTTTAATTTCAATTACTGTGAAATTTACATATTTTGTAAATTCTTTTCCCTGTTTTAACCCTTTCCTTCCTCAGATATTTTATTAAGTAGTTTCTCATAGGAAGTATTAGATTTGGTTGTTGGGATGGACAGGTTGAAAACTTTTATGTAAAATAGATAATTGTATATTTTTGAACATGCTGCATTATCAATGTTTTTATCAAAAATTTACTCTAATTTTAAAATAATTTACAGATTTATATTACCATTGGATAAACCAAAAATATATAAAGATCAAAGATTCAATTTGTTGACTTGTATTCGAGATACAGTTTAAATTAACTGAACTTGGTGTACTCAGCTATTTAATTCAGGAATTTTAATCGATCTATTGGAGGTTACCAAAACTACATGTAATTACTTAGCAGATAGATAGAACAGCCATTTCTGTTTCAAGAAAGAGAGAAGAACCAAACCCGGGCATTCCCAGTTAATAGCTTTATTACAAAAATGTATAGTACTTTCCAGCAGCTGTTAAGCTGCCTGCAGGTCAGAGTACTGATACACCTATAAGCTCTACTTTTATAGCAACCCTTTGTCTCTACTGCAAGTTTCTGTGTGTGATGTGTCAAGCTCCTGAACGCATAACTGCAAAGCCCCTGGTTCCCACCTCCATCAAACCTCGTCTTGCCACGCTGGACTTCACGTGGCAGATAGCAGTGGGGTGTGGAGGCCGGCGAGACACGCCTGTCCCAGCGCAGGGCTTTAAAGCAGGGCTTCAGAGGGACAGACTCAGTGGTAAATTTCAGCACAATGGAATCGACTGCAAAGGAACTTTTTATATAAGAATGAGAGGATTGGGCTTAAAAGGGACACCTTCTGTTTGTAAAAGCTATTAGTAATGTAAACTCTGAAGTTGACTGCTCATTGTGTCATGTGTTGTCTAATCACAAAGTCTAACCTTTTACAGCATTTAGTTTTGGACATTACTATATTCATGTTTCAAGAAGTCAGATCTTTCTCTGTTAGGCTATTTTTGTAGCATTTTCCGTATGGAAATGGATTTTGCAAAATGTCTGTAGATGCTGATGATTGTAACCTTCCCCCTGCCCTTTTCTTACCATTTGTCTCCTGTATGTACCGTTCTTTGTTATGTATATCTACCTCATGCTTCACAAGAAGACTGTACTGTTGGTTGTGCTGACCAGCCCTTCACGTGAGGTGACTGTTCTGCCCTGTTGTTGTGTCATTCATGGGGATGTTCATAGAGTTATCAGATCTTTGCTGCCATGTTCTCACCTTTGAATAAATAAATACAGTTCTTTAAGATCCAAATGCCAGATGTTTTTTTAAATCTAAGAATGGGAGAAATTTACTTGCTAATACCTGTGGCCAGTCTGAACACCCCATTTGTATTTCATATTACGTTCAGTATTTCAGAGATTTGTGGAAATGCGTAGTTGTACAGTTTTGATAACCACAGTGTCATGTCATCTTAGTCTCTTGTGCATAATAAAGTATATATCAATTTATTAATAACTGATGCTGTGATTCATTTATTTGAAGTTATACAGAGCCAATAGCAGTAAATCAAGTTCCGTCTCACTTCCGTGTCCTCATGTCTGTAACTTTGGTGGGAATTGTGTGTGTTAAGGCACGATTTGATTTTGTGTGACCACCTCCATTTTCTCCTTTCTGTGTTCTTTTATCCATTGGCTTTTGTTGGCTTCTCAGTATCATGGCTTCTTGCAGAAGCCAGTAGATATATTTAGTTATATGCTGCTGTTCTTCACTCTAATTTGAAGTCCAGAGCTCTGATCCTGTAGACGTTTAGTTGTTGCATGTCAAGACACAGCCTCAGTCCCATCCTGCACAAAGCCTGGCTTGAGCACAGTCAAGCCTCAGGGTCTGCTCCTAGCCCTCTGGCTGAAGCAACAGAGCTCCCTTGGGCTGTTGTACCCTTGACTGCAAGTGCACACTGGAGATACATGAGCAAGGCTGAGATGTGTTTTCATTAATGAAGGGTCTTCCTGTGCTAGAGCAGATAGTTTGGCCATGTATCAGCAGGGCAAGCATTCGGGTGTTTACTATCCTGCTTATTGCTTTGTTTCCTGTATTTCATGTGCAAAATATTTTTATGGACACTCTGGCAGAGCCAGCCTCAGCGGTATTTCCCTGGATTATTCAAAGGTTGTGGTTATTAACTCACAAAAGGGTTCCCTAAGAAAGGGATCTAAAATGTTTAATGATCACTTTTAAATATCAAGATTCCTTCAGTACAGAGAAGGCTGTTATTAGAAGCAATCATAAACTTACATGTTGCCTGTGACTTACAACCCACAGAGGTGCGATACATTTATTGCTTCATAACAGCCATATTTCAGTTTCTGCGTTAAGACAGTTTTTTTCCTTTGGAAATAAGCTCCGTAGAGCTGACACTAAGCATAAAGATATTGGAGCTGTTCTTCACATTTAAGATTTGTATTTTGACTGAAACATGGTGTGAAAGCATGATCGGTGTCTCATATGAGGAATTAATTTTAAAATGCTATTATTAGCCAACAAATTGTGATATATTTGCACGAGACATTAAGAAGTAAGAGTCTTACCATATTACAGAGTAAGTATCAATGTTGTGCTTGTTTGTTTCTGTCAAGCATTTGTGAGCGAAGCAAACATTTTGGAGAGTCAAAAAATACCAAGTGCCAGTTTCAGGAAAAATACAGTCCAGAACTCTTCTAGTTTAAACAGAATTAAATTTACCACGGTGTTCCCTCCAAGACAATATAAAAGAAAAACCAGCCAATATTTTGATAAATTTTCGCAGCTGTCACTTTGTAATTGTAAAGTAGATATTTATGAGGCTGTAGGTCTGTTTGCAGCTTGGGTTTTGTACTGTGTTCCCAGATCTCCAGCCCTAGACCTGGCCTTGCAAACCTGTGTGCATTTACACTGTTTGAATTCTTTGCATAAGAAAGATCAAATTACATTACCTACCCAAAGAAGGTTACAGCTTAAATTACATTCTTATAGTCTATTCTTCCCTAGAAGCCTTCAGGAACTCACTGCAACATGTCCAGAAGATGGTGTGCACCGAGGTGGCTCCAGACCTGCTGTGCAGCCAGTCTCGCCTGCCTGGCATTTAGTTCTGTGCTGTGCTGTGGTTTCACTCTGTTTAGGAAAAGTATAAAGAGGAGACCATTTACAGATAGTTGAGGAAAAAAAGCAGCACAGAAGTGTTACTCTTGCACTTTTTTAAAATGACAAATTTTTTTCCATCCAATTATTTTGGCATGTATATCTGAAGAATTGGTTAAAAAATATTTGGGTGGAGTCTCTTTTTTGCTCTGCTGTTACTTACTGCTGCTTGTAAACTGCCAGCTCTAGTAAAGAACATACTGTACTACTAACAAAAAATTAAATCAGTATTTTAAAAATCAGAATACTGAGTGTTAAGCAGAGAAGACTGATGATATTTAAAGATGCTTTAAGTCGCTCAGCAAACTCACTCTCTGTTGTGTCAGCCATGTAAATTTTTTATGGTATGCCTGCTAAAATCAAAGTGCAATCCCTATGAGTGACTGTGGTGTTCCCGATTCCCTAAGCATTTAACTTCTATATTTGCTTTGCAAATAGGGTGAAAGGATCAAAAAGTTCTCAGTCTGTCCTTTAGTGCAAGCAGGCATGCCCCATGGGGTCATAAGAACTTGGGATATACCGGAAGTCTGCTCTATGCAATATTTTTATTAGTCTGTGATCCTAAAAGTGATCAGTAACATTAGCTGTTAAGAATGGGAAGTAAAATAAACAGGAAGATTTAAGAGGATCATACACACAGGGCACTTACAGCAGGAATATTTAGGTTTTCACAAAATTTTTGAGTGCCAAAACATGTTATAGAAAATTTAAATAACTGAAAGGAAACCATAAAATAACATGAAGGAAGCAGTTAGAAAGTGTCTGGAGAGGGCAGGGTGAAGACTCAAGCCACACTTCAGCCTGAAAGGAGCTGGAGCTGGCGGGCTTCCAGGGCTGCCACGCACCGGCTGCAGAGGCAACCTGCCCCCCGCCTGCGGAGGGCCTCTGGGGTGGGACGTGACCTGTCACCAGGAACTCACGCTTAGAAAGTGCTGGGCATCAGCAAACCGAGCAGGATTGTTATTGACGAGACTTGCGATAACAACTTTGGGGTATGTCTATCCTTGTGATACACCCTTTATTAACAGACAAGGTTTTTCTGCAAGCTAAGCAGCGCTCTCCAGCTTTTGCTTCCAGAAGAAGGGCTGTAAAATACAAAAGGCTCCAGTTAGGAGTCACTAAGCCAAATGGCAAATCACAGTGCTCACGCTTGGGACGGTCAGATGGCACATGTTCGCATTGCAAGAACAGTAAAATGCTAGTGCTGCCTTCTGGGGAACTCCACTGCTAAAAAACATGCTCAGGGGTTCAAAATAAAAATATCTGTCATGAATGAGAGCAAATTTCTGCCCTTCCCTGTCCAGCTAATGCAGGAGCAGGGGGGCAGGCTCACAGAGGGGTGGCCCCACCATGGGTCGAGGTGAGAGCTGTGGCTTCTCAGGCAGGCTCAAAATGGCAGTGTGGGCCTTGGCGCCATCCCAAGCGGGTTTTGTGGTGAAGCTCAGACAAAGCGAGAGGGGAGGCAGCTGCCAGCACGGGGATGCTGGCGGGGCAGCTGAGGGGTGCATGGCAGCATTTGGTAATGACTCCTCAGGGAAAGCGAGTGTTCAGGTGTAGATTTGAGAGGACAGCCATGACAGTCTGTGTATGCTCGGTGGGCATGTGTGAGGTGAAACACAGAGCTGTTGTGAACCTTTTTTGACAAAATTAAATAATGCTGTTGCTGAAAGATGCACGTGGGTTTTGATGGGGAGGGAGGGTGACCCACATTTTTAGCCCAATAGTTCAATTGCCATCTAACTGAACTGCCATGTGGGGAGCAATGAGGGCCCCTGTGCCCTCTGGGACAATAGATGGCTCTGTAAAGTGTCTCTGCGTGCAGATGGCACCTGCATGGTCTGGGGCTCTGGTCACAAAACAGACCTGCCCTCACTCTTTTGTTTTACATGGAAAGAGACCCAAAACTGGCAGTGCCCTCAGTCTGATGATGCAGGGAGATGATGTTGGTAATTAAGGATGGAAAAAGGAAGGAATCCATGATGAGGTTATTGTCAAGTTGTTTGACAGAGAAAGTTGGATCAATGCTGTGATTGCAAGTATTGGAGCATGAGAAGCAGAGTATGCTGGTTTTGTCTGGGGAGGGTTGAAGGATGATTACACTGGAAAGTGTGCACCCCGCTGACACACTTGTACCATTACAAAGCCAGAGTAAGTACACCCATGTTTTTACTGGCAATGCTTAGTTAATTTTTCTGTGACTTTCCTTAAATGTGTGTCCCTGAAGTGAGTCATATTTTACAAGATGTTAGACAACAAGTGTCTGTCATAAACCAAGAGGCTTTTGCTGGGCTGGCTGCCTGGCTCTTCTCCTGTCCCCATGGGCTATGAACATACAGGGTGATCTGCTCTGTGGACAAGGAGCGATTTCTCCTCTTTGGGTTGTGCCCATCACCTGCATCATGGCGTAACCTGCCGAGGAGGCCAAAGTAATACTGTGAACTTCAGAATTCTGGCTCTGGCAAGGCATTATGTATGGTTGATTTTGTTTTCTGGTTTAATGGTAGGAGTAAGGTTATGCCAAGTTGATTCCAGAAGATTTCTCTATTGCTTGCTTTTGTAAAGTTTCATATATGGCATGGCTCTTTCATTCAGAAGTAAAAAATGAAAAGCTTAAATAAAAATTTACATCATAGGCTAAGTATATAAGATGTTGAAAGTCAGACCTCATACTTCTACAGTGCGTACTTCTTAGTCAATATCTGGTTAAACAACTGTGAACCAAGAACAAATTTGCTATTCTCTCTCTTAGAAATTGTAAGAAATCTTAATTACTGCATTTATTTGAGTAATGACAAATAGTATGGTTACATGGACCCCAGCTACATTTTTATAGCTTTCCTGTGCTTTTATTGAGCAAAGACAAAACTGTGATACCAAAAAGCTCAGTAGTCATGCATTTATGTTTTCAAATATAAATGCACACGTATGTACAAACATACATTGTTCCATCTAGTAGTGGGAGAACTCAAGAAGGGAAAGTGCCAATATGTATGTTAGAGGACAAATGCACATGGACATGAATAGTGCAGAAAGCATCTAGAGTATGCAAGCCAGTGCTCCTGTGAGCAAGCGTTTTACATCTGGAAGATATGACTCAATTGTGTTCTCTTTCAAAATCTTAAAGATCTGGATTCTCTTTGCTTAGTTCAGGCAGTTAGGGGAGCCATCAGCCTGTGCTTCCTATATGGTCGCTGAAGGCAGGCAGTTCCTGAGGCTCAGTACATCTTGCCTGTCTCCTGTATGGGCACTGGGGACATGCTAGAGTAATTCAGTACCTAACTGAGCACCTGCAGTTGTCTGGGATGAATCTGGATGTCCATCTTCTCTAGATGGTGTTGCTCAGGCTGGGGAGCAGTTCTTACAAAAATCATGTAGTTGAATGGGAATGAACTCATAAATTCTCAGACCTTATGTGTGCTGGTGGTGCCAGCGTAGAAATACAATAATGTAAATTTATATTGAAACAATCAATGAAGATAACAGGTACATGGAAGGAGGCTAGAGGAGATCAGGGTCACTGCCGTGCAGGTATGCAGCTTCTGTCCCTAGGTGGGATAACTCAAGTGTTGCTTCCTGCTTACAAAACCTTTAAGAAGATTTTCCACAGCATTGAAAGAAACCAATGTGTGTGAAACTGGAAGCACTTGCCAGCATCCAGGCCCAGTGCCACATTTGGAAAAAGAATGAGTTTGTTGTTATTCAGAGTCCATATTTCATTTTTAGAGCACACTAAGGGCTAGATTCTCAGCTGGTATAAACCTGCTCCTTTGACTACAGTCAAATTCTGTCTGTTTACACCACCAGAGCATCTCTCAAGTGTATAAGCTGTTCTTTAGTACTGAGTAACAGAAATATAATCTGACACGCAGCCAGTTTGAACAGCTGCCAGTGTACATCAGATCCAAAGATGATTCCTTGAACCCTAGCTCTTCCCTCCTTCTTTAGACTTTTATTGAAAACAGGACCTATTCCCTAGTCTCTCAAGTCATACTTGCAACTTTAGTTCGGCACACTACCCACTTTCTCCTAACATCTGAATTTTCCTCCACAGCTGTAAAGCCTTTTTCCTCAACTCTAATTAGCATTAAAAGATCTTATTTTCAACTGAAGTTCTGAGAACTGTGGTGCTGGTTGTCCTGTTTGCATTTAAGTCAAGAAGGCTCACATTTCAGATCAGCCAGTGCAAAATGCTGTACTCATTTTTTTTTAAATGTATGTGTTCTGAGCAGGTTATGCAAGGTAGCAATGCACTAGACTGATTCTGGCTTCAATGAATTGTGTAGATTTTACTATAAAAACCTCCAAAGAAGGTTGAAGCAGGTGTTCTGGGCAACACACATACAAACATATGAATAATGTGTTAATTAGTCACAGAGATACTCTACAGCAAACCCCACAGGCTCTAGCTGACACTGCAAAACCCTTGGTGGTTCTGTACCTGATTACAGCACACAGAGGATTGAAGGACACTTGAGATCTCTTCACTCCTGGAGTGGTTGTGGGCTTGCCCAGACAAGTACACCATGATATATTTGACAAGTTGTCTTTCTGGGGCAATGTCACTCTTGTAAATGAAGAGAAATGCTGCTGATGTGCAGAGCACTGGGCTGTGTTTCCCAGGTGCTGTCACTTCCGAACTTGTAAAGACAAACAGCTTCCAGGCTGCTGATGGGCTCGCTCCTGACAAGGGTGACAGCCATCAATGGGCCACTACTGCTCTTGCGTCTCTTTTCTAAGCAACACTTGGTTAGGCTTCCAAGGAAAATGCTAGCATTAGTCATATGTGAATCAGCTGAACTATCCCACCCATTATAAACCCTATTCACATTGCCTGTTTCCAGATGTTTTTAACTGGCAGCTACTTTAAAGTATGTCCATGCTCTGGCCAGGACGGGGCTTCTTAGTACTGCATGTGATGAAGCCCCCTTACCAGTGAGTCTTAAAAACTCCAACTTCTCAGGAGGGTTACTTACTCTTTTTCTCTTGAGCTCATTGCCATTCCTGCATTGAGTGCTGTCCATTCACACTTCTGTGCATGCTTTTTGGACAAAGCAAGCACATCCCTAGATTGACATTTTTGCCTTTGTCTTCTGGAAGTGAGTTTGAAAGCTAGGTGACCTCACTGGAGACAAAGAAGTAGCATATGATGTTTGAGCTCTTCAGTATTAAAGATTTCTAGAAAACAGTCTGCAAACAGTATAAAGGCTGCAACTTGCCTTCAGGACTCATCAAATGCCTTGGAATAGCAACCAGAATAGTAAAATCACACACTGCTCTTAGACAAGTAGTAGGTAGGGGAAAAAAAAGTTATATGAGCTAAGTATGTCGGCTGTGTTGGACTCTTTGGGGAAGATTTTAAGTCTGTGGAAAGAAATTACTGTCCAGTTCTGTAAACAAAGACACGTGAAGCTGTTGCACAGTGCTAAAATAATTTTTAACTAATTATAGTTGTTCCTTTATCAGTCATCAGAGTTAAGGAAACCACTCTTCAGGTATCATGCACTATGCTTTCAACATACTCTGTAATTCATTGTCCAGGACTAAGATATTGCAGGGGTGTTCTGTGAACTGCTTGTCTTTCCTAGGACTGACTGCCATAGAAGAACACATGACCGCTGATAAAAGACTTATACAATACATGATTCAAACTGAGACTTGACTAAGTCTTTCATGGGAAATCTTGCATTTTCTCCAAAACTTTGCTTTATTTTCCTGAAGGCTTCTAGTGCTAAAATTAAGCCTATTTTAAACTGCTTTACTGAATTATGTCACACAACTTTATGCCTCTGGCTGTGAACTCGGACACCTATGGGCAGCCAGTTGAGGAAATTTCACACCTTTGTTTTATTCTTCTAAAGTACTTGATAACTTCCTGTGAATGTCATCAGGATAGTAAAAACAGCTCATGGAAGGGTTGCCCATTTCTTTTTTCTTGAGGAAGATCGGTTGATCAAAGCTAGCATATAAATCTTGCAAAAACGTCAGGTTTTACTCTCCATAACACAGTAATAAGAACCTTTCACTGGTGATGCTAATTAAGAAAAACATTTCTCCACAGCAGTGGGATTTTTTGACGTTCCTATCAGGCCAATGCAAATAAACAAATGCCAGAGAGCTGAAACTATATTGCCTACTAGTATGTCAGTAGTATCTAATACTGCAGGTCTGTTTTCCAATCAAGGCACATGGTTTTTTTGTGTATAAATTGTTGGAGTCCTAGTGGGAATTTCCCATGTAAATCTCTCTCCTGCAGATCAGTTGAACAATTGGCTCTTTACTGTTCATCTCTGTTTATGTATCTTCCTCCTTTCACAGGTTGAGTTCATTTTGCAATAAAAGCAGTTTGTGCTTATTTCCTTTATTTTTAAATCCTGATAGTGACAAACAGGTCTTAGCAGCCTATTTCTGGTTAGTTTTTGTTATTTCTGCATACTTCAGGTACTGCAATACAGTGGAATTGCATTTAGAATAAAAGGTTCACACATTGTAAATTAGACACAGAAAATACCTATTTAGGCCACCTTGCCTGCATGTTTGAGACATCTGGAGGTTTGATGTGGATTTTATAGCAGCAAATTAGGGCTGATTTCTGTGACACAACTTCTGATTATTACCTGAGTCAGGTTTAGACACAGGAAACAGGAAACTCAGAGCAGATCTTGATAGGTCTAAATCCAGGGGATTGGGGATGTATTATTATATTGTTTGAGATTTATACAATCTACTTTAAGCCCTTTGGGGGCCACTCTTATCTGCTCTGTTTCATTTAGGCATCAGTTCTGAAGAATGACGTTCCCTGGCCAAAATGCCATTCAAGAAAGATAACCTTGTATTTCCTATGCAGCAATGTAAACCACTCTGTGGGGCACAGCACAGTGGAGAACCCAGCTCTGCCAGTAACCCTGCCAAGGCATTTAACTTTTCTCTGCTTCACTTTTCTTTCACATGAGGCTTTCACATCCCCTTTAGCACATTAAAGATGATGCACATCTGAGAGCTGACATTCTGGGGGAAGGCCTCTGTTCTACTTTAACTAACTTCAGCAATCTGCAGTAAAATGTGAAAGGTTAAAAGACTTTGCTGTGTTTTCTAACTTTTCTTGCTGAAAGGCACATTTTGCCAGGTGCAAAAAAAAAGTAGTCTTTCACTATATTTTTAAAGCATTACATCAGGAAAATTTCCCTAACATTTTAAAGTATGGATTTCTTGTTTCTATTGTTAATTTGTTTTCCCCATGCTATCTGCAAAGGTAAAACAGTGGAATACTCAGTACTGTTTCCTACTGCAAATAACACCAGGAGTTAGAAATAAATGAGGCAATTTTATCACTAACAACAGGCATGTCCGTGAAGAAGTGGAACTCGGGAGGTGTTATTTTATAGGCACAGTCCCTTTATTAACAAAGCTGACTTTTTAAAAATCCTGTTCACTTGTAATCCACACTAAAGGATAGTATGTAGGGTGTAAGAGGCTGTTCTTCCTCTTTTCTGCTCCATGTTATCATCTGGTCTGTTTACAGCATGGTGCATCTGTCACAACATGCAGAATTTGTAGATGAGTGAATCTGCATGAGTGTTAAATGTCAGGCTGCAAACTAAACACTCCCAGGAATGGGAGTCATCATGGAGGGATTCATGTGGTGAGGCAATATTGTTGTCCAGGGTAAACTTGAAACAGCCATGTTTTGTTGACTCCATATTTCAAAACTAATTGCATGTTCTGAGATTACTTTGGCTCTGAGTGATGAATGCCATGCTCATTATTTAATAAGCTTTTCACTCTTGTGTAGAGGAATGTTCTGTAAATGATGGATGTAGAAAATATCCCAGCTTAATAGAGTTGATTTGTAGGTCAAGAGAATTTTGTAGGTCAAGAGAATTAATCTAATAATCATTACAGATGATTAAAGGATGCTGAAATACACTGGATCCTACCCCTTCACTGCGCCTAGTTTATTTTAAAATTCCTCATGATGAAAGGATGAATGTTCTATCACAGCCAGGTGAATCACAGCATCCAACGAGACATTCAGCACAAAGTATCCTCCTATTTACAGACCGGTGTGACCACAGCTGGTGCCTCTGGTGTGGCTGAGGGTCAGAACCGCTCTTCCCAGCTCCCAGGCTGAGGCTGACCACCAGGTTGGGGGCTGGGATACCTCGGTCTGATCCTAACCTCTGTTTGCTCTGTAATTTGGACAGTTTTCCTTTTTTGTACCACTGTTTTCATTGCCCAAACTTTGTCTGCAGGAAGTCTGAATGTTTGGCAGCAAAATCTGCCTTTCTCTTTGTGGGGCTTTGCACTGCGAGGGTCTTGTCTTGCTAGGAATGGGGGGTATCTTGACCCCTCAGAATGTGTTGGACTCCTGCCCACCATCTCTTGCTGCTATAACAGGCTGGAGCGTCCTGCAGCAACCGTATTGCTCTGGCTCTGGGACATCTTCCTCCATCTCTAGCAAGACAAATCCAGCCCACAGAAAAGGCTCCTTCCATAGACTGTCTTCTCCATTTTGAATTCTTCCCACTGTGCTTCTCAGACTGGAAAGCAAGCACATTCAAATAAACAAGAGTACTTAATAGTGAAAAAGCCATGGGCAATAGTTTTACTGGGGGGGTGTGTTTTATCCATGATGATTTCTCTGAAATCAGGATGAGAAATTGGAAGAAGTGGCAAGGGGCAGCTCAAACTGTTTTGGAGATTTCTTGGAAACACAGATTGCTTTTTGAGACATTTATTTTGTGTGATCTGATTAGTGTATGCTGGGTGAGTTATGGAGGTGACTCACTCGTTGCTTGGGTGCAGGGGGTGAAAGAGAAACAAGAGCAGTTGGCTGTATCCTTGCAGAAAGCTTTGACTTTTCTTTAGTAAACTCTCTGAGGGATTCCCGTTCTAACTGTCAGAGAAATCTTCTCATTGTATTCTCAGCCTAATGATGATTTTACTTGCAAATGAAGACATTTTCCCATCTGTGCAGCCAGCTTGGAATAAGGGCTACACAGGAGATGAGTAAATAGCAAAGGAAGGAGAGGTGGAGGGCAAAAGGAAGATTAATTAAAATCAGAACTATATTGCAATATCAGAGCTACATATTGCAATTTATGGTTGTTTGGGGTTGTATAAGTACTTTCCTACAATTGTTTTTACTGCAATGTAGTAATCCAGATATTAACCTAACAGAAATCCATTTAGTCAGTTAAATCAATAGGCACAAGAGTATGGTTCATGGTTTTTTTACTCCAGTTAACTCTCCCATACAGAGTATGCACTAACATTCATGTTTCTACTAGAGTATCTGTTTACACAGAATATTACGTTCTGAAATCTTACTTTAATTTTTGACCATGACAGTAAGAACTTATTGCCCACAAAAATCTGCCAGGCACGGCAACCTGTACATGGAGATAGGACTCTCTCCAGAGAGGAGACCACTTCATTTGAATGGTGACTTGAGTGGAATAGGATTACACGAAATCATTCTAATGCTTCTGCTTTCTCATTAGGTCAGTTCATTGAATTGTCTTGAGGTTTTAGTGACAAAAGTAGTGTTTTGTTTTCAAGTGACTTAAATGAGATTTCTCCTAGGTGCCTTCTGTTGCTATTACAGCTAGCACAACTGAGCATAGCTTATTTCCCCAGCTCAGTGGGAGGGTTTTTTAAATGAACATCAGTGGGTCAACTGGCTACACCTGCCTCCTGGCTCCCAGGTGTGTGGGTTGGGTGTCCTAGGAGGGGCTGTTTCCTGGGGACTGTTTCCTGGTACAGGATGTAGGAGGAAGGAATTGACCACCTTTGATGTTAGAGCCTGCTCTAAGCTTGTCAGGCAAAGGTAAGGCAGATTAAAAAAATTAATGTGCTGGATTTTTATTTTTGATACAAGGCCTTTGAACATAAAATTGCAGAGGTATAATGCATATGAACCCTACAGTCATTTTGCACGTAAGAGTAAAGCTATATCTAATAGTAGGGGGGAAAAAAAGAGCCCCCGAACTGTCTTTATTTGAGTTTTGTTAGAAATAATGTATCGAGGCTAATTTGAAAAGCTGTGTGGACAGATCTTGTGGATGCTGAAATGGAGAAATTGCTTTAGCTAACATATGGAAAATATTTACAGATCTTACACAATGGTGATATATAAGAGTAAACAGAATGTCAGATAAGCACTGCATTCCTTTATTTTCACTTAAGACTCAGGAAAAAATATATGCCTCTGCTAGCAGGGAGAGAGGAATAGCTCGCTGTTGGAGGGCAAACTGATCTGGGGAAAAATGTGCATGTTAAGCAAAGTGAAATATCAGTTTTAAAATCCTTAATAAATTCACATGTCAGAGTATCTCCTCTGAAGTCAGTGCAAAAATTAATTTTTGTGGAGTAGGAGCTCAGTTTTGGTTATGGCTCAATTTTCTGTCCGCTTCCATCTAACTTGCAATTAAAAAAGAAAACATCACAATGATGACTTTCATCCTGCTCATGGTGGTGGGGGTGGGGTAGGGGTGTCTGTACAGGCTGAGGAGGGAAGCAAGTCAAGCCCCTAGGGCAAGTTGAGGCTACTCTTCCTTTCCTTGGCCACCAAGGTAATACCAAAGGATTTCTCATGGAAGGAAAAGCCTGGGAGACTGAACGCAGCAGGGTGTCACTGTGTGATAGCTTAGACAGAGGGAGAGACCATGGTATGCAGCACTGGGCACTGCCTCTGGCTCTTGCCCCTCATAGCTGTGAGCTGAAGGCAGGACTTGGATACTGAGATTGTCTTTCCAGAGCTGAGCCCAGCTGCTTGGTCTTAGGTGTGGTTCCATTTTCCTGTGGCTTTACACTATTTCAGTGTTTGTATTAATGTAAAAATCTGTAATTTCCTGCTCCCAAAGCTCCTAGTGATTCCCTGGGAGCATTGCAGAGGAACAGTACTGTGCTCTAGCGCTTGAGCAGTGACTGGGGCCCAAGCATCCTGGGGTCATTGCTCAGGAGGAGAAAGGCAGGAGCATGCTGAAAGCCCAACTGGGATGCAGCTGACCATGCTCAGCCTTCCAGCAGCCAAAGCAATTCCAACAGGCTTACAGACGCGGACTTGAGTTACTGGAGTTTTGCTGTAGATTTTATTAGTATGGAGCAGGGTCCTATGCAAATAGTTTCTCTTCTACCTCAAGTGATGAAAGGGTGGAATGATGATGATTTTCTTAAAATTTATTTTAAGGCATAAAAGATAGCTGGCTTTCTAACAGAGACAATGTTGCTGATATATGGGAAATTCAGTATGTTGCTAACTCAGTGAGGAAAAAAGGTAATTTTGAACAAGTGTGTTACTAAAGCTGAGATCTAAGAAATGTTGGCTTGTGTAAAAATATCGGTGATTTGAAACAACGACATTTTAAAATATTGCTGACCTAATAATTTTCTTTCACTTTTACTGTTGTTTCTTTTGGATATGCTTAGTTGTTTATCTAAGCAACTCTGGTCATTGAATGAGGTTTGAAGAGAAAAGGTAAATAAAGGAAAGAAATTAATACAGGCAAATACAAATAGCTTCTGCTATAACAACTACACTTCTTCCATTTTGCAACTCAAACTATATTAAAATGTATTGATTCAGTAAACTTTTCCATGTTTCTAAAAAGAGCAGGATTGAGAATACTGATTCAAACTGAAATGCTTAGGAAGTACCCAAGATTTGTTAGTTTTGGCACAGGCCTGCAAAGGCAGTCTAATGTCATCATGTTTGAAAAAGGAGGACAGTGGCAAAGGGTGATTCAAGTGCAGCATAAACTTGGTTAATTTACAACATGGTCTTGGTTTTAATAAAAACCAAGGGAATTGGTACACAGTGTTGGCACAAAGTCTGAGGCCAAATCAGATTTAGTTGTAGATACCAATAAGGAAGCACAGCAAATGATTGCCATTGCTACATTTATTTATTGCTGCTTAAGCTTTTTAGGATGACTAAATCTGTATGTTAGGGTTTTTTGTTTTGCTTTTTTTGTGTTTTTTTTTTTAAAAGTCCAGCCTGTAACTGTGTCTGAAGTACTTTTTACATGACTGTGGTATCCTGGTCTGCTCTAAGTTCCACTGACAAACATGTACCAGATCACTTGCTGCTTGGTGCTTACTCGCATCAATGTTGGGTCCAAAAAGAACCAGCTGTGAACGCATCTGAGCTGTCTCTGATACAGCTCCAAGTCTGGAAAAACTAATTCCTCCCTCTCTATGCAGACGGTGTTGTGCAATGGTCTGAGCTCACTAAATACTTCTGTTGTACAATGGAAAGTAACCTAGGTACAGCATCTGCTTTAACGGCAACTGACTTGTTGAGGCAATAGATGTTTGGGGTTTTTTTACAATCTGTGGTCTGTTTCTACCAACTAACTTTTGTATGTTGATGGAGTCACAAGAGATGGATATAACCATGCCATCCTGGTCACTATTTCCATACTATTTTGGCTGCTAAGCAGACCTGAGAAACATTGTTTTATGGCAGACCTCCAGCAATCAGCTTAATTCTATCATTGCTGTACAGACAAAACCAGTGTTATGAAGTTTCTGTTATCTGCTTACAAACTGCTTTGAGAAAACATTTTATAAGACAAATTTCCTGAAGATGTTAAATGGTACCATGAACTAAGGTGGCTAATTATTAAACCCTATGGAAAATCAAATGATAAAGCAAGAAAAACAACCAGGAACTTTTGGTATTGTAATGTTTCCTGAAAGTGGTGATCTTGGCTAACAAGATTTCTATCATCATCCCTTTCCTGTTCTACCCCCTATATCCCTTGGCTCTGTAGTGCTCTTGCAGGTGGTGTTTGTTGCAAAATGCACCTAACCCCCAAAGAATCTTGATGACTACTTCTCAACATACAATATGCTATTGTGCCAACTGATCTCTGTTTGTGCTTTTGGAGTTAGAAGTTTGCCATAGTTATTCTTCAAGAGGTTTTTGCCAGCTGCTTTAGTTATTTTAGTGTTTACAGGTCTGCAGTTGTTGACACCATTAACAGTATTGTTTGTCCCCTTTCCTTCTGCAAGTAGTCTGATGTTACACAGAAGCACCATCTCACCCACTTTCCTATTTTAGGACTCAAGCAAGCAGTGTAGCATTCCTGGGCTGTTTATTCTCTGGAGCCCTACTCCAGCATCAAAGACAAGGGTCCAGCATGAGGGCTGACATATAGAAGCTGTTAATGTGTTCAAGTATACAGCATTAATATTTGTGCTTTAACTTCATAAAATACTAATGCTAAGACAAGAAAATGGCCACAAATATAGTTTATGACAGCACTGTGCTTACAGCCTGCAATGCTAGCCTGCAAGGCTTCAAGCTGGTCTGTCTTTGTGAGCAAATGGATATTCTAATTTCTTATCTCCTTTCCAGAAAATATAGCCTGTACTCAGGGCCAGAATAATCAACTGCTAGAGTTGGTGGAACTGCCCTGAGATTAGCAAGAACTACATGGCATGCTCAGAGCTGGGGACAGCCTGGGTTTGACAAGACTAATTATTAAAGTGAAAAAGAGCAAGAAGGATCAGGTCTTGAAAAAGCTCCAGTGATCTTAGAGGATGTGGCTAAGACCAGGCCCAGAGGTACAGTTCTGGTAAGAAGTGGAAAAAGCCAAGGGCTCCAAGTGGTGTAGAGGTAAAAAATGGTTACCAAAGGCAAGGGGTGGGCTGCATGAGGACTTTGTCCTTGACAATTTAGGGAATGGCTGGTGGATGTGGGAAAAGGTTCACTCCATGCTTAGTATTACACTTGGGTTTAGTGTTAACAAACGGACAAAGCCAAAACCCTGATCCTAGTCATGGGCTGAGCCCTAAACCATGACCCCCAGTTATGGCCTAGAGGAATAAGCTGCCAGGGATCAAATGTTTGCACAGCCTACCCTTCCCTCTGGCAATCCTTAGGTGCCCCACTCCAACAGGTGCTCCTAATCCTAGGAATTCTTGTTTACCCTAACACTACCCCCAGATGTTGGCTGATCAGTATAAGATAATAATGTCCAGTTATGGCCCAGACAAATACTTCAGGAGTTAATTTTTTGTGTGACTGACCTATTTTTTTTGGCTGCCTCTCTACATTCTGGCCCTGATTTGAGCTGTGTCTCTCTCATAACCCTAGGCATGGGCTGAACCTTAACCCATGGCCACAAGGCATGGTTCAGAGACCATGACTGAAATCCTTGTGCAGCCTACCACTTGCTTTGGCAGTCCTTTTTAATCCCACAGTAGTTGGAGCTATTCTTTCAAGGTAAAGAGCGGATTAGGTGGTGATTATCCAGCCCTGATTACATCATGTACCTAAGAACAAGTACATTACAAAGAAAACATAAGATAAGACAAGAAATGTTTCCTCTCCAGGCCTATCCTACTTGGTACGTTGTTCTCGGACCCTGGGCAAATGACGTCTCTGGTAGGGTAGTTCAGTATGTCCTTTCTCCAAGGTCACAGTTTCATAAGGCTGAATAATTGTAATATTTCAGGGCTGTGATTCTGTATTTAACAACTCCATTTTACATGTAGTCTTGCATAAATGATTACTAACCCAAGCCATTTCAGCTAGGGACAGAATCACTGTCAGGCCCATGGAAATACACTAACGAACGTAATGCTGACCAAATGTCTAGTACATCATATCACATTTTTGAGAACAATCACAAGGTAAAATACTCATTCTTTGGCAAGGGGAGATCTCAATTAGGAGGTGCCAAAGGAATTCACAAAGCTTTGGAAAGCTCTATGTATCCTTTCCTCTAGGGAAAGGGGGAACTCAAACATTATTTCCTTGACTGTTTACAGCTGAAAATGAAAGCTGGAAACCCATCAGGGACACAAGAATTTCAACACAGTTTTGTTGCCACAATTGGCGCTCTACGGAATATTGATTCTGAGGCTGTTGAGCTTGTTCTCAGGAGCCTGTTTTGTAATTTATAATGGAGGATTTGCATTTTATAATCTAATTGGAATTTGTAAGATTCTTATGCATGCTAATTTATAAAAATCAACCTTATGTACTGAGATTTTTAGATCTCTACTGTGCTAACACAGATAAGAGAAGGGTGTATTTAACAGTCCAGTCACTGTTAACTCAAGAACTAACAGACCACACTACTTGGCCTTGGACAAGACAGCTAAGATAAATTAAGATATAGAAGGTCATTAACAGCAACTTCTCCTTGTAGTGTCCCTGAGATAACAACCGCTAGAAACAAATGCTAATGTGAAAGAGTATATTTTGTTCACCAGTTTTCCCTAACACTGCACTTACCATACTACTAGTATTATTGTTTGATAGTTTAAGAATCTTCCCCTGCATCTGGTGGTGTGTTTGATGTGAGTGCAGGCGCATTGCAGAATGGTAGTGTCTAAAGCAGCAGTGTCTGAATCTTCATACCATCCCTGTTGGCGATGAAATTTAGTCTACCTTGGCAAAAAAGTGGGTCACAGGTCCAAGGATCCTTAAGTATGTTGTACAGCAGTCTAATCATCTCCTTTGGAGTGGCCACTTGTGCATGTGAGGGGTTGCCATAGTCTGTGGACCTCTATCTCCTCCTATGCCTGTGTTTGGGTGGAAGGCCGAAAGGATTTTATTTTAACAAGAAAGGAAATTCTGGTGGTTTAGGAGGATTCAAAATGCGCACTTTTTGCTGCAGCTCCAGGGAAGAGTTGTCATTTTCTGTGTTGGTGAATTAGCCAAAACCATCACCAAGAACTGGTGGAAATGAATTAGCCCAGATAACCAGGGAAGGCAAGTTCTTTCATTTGAATTTGTTATGAGCATTTGTCACGTCATTAATAAGATGGCACCAATTCCCTCTCATTTGTTTGTCTCTTATCTGCATAGCAGTTACCATAGAATTAACCAAGGTTCATTTGCAAGGACAGCTACAAACTTAAGTTATTCTTTCTGATGAAATCTGAGGTTTTTATTAAATAGGTCCCCAAGACAAAATTGAAGAGTGGTGATAAAATCACAATAGTTGCCAACATGGACTTAAACCAAACTCTTAATCAGTCTTTCACCACCCACCACCCCTTTACAGAGCAGAAAGTAAAGCTGGGTGCCATTTCTGCTCTGTGGGGTTTCTGTCCATCAAAAGCTTCTGAAGAGGAGGTCTTCCCTGCTTTCTCTTTCAAAGCAATTTCAGATGTGAACAGTACATGATACTCTATTTCCAAAATCAAATCTTCAGTATAGCACACAATTTGATATGTAAACTCTGTTTATGACAGTCACTAATTTGCTCCTTTGCTCCTGAGTGCCTAGTGTCTTGTACAAAAATTGATTGTCGGACTGTTGCTTGTCCTTAACCTCTTGTGTTACTGAGGGTGTTGAACCGTTAGCAATGCTGGGAAGCAGTACCAGTTAGGCAGGAACTGTTATTTCATCATGTTGCTATGGTGGTATGAGCTTGCTGACACAGTCTGTGATGATGGATCCAGACAGTTGGCCTTGGAGAAAGTCTTGCCTGTTTAAGGGCTAACATAACGAGAGGAAAGATAGCTGTCATGCCTCCAGACCATTTCTGTATAAAAGAAACAGACCACTGGACTGTTTTGCTAGTTAGGGTGGAAAGTGTGTTTGGTTTCTGTCTCATATAAATAATAAAAGTAATAAAAAGACACAAATACCTTACCGCAAACTAAGTGGTCAGGAACAAATTGAAGAGAAAAACAAATTGCTGACCAAAGCACATTAACCACTCAGACTGAAATCTGACTTCAGTCTGCAATAAAAGGCTTTATTAGCCTCTACACTTGATGTACTCAGTGGATTTAAGCACCTAGGGTTTTTTCTTGCTTCTGGCAAAACAAGGACCGATTAGGATAATTATGTTCATGAATGTCACTAGCTGGGGAAGAAGGGTCCTGGGACTCCTTTGCTTGTTTGCTGTTGTCTCTGCCCAGGAGACCAGTCAGTGCTTGCTCTGTTAGGAGACACTGGCAGGAGTGTGTGTTTCCTTGGCAGAAATGCAACTTGCTGTATTCACACACAAAAAAAAATGTACACAATGTCCTTTTTCCTCAAACACTGGAAATGAGCATAATGCTGTTTCTTTGCTCAGATATCCAAGCCTGCCTTCCAGCAAGTGCCATGCCTGGGTCCCAGCCCCCAGCTCTACATGCTGCTGGCTGGGCTGGGGCTCAGGCTCCCTCTGTGGCACGGGTTCCCACAGCTGCAACCCACCCGTGCCCCGGGCTCGTGTTTGTGCTCCATCACCGAGAGAACTGCTGAAGCCAAATGGTTTGGTTTCAAATCGTCCAAGCCTTGCCATCTATCAGCCTATATCCTGGGCAGTGGCTTCTGGTGTCTGTTTCTCCAAAATGCAGAGCTATTGCTACTTTATTTAGCCTGAATGCAGTTTTCTGATGTCTCCTAAGTACATGAAGGCTGTTGTCATCTCCTTGCATAGTCTTTTGTGGAAGATTCTTGTTGGCAGTGGTCGACTTTGTGTTTGAGGACCAATTCATATTTAGGTGATGCTTTTTTTAAAAGGTACTTGATCTTTAAATGTTTTTTTTCTGCCTGTGCATTGTTCAGAAAGGTTTGCCTTACTCAAGGCTGAGGAAAACACTGTAGGCACCTTCTGCTGGTATAAACTGCCATTAGCAAAAGCCTATCAAATACATCAGCAGACAACTGGGGTTCTTAAGTGCTTAGGAAAGATTATAATAGTTATTGTACATATTTTAGTCATTACTACATTTCTGACCTTTATTAGAGGATTACTTCACACGAGAAAACTCGCAGACCAGCCATGCTGTGCCAATGTGGCATGTAGGGACTGTTTGAAAACTGCCACCATGTTTAGAGGGACAGGAAGGCAGAGGGGACTACAGCAGAGTTGTCTGCTCTAGGATAAAACTTACTAAAACCAAAATCCCATCATTTATAAGTATTTGGTTGTTAAAGAAGCTACCTGGGTTATTCCTGGGAAGGAGTGAATTTTTGGTCTGCAAAAAGAAGCAATTTCCAAATCCCTTGGCCTGATGCATCATGTGCCAGTTGGGTGATGCTGCAGGGTACCCCGCTGGCTGTGGATGCTGATGGAGAGAAAGCTGAGACTGAGCAGACTACCAGGGTTTGTCTGAAGACATTTTTTCCAGATACCAGGAACTATAATCTTTCCTGGCTTCCTTGAAATGCTGAGTACTAAAATAAGTGCAGTAGATGGAAAAACTGAAGGAGAACATACAAACAACAGATCAAATGGAGTGAAGGCACAAACTTTCACATTTTGGTATTCCTTCAGAGTGCAAGATTAGATTAACAAAGATGTAGACAATGATACATCAGGAAAAACAAGATATAAAATTCTGTGTTATATATATTACCTCCAAAGAAAACACACAGCATTTCAAGTCTCAAGAGTAAAATCAGTTTTTCTGAATATGGTAGATCAGGTTTTCAGGATAGTACGAACAATTTTCAAAGTCTGAAGGAAGGAACAGTTCTGTGATTTAAAAGACAGGGCCAGTGCAGGATGGCGCAACCTGCTCATCAGGACAAAGCTTCCCAGGACATCCATCTTAAGTCACTGCTTGATTAGTTGTTGCAGTCTTCCCAGGAATTTCTATGTGGAATTTTTACAATATATGCTTTTCACAGTTTATACTATAGTTGAATAGGCATTTATAACTTGCAATTACAGTAACTTATATAGTTATATTCAGTTTTGTGTTATAATAAAACTTCAAATGGCTTGAAACAGTGTTTTCAGAGAACATGCTGCCTCCCTGGTGGTCAGCAGAGGTTTTTGAGCTGGAGTTCCCCCAGATAAGTGGGAGGGAGCTGCTGGTGAGGCCTTCTCATACTCCACATGAGGTGCTCTGTTTGGGAATGTGCTGCTCCAAGAGTCTGCCAGATGCTGAACATGTTAGTTCCCTGGGTGCCTTGCAAAGGCCATCTTCTCCCTTCCCCGCATAGCCTCTTGGAGGGTGTGTGCTGAAGTGGATATGTTCATGCTGTAATTCTTAATTCTGTGGGATATGTGCCCAGAGTAGTGCATGGGCGCCTCCAGTTGTATCGTAGAACTTTGAAAAACTACTAAAATAAAAAAATGTGAAAAACTTAAGTTCTACAATATCTCAGAGGATCTTGTTTAAGCAAAAATGTTCTAACTGAAGTGAGGCCTGGGAATGCACGAGCTGTTGAGTCACCTTCCACCCTGACGTTCCTTCTCTTTTGCTCTTACCACAGCATGTTTCCCTCATGTGGAGGCACTCTGTCAGCGCTTCATTGTAATTAGCTTGCTTGCACTGGGAATGGCTCCTAACAAGCCAGCTTGATGCTGCCTGGGTCTCAGGAGTGTGACTGACAGCGAGGAGTTGTGCACAATAGATGCAAAGATGCAGAGTTTGCAGGAAAGTGCGAACTTTGTGTAAATAATCATGTAGATCCGATGTGTATGTTCTGGATAATAATTCGTGCTAGAAGTTTAATTTGAAGTGAACAGGAAAAGAGAGTATTATCAATGGCTTGAAACTGATAGTTGCTGAATGCTTTGGAGTTCCCTGGGGAGGTTGCGTAGAGCTTGAAAAGCTGGTTCCTGTTGCATGTTACTGTTCCCTTCTTTTTTCAGTATTCTCCTGTGTAGCTTTATTTTGTCTTTATTTATAGGCCTGATTTTTCTCTGGGATGTTAATTGAAACCTTTTTTATAAACAAAACGTGTGTATGTTAAGTACAAAGGCTGTGCACTCAGGAGGGCTACAGTGAGTTTTAAACAGAGCAGATAAGAGTGCCACCCCTGCCCCTGACTGTAAAGCTCCGTGGGGTAGGGACAGACTGTTGTGCATGCAAGGCAGCTTTCTTGGGGAAACTGATGTTTCCTTAAATTGATCTTTTTAATGTTTCTTGGGAGAGTGTTTGACAGTAAGAGACCAGTGGACTGCATTGAGGAAACATTTAAAAATAAGGAACGCTTTATCCCTTCATTTTAAGGGTTCTTCAGAAGCAGAACCAAGCTCTGACTGCAGGGGGTATGCCTCATGGGACTGCATATTCTCTGCTCCCCTTGGCTGTACTGAGATGTCCAAAATGTTAGCGGGTTCATAGTTTAATGTTGCTAATGCTAATGAGAACTGACAGAGTGCAACATTTCTCTCATTGAAAGCCTCTCTGAATAGTTTTGTGCAAAGCTCTCTAAAGTCAGTGGAAATGTTCCAGCTGACCTCAGTGGGCAGTGAATCAGGTAATACATCACATCTGTCCTAGTCACCTGTGGATGTACATAAATAACATGCTGTTGAAGGTGCTAAAGCTGTGCAGCACAGTTCATGAGTTTTGTAGAATGTATAAAAACTTCCTTGTAAGTACTGGAATACAATGCAGTCCTTTTAAAAAAGTAAAAACAAAATAAAATCCAAACCCATCACCACCCCAAAAAAACCCCCCCGCCCACCCCACCCCCCCCAACTTCTAAACCAGAAAACCACACACACAAACTGGAGGATTTAACTATTGAAGTTAAATCCTGAAGGTCTGCTTTGAAGAAAAATTCTCTCTTATTGTGTGAAAACTGGAGTCCAAAAACAGTCCAAAGGAGTTCTGTGACATTAAAAAACCCGCAGAATTTCATGTTGTAATAAAGTGTACTCAAGGAGCCTGTGGACCACTGTATTTGGAAAGAACAGGTATATTAGCAAATTGATTATAATTGCTTTATAGGCTTGCTCTATTTAGTGTTCTGAAGCTGAAGTCATCTCTCTGGGTAATAAAACCTCTTGCCAGTACAGATATGTAACTCCTGTTAATGTTAGAGAGTGGATGTTACTACTTATTGGCATAGGATTTAGCCTTATCAACTCCTTACTAGCTCTCAAGTATGAGCATTTTGTCTAAACTTCAAATTCTTAATAAATTTGTGCTTCTCCAGCAGCGATACAAAGTACCACAAAATGTGGTAGCTGTACTTCAGTGTCTTCATGTATTGGTTTAATAGTGTGTGTGTGTATATATACTTATACAGATATATGCATTAAAAAAATTAATTTTTTTAATTTGGGCCAAGGACCGGGAAAACTCATGTCTGTGTTGTCTATAGGTAGTTTAAGATTAATTTGAAGAATCATAAACTTTCTAAAATGGATACTACTTTTATTGCAGTGCAAAGTAGGGTGTTATTTTTTTATTTTGTGGTCAAGAAAAGTAAAAGCTCTGGTAAAAGTAAAGCTCTGGTGCTTTACTTCTTCAACATTCACTCTTTAAAACATGGTGCCTCATGCACTGGATTATTTTTTTTTTTCAGTATCTTTATCATTATTTCAGGCCTATGGTGCAGAGATCCCATTTTGTAAGATGCCTGTGACTAGCAGCTCATGAAGTCCTTCCTAGAATGATGTCATCAGTCATCATTAGAGATATCTGTCTTTTGAAGCCTTTGAGATTATTCTGATGATTCTGACAGCTAAGAAGGCTGAGGGGGCAAAGGAGCAGCAGCAGCCCTGTTCTTTCAGCAGGAACTGAGCTCCTTTCCTGCTTATCAGCTGTGATACCCACTTGCTTCAGACCTTTGTTTTCCTTCCACATGATTTTCTTCCCAGTGCTGGAGATACCCACTGACAACTTGGTCTCTTTAAAACCTCTTTGCATGCGTTTTCTGTGCTGGATTGAAAAACTTCACTAAATTAATGACAAGCTCATTTTCAGAGGCAAGCACATTTTCCTTTCAAGCCTCTTGTGGCGGAGGGTGAGAGTTCATATTTTCTTCAGCTGTTATGGTTGACTTCTAACTCTTTTTACTTAAATGACTTGATTTTTCACATTCAGAGCTCTGGTAATATGTACAAATATTTACAGATGGCAACAATAGTTTGGAGTAATGTCCTGATAAATAGTCTTCTTCACAGCAATTAGGATATCCAGAAAGAACTGAAACTACAAAAGGGTTTGCTAGACACCAGCAACAACAGACGAATAGCCTATTCAGTGGAGATGGCTAATCTCCATTACGATTTTGAATTTGCTCTCTCCATCTCATTAGTCTACATTATTAGAGAGAAGTGTCATCTAAACCAACTTTCTTTACTTCTGACAGAGCCTTTTGTAGAGCATTTGGGTTTGAGGACAATTTCACATTTCATGTCTCACCTCCTATTTCAGGAGCTTTCAATATGATAAAATGGACATTTGTATGTACCCAGTGAGGCTGCTTCTCTCCACAGCTAAACAAGTATGTGCTTCTACGCATTTCATCTTCTCCACAAGAAAGAAACAGGATTATTCTAAAGACACTACCTCTGTTTCTGTCAGGAAAAATAATAGCGTTGGCAAGATTTCATAGTCTAAAGCAGATCCTCTTTCCTCACCTCTTGGAAGTCATCTGTTGCAGAAAACAGCACTGTCTCTGGATCGGTCCCTGTGGAGGTCAGGTCATGGCGACACTGATGCCTTCATCAAATGAAAGACTTGGCTGCTGTGACTGAGGCAAACCTGCCCTTGTACTAGTTCTTTCCCTTGTGCCAGGACTGGCGTTCATATACGTGAGTATCTGGCAAACCAGACCAGAGGCACACATGCAAACGAAAACTAAACTTTTAAGGCAGAACAAAGGGGAGGAAAAAGTATATTTTTAGCCAGGTCATCTCATGATTTGTCTTATGGTTGCTACTGGTAAAAGAAGAGGAGAATGTAAAATCGTCTCTTCTGACAGCAGCCTGCACTTCACTCAGCATAAGGCAAGTGTAAAACTCCAGTCTGTACAGCTCCCACATCTGGCAGGAGAGTCAGAATCACAGTTCTCCACAGGTTTTGGTTTGCCACGTTAAGCACCTGGACTAGTCAGAAATAGTGAGTGAAAAGTTGTCCTGTCATTAGTTGTAACTATGAAGAGCGTGTGGTATGGAATTCATCCAAGATATTGATATTCAAAACAGCCTCAGATCTCCTAAGGACCTTACATGCTCTGAGGCCATAGCTGTATTCTGATCTGATTAGAATATGTCCACAAAAAACATGGAATGCCACAAATGCTACTTGATTACCCAGTGCAGCTTTTAAGGCCTTCATAAAATTATAGAATGGTTTGGGTTGGAATGGACCTTAAAGCTCATCTAGTTCCAGTCTCCCTGCCATGGGCAGGGACACCTTCCACTAGACCAGGTTGCTCAAAGCCCCATCTAGCCTGGCCTTGAACACTGCCAGGGAGGGGGCAGCCACAGCTTCTCTGGGCAACCTGTGCCAGTGTCTCACCACCCTCACAGAAGAGAATTTCTTCCTAATATCTAATCTAAATCTACCCTCTTTCAGTTTAAAACTGTTACCCCTTATCCTATTCCTACACTCCCTGATAAAGAGCCCCTCCCCATCTTTCTTGTAGGGCCCTTTAAGGCTGCTATAAGGTCTCCCCAGAGCCTTCTCTTCTCCAGGATGAACACCCCCAACTCTCTCAGCCTGTCCTCATAGGGGAGGTGCTCCAGCTCCCCCTGATCATCTTTGTGGCCTCCTCTGGACCCGCTCAAGCAGCTCCATGTCCTTCTTATGTTGGGGACCCCAGAGCTGGACACAGGACTCCAGGTGGGGTCTCATGAGAGAGGAGTAGAGGGGAAGAATCCCCTCCCTCGACCTCCTGGCCACACTTCTCTTGATGCAGCCCAGGATACAGTTGGCTTTCTGGGCTGTGAGTGCACATTGCTGGTTCATAGTCAGTTTTCCATCCACTAGTACCCGCAAGTCCTTCTCCTTAGGGCTGCTCTCAATCCGCTCATCGCCCAGCCTGTATTAATGCTTGGGATTGCCCCGACCCATGTGCAGGACCTTGCACATGGCCTTGCTGAACTTCATGAGGTTTGCCCAGGCCCACCTCTCCAGCCTGTCCAGGTCCCTCTGCATGGCACATCCCTTCCCTCCAGCGTGTCGACCACACCACACAGCTTGGCATCATTGGTAAACTTGCTGAGGGTGCACTCAATCCCATTGTCCATGTTGCCAACAAAGATGTTAAACAGCACTGGTCCCAACACCAACCCCTGAAGAACACCACTCATCGCTGCTCTCCTCTCAGACTTTGAGCTGTTGACCGCAACTCTTTGACTGTGACCATCCAGCCAGTTCTTTATCCACAGAGTGGGTTACCTATAAAAAGCATGTCTCTCCAATTTAGAGACAAGAATGTCATGCGACAGTGTCAAATGCTCTGCATGGGTCCAGGTAGATGACATCAGCTGCTCTACCATTATTCACCAACACTGTAATCCCATCATAGAAGGTCACCAAATTTGAGGCACAATTTTCCCTTAGTGAAGCATGTTAGCTGTCACCAATCATATCCTTATTTTCCATGTGCCTTAGCTTAGTTTCCAGGAGGATCTGCTCCATGGTCTTGCCAGGCACAGAGGTGAGACTGATTGGCCTGTAGTTCCCCGTGTAGTTTCTTTTTCCATTTTTAAAAATGAAGGTTATGTTTCCCTTTACCTCCTTGTAAATGAAATTATGAACCAATACCAACAAGACCCTGATTGCTGCAACCTGAATGAGTCCTGAAAATATAATATCTCTTTCTGGAAGTTGTAATGAGCTTCCTAAACAGTCTTTCTAAAATCAGGTTGTTCAATTCTTCAGGAGGAGGAAAGTGTTTGGAATGTGGAGATGACTGGTTATTGAAGTTTACATACATTGTTATTTACCTGAAGGCTTCTAAATCTATTGTAGCATGGTAGACCTAACTTCCATAGACATCCAAACAGGGACATGTGTCAGTCTGCTCCTTCTCCTTCTTTCCAAATGCTCCTTTGTTTGTTTCTTCCTTTGAGAAAGTCCATTTCAAGTTACTCTAATCCTCTTGACCTCCAATGTCCATGGACCATCAGCTGTAATTGTCTCTTATCTACACTTGAGTGTTTGCAGAGAAGACCATACCCTGCCCTACCCTCATCTAGTTATAAAATAAACATCCAAGTAACTGTGTAAACATTAAACATTCATAAATGATTGCAGAGAAGCTCCAATCCATCACAACAGAATCTTGATAAGGCTAAAGCCTGTCTATGTGAACTGTGTTGTAGCAGTTTCTTGACTACACTATAATTTTAGTGTGAAACAACCATTACCCTAGCATGGGTTTATGAAATTATTTTGTAATATGGTTGCCACTGTACACTCTGAAAGAGAAGCCACATTAGTACCTTGCTAGCATGGAATACAGTGAAACGCATTTCATGCAAAGGCTCTTCTTGGTCAGAGAGTACTGAACTCCAACTTCTAGATGTGCTATATGTGGAGAGTTTAATGTTTATTATCAGTTTCACTTATTTGAAGATATTTGATGCTAAAAGTCATCCAAAAATCAATTGTAGAGCTAATCCTGTATTTCTTGTGCATCCAGTATTCTCACTGAAACCAATATCTTCATTTGCAAAGAATGTGTAATTGAGTTTCCATTTTTACAAAGAGAAGTGCTCTATTGAAATAAATTTTAAACTCCTTCAGAAGTCAAACTGAAAATGATAATGGCTAGGGTGGTGCATTGTAACCATGACTAATATCAGAGAGCAAAATGGTGCTGTGTGGTAGGAGCTGAAGTTGATCTGTAAATGCTGCACACAGCTGCTGCTACCTGTGGAGTACAGTATGCCCAGGTACTGCTGACTGATAAATCCCAGCTGACGGCATGCAGATGACTGCAGGATGCATGATGGTGCCTCATTGCCTTGCACTTCTGCAGCACGAGTGCCAAGCTCTCTTTTGATTTTAATATGTACAAGTCACTTTGAGATGCTACATTAGGTAGCATGCCATGGGGACGAGGTGCTCTTCAATGTGTGTGCAGAGAACAGAAATCACAGCCTTTAAAAAGCTTTCAGAGATCAAAAAATAGCCTTTAAAGCAAGACTTGGTATGGGAATCAAAGGTGTATCTAGTGATCAGAGAAGTGACCACACTGTACTTCATGTAGCATTTATCATGAAGTTGCTGAGCATGATTTCAGCTTTACAATGTCTTTATAAAAGTTTTTTCAAAGATCCCTAGTCACTTATCTTGGCAAATCCAGTCTTAACCAAATTATGAAAAAAGTATTACTTAAGCTAAAGATATCAAAAAATTATTTGTGTAGTTAAACCAGAAGATTAAGTTATGGCAAATAACCATGTTAAATGAGGGTCAGGTTGCTCTCTTAATCAAATAACTTTGCCAAATATTTACTAAAATAGGACAGACCCTTGTAAAAGTATAAATAGTTTGTTAGTTATTTAAATAAAAGATCCTTACAAACCTTATTTGGTATGATTCTTTAATAGTGTTTATGAGGGGTTTTTTAATAGCAGGATTTCCATTGTGATTTTTTACTAGTAAAAAAGAAGTAACATTTTTTTCTGGCAAAGTAGATTTTCCCTATAAAGATTTGATAGAAAGCATACTACTTAGTAAATTATGAGATATGTTATAAACACTGTATACATGAACTTTACCACTAAATAAATATTTAAATAGAAAGGATGTTCCCATTTCTGGGATTTGACTAGATATTTTGTTTCTGTACAGCAACTTGTAATCAGCAAGTTCTGAATTCCTGATAAGAAAATGCTTAGAAATGCAGGAAGGAGGGGAAATGTTCTGGAAGAGAAAGCTTGCAGTCTTTTGCCCAAACATGTTCTTTGTACATGCTTGTATTTTGCAGAACAGAATATGTCTGGAAGAGAGAAGATAGAATTTTTTAAAAGGTAATACTAGAGAATATATGTAAAATAATTCAGCATGAATATTGGGAGCAAATATGCACATTTTCAGTCTCCCTGACTGACTTGGCGGAGGGTGGAGTGCCTGTATTCATGGCTTGCTCAGTCCTGTTGTGTAGAATCCACAATGCTACTTAAAAAAAAGACTAAAAAGGAGTTAGAAAGTACAAATTACTCTCTCATAGTGTAAAAGTCCTGCATAAGGAAATTTAAGCACTTATGAAGTGAAAATCATAGAATTATAGAATGGTTTAGGTTGGAATGGACCTTAAAGCTCATCTAGTTCCAACCCCCCTGCCATGGGCAGGGACACCTTCCACTAGACCAGGTTGCTCAAAGCCCCGTCCAACCTGGCCTTGAACACTGCCAGGGAGGGGGCAGCCACAGCTTCTCTGGGCAACCTGTGCCAGTGTCTCACCACCCTCACAGAAGAGAATTTCTTCCTAATATCTAATCTAAATCTACCCTCTTTCAGTTTAAAACTGTTACCCCTTATCCTATTCCTACACTCCCTGATAAAGAGCCCCTCCCCATCTTTCTTGTAGGGCCCTTTAAGGCTGCTATAAGGTCTCCCCAGAGCCTTCTCTTCTCCAGGATGAACACTGCCGACTCTCTCAGCTTGTCCTCATAGGGGAGGTGCTCCAGCCCCCCCGATCATCTTTGTGGCCTCCTCTGGACCCGCTCAAGCAGCTCCATGTCCTTCTTATGTTGGGGACCCCAGAGCTGGACACAGGACTCCAGGTGGGGTCTCATGAGAGAGGAGTAGAGGGGAAGAATCCCCTCCCTCGACCTCCTGGCCACACTTCTCTTGATGCAGCCCAGGATACAGTTGGCTTTCTGGGCTGTGAGTGCACATTGCTGGTTCATAGTCAGTTTTCCATCCACTAGTACCCGCAAGTCCTTCTCCTTAGGGCTGCTCTCAATCCGCTCATCGCCCAGCCTGTATTAATGCTTGGGATTGCCCCGACCCATGTGCAGGACCTTGCACATGGCCTTGCTGAACTTCATGAGGTTTGCCCAGGCCCACCTCTCCAGCCTGTCCAGGTCCCTCTGCATGGCACATCCCTTCCCTCCAGCGTGTCGACCACACCACACAGCTTGGCATCATTGGTAAACTTGCTGAGGGTGCACTCAATCCCATTGTCCATGTTGCCAACAAAGATGTTAAACAGCACTGGTCCCAACACCAACCCCTGAAGAACACCACTCATCGCTGCTCTCCTCTCAGACTTTGAGCTGTTGACCGCAACTCTTTGACTGTTCTCCAGCCAATTCTTTATCCACTGAATGGACCATCTGTCAAATCCATGTCTCTCCAATTTAGAGACAAGAATGTCATTCTGCACAGTGTCAAAAGTGAAGTGTAATTACAGCTTGGACACTTCTTTATATATGAGAAAGACCATAATTATTTGATTAGGTTTCAGTGCCATAGATGTTAACACCGTGTAATTACAAATGGTTTGGGAAAGTGGTAAATGTTACCATGTATGAATGGATGACATTCAGAAAGCATCCCTGATGAACAGATTAGGCAATGATTGTTCACCAGAAGGTTGTCCTGAACCTTCTTTTGGTTGTTCTCTGCCTAGTATGTCTCAAGATTTAGCAACTGTAAGGCCATAGTCCGTCTTAGCTGAATGGAAGGTTACTTATGAAATGTCACATAAAAATGTTGGGTTGTCTTAGAGAACGACTGAAACAGATTCAGCGATATTTTCAGATAGTCTGTGTATGAGAAGCAATTTGGCCTAAAATCTTGAAGACTGAAGTGTCTGGCTGCAGATTTCAAAATAGTACTATGTCTGTATCAGTTTTGGTGCTATTTTTAGGATTCTGATTGTGTAATCTGTAATTGCGGTGGTGAGCATTTATATGGTTCATTTCTTTGGCTCTGGCGGAAGTGGTCGTAGGAATAAGATTTACCAACACTATCAACCTCTACTTTCTAGTTCTATTTTTGTTCAACCTTGCTCAAAGCATCTATAGGAAGTAGGTGTGTATTGTACTGAGGCATTGATCACAAGTATAGAGACTTTAATTTCTTTCTTGATGTGAAAATGGCCTACTCTGAAGGGATCTTGACACAGGACTCCATAGTAAGTGCTGAAACTATTGCAAGTGACAGTCCAAGAAAGGAACAAGCCTGGTATTCTCCAGGCAAGGTAAGAAAACCAACTGGAGTCCCAGCTATAAGCCACCAGAAGCTAGAACCATTAAATAAAATGGTGGCTGCTCACTTTATTTTACAAAGGCTCCATTCTGAGGTTCTGCCTGTCTGCACGTCATAAGGAGTAATAGGATATAAAATTATTTTCAATTGAAGATCAGAAAGATCATTGATAGGACCGTAAAAACTGTGGAGTATGCTACATTCCTAAAAAGACTTGAAGTCACCCAATAGGAAAATGAAGCTAGCTAAGAGCTAGACTGCCATCTAACTCTAAGCATAATCTCCTGTAATATTGTTTTAAAAGCCTGGAAGTATTCCAGATATGTGATCAGATGATTTAAATCCAAATGATATCTAAGCAAGTGAGGTAATAAAGGCATTAACTGTAGATGAAGCAACTAAAAATATGTCAAACAACTGAAAAAGGACCAACAAAAATGGAAACAAACATAAGGGGTACAAAACCATAGCAACAGTCAGTGCTGCTGGCTACAATAACCTTGTATTAACTGGAAATAGAACTAAGTAACTCAGGGATTGAAGAATAAAAGATAAAGGCAGTTTTAGTATTTTCTGTTTTAAACCATGCAGTTTATGGAGGAATACAGCAGAAAGCAGTGCAGTTTAAACAAGCAATGTAAAAGGATGGGAATAGATAATTCTGTGAATGAAATGCATTCCATGTTTAAAACTCTTCAATGAAAGAAAATTCAGAGCATCAGCAGTTTGTGCTTGTCACAGAAAATACTGCTGATGCAAGCAGATTGCACAGGGTCTTTCCTGTGCAAACGTCTGCAGAATCATCAATCATAATTAAATGGCAGTCTTTAACTGGTGGCACTGTTTATATGAAAGGCGATGCCAGTGCTAAAACAGTGTGAAATGTAATGGCAAATGAAATGTCTTTTTAGTAGGAGAAAGGAGAGACAAGCAACAGTACCAGACTTACAATACTGCAAAAATTGGGGGGGGGGGGGAACCACCCTGAAAATAGACAACAGGAAAGAAAGTGAACAACAGCAAGATTGTGCAATTCTGTTTATGTGTTTCAAGGGCTTGGGAGTTTGCCAGTACTATGTACTAGATGGCTCTACTTCAGCAGATTATAAAGCATGAGCATGTCTTATACCTGCAAGTATTCTCAAAGAGTTGAGGTAGTGCCTGTGGAAATCCAGCTGGGCGCTGATGTAATGCTTCAGGCTTTCTGCTTGCAGGTTTCCTAGCATGCTTGTGGCTGAATTTCTTGCTGTCTTATACTGTACTTGCATACATGCTACAGATAGTCCCCTTGTGGGCAACAAATTTGGGTCTCTTCTATCTATGGGTCAGCTATTAAAAGACCTTAGATGTTTCTGTCCTTTAGCAGATTTGGTAGGAAAGGTCAAAAATGGTTTTGTGAGGGGGTAAACAAGTGATAAATGTACAAACAGTATAATCGCTAAAACCTCCTTACTGTAAGAGAGCAGACTGAAAAAGCAAGGCCTGCTAATTAATGCAAGGATAAATGTATCAGTTGTTTAACTTAAGGGTGTGTTGAGTTGAGTGAAAGAACAGGTTGGACGGGAGAATGAATGGCTGGGACTCATTTGATTGTAACACTCAAAGCACCAGACATTAGCGTCAGAATTTCTGCAAAGCCGAGAAATTCTCAAGAGAGCATGCTCATCTCCTGACTTGAATGAAATAGTGGGAAGAATAGCATCAGCCAAATGACTTTAATCTAGATTTGCTCCAGCAAATACTATTTGATGAGGCAAATACCAGAATATTCGCTATAAATAAACTGTTTGGACAGCTTTGATTCCTGTTTTCTATTAGTGCTCTGCACCCAGTGTTCCACTGGACACAAATGCAAATATCTGATGGTCACACAATATGTTTTGACAAAAAAATGCAGAAAAACACCAAAGCAGCATGCTAAAACCCATGTTCTCTGTTTGTAATTAAGGCAGCACGCACTTTTTTTTTTTTTAATTGATAGAAATCACAGATACTGGGGAGTACAGAGATGGGAAAGCCTGAAACAAACAGGAAAAAGTAAAGCAACTCTAGGCATGCTAGTGCACTACAATGGAGGAGATGCTTCTTACATATTTATTTTTCTGTGGAAATCCTTACTTTATACTTTTTTGAATTTCACATAACCCAGCAACAGGGCATTGTTCTGTGACCATCTGTACAGGCCAAGGGCGCTTATCCTACCTGATCCTCATGCAGAATGGTGGGCACTCCTCTGAGAGCAAAGGCTGCAGCTCTAGCTGGGGAGTCTGCACCACTGACCCCAGCAGTGGCCAATGCCTCCACCCAGACAGAGCTGCTGAAGGGAGAGGCTGCAGTGCAGACCTCAAACTGCAGGAAGGGAGAGGCTGCAGTGCAGACCTCAAACTGCAGGAAGTGCCCAGACCTTTCTTCTGGGGCAGGGAAAGGAGGCAGACCTGCCTGCAAAAGGTGTGCCCAGGTGGAGGAGCTCCTGCAGCAGGTGGCTGAGCTGCAGGAGGTGGTGAGAAGGCTGCATAGCACAGTCTGCAGCAGACCCATGGCCAAACCGCCAAACACTCCCCCACCGGTACACACAGAAGGAAGGGGGGCCAATAATGCAGAAGAATGGAAGTTTGCAACAGCAAGAACCTGCAGGAAAAAGAGACTTCACCCAAAGCCTGAGGTGCCCTTGCAGAATGGCTTCATCGCTCTGCAGACTGGAGGAAAGACCCATCACATCAAGAGAGATGCTAGAGCTGAGTAAGATAGCCTGGTCCGCTCTCCATATAACAACCAGCGCAACAAAGAGAAGGCCTTTGCAAACCTCAAAGTTCAACAAGGGCAAGTGCAAGGTCCTGCACATGGGTCGGGGCAATCCCACACACAAACACAGGCTGGGTGATGAGTGGATTGAGAGCAGCCCTAAGGAGAAGGACTTGTGGGTACTAGTGGATGGAAAACTGACTATGAACCAGCAATGTGCACTCACAGCCCAGAAAGCCAACTGTATCCTGGGCTGCATCAAGAGAAGTGTGGCCAGGAGGTTGGGGGAGGTGATTCTCCTCCTCTACTCCACCCTCATGAGACCCCACCTGGAGTCCTGTGTCCAGCTCTGGGGTCCCCAACATAAGAAGGACATGGACCTGCTTGAGCCAGTCCAGAGGAGGCCACGAAGATGATCGGGGGGGCTGGAGCACCTCCCCTATGAGGACAGGCTGAGAGAGTCGGCAGTGTTCATCCTGGAGAAGAGAAGGCTCCGGGGAGACCTTAGAGCGGCCTTAAAGGGCCCTACAAGAAAGATGGGGAGGGGCTCTTTATCAGGGAGTGTAGGAATAGGATAAGGGGTAACAGTTTTAAACTGAAAGAGGGTAGATTTAGATTAGATATTAGGAAGAAATTCTCTTCTGTGAGGGTGGTGAGACACTGGCACAGGTTGCCCAGAGAAGCTGTGGCTGCCCCCTCCCTGGCAGTGTTCAAGGCCAGGTTGGATGGGGCTTTGAGCAACCTGGTCTAGTGGAAGGTGTCCCTGCCCATGGCAGGGAGACTGGAACTAGATGGGCTTTAAGGTCCCTTCCAACCCAAACCATTCTATGATAATCTAGGTAAAACCACTTTGCTATTGTTTTGAAGGTGAGGATGGATTGGAAAGTGAGGTACTTTTAAACCACCTTGTCAATGTTGTTATGTTATTCAAAAGTTGAACTGTTAATCAGCTGTTTCTGATCTGAACTTCAGCACCAACATAGTTGTAGTACCAGCAAAAGAAAAATTTCCAGGAAAACATGACTTCAAAAGTATTGAGCAGAGCCGAAGAGATAATCTGTATTTTAAAAAATTACAAATAAGACTGTAGGCTTGTGATAGATGTATGTGCTCTATATATGCATGGGCTGGGATTTTTGATGTGCCCTTTTCAGTGGCTGTGTGTTATCCATGAATTGGGATTAAATGAACTTGAAAGTATAGCTTGATAATTTTGCTCTTCTGGCAAAGCCAACTAGAAAAAATTCATGGGTCTCCCATGCCCTAGTCCCTCCATCCCCCTGTGCTCTCCTCATACTACACTATCTCTTTGGTTGCGCTCTTGAAATTGTTGGTGCAGTTGTGTGCTGATTTGTCTCTCTGAAGTGATACATCAAAGTCTCTAGGACAGGGTGGGGCTCCTTTGTTTCAGTGGTTCACTTCACAGCAAGGTCAAAACAGAAGCTGTGCCAGTGTGAGAGAAAGGGGGAGAAGGAGCGTAGGGGATGCTCCTCAGTAGGAGGGATCCTCTTAAACCAAGTATGTTTCTGGAGGAAAGGTATTACACTGCATCCTTCAGGCATTGCATCTCAAGTGTTTGAAGCTGTAGATTACTAGTACAATCTAGGATGTAAATGTAGTGAAACCTACAATTGTTCATACCATATTTTATTTTTTTTAAAGTGATCCTACTAGTTATTTGAAGAAACTCATTAAAAGCCGTATTCTGTATTCTGGCCATAAGGGTATATGGCACTTCTCCCTAGAACATACAAATTATCCTTCAGCTCCTACTTTATTTAAGTTTTAACTTGAAACTGAACTGTTGTTGGGGACCACAAATAGCTCAGCCAAATCTATTCTGCAGTTTCAGAGCAAAGAAATTAAGAGAGTAGTTGTGCCAGCTTGCCAAGAGGCTATTGCCTTATATGTAATACAGAAATTGCAAAGGGGAACTTCTGAATTATGAAACTGTCCACAGTTATAGAAATACATTAATAACAGCAACAGCAGAAGGCACAAGCGAGTCAGTGTTGGAGTTGGCGTTGCCCTGCAAAGCCAGGAACTGATAGCTGAAAGACTGTTGTTGCTTTGTACTTTGGATCAAAAATGTACTGTCAGGCAATACTGTCCTGTGATGGCTCAATTGCTACATGTTCTGACATGTCTTGTTCAAAGAAAGTTTTTTATTCAAAAAAGCTTGGGTTATGACTCCTCTTTATCACCTAAGAGGAGGTGGTTTGCATATGGGAGAGTGTACCTAGCCCAAGAAACCTGGACTGAACTGCAGGTTCAGTGTCCTAAGCCTGGAGATGAGACAGTGTGTTGCAGAGTTTGGACAGTGGTCCTGGCTTTTAGCATCTCTGAAGTCTTCTGGTTGTGCGTGATACCTTCAGAGAGATGAGGCTTCTGTGATGAATGTGCTTGTGTTACATATGTCCCATAGATGGGGTAAAGTAGCCTAGTCACTGTGAGAGGAGTGGGAAACAGAGACTGTTCCTCCCATGGTAACCACTAGCATGTAGCAGTGGACAAAATTGATTCCATTTGGTATCTTATTTGATATAGATCAAAATAGTTTTAATTACACTAGCAAAGGAGGTGGCTAATCTGTGGAGCTTCCACTCTGGTCTGAATATCTCTGCATGTTTCTTCTATAGCCTCAACTTTTTTTTAATGAAAGCATGATCCAATATACTGTGCTTTAAAAACTACCTTTAAATGATAGGTAAAGTTAAATTAGGAATAAAAGCTTGTTCTGTGTCTGCCTCAGTTCCTAATGAAGTAAAGATATTGAAAAGCTTACAAGCCCAGATTCTAGTTTTTAATACCTAAATTATTGTTATTGTTGTTATTATTCCTTGGTTTAGATTTAGAAAGACCAAGTACTAAAAAAAAAATATCTTAGATTTCTGTGGTTTTTTTCCTACACAAACACACCCACAATTCCCTCTGTAGTATAACATCACCTTCCATCAGGACAGCCATTGTCAGGAACAAAAATTCAGTATGGCCAAGTATTTCCCACTTCCTCCACCCATCCAGGAGGTTGTTGGATAATTTTAATTTAGCCTGCATGCAGATGGAAGCAGGATACCAAGGAAGTTTGGGGTTTTTGCTCCATTTCATTGATATCCCAAAGAAATAAACTTGTTAAACTCAGAAAATCTATTTGATTCCAGCTTCAGAAGTGCAAGAAAAGTTCCAGAAAAGTAAAAATCTCCCTCTTTGGTTTTTCTCTGTGAGACAGTAGATACAAATATTTTCATTTAGAATTTCAAATTTGTGAATGCTGAAAATTATAAAAATAAATTCAGTCAATGCAAGTATATATTTTGACCGTTTAAACATGTTAACTAAAATATCAAAGTGGATACAATGTTTGACACAAACTGTACTTTCTGACTTAAACATACCCAATTTTGACATGTCAAACTTGGCTTTGATTTTGGGGTTTTTTCCTTTGTTGCTTCTTGGATGTTTTTTGATCAAGACATTTTTCAAAAATAGCTTTTTCTTATGAAGAATTTTTGATAAATCGGGATTATTTTTCTCCTGTAATGAAAACTTCCTACTGCGACATTAGCCAAAACTTCTCACTTCCAGGTTTTGGACTAGGGACTTGAGTTATCCCTAATCTTAACAAATATCTATTTGACAGAACACATCATCAAAGAAATGCTATAAAGTGAAATTAAGGAAATTTAACTGAAGTAGTCCATTTAAAAAATGCCTTGATTAAGGTATAAATTGTCAATGCTAAGGAAAGTCAGTCTTGAGGTTTTGCAGCTATTCACTGGGAATCTTAGTATGGTATAAACAGATTTGGGTTAAAAGCCAGACATATAACAGCTGTGTTGCTGGAAAATCGGGATATCTTATTCTAAATATTTTAAGCCAAAAGAAATGTTTAAAAAAATCTGCTATGCTTCAAAATGGTCTCATGTGAGCAATACCATTATCTTCAGGGGAATGAGGACTATTTAACTGTTTCTAGATCTTGCCCTTAACTGGTGGTGTATTTATATTCTGAATTCAGAAAGACAAAAAAAAAAAAAAAAGAGAAAATCCTGAATTCTGGAGAATATAGTTGAAGTTACTTGGGTCCTTTACAAAACCAACTTTTTAAAATACAATGAAGAACAGATCTGTCAAAAATCTGAGAGGATGTGATTTCTAACTTTAGCATAACCAACAGATCTAGCTATTTCTTAGGTTTTTTAAATGAATAAAACACATGGGGCGTAGTGGGTGGAGGAGCTTGTATTTCACTTCCCACCACCTTGGCACTGGGGGGAGCTCAGTCAGTAGGAGTCCCAAGGTGGTGGGCTCCTGCGCCAACTTGGAAGCAGCAGATGACTGGATGCAAGCTACAAGGGTCAGTGTGCTATGTTTTGCTTACAGTAAATGGGTAACTCATTTAAGACACAGGGGAATATAAGAGTGTTAACTGTTAATCATCAACTCGTTGTCAGTGCTGAGTAGAAACGCTGTGTTTACCAGTAACCTTCTGGGTGACATACAGTGGTGAAACCCCCAGACCATGAAGAAATTATGATACCTTGATCCTGCTACAAATACCTCATGAAGGGCTGTTTTACGTTCTAGCTCTTAGGGAATGTCATCTCTGTTTGGAGAGGCAGAAACTAAGAGGGTCACTAATGCATGCTTACTAAATAACAGTTTGTGACAAGCAACGCTGGTGGTACTCAAGCACTAACTTGGGTATGAGATGGAATGCAATTCAAAGAGCAATGGGATTTGGGAGGTCTGGTCTCCTGGGAACAGCAGGTGTGTGGATTCTGCCACCAACACTGTAGGAACCCCCTTAGCACAGATGTTTGTACACTTCTATTATGGCTCCTGTACTTGCTAAACTTAAAAAAACCTTACTGTTCTTGCCACTTTGCTTGTAAAATTTGTTCTAAACTATCCGACTAGCCGCCTCCTTCTAGAGTTCCCAAGGGTGGAGATAACACTGCCTTGAGTGGCCAGTATGAAACATTATCTCTGTTACACTCACCCTTTCATGCAAAAAGTGAACCACATGGCTTGGGGTGGGGGAGAGGATGAGTGTTTCTACGTTTCCACTGAGAAAGATAACTGTTCATGTTTTGGTGCAGCGGTTCAGACCAACTCCTTCAGGGGAAGGGGATTTGCAAATATTTGATGTATCTGAATTTAGCATGTTGGATCCTCTATGGAGTTGGAGTCTCCCTTTGCTTAATGTGCTCCTGGGTGTTAGGAGAGAGCAGGTATCTTGTCCAGGTCAGTAGGCCTGTCCTGAACTGGGACTCTAGGGCTGGGCAACCTGTCCTGCAGCAACATCTCCTGGCAATTGGAAACATTTGGGGTGCTTGGCACCAGAGCCTGAGAACAAGACATCTCTCTGTAGATCCAGCACTCCCAAAAGTAAGCCCACTCTCCTTTCATTGCTCAGAGCAGCCACCTGATTAGAAATGATGCAGCTTGGAAATATCTGGGGCATGAAGAGGCTGGGATAGGAGTTAGGAGAAGAGAAGGAACGGGACAGGTTGACCCTTCTGAGTCACATTCAGTTGGAGTCTTGCTCTTGTATGTTCTGCTGCAGCCCAGTGACCACAGTGAGCACTTACTCATACATGCAATATGGTGTGCTGATCTACTTTAAAATACTTGATTTCAGCTTAGTCTCACTCTGCAGACCCAGCAGTAGGCTTGCTTCAACACCTGCCTTATTTTCCTTTCCCAGACTAACTCTTTAGTGGAATAATTACTGTACAAACTCCAAAGCCCAGTGAGCTGCTCCACATTCCAGTTTCACAGGAAGTAAAATCTGAGCTTGCCAAGTCTACTCACTCATCTGTGGCCGCTCGGCATCCCGAATTCCTGCGCCCATTAGCAGGGGGTTACGTAACAGGCGCACACCAGGTCTGTGACTTCTTTTTTTTTTTTTATACGGAAAACCAGAAATGAATGAGTGTGATGTGGCAGGAAGCAGCTTGTATGAAAGGCACAAATGGAGATTGAGAGATGACAGTAATATGTTTTCAATACTAAGTTAAAGCAATGAAATACTCACTTGAGCAGCAACTCTGAGGTCCCTGAGGCTGGCTTTAAAAGGTATAAATGAAGTAAACCTCAAAAATTGCATGGTCAATTTATTTGACAGCATGAGCTTAAATTACCCTCACAGCTGGTTTAAGAACTTTTCTCTTAAGAGAGAGACAGAAGCACTGAGGCAGCTGTCTGTCTTTTTGGAAACATGATGATAAAAGCAATAGGATTACAATGGTAAACTCCTCCTGCAAGGAGATGAGCAGTTAAGGTTTGAACCACTATGTTGGGGCTCTGAGTGCACCACCGACCCTGAGCAGCCTCCCCTGGGGCTGTGTTTCAGCTCAAGCATTGTAAGAGTGCCTGTCTCCAGCCCTGGCCCTGCCTCCTGGATGGGTCTTGGGTCTGTGTTGTGGCCTTGTCTCCAGCTCCATCTCTTTTTGCTACTGACTGGACCCTCTGCATAGGCCCTGCACCCAGTTTATATCCCTTTTGCTTTATCAGGGACTGCCACTGTGCCAGCACCCAGCTCTGCCTGTCCTGTTTACATGCTGTGAGATTGCGTCTTGTTGGTGAGGGGGCTGTCTGCCCTGTGGTTACCTTGGCTCCTGGCTCACACCCCTTCATGGAGCAGCCCTGCTCCTGCTGCTCCCTGGCATGCTACTTTTTACCGGCCTTTGGCGGGCATTTCCTTGCTGCTGAATCGCAGCTGATGCTCATGCTGGGAAGTACCGGACAGCTGGCACATAGCAGTACATACCAACTCTGCAGCAGTGTGTCTGCTGAACTCTCCTGCACTTCATCAAACTGCCACAGAAGCTGATGGAAATCATTTCCATCTTGAGCAGGATTGCGCTATTCATGCATCTCAAGGGGTTACAAAATTTCTCAAGGTGTCTGCCTGCGCATGTACTCAGACTAAGCTGATCACCAGCATGTTTCCTGACCTCTCTTACCGGGTCGTATCTTTTTCCTGTGTACTGGGGGCATTGATTGCTTCTTGGGATGAGCTCAGGCTTTTGTTTAACAAATTTCCTGTTGTTGTGGGGACCAGGGCAGGGATGACACTCAGTTTCTTCAGTGTTCTTCCTACGGTGTGTTACCAGGCTTTGGGGCTCTTGTGCAAGTCTGAACCTTGCTGATGTTTGTTGAGAAGTGTTTTATAGCCTGTGGTGATATTTGAAGCCCTTCAGGGCTTAATAGCTATAGTGCAGATATTTTAGACTTGAGAAAACAGAACTCTTAAGCAACATGCCTGTCTTGGTTTCCCCACAAAAAAAGAGGAGATGATACAAGGAAACTTTTTTTGCTCTATACCAGGTGTGAAAGTTGGGAGATGCTTCATCTCTGATGGGTAGGGTTGGGGACAGTTGTGATTTCCTCTGCTAGAATGCAAAAAGACGGTTCCTGCCTACTTTTTCTGGCATGAACAACCTAAGGGGGGGGAAAAAAAAAAAAAAAAGCTTGGCAAGCAAGCAGGACAGACAGATCCTGCCTCCACCGCTGCTGCAGTGGAGGGTGAGGTTGGTGGTGTGGGTGCTAAGGAGCAGGCTGTGCTGCACTAAAACCTGATGTTGCATGCACGTTCCCTTTCCTCCTTCCCCATACTGGCTGGCCCTAAATGGCTCTGCCCCAGAAGACAAGACCTCCATCCTCTGGCAGAGCCCACCTGAGCCTTGGTAACTCTGTGCTTACCTGCCAAGGTTGTGCTCATGTATCACAGACAGGCTAACCCTACCTGAACCAGGACCTGCAGCTCCAGCAGCACAGCAGTGGCTGGCCTTCACCTGGCTGGAAATGACCAACTACTATCTAAAAGCTAACCTGTGTTTCGAAAGAAATATATGGTAAGATCTCACTAAAAATCAGCAAATTATGAACTAAGATGTAAGATGCTCCTTTCTAAAGGTTAACTAGAAATAGGAGGGGGGAGGGGAACAGTATGCCTATCCTGTAGTATTAGAATCAAAATACAAAAAAGATGGAGGGGATTTGGGCCATAATTAGTTTACCAGGATGCTATAGCTCTCATTTCACTGTGCTACAGTAATAACTAAATGAAAATCCAGATCGTGTCTGAGCACATGAAGAAATAAACAGTTCCTGTGTATTTCAGAGAAGAATGAATTTCATATTGCTGTGGTTCCCATTGGCTCCTCAGTTTACTTGGAGATGGTCGTTATCAGGATAGTAGATTCTTTAAAGATGAATTAAACTTGATTTTGTTTTTGAAACGACATACTTCTATCATCATCAACACCCTAAGCAAAACACTTTGTAAACTTTTCTTATATTATAGTTTTATGATGAAAAAAATTTAAAATATACATATGAAATTTATAGTCAGTACCTCATGACCTTCTATCTTTTGGGGGTATATTCTCTGGTTCCTCTGAAAGGATTGTTAACCTGATGCTCGAGAATTCTGGTGCCTCAAGCAGTGCCACATCTGAGAGATCACTTAAAAACTATGGCTCTCTAGGGATGAGAAGAAGTATCTTACATGCTTCTAGCACTGTTTATTATTATGAAAGCTAATGGAAAAATTAGATTTGGAAAAGATATTATGCAGATTCTGTGCTACTAGAAATCCAGCAATTTTATAAAGAATTTTAATCCTTTCTGCTACAGATCACCCATCCCTCTCCCTGTGCTTCACTGTGGGCGCTCTCTGTGCAGAGATGGTGGAATTTGTGTGAAAATTCAACCAGGGCTTTGGTCCTGTGTGCTGGCCTGACTGGGCAGGTACAGCAAATGCTTACACAGGCTGTTGATCATTTTTAGATCTGATTTTAAAATCATGTGTAGAGTATTTAATAGAAGGAATTTTATAAACAATATAATATAAAGTTTACCTTTTATAGATTTTATAATTTTTTTTGTTGTTGAGATTTTTTTTTTAAACTATAAATGAAAACGTTTCCTTGTACACTTAAATGCTCCATATTGCATTTGTTTCTATCGGGGGCATATTCCTGTTGTTCAGATTGCTTGCACTTACATGTGTGCATTCATCCCTATGATGGATGATCTTCTGTACAGCTAAAGTTTTTGGGGAGCCAGTCTGTTTCAGCAAAATCAACCAGATAGAAAAGGAAGAATCTGCACATATCACTGCAACTCTCACATGTGAAAGGACTAAATTCATTTAACCTTTTAAGAGAAAGGTTTAGGTTTTCTTCCATAGATTCCTCTTAAATGTATCATTTAACTTGCTCCTTCACTGTATGCTTCAGAAACTAGGAAGGCCTAGAAAATACTTTTTTTTGAATTGTGGCAAGACTTGAGCATCTTGTGACCCTCTTCCTCCCAAATGACATGTGCATCTGCAGCTTTTTGGAAAATAAAACTATAAGAAAGGAGTATTTTCAGTGTAACTTGATTAGCAAGTCAGTTGCTGTGTATCTGGAGCACCAGCAAAGGATGTGTATATCAGTTTGTCTCCGTAGTCAATAACCTTTTGCAGGAATACACTCATTTATTCACAGACTGCTTATGTACCTCTGGCATAGACTCTTTTTTTTTTAACCAGCAGATCTTGCAATCTATTTCACAACCACCCTTGTCTCCTATATGTGTCGCTTGCCAACCCTAATTAATGGACTGAGTTTAATAGGCAATGCATGAGCATGTTCTCTATATATGTCCTAATTCTGGCAAAAGCTGCATTACCCAGGCCTCACTATGAACTATATTTCTGTATGAAATCCTAGCATGCGTGTGTGTATTGAGCAGGCTGTTGAGATGGCTGTTGGAAACTTATCTTTAAAGCTTTATTGCAAGCCAGAATATTTCGAAACTTGGCATACTGCTTTTGGAGTGGGTGCAGTTCATTTCGTTAAATCTGGGTCTGTCTCCTGCTCTCTTTTTATAGTCCAGGTTCCCTAGGGTAGAGGGAAGTATCTAATTGCAAATCTGTCTTGCCAAGTACTTGGCAACTAGAGTTTTCCCCCACAATGGAGTTTGTCTCTAAAGCAGATAACGTCCGTTTGGAATAACCTGGCACTTTAGGCTAGGAAAGGGCAAAGAGTTTTGAAGAATAGTTCAGAGTTTAAACTCAAGTATTTGTAACACACTTATTCATTTCTAGACACTGTGGATACAATACTTTTTTAAAGTGTCATTAGTTGAAAAGAGTGTCTTGTAACAATCTTAACTGTTTATTTTTCACCTTCTCTTGCATTTTTATCCTTGACAGCTGTTGGTTTAATGTGGCATTTTAGGATATTTGGGTCAATAATCAGGTTATGAAAACATTTTGTACCTATGTAGCCCACAAATATTTTTTTTTTTTTTAATTTCAAGAAGTTTACATGCTCTATTTGAATCAACTAGATTGCTAGAGGTCACAAAGTACTTTTATGGCTTTGTGTATGCTACAGAAATCTGGCATCTGAGGCAGTGTTTGCAGTATGTGCATACCAAGGAGCACATATCAGTAGAGCAGAGGTACCAGCAGAATTAAGGGCCTGCAGTTGCTGCTAGTCAGTCCTGTAAATCTGCAATACTGCAGAGTCAGCACAGGCCCCACTTGAGCAGAAACCTAAACATCTGTTTAACTTTAGGCATGTACTTAAGCTTCTTTGACATCGTGAGCTGCTAAGTAAGGGGGGTGGGGTTTTTTTAATCACTATTCTGAGTGCTTTACTTCACAAGGTTATGCTTAGGAGGCACTTTTCAAGCAGGATGGAGTTTGTTCCTTAGGTTCAGCCTGCCTTCACATAGCAGGGCAAGATGTAGGCATGCAGTCCCAAAATTTCTCTCTTCCTTTTCTTTCTCCCCATATACTATGTTTGCAGAGGGAGGAACCTTGGGTGCCCCAGACTAAAAGAGAACTGTAGCTTCTTCATGTAAGTCTCCAGTGTGGAGAATCAAAGGATGAAGACTGCAGGACTGCTGGGTGCACACCTGCCCAGCATACAAATAGCCTAGAAAATGCTTAGTGTTCTCATTTCACTTTCATATTGTGTGGTATGTTCAGTAACACTTCAGTGCATAGGCTGACCAGTATTCATGCAATTATCTTGAGGGACTCTGGCTGTCAAAACTTGCAGTGGGCTTGTTCCTTTTACTCCTCCAAGCTATGAAAACAAATTGCTCTTCCTTTTGGATTGAATTCCATTTCCATTTCATTTTGTTGCTGTTCCTCCTCTGTTTCATCTATTTTCTTCTGCTTTTTGCCTGTCCAGACTCTTTCTGTACTCATGCTGATAACTAGCTGGAATAGTCTGTATAATATATTCTATATATTATTCTATAATAAAGTTCTGAATTAAAATCTCAGTTGTCCTAGCTCTTATGATAGCAGGGTCAAAGAGAACCTTTTGAGAAGGACTGTGGCTGAAAATGCCAGGAGGAAATCACATTATTGCCCTGACACTGACACGATATCTGAAAAGCTACTGGCAAAGTAGCACTGGTCTGTTGAAGCCTTTGGGTTGAGCTCTGTTCTCCCAGACAATAGAAACTGTTACTTTGTTCCACCCAAATGAAGGAACTCGACTTGGAGGCCTCTTCTGACTCTTTGGTCACCAGCAGGTTTGAAAGAGTTGTTAAAGATCCCTACTGTGCTTGGGTCACTATACTAATTATGTGTTATAAATTTGATAAACTCATTTTGGGGAAGGAGAATGTAGAAGTCAGAGGAACGGGGCAGGAGGGAAACACTTTTTGCTTATTTCTACTAGAAAGACTTAATTCTGAACCAAGGGAAATAAGGCTTAATAACAAATGGTATGTTTCTTTTAAGAGACCAACAAGATGATGTCCCTCCCTCCCTCTGAGTGGGGGGATGTTAATGACTCATTACAGTTTGTTTGATGGGAATTGGAATTTATTGTGGTATCTGGTAGCATCCGTCTTTCAATTCTTCATCTGTTTTGATAAGGAAAAAATCCTGTGCTGCTGTGTCCAACTCCGTTCCTCCTGATAAATAAGCTGCATATCTTTAAAAGCCATCTATTACCCTCTGTTTGTCAGTTTTATAAACTGGAAAAGATTAGTGGGAAGAGAAAGGGAGGGTTGCTGCTTGCACTGTATGCAGGGCCTGACAGTGTCGGGGAGGCAGCAAGCTGCTCCCTCTGAGCAGGGGGCCAGGAGGACACCCCACTGGGGCATTTCCCTGCTTCTGCCTCTGCAGCTCCTGCCCTGAAACCCTGCGTGGCCCCAGGAGACAGTGCTGTGATGTTCTCTGGGTCTGGGTAGCTGCTGGAGCTGATTAGTTGGACCAGTGTTAACTGTTGAAGAATAATTTCTTCTGCTGGGCCATAAGTGGTGCCCTGGGAGAGCTGCCCTCCTGGTAACCACCACCTCGAGAGCCTGCGGCCGGCAGAGCTCCTCCTCTGCATCCACAGCTCCCTTGCTCAGTCATAAGGACACTTTTAAAAATGTGCCAGCTGTAGTGCTTTTGGGACCCTGAGTTGTCCCTGCCCCTGCCCACTGAAACTAGCAGAGATAGCTTAGCACTGCATCCCTGATTTCCTTAGCAGAATTTCAGAAAACAATGGGCATGGGATGCTCACAATCCAGGCACATAAAGCTAAGAGAACAAGCACAGCCATCTAGAGCTGACTTACCCCAGCCTCAGCACCTAACAGCACTTTTTGAAACGCACATGCAGACATGAATGAGGCTGTCAAGCCACCTCCGAGCACTGTGGATCACAGTTGTCCTGTTCTGAGAGGTGAGCAACATCTGTAATGACTGCAGGTGTGTTTCTGGTTGTGCTACCTGAATTTTTCTTTTGACCTCTTATTTAATGTAGCCTAGTTTTTACAGAAGTCTTTCTCATTATTTCCAGTAAAATCATGAGGAGGAATTATTTTCCAAACTCCAGTTTGTTGTACTGGAAGATAGAAATAGACCTGCTGGGATTAACCCAAACAACATGCACTTGGCTGAATCACAGCACTGAATTTCTTCCCTGGATGTTCTGAGACTTCTTTGAACATTGCAGATTAGCATTTCACTTAGTCTGATACTAGCAATAGGGTATGAGTGATGTTAATATTTGAAAGTTGTGTGGTAAATCTAATTTTCAGGTTTGCATGACAAAGCCTGGCATATACTGGGGCACTTTAAAACTGATATATAGATGTTGTAGCTACAATTTAAATGTGTGGTATGTCTCAGCATTTCATGGCCCTGATATGCAAATATTAGAGGGTTAAAACTGGTGAGTTGTAACCACAATGGTATGGCTATCTCTTTTGAATAATTAGTACATGATAGAACAAAACAATACCATCTCACAAACTGTGATTATGGTCAGTCAGCACTTGAAAAATATTTTGTTTGGTAATTTTAATTTTTTACCTCAAATTTTACAGGGAGGATGTAGGCAGTGTAAATCTTGTCCAGTTTATACTCTCATCTCCAAGGATCAGTATGCAGTCCTAAAGGTGGTGTGAGAGCAGGAGCTTTGTGGTTCAGCAGCAATCAGCTGAAGTGGCACAGTAATATCCTACCAAATTCGTTCGGATCTGAAATGGCAAGAAACAGTGAGTTTTATTAATCAATTTTATGTGCTCTGTGAAATTTGTAGGTGATGAATCTTCACAGGATTGTTCCAGGGAAAAGCCCTAGATTAAGTCTCATTTTATAGGCTCTGAAAGAAGGCCAGGGAATACAGTTCCGGATCACTGTTGGTCCAGTATATTTGCATCAATGTCTAAAATAATTTACCAGGGATTCTGCAGTCCTTGTTTTGCTGGCTGTCAGGAGATTTACTATATCTAAGTCATAATGCATCAAATTAATTTAATTGATGATTTTTAACAAACAAAAAGCATAGTAGTCAGCAGGTAACTTGAACCTCTCTCCCCTCCCACAATAGGCTGCCTCTAAGTGAATATTCCAGAATACTGTAATTTTTACAAAGACAACTGGGGTAAATACCTATAAATTCAAACTAAATACTGTTTTCCTGAAGCAACTGTAGTGAATGTGACTCAAGTTACAGACCTAGTTGCAAGCAGACCCGCAATGGAAAACATATGCCAGATTGCACATGTGAAGGATCCCAGCAGGTGATAACCACTTGGCTATAAGATGTGTGCAGGATAATTCTGTGCTGTGGTGAATTGTCCATGGTAAACTACCCTAGTTCAATCCATTAAAACAAAAAATACTAAAGAAACGAAAAGATCCCTGATCTGACTTGTGCTCCGCTGCAGTAAGTCAGCTATTGTAGTCCCCTCACTTCTGGTGGAAGAAACCCCACGAGTAGCTATGGCAGCCCGTGGGAGTGGCTGCTAATCAGAAGGCAGAATAACTTTTTGGGGAGCTTTGAAAGAAACTTTGAAACAAAATTTATAGCTGAATATGAATCTGGTGAAGGAAAAGTATGTTGATTTGTTTATACAAGGAAGAAGAAGGCTGGCTGTAGCATTTTGTGTCCTCTGAGTTCAACGTTACTGCCTCACTTCAGCACTTTCCTCTAGTGTAAGACAGACAGGTGTGTAGACACATAGAAGAAATTTCAGCAGAAGTTAGACTTCCTCTTTCATTTGAGATTGGTATTCCGAGATCAGATAAGACAAGACTATGGACAAGAAAAATGAAACGCTTTGGAGAGCTCTAGAATTTCTTACCTACACTGCCAAGTCCAAGTTGAGGCATTTTGATAAGGAAACAGATCTTTGAAACAACCAAATGGACAGTAGAACAGAAGCAGGACTTGAGAGAGGACTCATAGGACACTTGGAAATAATTGGTGGTTTTCACATAATGCACAGTAACTTTCAAAGCAGCAGAAGAATCATTAAAGACAAATACCTTATAGCAACACAGAGTGCAGGAATCTGATCCTCTGGTAGGATTTTTTGGGAGAGGTGGTGGGAGGAAACAGGATTGGGAAGTATGAGAGAGGTTTTATTGATGAGCTGCCTCCTGTTAGACATGACCTGTGGCATTCATTAAAACAAATTATATAATCTTAAATTATAATAAATTAATTTTCTTTGAATATTCCAATTTCTAGGCTACATCCCTATCTCTTCACAGTAGGAAGTAAAACTAATTATGCATTATTTGTTACAATAAGTTTGTTTATGCCATATAAAAAAATGGATCAAATAGATACCTTAGGTCTTAGCACTAGTATTTTTGAAACAAAGGTATAATTAGGGCTTAGATTAAAATCTGACTCTTCTGAAAACCATGGAAGAACTTTATGCGAGAAAGCAAATAACATGTAACAAAACCACCCTCTTCCCTGCCATATCCCCACAGGAGGATTTAAGTCTTTCCAGAAATGGAAGAAACAATACTCTGGGGATAGTCAGGAATGCTTATAGTGGTTAGTTTTTAACATGATACAATAAAGCATTGTATAGGGATAATATTGTTGCAGAGTCAAAGGACATGAAAGTAAAAAGGGCTGAGTCAAGGATGGGCAGAATTAAGTATACAGCAGACACACATTTAAAAACCCTTTATCTGGGTCATGCTGTACCTTCCTGACGCAAAATACCCAATTTACTGGACCCTCACCTCAGTGGTACCAGAAATTTTTTGTTACCAGAGTAACAAAACTCTATATGCTGGCCTTCGTAAGCCTATGATCAAAGTGACTATCCAATTTCCACCCACTGTATGCAGGCTGCCAATTTAAATATTTACTACGCCTTGAACTGGCCAGCCAGGAACGCAGCAGCAGAAAGGAGTATGAACCACACGTGTACTGCCACTGACCTGGTACACGTTCTGTTTTCTGGAAAAGGTACAAGAGTAATTCGAAGTGAACATGCTGTGGCTGCTTTAGTAGAAAAATTCACTATGTGCTTTAAAAAAACAAACATTCAAAAAAAAAAAAAACCCCAACCAAAAACAAAAAACCCATTTATAACTATGCTGCAGTAAGAACATTGCTTGAATAATCTCAGAGAACTGTCCTTGCTATAAGCCTACCAATTAATATATGTTGTTTCATTATAGAATAGGAATTAATGAAGCCATTATGTATTAATTTCCTTTAAAATGCTGTTGTTCTATTAAGTGCCTTCAACAGCTAGTCATTTTCTCCCCATAGCAACAGTGTCTTTGAAATGGGGCGATAAATTGAACAAATGGGAGAAAACTGAGGTTTTTTTACTTCTGTTGTCTTGTGTGCTCTGCCGTCAGGAGGTAGGAAGATGGTGTGCCCTGCTAAATGCAAACACTTTCTTCTACATAGGACATCTAGTTCAGAAGAACATACCTCTTCATCACCAACAAATATTTGAGGCAAGCTCTAAAGATTTTTTTCTTTTTCTTTGTGTTTTGCTGACTAATAGAATGTAATGGTCAGAAAGATGCTAGAAAAATAAATCATCTTTGTAAAGGAAATACTTTCTTGCTTTTGACAGTCCTATCCAAAATAAGACGTTTCACTGTAGCCAGAACAGATTCCAAAGCCCACCATGAGTTTGATGTGTGTTTTATTCCTGCAAAACCACAATGCACTGATTGCTGGATTACCCGTGTCAGAGCTGCCCTAGAATGAAAATCTCCGTGTTCTACCTTAAGGTCCAACATAGCTCCTGACCATAGGAACTTGGCTGGATATTGGGCAGTTATGGATGCACTTTAGGATCCCATCACACCTGGTGGCCTCAAGAGGCCACTCAAGGATTCGGGGGAGCCTTTTGCACCTGCACAGGAAGTCTTGGCTGCATATTGGTTTCACATTGCCTTTACTTTCTGGAGAGCAGAGAATATGTAAACTTCAGATACAGCTATATAGATATACTGAATATTCTCAGACAGAATATTGATGTCCCATTTATTTTCTTATCCACATAGTATTTTGCTTTAAATAAACATTTTACTGAGTCCAGTCTCAAAAGTGACAGGACTACAAACTCAATACAACTTAAAATTTCATTTATCCCTTATTATCACTATTATCCAGAAAAACTTTGATGCTGTTTTGCAGGTGTTTCCTCAGATACTCTTAATAAGATGACCTCCTGTTTCCTAATTATCATTTACAACTAGAAAAAGTATCATGAACTTAACACATGCCACAATTTCCCCACCTAGCCTAGTTTAATACTGAGAATAAGCTAGTCTTCCCTATGCTAGATACACAGATGTATTTAGATTTGCTGTTCTCAGGATTCTACGTATCAGTTTCTCTTCCTCGTTCCAATCCATGCTGCTTTTTGCTGCTGTTTTTGGTTTCTTGCCAATTTATTAATATCCTTGTCATAGCACAGTGTCCAGAACGTAACAGTAATCCAGCTGCAGCCTCACGACCACTGCACATGTGTTCCAGCGATGTCATTTCTGTGCAGTTTCTTCTACTTGCAACTCTCATGGTAGGAGATTCACATTCAGTTTATAAACATCTCAAATCACGCAATTAAACTTTAAAGGAATCTTGGTACTTGACTCTTACCTATGGCTTTGAGAGATTCTTAGAATCACAGGAAAGAGAGAAGCAGAAAACTCAGTGGCAACCACTGCTCACCTCTAGTGTTTTCCTTAATTTTTTTTTTTAATTTTCATTGGGAGCCCCTTGCATTTAACATTTTACTTCAGACTTCCATTCTTTTGTGGAGTGCTACAAAAAGTACTTCGTAACCGTATGCTTGTTCAAATACCTTTTTCTTTTCACTTTATCCTTCCCCAAAAAAACCATCTCCAGGCCTGAAATACATAGCTATCCGGAAGAAGGAATGTATTCTTCTAGCTTGTTATGGAATATACTGAGCTTATAATTGCTCCTTACAGAATTTTATTTACCCTTAATGTTTTGGTAAAAACACTATTAGAAATAATTTTCCCTTTCTGGCTATTAAACTTATGCAGTGGTTAATTGTTGTAGTGCCTGCTGCAAGGAGCTGTTCAATGCTGGGGTTAGCAGGAAAGCTTAAAAAGCTGAAGCTGTTTAGAAAGTTCACAATAGATAGTTGACATATTTTTGCTTCTTGTCAGCTCGTGCTCTCATAAGACCATAGACAGCATGAGTGAATGTAGGAGGAAACAATACATCTGCAGACACTGGCAGACAGCATTGCTTGCCAAATTTGGCCACAGTTCCTTTAGATAAATAATTTCTCAGTGACGTACTGTGTTGAAATTATATAAACAGCAAAAATTACTAAGACCTGGGCCCCAGGGTCTTGTGGATTTCAAGATTTTCTGCAATCAATATTCTGACATCTGCAAATATTTTTCTCTAACAGCTGATGCCAGGAGCAGAGCAACTTTACCATTACTTTCTATGTATTTGAGATTTTTAATATATTGAAATGTCTCTTCAGCCCCAGCCCTGGTCAAGACCTTTGCACTATCGTAACCACCAGCTCATGAGAAGGCTTATACAAAAGTTATCAAAGCAGCAATCTTTTCTCAGAATGGCTTGTAACCTCTTATAGCAACAACTCCATTAGCATTTAAAGAAATGTACATGGAAAAACACTGTATTAAGTTTCAGTCTCCAGAATTATCAAGGGTTTTAAAGTAACTTCTGCTGAACATAATGCAATTTACTTTGCACATTGAATGTACAGGGTTAGAGGTTATTAAGGTTGTTTCTTCTACTTAGGACCAGACAATAGCTAGCTTTTAGCTCTCTGGTAAGACTTCCTTGATAATTAAGATACTTCCACTATGACAGTCATATACACTAGAGCTATCTGAAAAGTGTTTTCTATCACTGAGAATTTATGCAGTAAATAAACATGCATAATACTTCCTGAACGGAAACACTCCCCACAGGAAAACCTTACCTGACTAATTTTTATAGAAGCATCTCTAGACAATCTTCTGAAGTTATAAAAACAAATCCTTTATTTAACAGATATTCTTTTAAAAAATAAGGTTCTATAACAGAAATCAAACCTATGCATGTCACATGAGACATCCTGAAGGCAGTTGCTGTTGAATAGTGAGTTACTGGCACTGAGGAAACATTGGCTATGCAAAATGAGTAACTGCATTTAGTACTATTGCCTAAGTAGGAAAGACCAGACAGGAACAAAAATGTACTTTTAAAACAGTTATGCTTTTCTTTTGATGATATAACTTCCAACACCTGGCCCCTCCTCTAGCAACACTCCCAAAGTAGTAACTGTTCTCTGAAAATATTCTGAACAAAATTAATACACTTTGTTCCATTTTCAGTCCCCCACGTACTAATCAGGAACAAAGCAGAGATATGCAACTATGTAAAAAAGTCTCTCAAGCACTTTATTTCAGTCCTACCTTAAGGCAAATTTGTAAATTTTAAGGGAGTATCTTGAGAATTAAGCACAAAGCTTGTGAAACACTTTTTCTTTGTAGTTTTCGATCAAAGTTAACTCTCTCAGAGAACAGGTGTGCCCTGCAATAACCCCTCAGAAGTGTCTTAGGATAAGACCCTGTTAGTGATGTTTATGTAATTTCTACATCTGCAAGTATTTCTTGAAGTAAACTGACATTTGCAGTCCAACTGCACAAGACTAAATTTCAGTAGTTCTGTACACAGTGTGATGGTATTCCAATGAGTGTAAATGTTGAGGTCAACAAGGTAAAACTACCTCAGTATCTCATTTCCACATAAAACATGTGAAAGCAATAATAGCATATGGTATCTTCTCAGAGTCTCATGTCTTTAAAAAAAGGATGCAGCAAAGCCTCTTTTGCAGTTATTCTTGTTGCAGGGTTTAAGTCTAGTAGCTTATCAAGTAGGTCATATGCTTCATCAGGAACCTGATCCCATCCTTTCATGTCTGTTGCTTTCATTTCCAAAATACCATCACCTTCCTGAAAGCTCTTTAAGTGTTGAATTTGTTTTCCAAGTGTCTCAGGAGCACACTGTTTGTCTACTGCAACTGGCAAAGCTGAGTCATTTACAGACTCGCTGGGCACTTCACCCTGGGATCTCTTACAGCTGCTATTTGTTCCTCTCAACTTCTCACAGAGGGTTCTTAAGTTTTGTGCTGGGACAACTTGGGTACACAGAACTGATTTACCTAGAAAAAAAATTTTACAGTAAGTGACATTTTATTATATTTTCTATGCAACTGTAAATTCTAAGTTTGTTTCAGAGAAACTTCATGTCTTGAAGTGTAACCAGCGTTAAAAAAAAAAAAATTCAAACCTCTCAAAAAAACCACATCCAACCCCCCCACTCCTCCAAACCAGCCATGCTTTACAGCAATAGCCCCAGCAAGTCAGCAGGGTAATAGTCTTGGTTCTGCTCGGAACAAAGCTGTTTGGGTTTGTTCGTGAAGTTATGTAGTAAGAGGTTGTCACTCACCCCACACACCATCTTTTTGCATTTCACTGTCATTTTAACAGAACTGAAGAAAATTAGATACCCTGATTTTTACACCTCTGAAGAATGAAAATAGCTGCTGTCAGTTACACTTCCAGGTAGCAAGTGCTGCAGCATTTGGCCTGCAAACAATTAGGGGAATGGTTATTTTAGGGGTTTGTGTGTTTTGTGGTGGTTTTGGTTTTTTAAACAGGCCATCTGTTGGTTTTTTGTTTGGTGTTTTTTTTTTTACTAGCCCTTCTAGAGGGGGGGAAAGCAAGGTTTACATCATCTAAATATTAAATCATATTGACTTAAGCCTCCAGGACAAATTTTCCAGGAATAGAAACACTGCCTCAAGAATTCTAACCAAATGCCAGTAGAAAAAATTTAGTTGGCATATTTCACCTCAAGTGGCCCTGACTGAGTGAAAGGCAGTAGACAGGCTGGGAAACCTATGGCATGAAGTACCCCAAATACAAATTATAGAAGACAGAAAAATACAAAACTTTCTTAAAACTCTGTATACATAGACTAGTACTTTTAGTTTTTTACATGATAAAAGTGTAATTTACCTCCAAGATGACTCCCAAACCTAAAAATATATTTTTATATATTTAAAAAAAAAAAAATCATAGATTGTAAGTCCCTGCATTAAATAGCAGACCAAGCATACGTTTTCCCCTTTTCCCCATAATTAAGGCTTTGCATACCAAAAGTTTTAGCAGCCTGAATGGTTTCTCTGGATCCACGAACTGTCATGATTTGTGCCAGAGCAGTTAAATCATCACTTGCTTTGTAAAATGGATACCGTCCACTGAGCAGAGAAAGGAATACGATCCCCGCAGACCACATGTCAATTGCTGCAATTGAAAGCAAACTTAGTACTAACTAAACTCACCATTTTATCACAAACAAAATCACAACCTTCTTTAAAAAGAAATTATGACCTGAGAAGCTTCTATCAGAAAAAGTTATGTTCTGAAGTACTTACTGACTTTGGTCACATAGATAACACTTTAGCAAACAGTGGAAATTACTATAATTAGATGAAGAATAATTTCCTGATTTGATGCAGAGGGAGTATTTAAGCTTTTCCATAGAAATTTTCATGAGTAATTCCATTAACTTGCTAAACTTAAAATGTACCACAACAATGTTTGAGGTTGTATTACCCAGGGAGACGAGGGGGTGAAAAACTCTCTAGTTTTGATACTTATTTACGTTTGCTTCACATGAAGAAAACCTTATATAAGGATCATAAATAACAAATAATTAACAAATGAATGTGAATCTGAATTTTTCTGGGACTGAGGCTGCCAGTTAGACAGTACTAAAAAAATTTATCTTAGTATGAACTTTGTTCCTCTCTAATATGAAATCACCTGACAAGATAGCCAGTTTAAGAACTGTAATAGTTAGAAGTTATTCATCACTTTCATTGTGTTATGAAGAGTACAGAGAGTACTCTGGGGAGAGACGCCAAAGCGCGATGGAAACTTTAATACTAAAAGTTATGAGAATACCTGTCTGCCATAATTTTTTGGCTCACTAAGGTGCACATTTTGAGAGACGGCAAGGAAAGTGAAGGAGAAAGTTTGAAGGATTCTCAAACTCTACAGAGAAAAATTAACAGTTGGGAAATAAAGCCATAGTTATTCTACTTCTCTTCAAAAAAAAATGAGTAGTAAAATAGGCAGTAATTAATTTGGACATTTTAGTTAGAAACACTATTACCACAGGACTTTGGGGGGGGGGGGGGGGGAATTAAGTTGACTTCAGTTGCAAAACCAGATTTTGTGTCTTTTATTAAAAAATTAAAAATCCAAGTTAATCATTTGGCACAATTGACAGTGGAAAAATTTTGTATCTTCTTCATAGTTCCTGTTAAAAAGTTTTAGTATTACTGTATCACTGTTGAAAAGATCATATTATCTGAGGTGTTGTGCATCATCCCGATTATGTGGTTGGGAAAGCTGGAGCCATCAAGGTCAAGACCTTTAAATAAGTTTAACTACTTAACTCTTACTGAAATTAATAGACTTTATATGTCTGAATGGCTAGTAAATCGTGGCCCTACAATTCTGGTATTGCTGAGATCATTATCAGACTGCAAGATCCTGTGCAATGGTATCAAAATCATGATTACTCTCTATGCTTTTGTCTAGTGCTATCGAACTAGTGAGGTAGAGCAAGGAAAGGGGAGCAGAGGGACAAACCAAGTAACTAGACCCGTATAACATCAACCTGGGAGTTTAGGTTGTATTCCCTGCACTGTGAACCTGGATTGGATGCACTAAGGTAGCTCTGGATAGTCAACTGGATCTAGCTGCTAACTTCATCTCAGCCCAGAGACCACAACTAGTAGTAAGACTGGAAGGAATACAAGGAGGTGACTACAGCAGTCCCAGATGGAAGCAGAGAAGATCTGTAAGTTCAAATACAACATAATCTCATAAATATTAGTATTAGTCTACACAGTTCTAATTAAGGCCTTTGTTGACATACTACAGGAGCTCGGCACCACTGACTCAGTACTTTTAGGACTGTCTGTGCCACACCCAAGGGTTTCCAGATTAACCCATATTTTCTGTAATCCTGCACTCCATTGCTCTAGAGAACAGAAAACTGTCTGAAAGCATACTTAACACCAGCATGTGTCCAAGATTTCCTAGGTATGTCTTCTTTCTGCCTAAATTCTGTCTAGACAGATTCAGAGATTGTCTAAACTTGTCCTGGATTTCTGGATGTCTTCTAGCCCATAAAGCTGGCTGTTACAGCACAGGCACAGTAACTCTAAACAGGCTGCCATACCCCTTGAAACCCCAGTCATACCCACAGCACAGATGTTGTTTCAAATAACACTAAGCTATCTAGGGATAAGCTGGTCAAATGTAGTTAGGTCTATTCTGAATGTGTACACACACTTTAAGTACTGAAAATTGACAGTTTTCTCAAAAGGTATTCAGCAAAACAGTGGCTAAAAACGGTTATTTTAAATCCAATTTTTGAGGACATTGTATTTATGCCCCTTTTCATAAGTCAAAACTCCTGGTTGTACACCAAATGTTTAACAGGTAACTTTGCTTTTATTGGTCCTCCTTTCTCCAGGTAGGCACAACCTCTCCCATCCTACTTGCACCAGCTAAGCACTAACCATCCTTCTGCTCTCCGATATCTACCCAGACTACTGAAACTTATGCATTTGATAGTTTTTAACCCAGAGAAATTAAAAATTTAGTAGGAAAAAAATATGACATTTATAGACCAGCTATTTAAAGCACTAGCTAAAAGGAAAAAGATATGATAAAAAGTATTAACTAATGCTTTCTAAAACACATTTGCAATTATACCATTAACTATGCCTGTTACGAGAGCAAACTATATGTGACAATCTGTCTAGAAAAGTATAAAGTACATTCTCTCCCCAAGATTTATTCAAGTAAAATCTTGAATCAATAAGCCAAGAAACTTGACAAAAATTACAACTTTGTTTTCTTTTAAAAGTCATTATATTCAACTCCTGCATATGGCATTACCCCTCAAATGAACAAAGGCATATTCAAGTTTCAAACACAGGAAAAATATTCCTAACGTTCTTACTCTGAATACTAAACTTTTAATTAAAATCAGGAAATGCCTGATAAGTGTTAGAAGGGATGATATGAATTTCACATGTAAACAAAAACCCTCCCATACAACATAATATGCATAAATGAGAAGGATGAAAAGGTGAAAAAAGGCATTAGTTTCAGTCTGTTGTGCAGTACCTGTGGTCTGAGTGGGACATTTTGTTAATACTTCTGGTGCTCTGAATCCAGGTGTTCCTGCCCTGGGAGCAACTTGCTGACACCTTGTAATGAGACAAACATGTTTAGAAAATAAAAGGTGATAAGTAACTTCTAGTTCTAATAATGCTTAATATTATATACTTGTGTAAGATGTGTAAACAGTCTAACCCTGCCTTATTCAAGTTTTATAGAAGTTTGAAGCATCTTATAATTATCTAGCATGAAATTATGTGGCATAATAGACTTATATTATCTATTATATTATTATATTTTTATTATATTATCTATCATAAGGTAATACCACAGAATACTTATTGCATACTTCACTCACAATGACCTTCTTTAGTTTCATTCAACAGCAGGCTTGTTTTCATAGGAAACTTTAAAGTTGAGACTGATTAACCAAAGGCAAAAAATGCACTAGATTAGTGAATGTGGATGCTCTGGCTTTGTATTACTCCACAGCAAACTAAGGTTCAGTACTTCTGAGTGTTGACAAGAATGTACTTTTCATTAGATTAACTAAAAGGTATGAGATTATCATTATTTAAAAAAAAAAAAAAAAAACACAACTTTCCAGAGCTTTCTTGTATGGCTTAAAGTGCCTTCCTTCTATGGGCTACTTCTGAGTCTGGCAAATTCCTCATGTTTCATACTTCCAAAATGAAGTTGATATCACCATATTTTGACAGTCTGGGAAGAGAGGGACCCCACAATTTCATGACTATGCCTAGTGAAGCAGAATTCTCTATATTAATCTGTGTTTCTTAATGTGTGGATAAAGGCAATAGGAGATCATAACCAAAAGTAACTGTAGAGGGATGGAGCTGAACTGAGTTATTAAGATTCTCTAACCTATTATTAAAACTTAAACTTTATTTTTTAAATTAACAAATACAAAACAGTCATGCTCCCTTTTTATTCTACATTTCATGATTTCCAGAATCCAAGCTGTTGGCGTGATTTAGGCCTATTAGATAACTATTAATGACAGATTGATGTATTGTCTTTTAAGTGTTGTAATTAACTTGAGTGATTGGCTACAACACATGTAGGTGGATAATAAAATACAACAACAAAAAATCATAACAGTGAATCTCTCTTGCTGCAGATAGCAGTGAACTATTCCATGAACTATTCTTGTTTAAAAAGAGCATACTCAGTGTTTTAAGGGTTGCACAGATCAAATGCTATCTTTTACCAACTAAATCAGCTGTCTAGTAAATCTAAGTTTCTGAGCGTGCTTGACAGCACAGCAGACAATTTTACAACATTATCAAAACAAATTACCTTGAAAGGCAAACACTGCAAACTCTTTCTGTTGCGAAACAGTCACAGGTCAGGTTTGAGGGACAACCACTGGCAGCTTTCCTGGCTGCCCCATTGCTCACTGTTTTGGTAGAAATAATCTTCTTCTTTGTTACTAACTTCCTAGATGAAACATCTATCATCTTTGATTGTTTTATGAGCTGCAATGTAGATATTTCAGAGAAGGTGACATAGTTAAGAAGCTTCCTTTTACATACAGATAGGCCAGTTCCTAAAATACTATGACTGAACAGGTGCTCATGAGCAAAAAGCTGCAGTTTTAAAACAGAAGACAGCAAACCTTTTTAACAATAGCACATCTATAAAATAGACACTGGAGCTTTCTAAATACCCTGAATTTTTCCTCCCCTTCCCCTTTAGAAAACATTTTTCAGTGTTTACTAAAATACAAATACATTAGGTACTCTGAAGCTACAAGAAAAGATTTTTCAAGTTACTATCATGTTTCAAGAATTCTTTTGGTTCAACATGAAAATTAAAAAAATGTACACAAAATGCCACAGCAACACACAGGCTCTAATTCTACAATAAGATGATCACTGGTGGCCAAACCCTCTAATTTAGTTGGGGTTTCTCCCTTGTCATATTAAATACTAATTACAAGAAGTACAGAAAAGTATTTACTACAAGTTTTCTCTCTAGCTTCAACTGTAAAATGAAAAGAAAATGAAGTTTCACAAGATAAGTACATCCTAGTTGCACAGATACATGTGTAGGAAAAAAGATAAATTTAGCATACAAACAAGATCAGCTAGAGAGACAGCTCCAGAACTAGTTCTTTTGAGTTTCAAAAGGGACTGAAACAGAAATGAAAAATTCTTTGAGCCTTTCAGCAAAGACACACTTAATAATCTGCTCAAAAACTTCTAGTCCCACAACATCCTGGAGTAGTGTCCAGTCTTACAGAACAACCAGTTCTATAATTTTTCAAATATGTAACAGATTGCTCTTCCTGATGAGTCATACTTCTTACTTTTGTGCTCGAGTTCTCCTGGTATGTGGAACTATAGACATTGAAATTCCTCTCTCCAAAGACAGAGCGCTGGACAGAATGGTGCACAGAATCCTCCTACAATACCAACAAAAAGGACAATAAGGATCCTATCTAACACACAGCTGAATACTGACAGTTAAAAAAAAAAGTGTGAAGTGATATAAAACAAGAACAGCTGCATAGTAAGTTATTTTCAGGCATCAGTTTACTGTGGATGAAGAAAACATGGTCTAGACAGAACAGCAAACATGCTTACAAAACTAATCACACCTCAGAAGTACCCCAAGACAATCATCTGTACGGCATTTGTTATGCAACTAATAACTAAACGTAGATGAAAAATTATTGGCTTGGAGAAGGGTTCCGCAGTACATGTCATTTAAAAAAATATTTAAGGCTGTCTAAATAGTAATCCACGCTAGGGTTTTATACCACCTTTGGCATTGTGTTGTATCTAACAGATAATGAAATGCCAATAGGGTTACATAGCCACTTTGATAAGAAAACTGTGATTCTGCGCATCACATTAGGATCCCCCAAGATATGCGTGCACAACTTTTGTTCAAGTATTACATCTCCCCCTGTTGGATGAAGTAATACATTAAACATACAACAATATTAATGAAAAAGACTGAGAACCTTTCCTCCTCTTCCTTGTTTAATCTGTATTTTTGAAAGTGAGCTGGACCTTTTATCAGCTGCTTTTGAGGCTGACTGTTGAGCTATCTGTTTAGCTGCTGTGACACTGACAGAAACCCCATTTCCCAAGGCTATGGTGGGATTATTTTGCAAGCAACTTCCCTGCTTGTCTTCAGAGTGGGCAGTTTTGAGAAGTTCAATTTTCGTATCAGGGGTTCCTTGTGCTAAGCCAAAATCTACCAAGGCATACCTGAAAGACACAAATTTAGAATCAGGAGTCACAAAGTATCCATCAATCAGTTCAATTTACTATTCATTACTTGTTTACTTATCTTTCTTTCAATTTTACTCAGTATGTTGCTCGTCTGCTGTTGCCAGCACCACAGTCCTGTTTTCCTCCTCCTCCTCTTGTCCTACCTTACCTATGCCCTCAATGTTTTTACCCTATATCCATCATACTTCGTTGTTTCTTGTACCAAAATCTTCTCAAATGCATACTTTCTCCAGTGGTGTTAAAAAAATACTCCCAGCAACTCTGTTGTGGGGTTCTTCTAATCCTACAGCTCCGAACCTTCAGCCAACAATGAAGTACAAGTGACTTGACCCTTTCAGGATTCCCGTGGGCAGAGAAGAAATGTAGCAGTGAAGACAAACAAGACTAACAATGCTGAGAGTTTTGCCAGACCTCAAGCCATACTACTGGAATTTACTTCAGTCTTCAAACAGGTAAGACTACATTAGTTCACAATTCAGATCCGTCTTTAAAAGAATTATTTTTTGCTACAACCAGTACAAAGACAATCCAGCTGTCTCTGGGTCTCAGACAAACTCAATTTCATGGCCTCCACATGTAAAGATTAAGGCTCAAACAAATGCTGGAAGAGCCAAAACAACAGTACGAATTATTTTGACGCATTTAAAAAAAAATATAAGTAAATCAGTATTTCTCAAATTTTTAAGCTTGTGGTTTGACAAAAAACAATCAAACCTCCCCTACAAATTTCCACTACATAGAATCCTAGGATCATTTAGGTTGGAAAAGACCTTTAAGATTAAGTCCAACCCTTAACCTAGCACTGCCCAGTCTACCACTAAACCATGTCCCTAAGCACCACATCTACACATCTTTTAAATACCTCCAGGGATGGTGACTCCACCACTTCCCTGGGCAGCCTGTTCCAGTGCTTGACAACACTTTCAGTGAAGAAATTCTTCCTAATATCCAATCTAAACCTCCCCTGGCACAACTTGAGGCCCTTTCCTCTCGTCCTGTCTCTTGTTACCAGGGAAAAGAGACTGACACCCACCTCAGTACAACCTCCTTTCAGGCAGCTGTAGAAAACGATAAGGTCTCCCCTCAACCTCCTTTTCTCCAGGCTAAACCCCAGTTCCCTCATCCGCTCCTCATAAGACTTGTGCTCTAGATCCCTCACCAGCTTCGTTGCCCTTCTTTGGACATGGTCCAGCACCTAGTGTCTGAATTGTACGTAGCACAATACTCACCAATACAGCCATAGGACTGCTAGCACTAAAACAGTACTTTATTCTATCCATTTCAGCTTCACAAAAAAGCAGCACCTCGTTTTCTACAGTCTTTAAATATTGTAATTTGCAGGAAAAAACCCAGCCCTACTAGTTCTAAACATTAATTCAATGTAAAGTGAAAACAGCCCAAATCCAGCTATCTTATCTGTATCAGTTTTACTCTATCCACAAGTAGAAATTTACAAGTATCAATCACAAGTCACTATTAGCTTTTTTTATTAAAAAAAATCCCGACTGATTTTATTCTTCTCATTCTTATTAAAAAATGTAGTATTTGTACCCAATAGTAAAATCTTCATTTTTTCAGGTACTTGTCACTCTGAAGCAGATACTACATTAAGTATGAAAAAACAATTCCTTCCCTCCTCAAATCCCTAAACACTGAAAGAAAAATTTTACAAATAAAAAACTACTTTTTTAGTTTTATTATTTAAGCACATGTTATGCAGCTGGAAGGAAAAAAAACCAAAAGCCTAATCGACTCTGTTCTGCCAAGGCACACATCCCCAAATGAGATCACAATATGGTCATCTGGACAGACTTACTCTTTAAGCTGCCTGTTGTAGAGGAAGTTACTGGGCTTGACGTCACGGTGAACAATACCAAAGTGATGAATGCGCCTCAACGCTTTAAACAGATTAAACATGTATTCCCTCACTTCTTCAAAGGAAAGAGAATTCAAAATGTCCTGGAAGATTATTTGGATACTGTAATTATGCAACAGTTTTTAATTTAAAACTTTTACTACACATAAAAAGTCTGGGACTCACCAAGAAGGATTCATGTTCCAGATATGGCATAACAATAACCACATGGTCATTTTTCCTAAAGCAATATTTTACTCCCATAACATTATCTTGTCCCCTAGAAGAAAAATAATGTCACTGAATAAAGATCAGAAGATGGATGTTTATTTTCATTTACTACTTAAAAACTTCAATCAGGCTTTCTGTTATAATCTGATTTATATTTTGACAGCAGTCTTATCAGCAGTCAGTAGTTATGCTGTTGCCTCTCATTGCTATGTTCCATTTGAGTTCTGCAATCTGCAATGAGGTATCCACAGATTACAAATCATGGCCCCACAGATAGTTACTGCTGTAATTAAATGTAGGACCTAACTTTCATGATACCAACTGCTTTAAGAAGGTGCTATTTAGCACACTCTGGCAACAAGTATTCATTCCTAAAACCACAGTTTCTGATTAAGAGATTATTTTTTCCAAGCATTTCAGAACTGGAATATTAGTTATCACAGAGATACATCATAGAATTTCTCAGATGGAAAATACAGCACCATCTGCAAACTGAGACGAGTAGAAAAGGGCATCTATTGCAGGTAAGACACTCCAATTCTTATTTGCTCTTGATAGAAAGAATATACATTTCTGCGGTTAAAAAAAGGCAAGCAAAGTGCCAAAACTTAAAATAAATAAATACAGAACAGTGAGACAATGTTCAGCAGCTTAGTCATGACAGTCATAACTTTTTTGTTTATGTACCCTGCTACTGTGAGGCACTGAAGTTCAGCAGCAATTCGCAGAGGGTGGCTGGTTGGAATCAAGTGCTTCAGAGCCATTTTTTCCTCGTATCCTGTTTGTAGTTGTGCTGTGGCCAAGTAAACTGAACTAAAAGTACCTGTAAAAAGGGGAGAAAAACACTGTCTTCAGCATTTTTAATTAGGTCAATTCAGATTTTTGCAGAAGTGATCTAACTGTTCACAGTCCCACAGTATACTTGATACTACATCAAAAGCAGATTCTAGAAGAGAAAAATGCAGTTCCTTTTTTTCTCCTACTGAATTCAGTGATCTTGTATACAAGTTTTTTATGTCAGTAAAAATGCAAATGTAACACTGTCTAACTTGCTTGAGACACAGAGCTCTTTGAATGTAAATTTCCTGTCTTTGATTTGCTTTCTTGTCTAGGTACCTTACTTTCATCTGACATCTAACTCTTCTCTCCTTACGATGTAAGTGGGGTATATAATGCTAATCTGGAAAGCACTGCCTTTACTATTCAAAGAACTTCTGAAATTGCTACAATTTTCTTAATTCTGTTACCTTATCTACAAAGTAAGACTTCTCACGTGATGTGTAACTTTACTATTTGTTTGCCCAGAGCATTATCGCATAGACAGAACATGATAGACCCATTTGAAAAAGAGAATATTCAGACTGTATGCTAAACTTACCCACCCATTTCATTTTAAGGATATTCTAATATACCTCTTAGGAGGTTCATTTATCCTAATGATCTGATATCTGAACATACAAGTTGAAGCATTCTTCCGTATGAATAAACAGTACAAATTACTTTTGATTACATTTTAAGTATTGTGCTTGCATCATGCTAGTTTAACAGTCTGTAAGTGCATACATACATCAAAATGCCAGCAAAAACTCTAAGTACTTCTTGCAGTTATAAACAAAAAAAAAATCTAGAGTCTCATACATTCAGTAGAATTGATTACAGCAACAAGGGTTACCAAGTTGACCTTAGACATTATTTTTGAGAACTACTAAAATGAAAGTGACTCCAGAGTGGAATCTTAAGTTGAAGCTTTTCTCATAACGCTGCAGAAGTGCAAGTATTTTTTAAAAGCATTGTTTACTCCCAATAACAAAATCAGAGTACTATTCATAAACAGATATTTTGTTTAATTATACTGTCTTTTTTATGACAGGCAGAACACCTTTTTTCTGATGTTTTGTTTTTGAAACTTTGTATTGCTGTGGTATATGGAACTGGGGTTATTTGGGGGGGGGAGCAGAGAAAAAAACTTTTAGCCATCTAGCCTGCCATCACAGGTATTCCATCACAAAATAGCTGTTAAACAACCCAGCTCCTCACCAACATCTTTGTTTAAAAGTGTGGAATATCACAAAGCATTTCAGAGATCAAATGGGTAAAGTTCCAAAAAGTGCCGAAACCTGCACTCAGAAGTACCTAGGAATCTATTTAATAGTCATGATTAACAGTCATTGAAGGTATCAGCAATAGTATCTGTTGAAGGCAAGGTATACACAAGTGTTCTAAAATTTGATACTGTATGTCTTAAAAAAAAAAAAGTTGGTTTTTTTTAAATATCAGCTATAATCTTTCAGTCTCCTTCAGTTCTGCCCACAGGGTTTCAGCAGAAAGAAAGACATCTTAAGGAACAGTAGTTAAATATATTAAATAGATTTCTTGTGTAAAAGAGAAAAAGAATGGAGTTAGTTATTCAAATCTATCTCAAAAAATTTTAGTTGTCAAAACTGGAATGCTGTTTTTTTGAAAGGCTTTAATATACCAGATTTTCAAGAAAATATCTTGAAAATGTCCCTAATTAACATACCTATGTGCTCAGCAACATATTAGAATTCATACAGAGACCAAGAATTAAATCAAAAATGCATCTGGCTTGAATTGCATATATTGGGATCTTAGATTTATACATTTTAAATTAGAAATACCAAAAGAAATCTTAGTCTAAGCAAGCTAAAATAAAACATTTACCTTCTCCAATTTTTTCCTTAATTTTGAACACATTTACAAGCTGTGGCACTGCTTCATAAAGTTTTTCAATGTCTTTTTTTATTCCTGCTGTGGAAAAAATGGAAAAAGTTAGGAAATTTATTTCTTGATTCCATATCTGATCTATATTTGCAATCACAAATCACACTTGAGTTCACAGGACTGTGAATTCACATAAACAGAGGAAAAAACAGCAGACAGGTATCTATCCCTGCTGACATTACCATCTGCATACTTGATAGTATTGTTGTTGTCCATCACGCTCCCTTTTAAGCTGCAGCATTTAAAAATTTGGTGGTTTTTTTTTTTTACTTATCTGCTACCTAGCAGTTCCTGAGAGGACAAAAGCCTTCTGGTTAGTAAGACATCAGATTACAGCTCATTGATAAATGTTTTCATGAGATTTGCAATGTCAATTTCATAAAAGACAAATTATAATAGTTGTTTCTGTAAGCACAGGAGCACATCCATCGGATGCAAATCAAAAAGGTGGGAAAATAATTTTTTTTTTTTTAAGATCAACAATGCATTCTTTCACACTGTTACTTAAAATAATAAATGCCAAAAACCATGTTTGCTCTGCATTTAAATTGATGCACTTTGTGCTGCGATCACTAGATGGCATGACAAGGATGTTGTACTGTATTATTTCAAAAAATTATGTAGTTTTCCATTCAGTTTATGAATCCTTGTCATTTAAACGTTCTCTATACCCTGCATAGGAATTCACTTCTTTTGAAGCTATGAAGTATGTAGAGGCTGTGACTAATTTCTGTAAAGCAGGGGTGAAGAATATTTTATTATGTAGAACTAAGCACAAACTGGTATTTGGAAAGCAATCAAATAGAAAAAAGAAATGTGTATACATTTTTCATCCTAAAAATAATAAATTAAATTTAACATAAATATATAGTGTTGTATACATAAAAATGTGCTATGTTTTACCAGGAGCAAAAGTCATATGCAATGAGAAAAATTTTCAAAATATCACTGATATGCTAGAAACAAAGTATGGATTAGCGTGCATCCCCAATGCTAGCTCACTTTGTACAGCAACAGAATCTGTCTGCCTAAAGAACCCTTTCTTCCTGGTAAAAGCCCAGTAAATTAGTTGGTAATTCAAGTTATAATTTTTGACTGTAATTTCTTTTTATTTCAAAAAATTGTAAAAACCAACATACATTTGAGAACTGAAACCTGCTGCCTCTCTTACTATCCATTTACTTTTTTTTTTTCTTCCCTTTAAATTGTTCCCTCTGCTTCTCCAAGTTATTTTGTTTTAAGTCATTTCGGTAGGGATATTTCGGAAATGAAAAAATACCTCTATACTACACACAAAACCATTAACATTCATAAAAGATACATTTGATTAACCAATAAAAGGTTAATCAGTTTTGCTAGGAATCATATTTAAAAACTTCAAAATATGCTAGGATAAAAATGACCAGGCTTGTACTAACAGTCAAGATGTACAGGACCTTGTGTCTTAATAATCCCTGAAGGAAAAGGCTAAGGAAAACTGGTCAACTGTACAGTTATTCTGGTTATTCCCCAATTTTACAGAGCCAGATTAAGCTAAATACCTTGAAAAGTAGGAAATTGAAAGTTTGCAAAACCCCTTCATTTTCCTGTCAATATAGTACAAATTTTTTGAAAATACACTAAAAATTCAAGAAGTTACTACCTAACAGTGCTTTGATAGCATTCATATTGCCCATGTGCTCTGAACTTTGTCAAGAAATTTATCTATTATTGCTGTAATTCTTGTTGTTTTGTCACTAAAAAAGAACTGTTGATAAAAAGTTTTATCATTTAAAAAGTAGTATTTCCAGTTAGTTTGCACAGTAATTTCAATTTTTCAAACAAATGTTTGTGTATTACATAACAAATGTAAAACATTCAAGAAAGCTTTCTGAAATCTTCAGAAAATACAGGAAGGGTAAAGGCTGGTATTTGTACCGTGTTCCATTTCCCCCAAGAATACTCAAAAATGTTAAGAGATGAAACCACATAACAACTATAAAGAACTTAACATTGAAACATTATTGCGTCGCTCAAAGACCTAGGCTTTCCCCTCCGGAAGACAGTCCTGTTACTGGCTTCTGAAACATCCTACACAAACATGATCCCAAGAGGTCAGTAGCCACAGGACAGAGCTACAAGACTGTTTTCAACAGTGATACAGTTCTGACAGGCTCTGTTAGAACAACATTGCTTAGAACTAGTTTGCTATCTAACCTGCTCCAAATAAAGCAACTTAGTTTTGTTCCAATACTTGCATTTTACTCAGACTTCTTATGAGAGTTGCTTAGGCTTCAGTTTTTACTAAAAAAAAAGTATACTGACAGTAACTTACCACATAAAATTTGCACTGGAATTTCTCCAGTAAAGTTGCTTGGTTAGGAAAAAACGTGTTACTTCTTGCAAAAAGCAAGACTCCCAACAAGGACTCAAAAGATCTTTTAAGTCTTTAGAAACTGGCGGATTTCTACTTTCCCTACCCATATCAGGTTTTGGGTTGTTTTGTGCCACCAGTCTAACAGTCCTAAGGTAGATACTAACAATCATGAAAAGCTCTCTCAGTAACTGCTACAGCATCTGCCAAATACTCCATTTTGTCTGACAATGAATTCAGGTTCCTGCCTGGACAAAGTTCAATGCTATCGGAGCACGAACAGCTGGGTTACACAGGTAGCAGATTCTAGGCCAGCGTAGTGCCTACCCAAGGCACTGAGAGCATTTAGTAACTCAGCACAGCTTCTTGTGTTGAAAGATCCCGAAAAGTGCTAGAAACAGTCAGCAACTGTCCTTGTTGACAGACAGCAGTATAAACATCATCTGTTCTCTTCTGGGACCTGAATCCCCAGTTGGCTATAGAGAACATACAGTCATTGTACCATCAGTGTATAATAATAATATCCAACATTTCTTTAGTAATTTCTTTACTTCCTATAATGAAAAGAATTTGTCAAGTGAGACAATTAAACGTTATTCAGCATCACTCTCTGTAATTCTGGACGTGGATGTCCAGGGGACTGACAGAGGACTACCTTTTTCTAGGAAAATTAGTAGCCATTATATATATAAGCTGGCTGACCACCCACAATTACCAAGCAAGCATTGCACAGAAGGTCCAGATTGTGAATGTACTTCAAAGAGACTCAAAAACGAGCAATAAAAACACTATCAGAACACGTTTTGTAGTTCAGCTTCTCTGGTAAGAGCGAACAGTGTTTTTATGCACATAGACACATCTAAAGATATTTAAGGATAAGGCTGGCGACTATAGGTTAAAAGGCATGTGTACTTGTCTGGTCAGAGAATTTTATTCTCAGCGATTGCCTTTTTTGAATTCTGGTATCCTCTTATAATAACATACTCTGTAATAAATAGTAGGGTTCCTGAATTGTGACAAACTACTGCTGCTGAAGTTTTGTAACACACAAAAAGCAGGAATAAACTTAAAATCAAAAGCCACCTCAAACATTGTCATTTAATTAATTCTTTATACAATAGGATCATATACTGACAGGCTTATAATTGATGCTGAAACCTCCTGAAGCGACGAAGCAGTATGTCAGCAACAAAACATAATGTTAGCCATCTCTGTTTTAGCATGTACCTGAAAGCTTGCTGTTCTGCTCATGCTTCCCATGGAAGTCTTCAGCCTGATGAGGGTGCTGTTCATCACAGTGAGCCTTCAACACCGTCTCCATCACAAAACAAACCTGAAGTTAAAATTCCAAGACTTTGAGGACCACTTCTGAACACCTGGGGGAGCAAGCATATCTGGTTAGACACTTCCTGGCCCTGCACTTAGTTACTGAGGTGAAATTTAGGGAGTCTGAGGAGTTCCTCTGTGCTACCTAAAACAAGAAAGCATAACCCATAATCCCAGAGAAAAACTAACCCAGTAAAACCCCTCTATCTCTAGTAAGAAGAAAAAAGGGGGAAGAGAAGGAAGACAGGAGGATAAACTGAGACACAAATGATGTTCTTTCATCTCTTGTGTGTTTTCTCATTCACATTAAAGCATTATCTTTTCCCTGAAGTTTGCTTTGAAAGACAAGGAACTGATGCACACAGAAACAGCTGCATTGGATACTGCAACACCCATACAGACAGAAAACCTGAAAGAAATAAGAGAAAAATATACCGTCTCAATATGAGAGATTTCTCTCTCTTCTAGATAAAACAAAAGGCATTATTATTTGTTGCCCTCTCCCATAACAAGAAATAATAGCACATGCTTATTTTGAAATGCTTCTTGCCTGTGAATCAGTAAAGTGTACTAATATTGTACATGCAAAAAATATTGTACAACCAAAAAACTGATAATATCATGAAGAAAGGCAGAGAGCCCCAGGGCAGGATAACCAGTGATAAGTGAGCCTGAAAGCACCACTTCTTACAGTTGCCCAACACTGGTTCCATTCAAAGATCTTCCTTGCATGTAACTTTGCCAAATCTTCAAAGTTCTAACTGAACTTTTCCACACAGGGGAAACATATTCTGAAAAACTTCAAATTAAAGGATTCATCTGTTTCAGCTATGGAGCTAAAAATATATTTTGTCCCCAAAGAATGTGAGCTACCTTGAGTCTGTCATCCTTGTGCAAGAGAACAGGGACAGGCAACAGTCTCTCTTTTTGAGGGAGCTTTGCTGGAAAGTGGGACTTGGGAACTAATGGAATGAGATTAGAGATATTTCTAGACTCTCACAGGTAGACACTCCCTCCGCTAGTGCTGAGTAGGCAGACAAGCCTGTTCCAAACCTGAAACAGCATGGCCTCATTAGCAGAATAAGTAGTGCAAATTAATACAAACACCCCCGCTCACTGCCGCTCACCACGGCCTACTTGCTCTGATTCAGCCCCACGCCAGCCTCAGTTCTAGGCTCTTCCAGTTCAAGGCAGGTCACAAACACCTTCTTTGGAAAAAGAAAATGCATGCTTCTGTCTGCCTGCAAACCACCATAGGAACATGTTCATGGCTTGCTGGCCATGAGGAGGGTGAAAGGGGCTCAAGAACTCAAGGTGTCATTTCCATTCATTTATGTTAAATAAAGAAGCTACTATCTGCAGAACTGGATACCTCGAATACTTGAGTATATTAAAAAATGGTTTACTACTCTGGAAGTGGGCTTAACAGTTATAAAATGGAACATCAAACAAAATCTGATTCAGATATTTACTTTTTACATTAAAAAACACTCAAAAGACACTATTAGATAAAAAATTAAGAGGAAAACCAAAATGATCCAAAGTTTCAGCTCAGACAACTTGCTTGCTGTTAAATCACATCTCCAATGTTCTCCATATCAAAACAAGAAAAAAACCAAAACCCAGATAGTGACAGATTCAAACAGCCCACATTGGTTCATGGTCTTTTGAGTCAGCTATCTGAACCCTGCAGACAGAAATTAGTGACAGTGCTGCTGACTTCTTGGCTAAAGCAACACTGCTAACAGGAACACAGTCCGCTGCCACTAAAATGCAAAGCTCCTTTAAGTGGGAATTTACACAGACACCCCTGGAAAAAGCTCAGCACGCCAAAATAAAAGTTGAGATTAAGATCTCTTTGTCATTTAATAAAAGCAAATGTTGTGGCTGGATTAAGTCTTGCAATAAATTGATGTTTTCTACAAAGACGAAATAAATCCGTCTATTACACGACAAGCAACAAAAGTCACACATCTAGAACTTCAATTTGCGCTGATGATGCCGATGCTGCCAGACAAAAGGAAAACGTCTGGTGCTTGTCAGAGCAGGTTGGCTTTACAGGACAGCCCCTCTAGCAAGGCTCCGGGCCAAGCCCACGTCCCCGGTTGCATTCGAACTACAGCCTGAGAGCGCGCAGGCTGCAGACGGGCAGGGGCACCCGCGAAACGGCGGGGTCGGAGGCACCGTGCGAAGTGCAAGAGGTTATAACGAGGCGGACGGGGATCCGCGCGGGTGGGCCAGCGGGCGTGGGGCTTCCCGGGCGGTCACAGCCGCCAGGAGCGGGGAAAAGCAGCACCCCAGCGCCCCCCCGCCCCGCTCCCCCGGAGCTGCCCCTCAGCACCCCTCCGCCGGGCCAGGCGACCGTTCCGACCACGGGAACTGCCCCCCGCGGGGATCAGCCGGGACTAAGGCGGGGGGGAGGCAGCGCGGGGCCTCCCCACAGACGAGCAGGCCGCACCGGGCTGGGCCGGGTCCCTCCCCCGTCCTCACGGAGAGGCCGCGCGAGACCGGCGCCCCCGAGCCGCCGCGGCCGTAGCCCGCCGGTGGGGAGGGGTTAGGGGGGTGTGCGGGCCGGCCGCGGTGCGGTGCGGGCAGGGCCGGGGGCTCGCGCGGGGACTCACGCGAGGAGCGGGCTGCCGGAACGCGCCAGGGTTTTGCCTGCTGCCGCCTTTTCCCGGCCGCCCCTCCGCCACCAATCCCGGCCCTCGGCGGAAACCGCGGCCCCGGCCAATGGGGCCGTCGGCCGGAGGAGAGCGCGCTGCTATTGGCCGGCCGGCGGGGAAGAGGCCCGCCCAGAGCGGCCACCGGCGGCGCGCGCCAGGCGGGCTCGGGCCTGCGGGCGCGGGGCCGCCGGTGGGGCGGCGAGTGAGGGCCGGGCCGGGCCGGGCCGGGCCGGGCCGGGCCGCGGCTGCAGCCGCGCCACCCCGCGCAGCCGTGCTCTGGCCTGGGGGTGGGCAGCGCGGCCCGGCTCGCCCCCGGCCGCCGCCGGCTGCCGGGCCTGGTAACGAACGTCGTGTGGCGGTGACTGAGGGATCGGCGTTCAGCCAGCGCTATGCGGGCGTAGAGGCCGTGCCTCGTGCCCGCCGAAGGGCCGCGGTGCCGCAGACCGAGGGGTTCCTCCGCCTCTCCCCGGGGCGGGGTGACGCTCTGCCGCAGGCGCCCGGGCAGGAGAATGCGCGGAGGCGGTCGGTGCGCGTCTTGAGACGGGTTGTGTGGGTCCGCTGCTCCGGGGGTCTGGAACTGTTCAAGATACTCGTGCTCGGTACAACAGTATTCAGCCCTTGTACATTTTATTTCTTACATGTGATTACTGCGAAATAATTACAGTCCCTGGATAAGATCTTGTTCTCATTAGCTCAGCTATAAATTCAGTTAAATAGTTGAGAGTCCACGAAACGACTCTCCATTTACACCAATAATAACAGAGAACATAACTTGGCTTGCAGCTTTGTCTTATTACCTGATTATGTAACAAAAGGAATTGCACAGAATACAAAATTAAATATGCATCTTGATTCTGGTCTGCACTGTAGCCACTGATCAACCATGAGCAGGACTGGGAAAAGAGACTATTTATTGGAATTATGTTTTGCTGTTGAAAGTGGTTGGATTTTACTGAAGCCAATGCAGTTGCATGTTTGGAAATAAAAGAATTTAGCACTTTTTTGTCTTTCATCCATTTTGGGCATTATTTATTTTTATTTTAAGATAAAATAATACTGCTCTTTTTAAAGACTAGCTCTCCTGTATTTGACAATGTATAGATCTCTTGTTCACTAGAACATGAACTACAATACTCTTGTTTATTGCATATTCCATGTAGAGCTATCTAACTGCACCCCTTGGTAAGTAACAACCAAGCCTGGGGTTGCCCAAGTGCCCAAGGCAACACTGTAACTTGGCTATTACCTTATAATATGCTGCGTTTAGGTTAAGAAAAATGTTAAAAGCAAAAACAGGTTCCACCACTTTTGCGAACTTGCGTTGTTTTCTATGACACAGTTCAGAAGGAGGGTGCAGAAACAAGTTGCTGAGCTGCTTGGGGGGGTGTTTTGATGTGTGTGGGGTTTTTTCCAACAGTTGTTTAAATTTGCACTTTCTGTTTAGAGCTCTAATGAACCAGTGCAGCAGCTTGAGATTTAGCTACGTATACTAACTCTCAATAATTTCAGTTAAGAGTAACAGTATTTAAAAGCAGATTATAGCAAACATGAATTGAATGAGGAATAATGACAAAATAATGCAGGCCAAATTCTGTTCTTTCTTTTATCCATGTAATCTTACAGAAGTTAGAAGAGTAGCATAAACATTCATGAGCATAGGCTTGTCCTAGTGCTAATGTCAGGCACCGTCATTCTAAATTAACCTCTTGTGACAATCTTACCTGCAGTCATTTCTGAATACTGTATTGAATCATGGATTACTTTTTCAAATTAATACTTGCAAAATAGCTGGTGATTATTTATGGGTTGCATATTTAGCTCTGCTGTCTCCTGGATAGGTCAGGGTTTCCGACAACCTCCCTGGCCTCACTGCCTAGGAGTTGTCATCGTGTGAAATACCAAATCATGACCGTTTCTGTACAGCCCCCATTATTGACGTTGTCAGTCATATCCATATTACCTTTCTCCCCATCACTTAGGTTGCATTCATACACAGCGAGAAATTTGTCTGATTATATCTTCTGATCTAGACCTTGTCTAGCTGTGGTTTCTTTCCCTGCAATATCTCAATTTATCTTGCTTCCAACACCTAAAATCATTTTCATTTAGATACAGGTCATTTATCTACCTTGATCACTTGTTCCTCTCCATTTCCTCCTTTCCTATTGATCCAAATGTGTTGTGCTCTCTCGTGCTGTCTTTCCAGTGATTCTGGTTCTCCATCATGTCAAATTTACATTTATTTGTTCTCGGGAGCATAACTACCCTTGTAATATAATCTAATACTCTCTCTTATTTGATTGTCCTACTCTTTTTAGTCTGCCAGAAATGCCAGCCTTGATGCTCGCCTTCATTTATCTCTCTAAAAAAGGCTTTTTCCCTTCTTGCTTCTCCTCTGTTTAAGGAGGAAGTTCAGGCAAATTGGCTATGACTCTCCTCGTATGAATATCTTCTCAAAAGTCACCTCTTCATCAATGTCTTTCTTCATGTACATCTTCACAGGAGAGTGACAGATTATGTGTACTGTTTCCACTATATTTCCTCAGTACTTGCTTAAGTATCTCTAGTTTATTTTTGCTTTATCCAGAATGAATGTAGAATAGGTAAAGGCACAGCTTCTGCACAGCTTCTGTGCCTTTGCTACAGCATGAGACACTCCTGTTGGCTTGGGTAAGCAGAAACCCCTTCTTTGCTGTTGGGGCAGAGAACGTTCCATCTTCTCATTCAACACTGAGCTTCCAGTTCTAACAAATACCCAAGGTAGGAACTTCTCCGAAGGAAGGAGAAGAAATTGCATCAACTGAATATGACAAACAAAGCAGCATGTCTAATGCTCTGTAAGCCAAACTGCTGCACTGTCTTCTCTTGTGGCTTTATCTCTGGGTTGGATCTGGAGGATGAGACCAAATGACAAGCCAGGCCTGTGCAGAACATTCCTTACAGCTGACAAGCAAAATTGCCAAAGCCCACCTCTGGGACCTCGCCAAGAAAGGATCCAAACGTTGCTGTGCAATTGCATCCACTGCTGCCAGAATCTGCAGCTAAATCAAAATTTTGTATCTGCTGACAGATCTGAAAGAATCCGTGCTGACACTAGAGCACATCTATTAACCTCTTCCTAGGTCAATTAAACTAGTCGACGTCTCCCTGTGTTTGTACTGTCCTCCAGCCTTGAAAAAAAGATAAGCAAGATCCAGGAAGATAATTGATGAATGTATCCAGCGCAGACAGAGGTAGGAGATCCTTACATCCCCCTGCTGCCAAGAACATCTGCTCATAAATTAGAAACTTAGAAATCAGAAACTACTTAGAAATGAGCAAATAAAGGTAGCTATTGCCCTGGCAGTATTAAAAATATATATACATATACATGTATACAAAATTAAATTTCAGTGATCATATAGACTGTTAAAATATATTAGTCTTCATTAGCTTAAATGCCACATTTTCCAACTTTTAATTCCTCTTTTTGTTAAGCAATATGATTCTATGGCAAAATTTTTCTCTCTTTAGCACCAGGTTGAGACAAATCTCTTCATGCTGTTGTGCCCTTTAGGAATACTGTCAAATTCAATCATTCAGGACTCATGAGTCTTGCACTAACATGAAGAGATTGATTTGAAAACCAGGGGACTAAAGTCCTTTTTTCTGTTTTTCATTTTCCATTTCCATACCTTAACTATTTTGCAGGAAAGCTGAGATTGCCAGCTTTGGTCTCACATGCAAATGAGTGCTTCCCGATGCTACACAGCCCTAGAATATAATACACTCAGATGTCCAAGTGACTGTCTCTGCCAGTATTTTCTGATCAGTTATATTTGAAATGTCAAGAATTATTGTGGTGTCAGAAAATATACCAGAATATAGCAGTCTCTACAGCCTATTTAAAGGGAGTTAAAAATAGATATAAAAATTACCTCAGGCAAAGATGCAGAGGAATTCTTGACCTTTTATAAACTGGGTCCCATTCAAGCAAAGTATGTTGTAATAAAATCAATAGCAGACATATACCTAAGAATAAGGAATGCACGCTCTCCTATACAGTGGAAAAGTTTGAAAAGGACTGATGAATCAGCTGATCCATTTGCTGGGGCAAAAAGGGTTCATGCAAACCTTGACTTACAGAGTGCAGATGTTAATGGTGGCAATTTTTACCTGTATGTGCAAATTGCTGAGGGTGATTAAGGCATGGTGTGCACAGTTCTGATGCTTACATTGCAAGATGGATACTGAAAAAATGGAAGTGAGTATAGAGAAGGGCTACAGAATGAGCTGAAGTCAGATAAAATGCCATGTAATTGAAGAATTAAAAACCTAAAAGATTGAAAGGTGAGTTGATAATAGTGTATACATATATGCACAGGAAAAAATATTGAATATAAGGGCCCCTTGAACCTACCAAAGAGAGAAATAAGAAAGAATAGTGCCTAGTAGCCAGAATCAAGCAAATTAAAATAGAGTAGTCTTCAGTACCTAATTCAGTACCACTGACAATAAGCAATCCTTGGAACAAACAGTTAAGGGCTGCAGTTGGTTCCTTGGCTCTTGATATCTTCAGATCGAGATTCAATGCCTTCCTGGAAAACGCAGGCTAGCCAAACACAGGCTACATTGCATTTGAGTATAGCAGGTTCAGTTCCGGGTTAAATACAGTTGCCTGTTATTTACAGCAGATCAGACTATATAACCCCATAGTCCCTCTTTTCTAGACTTCATAAATAAATTTTTGTTTTAAACTCTCCAAAACCTCTATAAAGAATTCTTTTCCTCCTACCACCCCAGTTTTAGATTTCCTTTCCACGTATGTATTTGACTATCCTGTCCCACTTGCACAGAACTGTAGCCAGAAAAATATCACTGACAGGTAATGGGGAGATGACAGCACCCACTTGTGCCAGCTGTTGAGACTGTTCAACATCTCTCAGAGGAGTTTCTTATCTCTGGCCCTTGCCTTTATTTGTCCTCTAGGAGAATGCACTTTATCCATCCGGCTCTCTCTATAGCTGGTCTGGGGTTGTACTTCAGAGACTTTTTTGGCCTTTAAAAGAAATCAGAATAGAAAACACCAAAGCTTTCCTCAGCAGCAACAATCAATTTAAAGTCATTTAAATGTTCTTATATTTGCTACAGCTTTTGTGATCGCTTACAGCCTAACAGGAATATTGGGCTTGACCAAGCTGGTACCTGATGTAACGAGGGGGAAAAGTTGCATCTTACGCATGTTAGCTGAGTGCTTTTCCTTTCCCCATGTTGTATATTGTCTTTACTTGGAGCATCTGTTTGAATGTAGAGCTACAGTTTTCTTTGTTGTTCTCTATATTTTACCAACATACAAGGTTTTTCTCATGGTTAAATAAGAGATTCTGTTCTCCTAATAGATATGTAGATAACACTGTGCTTTTGCTCCACTATCTGACATAAGGCTGAATCGGGTAACCTCACTTACTGAATAATTGTGTTGTCACTGGGAATACTCACATATGTAAAATGATCAGGACTTGGCCCTTTGGTCCTATTTTTGTAATAAAAGATAAAATGAGATTTTTAGAAAACTGCAACTTATGACCATAATATTTATGAGGCTGTCAGGACTGCACTGTAAAAATTCATATTATTTAATTCTTCACTCTGACACTAAAGCATCATTTCATTTATATGCAAATAAGAATATACTCTACTGCTGTTTCTTCACTGAAGAAGCTGTTTGAATTATTCACATTTTATTAATAAAGCTTCATAAATAAGTATTTTTTCTACTCAATTGGTAGTGGCCAGGGGAGAGAATCTATTTATCAGACTTTGTTATTATGAGCTTCATAACAAAATATGAAGATTTATGGAGTACATAATTAGACGTTATGTGATTGTAATGGAAACATTGGGTTATCCAAATGAAATACTCTTTTCTTTATGCATTTCTCCTTGGTAGAGACACTTTCTGGAGAATGGATTAAACCCATCCCCACCACTAAATTCCAAGAACTGCCTGTGAAAGGAACAGAGCAATTTAATACGTTTTTTTGATCATACACTCTGAAATAATTTTGAACAATGAAAAGATGCTTAAGGAAGACTATAAGGAATGCCAGGGAGAAGCACGCGGGGAAAATGCTGTGCAGAGGTGCTGGTCTGCAGACCAAGGATTGACTGTGTGTATCCACAGCCTGAAACTGCCTGGCCTTTAAACCATCATTTAAGTATCCAGCATTTAATGTTCCCTTTGGGTACAGATCATAGTCAGAGTACTCCTGTGGTAAACTCAGACCTGTGCAGTCAAAGAGGCTGCCTACAGGGCTGAGACCTGGCACTGAACCCTGGTTCTGGCCAGCCAGGTCTGCAACCTCCTGATGGGTTTAGGCAGAACAGGGATGCCGTGGTGCTCAGCTTAGTCAAGACAGTTTCTACATGTGCGCAGCAGGAGGACTTTAGGAACCCAGGTATTTTCTCCAGCAAAATCAGAGCAAGCCATAGAGACTACAGTGACTAAAAGAAGTTTCTGTAAATTGCTTTGTCCAACTTAGGTCCATATATTGCAGTTAAAATAGGCACTTTTTGAAATACTGGCACTGAATTCTCCCTGTGGAGCTGAAGTATGAGACATATAGAGCAATACAGTCATGAGATGTCCAGTGTTATTGCACAATAGCACCTGTGTGCTTATAGATAACTTAATGAAAATTTAAGGGAAGAAGGCTGTGTGTGAAATACCTGCTGAATATTACAGATCAGCCCACAGAATTTTATTACTGCATGCTGTAATCCAAGTAGAGTTTTAATCTCACCCCCAGCACCTCTGAAATTCACCACAGCAAAACTACTGTAAATTAGAAGTAGTCGAGCACATCTAGGCTGCCTGGGCTTGTGCAGAGAGCTGAAGATGTTTTGTGGGAAAAGTTCCTGGCTTGTATTTTGACACTGCTAATTGGATATGGACTGATTTTAGTGTTTCTCTGGAAGCAAGACCATGGAGCATGTCTTGTGGAAGTCTTTCAACATCTCAAAGTTATCAAGACTAAGAAATTGGTCTGTAATTGTATACATGACTGTTCTTGAACCGATTTTTTGCATGTGAAATAAGGGCCTGCGAGTCACTGTACTGGGCTTCATCCAACTAAGCACTTAAGTGTGTATGTAACTTTAAACATACGTGTAACCTTGATGAAGGCACTGAACTGGGTTGTGTGCTGCTGTTAGCAGCACGTGCTAGATAGATAGGCACATGTGTGTTTTGAAGAGCAGCAGGAAGCATCCCTCTATAACAGCTTGCAGCTAATCGAAGGATCTGGTTTGGTTGACAGAATCGGGGAGGCAAAGAATGTTCCCAAAATTTTCAATTCTGCACAGTCATTATGGACCTAATGCTGGTCAGAGCAAAATTTAATCATTGACGTTAATTCTGTGACATTTTACACACAATCAGGTGTTTAGAATGACAAAATTCCTCACAAAACCCCACTTTTTATGCTAGCTTGTACAACCACAGATTTTATTTTCATTTATTTTTATAACATTAAGTCCTGAAAGCACTACACCTAAAACTACACATTAGTTTTTGAAGGATCAATATTGTAGCACTGTAACTTTCATTTCTCAGTTTAATTTTTTAAAAAGTCATTACAGTAAACTTTTTTCTGTAGACTCTTTAATCTTCTGCATGTCAAATACAAGCTAAAACTTTTAGACAACAGCAGAATGCTGTTATTCCTTTCACAGTATGTATTTGCTGCCTATTCACAATATTATTCACAATTATTCACAATAAGCAGAGTCAAAACAGAAAGTAAAACAAGTATAAATGTCTGTTTTGCTGGGATGTCTGTGACAGCATTGTAGCCAAGAATAACAAATTTTTAAGTCTACAGACATTTGATATGCCAAAAAAATTCTCTTTGAAAATAGACTCAAATTCTAACCCCTAGGACATTTTATGAAGCTTTATTTACAAAAAAAAAAGAGTAGTAAAAGGAGCAGAAGAAAATTCTTGAAGTGCATGCTAATTTTGGTATGTTTGATCCCCCCTGGCTGAAAATTGAAACCAAAATAAGCTTGTATATCATCTAGAAAGTAATGTTGTAGACTGTTTGCAATATGCTAGCAAGGTTAGAATTAAAAGTACAGATGAGTTCAGAAAATGTGCATACAGTTTTCTTCAATTACATAGTTTCACCTACTGAATTCAGTAAATACTGAATCTGGAGGCATGAGTTGTCACCTGCACATTACATCATTTTGTGGGCCTCAGTAGAAGGGATATGTTACTGATCCAAAAATTCATAAGCAGTTCCTTCCTCTCCACTCCTGGTAGAGGACAGATGCTAATTTTCACTACTGAAACGAATGGAAATCTTACTCCTAGCTCTGCAAAGGGAAGAAAACCAGGGATATGATGATTTTTTCCCCCTGCCCTTTTTTTTTTTTCTTGGAATTGGTTACATACATTCAGACTTGCCAGGGCCCTGGGGGCACTGATAGGCTTGATGAGCCTTGGTCAGCCCCACCTGGGTCTTCTCTCCACCCTGCCCAGGACCCTATTTCAGCCCAGACTGGGGCCATCAGTCTGTCTTCTGGTGATGCTGTAACTGCTGGTCTCCAGTCTCTACACAGCCCAGCCTGGTTATGGGCTAACCTGTGGGCTGATGTCCTGGTTCAGCCTTGGGCTGTCCCAGTGCCTGAGATGTTAGGTGGGTGCTGGGGGCTGGCCTGGCTCTTCCCTGTACAGCTCCCTGGCTGGGGGTGGTGGCTGGTGAGGTCCTGCCTGCCCTGGGGGTCCCTCCCAACTCTCAGTACTAAGAGAGCTCTCAGCCTTTGATGTGCCCTGACAAGAATATTGTTATAGCTGAATTTTACTGAGGAAGAAATCCAGCACTCATCATCTTAGTTCTCCATTACTTCCCTCCTCCATTAGAGAGATGTACAGCAGAGACTCTCTATGAAAGCCTTCTGGACAGGTAGGTCTTGACCTGTGTGTTTCCAGCCTGGCAGCAATCTTTGCGTGAAACCCTATATGCTTTTGGTTCAAAATCCCAGGCTCTTTGGCCAAAGGCAGCAAATACAGAAATTTAAATTGGGAACCATACATCCTAGTCTAGGCAACTAAGTAACCTAACTTTGGGGCTCTCCTAGCCCAGCAGTAAATCAGAACAATTACTCAGTCTGGGTTGTGATATACTTGTTGCTTGATTCTGTTGCCATTCCAGTTCTTCCTTGGGTCAACAATAATAAAATCTGAGAAAAACAATTAAGTCCTTGCAATCTGCTCTTACTGAAAGTAGTCATACCTCTAAGTCAGCTGTCTCCAATACTACTGCAATGCCTACCAGCTACTGTAAGGGTAATAGTTATTGGACTTGGATGTATAACCTTGGGGTTTTTTTGCTTTCACTAAGAGGAGAGGCTAACATGCCTTGGAAAGGCATTATTTAAAGTGTGTACTGGTGCACTGCAGAGCTTGTTCTGTATTAAATTCCAAGGATGAATTCTCTTGTGAGTAGTTTGCTGTGCCTTGATGGAATCATTTATTTTTAAAAAAAACTGACTTTCTTTTTCCCTTTCTTTCCTTACTCAGCTACAGGTAATGAAATGAAAACTAGCTTCACTGTTATGCTATGAAAAACTACAATGAGCTGACTTTCCTAATTACATGAAAAGTTGGTAACTTCTGTGAGCTGGTAGAGGAAAACATTGAAGCTTACTGTGGCTTCTGACCCTGGCGACAGGCATAGCTCTGTGTCAGGGTACAGCAGAAGGCCCTTCTTGGGCTCTGGCACAAGGAAGACAGTGAAGTGATGGTGTGGGAAGGCTGTTCTGTGTCTTCTCCTTCCTGTGTGGGAAAGCATGCTGTGTTTCTAGTCTATGGTGACCTCTGGCAAATAAGCAGAGCCATGCTTTCCTTGTTACCAAGGTACATGTTTGGGTGTATGAGACGAGAGCTCTCCAGACAGATGAGGAACAGTACCAAATAGCACATATGGCTGCCTCTGGAATAGGCAGGACAGTCATTTAAAAATGAACTTTTTTGAGCCCTTAAATGCCACACTTCTCTAACGTTCCTCTAAACATAGAAACTCACCTAGAAAACTTTATTATGTCACATTGCCTTGCCTGTATCTGGTTGCCTGCTTTCTGCCATAGTATGTTTTTGCAGGGTGGCATTAGTTTTTCCAAAAGTCCTCCCACACACCACCACTTCTGGAGTTTGTGGATCTCTTTCATATCCTCTGTGAGGAAATAATTTAGCGCCATAATTTGGTGTGGGCATGCTTCAAGTAGAGGGTTTGGCCGCACATGAGCTTTCCAGGGCAGAATTTTGATGACTACATTCTGATTTTTATTTTTGTTCTTCACTCTGTGGTATGCAAACCACAGGACCATATGGCAGAGCTACAGAAATGTGTGAGCTGATTATGCAACTGCTTCCTATTATAGCTACAAAATATGGAAATGATGAGTTAAATGGATCAAAAATAATGTCACTGTTCAAGAAGGCAGCAAGCCCCAAACATTTATCTGTGAAAACTGAAATATTGTTGTCCAAGGCATTTCTAAAATATCTAATGTTAAGAAGACAACTGAAAATTAAATTAATTCACAAGTAACACAGGAAGGTACTCCAGTTCTTTTACCTAACTGGAAATGGACTTGCTACTAGGATCCCTAAAAGGGGAATGAGGGAGGCAATGGTGGTTGTTCATACTTCATCCATAAGAGTTGTCAGCTACCTAGTGGCTCACACATACATTCAACAAACATGAGGTGTTGAGATGTTACTGGGTTTAGTACAGCTGTGGTAGTAGACTGACACTTGTGCAAGTCTTTGGCACTCTTCAGATGTTGCTCGCTGTCACAGCAATCTCTTTTATTCTCTCTTTTGTTCCTCTGTTAACTAGAATTTGTAGCAAAATAAAAGGAGTCACTCGGGTATTATACAAAGTTCGAAAACAAATGGGAAAGCAGTAGTACTGTATGGAAGGACTGAGAAAAATGGGGGTTTTGGATAGCAGAAGCAGCTCAGGAGCAGTTTTATTAACACTGCTGGTAAAACTGTAACAAAGGACAGAATGGAGAATGGTGCTAATCGGGGGGAAACTCAGGAACATTACAGCTTTAATTTAGAGATGCTGGGAAAAGTGAGAAGTCTTCATGTTTGTCCTAGTTACAAGGATCTTTAAGCTGTTGTGGAAGCATACGGCTTAGCAGGGTGTTTTCCTTCAGAGATTTGAGTAAGGGAAAAGAAATAAGGCAATTGTAATGCCCCCCTTCCCTCTATGAACACTGCCTTTCATGCCAAAAGAAAGGCTGACAGGTTACTCCATCACGATCCCTATTACATTGAATATTCTTGTAGCCACAGGCTTTGTGTCCTAACCCTTCCCCCTGAAAACTGAATTTCCTCTTGTTTTTATCCAAAATACACCCTTTGGACACAGTTAGGGGTATTTTGTGTCATAGATGGTCTGTTTATCCCAGGGCACTCTTGCATACCACTGACCAATGGGACCTTATTCTGCACTGACTTTAATCTGCATTTGTATATATACAATGAAAACAAAGCTGTGTGTAGCACAGGCTTACTTGACAGCACTTGGTACCCATGCAGCTTTGATGAAGGTTACTTTCTAAGGAGAGGTAGAATGGAAAGGCAAGCCTTTAGATGAAAAGGTAGTCTGGAGAAAATCCATGGAGGAATACAAGGAGAGACATTTTGAACAGATCCTGAAATCAATGAAGAGCTGGTAGGGATAGCTGAAGATGAAAATTTATACATTTTAATGTATTTATACATTAAAAATTGCTTTAAGTGGATTAATTTGAATGTTTCTGCTGGGTGCTTATATTGAGAACCGTTAAGGTCAAAATACAAGCATTTCAAATTAGGAAAGCAAATAGCTTCAATGATAGCTTTAAATAATCACATTTTTTTTAACACGAGACTTTGGTGAGGATGAAATTATGGTAGAAAAATAGATGGCTAAAGCTATGAGAACAGTAATACACAGCCACGAGAGATACAGGGAGAGGAAGAAAGCCAGGCTCAAGGATGAAGTCAGCATCATAGACGAGACAACCATTAGGTCAGAATGGAGTAAAACAAAAGAGAATGAGCAATGCATGTATATGTGATAGACGGGGCCAAATTCTGTCTGAGCTTACATCAGTTTAACTTCATTGGCTGAATCTTCTTAACACAATGTCACTTTCAATACGATCTAACAACACACATGCAGGGTTTTACTTAAATCAATGCATAAGGCTAAATTTTCTACTCTCTTATGCTGTTTCTAGGCTATTGTAACTTCATTGTTCCATTGTTGTTACTATTATGGTCCTTTAGGTACTGCTGAATTTCTTCTCCTGCGTATCTTCTATGAGTAAACATTTACCTGTTTCACATCTGTATTCTGCTTTAGGAAGATTAAATTCTTCAAATTAAAAGATCATTTTAGGAAAGCATGATACTGTACATTATTGCTTGAACAGTATACTGTTTTATGCACACTTTAAAACTGTGAATTCTACCCATCAATGCTAATTTTAAAATATTTAGGGTTTTCACAGTATTAGTATTCACTTTTTTCATATTTTGGCATCAGTGGTGTAAAAAGGAGTGGTGAAGAGGAGAATCAGCTCACAGAATCAATAAGCAGGAAAACTGACTGCTTGAAACATTTTTCTTATCATATCTTTTACACTTGTAGCATTGATACTATTTTTAAAGTTGTCACTGATGTGAAAACAGTTATTTTAATCTAACACCTGGTTTTGCATACAAATAAAACTGTGCCCACTTACCTGCTAATATAGTTTATGCATGTGCGCGTGCATGCAAGGCTTTACTACTCTAAAACCAGAAAAAGCTACAGGTATTTATGTTTTTAAACTCTAGCTCTTTTATTCCTGTTGTTTGGCAGAAAACCCCTACAGATGATTTTACAAACAGCCAAACAAAAACAACAAGCCTTTCTAAGCCCACCCCTCCCACAATAAAGTGACTGGTGTGGTTTCAGTCTTTGCCACCACTCACGACCCATGGGAAACTCTGCCTCTAACTTCTACAGTTTAAAATAAAAACTTAATTGTAAGTCTCTAAAAGCTGCCAACTCCCCAAAGCTCCAGGCTTTAGCCACTCTTACTTACCTATATTTTGTCTTAGTTTAGCATTATAGACAAGACTGTATTTACTCGTTGTTTACATGAGTGTAACAGAGGTAGAATTAACCCCTTAGTTCACTGATTAATGAAGAGCAGCAGTGGTACCGTCTGGTCTTTTCCATGTGCCTACCACACTTGCAGTTCTGAAGCGCTACCAACACAAGAACAAAGAACCGCGGTTCATAAGAAAACTGTTCCATACCCCCACATAGAAGAAGGCAATACATACAAAGAAAACTGTGCCATATCCTGCAAGGCAGCATCCCTGGCGGAGGTGTGCCGAGGTCCCAGTGGGCTGAGGGAAGCAGTTTGGAGCCCCCAGCAGACAGCAGCGCTGGGGCCCCCAGACCAAAGCAGTCTGTCAAAGAGAGATTTTCTACTGAAAGTAATACATATATCACTTAAGGCATCTAGCTTAAAATATTAAAAAGGAGGACAGAACTATGGAAAGGGGGGTTCTTTTAGAAAATTGCCCACAGACTGTATTTTAATGTTCTGAAGTTGTTCCCTCAAGCTATTTCACACAATACCCAGTTTTCTCAAGTTTCAGAAGTACTAATGATTCAATGGATGCAGAATCACAGAAAGCTCTTGAACTCATCTTATGCTCCCCTCCACCGCCTTGAAGTCTTATTTCCAGCTAGTGTTTCAGAACTACAGAGCATTGCAAAGGGGCAAAAATCCCTCTGCAGTATTAACTGTTATCTTCTTTGAAAGGAATTCATTTTAAACCAGAGAAATTGGATGTATATGATTGAAATATTTTGTCTCTTTTTCCTGAGAACTGGTAGAATATTAACCTAGAAGCTTGGTTTAATGCAACAATTACAGTAATGAAATGCAGCATTGTCTTTTGTATTTAGTATCAGGATTTTTTCCTCTCTCTTCCAATATCTCCGTAGATATTTCTTGTGGGTTTTGATGTTTAAAATAGCAGTTACCTGAAATGTCATGGATATCAAATAGACATTTGATAAGTAGCAAGCCCCTCTCTCCAATTTAATATGAGGATAGTGCTTTTTAATCCTTTCCAAACACATGATCAACAGTTCTTCCTATAATGTCAAAATATAACAAATACCATTTAATGCAAATGTTAACTATATGTGACTTCAGATACATGCTGCATACTGTCTTGCTATATAAATCATCATGGTAAAGATGGCTTGTTTTTATGACAGCAGCAAATAACATTGCCGAGACTTCCACTATTAAAATAAAACTAGGAAATATGTAGAAAATTCAAAAATGTAACTGAATTTTTTTTTTAAATAAAACCTGCAAAATCTCATTTTAATGCCTTTTTCTACAAGACTGTTCTGAATGAATTAGAAATTACTGCAACATTGTTGAAGCAAAGCCATGTTCTGCTGAAATTTCATCATAATCACAATACTCCACTTGGAGATGCGTCCTTTGCCCAAGGTTTTGATTAAAAGTCTCAAAACAATTGGATATTTTAAAAGGGAAGCAGTCTGGGGTATTAGAATTTTACCAGTATGAAAACTAGATTTTTTTTTCAACCAGCTCTGGGTGAAAATGCACTACTTATTTCTTCATTCCACTGTTTTAATTCCTGTGTCACATTAATGGTGATCATGATATTTCACTAGCTTTTACTTATCTGTCCTCTGTCAGCAATGAAAGCTCTCCTCTTGATCTTGAGAATAGACCTGATTCTGTCCTACTCCACCACAGCATCTGAAATGTTCTTCAACAGAAAGATGGCAGTTTTAACAAACTGAAGCACAGTGTTAAGGTAAATTTCTCAAGCATCTCCTTCAGATCTGTACCAAATTGTCCAAGTGTAAAGACAAAGCCAACCAAATTGTCTAGCACTAGTACCATATATCTTAAAATCTTACACTTCCCCTACTGTGATGATAATGCCTGTGGGCTTCCCAGAAATCAACAAAGGAATCACTAGTTATAAGAGTTAAAAACAAAGGTATGCTTTACTACCAGAGAAGTGAGGTGGCAGTTACTGGGAAATTAGTCCAAGTCCTTGAAATTCCTTCTATTTCAGTGACACGTTGTACAACTGTTTAACTGGCAGGAAAGGAATAATGGTTAAAACTATTATTTCAGGCTGGACGTGCAGCAGTGGTGGTCTCAAAAGGGGGAGTTTTGCTGCTTTCTTGTTCCCTAAGGTAACTGCTGTAAATTAGTTTTTGCTCTTAAAGCTATATGTACTAGTACCATGTGTGTGCTTATTTTTCTAGGTTTCCAATGTACATTGGTCTGTATTTAGTGCTGGAGGCATGTTTCATGCTCTCAGTGTCAGTAGGAAGGACCAGGTGACACCCAAGCTGTGTTTTCAACCCTTGAAATACACACAATGCACACCCCATGAGCTAATGACAAAGCAGAAAGTCTCTGTTGAAAAACCACTATGCATTCCCTTTAGTCTTTGTGAAAGATGAAAAGAAGCAGTAGTAATGACTCTGTCTTAAAAACTTAGAATGCATTTGGGGAATTAAGAATTTATTTTTGAAACATGAAATACCTGTGAGTAAATGGGACCAGATCTTTGGGATCTAAGGCAGGTGCTATCAAAGCTGGGAAGTCAGGATCTAGATGCCTTTCCAGGAGCATCAACCACTCACAGAGCCCTTCCCTATTGCTTCTTCCTCTTTTTCTTTCTTTTGCAGAGTAATCCTCCTCCACTGAGCTCATGTCCAGTGTTTTATTGCACGGTTATTATTGCAGTGAGAGATCTCAGCTCCATCATGATAACTGCCTTGTTATCTCTTGTAACTCTTTGCTCTCCTTTGGCATCTAGAAAGCGGTGGTTAGACCCATGTAGCAGAGCTGCCAGCTGCAGTGTGCTAACTGGCAACATGATAAATACGTGCTCTAAAATTGCACGAACACTGGGCTTATGTCTTAACGCTTTGGTCATTTCTGTTGCTCACACTCCATTTTTTAAATTACTGTTACTTCTAATGAATACTGTGAGTTTATCGAAGTTAATTCTCAAGTTCTGTAGATCTATATTCTGTACCTCGTGTGCTGGTGGTTAAGATTCTTCCGCATACATATGAAGTAGCTGGGAGGAATAGCTTGGCACTATGATTTTTTTTTTTTTTTTGAGATTTATCCTAACACTTTGTTTTCCCTGGTACTCCTGCTGTTGCCACTTCTGTTGCCCAAGGAAATGCTTCTGCCTCAAATCCCTCTGCTTCCAAAGTCTATGCACAGACTGCAAATATAAGCCAGAGGTCACACTTTGGAGAAAACAAAAAAGGGTGGAGAGAAAAGGAAAAGTTACAGGTCTCAAAAAGGCGGTGACTTGGTGAAATTTAATGGCTTTTTACATGCAGGAGCTCATGTTGGAGATTCTTATGGACTCCCTGGTCTTAAAACTATGGCTCTGCAGAGGCTAAAGCCAAGAGAAGAACGAGAGCTAAAACAAGGTGACAGGAGATAGATAACATTTTCCTGATATTCAGGTAGTATTTTAATTAGCTAAAAATATATGCAAAAAGAAGTCTATCAGTGACTTCTCAAGAAACAAAACAACACTTCCTTGTCATGAAGACATATTTTTTTCCACACTGGGTATTTTGTAGTCAGCTTATAAAGACCAAATGTTAAAGTCATTTGCCTAGATGTTGCAAGTCCAGCTTGTTTTACAGGAAAATAAAGTGCTTAAATGAGTATGAAGAAGTAATGAATGCTAAAAAACACTTGAAACCCACATTTTCTAATTTTTAGTGATGCTGCAGCAACAGTTTAGGTTAAGCTGATTGTAATTTTTTGTAAGTTAGTATGATTTGCAAAAACATTCTGTTAAGGTACAAGTCTTTAATCTTTAGTTTCTTTCATACTGAATTAAAAAGTTTTAAAAGTTACATAAAATCCACTCCTGAAATTCAACGGTATTAGAATGTGAACAAATTACATTTTGCACTTTTAAATATTGATTTGACCTTTCGGCTCTCCTTGCAAATGTGATCCAAACATCACTGATGTCACTAGAAATACCTTGCTTGCTTATAGTGGATATTTGGTTGGGTGCCTTTGCATGAATTAAATATTTGGACAAGAGTGCACATGACACTATTCTCTTGTAGCCTAGGGGAATGCAGCGATTTGGTTGGGGAGGGGTGTCCCAACTCTCAGATGATTTTCCTGAGCCATACAGTTGTGTTGGCACATATGCACTCTTTCTACATAAGGTTTAACTATTCCATACCATTTCAAAAGGTTTTGCCATGAAAGAGCTGAGACAGGCCCGGCCCACAAAACCCAACAATTGAGTAATTGGGAGTTTTCACTCAGAAGGTGGGAGATGTGGATTGAAATCACTTCATAAAAAGGGAAGGGATCTTGAGTGAGTGCTGTAACTATAATGCTGTTTGGAAATATGTATCCATACTTTGTAGAGCCTTGCTAGATTCTGTAAGTTCTCAAGTCTTCCACAGAATTATGCAGGAAGCTGAAGCTTTCCATTTTCCACAGGATATTCCAGTAAATAAAACACTACATTCCAGTAGAAGATGCACAAAATTGTTGGAGCATTACAGCATCCTGGCTTCTTCTGCACATACAGCTTCAGTCCACTGACCTTTCTATCTTTTCTTTATGTATTTTAAATATGTACGTCCTCTTCTGAATATCTTAGAAAAAATTAACCAGTAAGTCTACATGGTCTGAATTACTACATGAAAGGGCTGATGAGTGAATAGCTGGACTAAATATGCAAATTACAAAGTTTTCTTCATGGCTTTATATAAAAAGATGTTTTAAAAACTTTATCAATGTCAATGTGTCAGCCTGCACTTCTCTGTGAAATCTTGAAACTGCTCTTTCATCTATGTTGTAAACACATCAACAAGTATGTAGAATGTCTTGACTTTGAAATGCTGTCACCTACTTTCTGTATCATTGTCAGTAGTCAGCTTGTTATAAAAGTGTTTCATATCTAGCTCTGTTTCTTTTGGTAGTATGTCGACATACTGCATTTTTCAACTGCGTTCCTTGCTGCCTCTTCCATTTTTATCAAAAATTCTGTGTGACAGAAGTTTTTCTTGCTTTGCAACATGTTGGTGTCTCAGGTTCTCCACTGTCACCAAAGCAGTTGTGCTACTTTGAGGATAAGTTGAGTCTGTGTAAACCATCTTCAACGTTTTGTGCCAAAGTGCAGTGGGATTTTGAACTCAAATGTTTTTGTGATGGTGAGAAGTCCCCAAGCTTCAGTCATTGCCTTTACTTCTTCGTTTGGAAGTTTCCCAGAACACGTTCAATCTAATTCAATGCCTATTCCTGACACACTCCGCAATGTGGAGTCCACAGTTTGCTTGGAACAAACCCATCTGGTGATGGACAATTTCTTAAATGTGAGTGTACTCAGGCTTTCTATTGTGCTGCTTCTCAAGTCATTTTCTGTTTTGTTTTCAGAAAATAACATGTCAGGAACTGGTATAATTGCCTCAAGTGTCCCAACTGAAAGCTGAACATCTGTACAAGTTACTGCATTGCAGAATGTAAGACGCTTGCTGTTTTCAAGTTTTGAATTATACTTGTTTCACAAGGATTTTCAGTCCAAAAATACAACACTGCTGAAGCTTACAGAGGTACAAAATTGGTTAAATTGGAAAAGTGTTCTGTTCAAATGCTTTTAAGACTTGTGCAATAGAATTGTAAAGACCTGTACATGAAGGTCAGCGAACCCAAGAACTAGGATGAAGTACCTGACATAATAGATACTTTAATATTAGATACTTGTATCACTCTTGTGTTTACTATGTCAACATCTTGTTGCATCTACAACAGTAGTTTCCTCACAACTTTCAAAGGCCCACATCATACACCAATACAGTCCGAGTGCTGTAAAACACATTTTCCTGGTATCCGATATGGAGTCAGGACGGTTGGCTTATGTCCCTTCCATCATCTGCAAGGATACGTACTACTTCTGCACTTGTACCTCCTACTGTTTATTACTTTTACTGCATAATACCCTAAAGCTCTACTCAGGACTAGACCAGACTGTGTACCAGAAACACAGTTTTGCACTTAACCTTTTTATGAGGCATTTGGTAAATACTGCTATATTATAAAATTATTACATTTAAATTCATAAGGCTCAAGGCAATGTTCTTTATGATCATAAAAGTTAAAATAGATGAGTATGGAAGAAAATACAAACTTTGAGGAATGTATGCTTTCTACTTTAATGCAAGGAAAATAAACTTCATTTCTGAAGAAAGATCACTGTATGAACTCTTTTCCCCTCTATCAGTATAGATCACATTCCTGAAAACTAACATACCGTAAAGAAGTATCTTCTAGTTACAGTATGTTTCAAAACCAGGTTGACATAAACCAGAGATCAAACAAAATCTGTATACATGGACCTACTTTGAAAAAGTTAAGGATCTGTAGGATGTTCAAATCATATAGTCTTCAGAAATTTAATTGGCATATTGTTGCTGTTTAACTTAAAATGCACAGCATAGCTACAGTACAGATTACTAGAAATAACTGAGTAAGCAGGCTGTCATCCTAGGAAAGACAGGTTAAAATTATCAGAATTATCTTTAGAATACATATGTGTCTTAGCCGTGACTACATCAAGCCATTAATCATATTAGCTGGACCCCATTCACCTCACATGTGGATGACACTGCTTCTTTAAACATGGTATATGCTGCTGAGTCACTTTATTCCACCTTAATCAGCATAAGTTTAGTAATTAGGAGAGGAGCAGGAAATGAAGAAAGGAAGATGAACTTTTTGAGACATCTTTGCATGAGCATTTCAAAGAGGACAGTAGCTGAAATATTTGCTGCTTCTTTTTCCTAAAGAAAATAGAGTGGACATAAACCCAAGAAAATAAATTCTCCTGAGGAAGAATCACACATCATGGCCACTTAACATCTATATGTCACACAAAGAATCAGGGTCTCCTTACCTCTTGTCCTCTCCTCAAACCATTGTCTGCCAAAATAAAAAACATTTCAAGAGACAAGCTCTCTCAGTGAATGAAAATTCTAGGTGTAAAACATAATATATTCTAAAAATTCACCTTTTATCAGACCCATATTTTCAAAACTCACAAACTTTCTTCTGTCCCTTGATTGTGAATAATTACTTCAGGCATATTAAGATTTCTGTATAAGCACCTTTTCCAAGAAACATCCCTTTTCCTGAGAATTATATTTCCTGATTTATTCTATGGACCTTTCTTTCCATAATCTATTTTCTTGCTGGTTTAATGAGCAGCAGCAAGTTATCAGGCTTTCACTTACAATCCTAACTTTAAGTCAACTGGTCTGTAAGTATTACTGATGAATATTTGTAGAACTGAGGATTTGGAAGATGAACATTCTGGATATATATTTATTCAGTGATGCATGAAGACTACTATGAGTAAATTTTTTTTAAATTGCCAGAACTGTACTCAAAATGAAGTTCATAAACAGTGCATGTTACTTCAAAACATGTGCAGAAAAAGACTATTATTGTCTCCAGGGAACTAGTTTGATGAAATGATGAATAAGCTCACACTACAACAAGAAAACATTATCACTTAAGTTCTCTGTTCCTGCACAAAGCTCACCGCAGAACTGGGACTAATTCAAAACTTTAATTTTTTTTAGAACTGTTTATATTTCTTACAAATGAGAAAATGATTCTAAGAAAAATCTATAGATGTTATAATACACTTATCTAATAAAAAGAAGTCTACAAATGTATTCCTTTTCACGAGTTTCTGAAACATTTTTCTCAATGACAGAATTACAGTTTCCAATCCAAAGCAAGAAATTATGTTGACAGGAAATCTTGTCAAAGTGAATGAACTATCAGAGGATCTGGAATCCAGATGTTAGCCATTGCATAGTAGTAAATATCATCAATTCGTATTAATTTAGAGCAAGAACATAGCATTTTGTTGTACCTTATACTTCTGCTGAGATCTGACTTCAACAAAATAGCTCTAGCTTAAAAAACATTCACTCCTTTCCTCCCTTAAAGTACATTGTTGGAACTGACAAGATGAAAATAGCCAAGTTAGTTATTTTCCAAAACAGTGGTTGCAGATATAACTTTCAGGTTTATTTGTCATTTATTCAAAAGCAGACTCCATGGGCACTGTATCAACGGGACATTCATTATGCTTTTAAGGGAAGCAGCAATGACTTGCCTCTTAGGAGGTACACTCCAAAAGAGCAGTTATCACCATGGCATTAATCTCATTTTCTTTCCTTCTGCATACGTCTCATTTTTATCAACTGAGCCTATGATTTAAATATACAAAAATTAAAAAGTATCAGCTATGTGAACAATAAAATCTATACTAAATCTAAAATATATACTTAATAATACAATCTCATTTGCCTATATGCAAAATTTCTGATGTCTCTAAATAGTATGTGACAAAGTAATGTGTTTGTACATGATGAGATTTGTTCAGGGTGGAGTTGTGAATGTAAAATGTGCTTATTTTGTTAATTTGAAGAAAGATGCTAATACTATACATAATGAAAATGGTTCTTGATGGTTAGTCTATGCTTGAGGGGTTCAGCGGGAAGAGTTCATCTCTTAAAAGAAAAAATGTATGAGTAAGAAACTGAAAATGGAAACAAAGGTTAAAAAGTACTGAGAAAAACGCTCTCCCCACCTCACCATGGAAAAAGATAGCATTAAAAATATTTTACTTTAGCCACATAAAAATCGAAGTTCAAGATCTAAACTTCCTGGGGAAGCATATGTAAGGGGCACAGCAAGAGCAGGCTGCCTGCTACAGCTCTGGGGAGCAGTGCCTTGTATCAGGTCTGGGAGATCCCCTCCAGCAGACATGCAGAGCAGTATTGCCACTTCCCAACGGGAGCTGTGTTTAGCTCTCTTAAGACCCAATCTTGCAAACACTTATGCACATGAGTAATTTCAGCTGCCACAAATCAAGTTATTCACCTGCTTTAAGTTTTTGCGAGGGTGGTGTAACATCAGGCCCACATTTGTAAGTTTTGGCTAACAGGATAAAATGGAAAAAACTTCCCTTTTCCTCATCTAGGTAACTTTGGTTTTCTTGTATTTTTATTTCCCAATTTTGACTGGAAAAGGTTACAGCTGCAAATATTTTTTTTAATTCTTGAATCTTACAATTTCTTTAATAAATTAATTGTTGCAACCATCTCAAGCATGTGGTAAAAATCATACAATTCAGGAGTTGCCTGTGATTTTAAAACATTCCAATATTTCATAGTGATTTCTGTTACAAGATAGGGCACTTTTTAGAGTCCAATGGTTTTGTCATGTCTATGAAACTGTGGATAAAGCCAAGCAAAGGAAACTGAGAGAGAAATGGTGATGATTGTCAACCTATTTATGTCTTGATACTTTTCTGCATTTAATTTGTTTGTAGCCAATTTGTTCAATTTGTAAGTTCTGGAGAAAACGGAATCTTCTAACAGCTTTGTGTTTAGTAAGTATGAGTATTATTCTGTTATCATATGGATCACTGACCAATGTCTGGTGTTCACGATTTTCTAGTTACGTTGCTCCAGAACATGTAGGTTTATGACTTAGTATGTGATCTCCATGAGCTGAAAAGACTCAAAACATATGGCAGATCAGATGTTAGGCTTGGGGAAAATCAAAAATTAAACTGTCTCAGAGCAGTTGAGAGACTGCTTTGCTATATATTTTATGTGATTTGTGTGTGTGTTGAGGGAGATGTCACCTAGGGATGGGAATCGAAGAAAAAATAGCTTTAAAAAACGAACTGTTTGTATTATGGCTTTAAACTTTAAAGCCTGGTCAGCTAAAAGCAGATGTTGTGAACTAAGATGGAAACTTGCCTGGGGCCAGAATCGAAGAAGGCATTCTTTAATAGCAAGAAGTAAAAATGCTTTCTGGTTTCAGAATTTATTATAAGCACAAAATGAATGCTCATTGTATGCTTATAAACACAAATATTTTCCCACTTTTATTCAAAATACTGAATAATATTGGTGGCTTCAGAATTTAATTTCAGACAATGGGTTCATTAGCAATCCTGATTGTATTCTAAGCTCTTTATCACAAAATCTTTTGTTATTCTGTGCTGGCCAAGATCCTGTCATGTTGGAAGTAGGAATGAAGTGTTGCTTTCCCTTGGCTGTCTGCCCAGTAATTAGATGGGGAGGTGGATTAAAGCATCCAAACATGTGGTGCAAATTTTGGAACACTGTAATCTGACACAGTTCTGATGTGAGTCTTTTTAAGGTAAGAATAATAAAGGAAAGACCACATATACACAGAATTGTAAAAATGAGCATAATCTTTATTGCATTGACCTGGGCTTGCACAGTCTGAGAGAATACACTTACATTATATAAACCTACAACGTCTAAGAATTTGAAATGGAAAGTTAAAAATTAATATTTTCAAGAAAGAAAAACAAAAAAGTTGATGAAATGAAAATTATTTATGTTAAAATCAATCAATATTTGAGAAAATCTTGTCTCCTTTTCATCTATTTATGTATGAGGAAATACATATTTACAGTAGCTGCCTCTATAGTATTTGTTGAATGGCATGAAGCTTTGAACCAGCTTAAAATTTAGTCTTTGAGACAGTTCTGCAATTTATTTTGAATTTACTAGTTCAAAAGCTATGCTCTAATGGCAAGTCCAGAATTATAAGTTGCAGTATTTCTGTGGAAAAAACCCCAGCAATCTTCTTCTGCATTTTAGAAATACATTGTATTATTTCAAATCATACAAATTGTTTGAGGCAGCTTTGTTGCTCTAGTTCAGCAGCAATAATTAAAAAAAAAAAATTAAAATTCTACTAGAAAATATTTTAAGGATCAATATTTTCAGCATATGTACTTCTTCTTGTAGGAATCCTTTTGATAACAGAGTCGTATGGCACAGGAATCGGCCACCTTTTCTAAGTTTATACCAAAGACTTTTCATGAGAGGGAGTAATTCCCAATGAATCCACGTTTGGACAAGCTCTAAATCTGGCACCAGGGGAGTCTCTCCACGTTCCTTTTTTACCGTTTTAAGGAGAATTTAGCCCCTTCCTCTCCCATTGGTTTCAGGATTTGTGAGTGTAGGTGGTTTAGTAACCACCCGTCATGTCACGGCCGGGCCGCGCCTCCGAGGAAAGGCAGCCGTCGGGGAGCGGGCCCGCGCCCTCCATTTCGTGCAGCGGCAGCCCGCACCCCCGCCGCGGCGCAAGAGAGCCAGAGCCCGCCAGCTCCCGCAAGCTCTGGGGGGGCGGCCATGGCCTGGGGCGGTGCGAGGAAATGGCCGCTACCCGCTCGGTCTGCCGGCCCGACTGAGGAACACTGACCGCGCGGCGCTCCGGCACCGCCCTGTCCCCTCGGTTGCCGCCATTTTGCGCGGTGGTGGCGGGAGGCGCCTTGGTGAAGTGGTGAGCGGCTGTGCCCGGATTCCCTTCCTCAGTCGAGGGAGGAGGGCGGGAGAGGGAGCCTGACTGTGAGGGGGTGTTTATGGGCTCGCAGGAACGTGGAGGGAGCGCTGTGAGGTGGGGATGCCCCCTGGTCCACCGCTGGGAGCGAGCAGTTGCAGTTTGTTTGGGTCGGCACTGTGCGACCTTCGCTCTGGGCCGCCTGGAGAGAGCACTGAGGTGAAATACTGAGGTCTGAGGAAAGAATTCGGTTTTGGGAGGGAGGCGAAAAGCAAAGGGCGTTCAAAACGGAGCAGACCCCCTTGTGGCCTGCAGTGTCTGTGGTTCCTTAAAGCAGATACATGAGAGGTCTTTGCTTACAGGAGTAGGCACACATCTCTTTGTGTGAATCAGTGGTCTGTGCTGTTCCTGCAGAACCTAATCATCTCGCTCGTTCTGCCATCTTGCATATACATTTTCCCTGAGCTATCAAAAAACACTGATAGTATGGAAAAGACACTTCGATATCTGTCTGTCTTGGAGACATGTTTTGCCCTTTTATTTGTATCTTCTTCTTACTTTAAAAGTCTGAGAGCCTTTTCACTATTGGCTGGGGATTTTGAGGGGGACATCCCAGCTGACAGCTAGCAAGCAGGTGGATGAATACAGAACTGCATAAAGGAGTGTTGTGCCAGGGTTTTCCAGTCTCTTAGAATGACCATTTTTATTTACATTATTAAGCAATTGGAATTAATAGAGCCAGTCAAAGAATAAATGACATATGGAGAGCAGAGGCCTGAAGGGCCTGGGAGATTAAATACTGTGTATAACAAAGACTGCTTAAGGATGGGAATCATAAATCCAGTTTGTTTAAATGGGAGTTGCGTAATTGTAGATTGATGATTCCCCACCTGAGGTATGAAAACCGTATCACACTGGTGTGCAGTGTTTGCAGCTCCTTGGAGCTGATGGAGTGTTGGTTTTTCAGTTGTATAAGCACTTAACACAGATAATTACTACTTGAATTGCAACAACTTGACAGTAGTACTACTACAAGTGCTTGCTGCTGCTGCTGCTGATACCCAAGCCCGAGAACTCCTGCTTTAGATTACTGACATTAAAAGCATGCAAAAGTATGGTGGCAAAATTAACCAGCTTTGTTAGATTTATTGGTGTGACTTCTAAATTCTAGATTTATTACTCTGAAGAAAAAAGTGGCAAAACCTGGTGGTGGGTAAGTGGCAGAAACTGGCAGAAGTGGTGTTGCAGACTTACTCTGAAAAGAAGTGTGAAAGGGACACTGACAGATTTCTTGTTTGAAGTTCTAAAACCTATCTTCTTCACTGTGTCTTCTTCACAGACAGTTTTGATTACATGCTCTATGTTCTGCCGGTATTGTGAAATGTTTTCTGTTTTAAATTTGAAACATTTCTCTGGAATATTTGAAGTTTTACAGCTTCTGTGGAAGAAAAATATTTTTTAAATTTTTGATTCACAGCTGACAGTATACAGTAATTAAGTAAACCTGAGTCCTATTTGCAAAGCACTCTAAAAGATTTTTTTCATATGTTACTAATGAGATGCTGGAGTACAAAAGAAGTGTCAGCTTTGGTTTATTTCTGAACATAAAGAAGATAGCTTTGTTTTGTTATTTTATCACCAGATTTGGCCTTTACAGAGTTTTATAAACTCTGTTGAAGTTGATTTGGTAGTCTACCATTTGTTTCAGTGAATCTAAGATTGTTGGCTCATGAAATGCTTTCTGTGGTATTCTTTTAGTGAGATCTTTGCTCTTTAAAGCTATCCTTAAGCAAAATTAAGAGCTGTGAAAATTCTCAACGCAAACAGATAAAGAAAATATGTCTAATGCCTAGAGTTGGTGCTAAATGAAAAGCATTTAAATTAACTGGAGTATTTTTAAAACTGGTGTACAAGCTAAATAATTTATAAATAATCTCTGGTCCTGATGTTTCAGAACAAACCTGTTAACAACGTTAAGGAGTTGGGCCCATACTCCAATTATCCAGGTAAGAATTTGCATGTAGTTTAAAAAAAAAAAAGTCTGATTTTCTTGTAAATCAAAATAATTATTGGGTTTTTTAGATAATAGAATAATTAAAAAAAAATCATAAAAAATATTTTTCCATCAGAATGGAAACAAACAGGAAAATATATTTTCTGCAGTTGTATAAAAGAATTTTAGCATTATTCTTAGAAATTAAATAATTTAACATAGACTTTGTCTGGATCTTCACTCTTATCCACTTTTTCCCTCCTGACATGTCATGATGATGTTGTTTAAAGTGCTGTCCTACAGGATTTTTTGGTCATAAGTAATAGCAACGATATTTTATCAGGAGAGAGATTCTTCAAAGAATTAAGGATGCAGGCAAGAGCTCTAAAAAAAAAAAAAAATCTAGAAATTAGGTATTGGCACCTTTAACTAAGAAGCTTTCTATTGCTTATACAGGTTCAATTCTAGTAATTTCAGTTTCACAGTTCCTTGTGCTGCATTTTGCAGATTAAGAGACTTCACATTTGATCTAAAAATGTTCAACTCTTCAGACATGGTTTTTTCATTGAATGATTTATTTTATGAAAGACCGGATACAAGACAAAGGTAAATCTTTATTGTTAAATATATATAATTGTTTTCAAAGTTTTTCCACACTCTGAATCATTTTACAGCCAAATATTTTTTTGTAACTTCCTTTTCTGTTTACAAATAAAAATGTGGGGCTGGAAATTTCCGGGTTCATAACTCATACTTCGAAATGTTTTTCCAAGCACACTGAAGTTTGAATGATGCAGGTGTATCTTAGGGCTGTAAGAAATATGGGTTAGCAGAAGTTTTGCCTCTTAAATTTTCTGTGATTAAAAATCACACAAATTAAAGAATATTTTTTAGCAGGAGAAACAGTAGGTTATTTATGATTAGTGATTTTGAGCTAGGCATTGTGGAGGGTGCTTAAAGAATGCTTTCACCTTACATTTATGTGTTAAAAATAGGTATCTAGAAAATGAAGAGCCTAAGATTTGGTGTGTTGCACCTGCTCCAGCTATTGCTGAAATTCCAGCTGCAGAGGAGTTACAGAGGGAACTGGAAGAACATACCACCAACACTCATCTGGGTAAAATATCACAGAATAGAATCATAGAATCATTTAGGTTGGAAAGGACATTTAAGATCAAGTCCAACCATAAACCTAACACTGCCAAGTCCCACTAAACTGTAATATTTGAGATTCATTTTGAATGGCTTAACAAATAATTAGCTTGACAGTTAATTTCTCCTCTCTCTTTTAATGCTGTGAAATATGAAATATTCTAGGTATGCAAATATAGCCAAAGAATGTATTTTAGTTGAGAGTAATGGTCTTGCATATCTTTGGGGTATTAGCAGCCCTCTTCGGGAGTATACAGGCTACAAGTTTACTGTGCAGAAGTGGGCAGGGTAAGAAGCATGATCAAAATTTCAGCTATTCCACATTGTTCCATGAAGCATCATAACACAGTGGGAAGCAGCTGTAAGAGCATAATGCAACACATGGATCGGTGGCCTGTCTCCCACCCAAGGAACAGAGAGTTTGTATGAACCTGACTTTCTTCTTTTCTTTTGGGGCTTTTTTGAAATTGCTGTTCAGGAGGCCAAATTTGAATCTGGCCATTGATTGCTGCTAAGTGGAGTATTCCTTCCATCTAGACATTTGGGATCACATTAAGGAAATTTATTTTAAAGAATTTGGTTGCTTTATCTTTGTCGACTAGATTTCTGCATTTCTTAGCTGTTGTGCTGATTGATGATATTCTTTATATAGGAATTATATTGTTAAGACAGAAGGGTTTTTTTCTAATTTATGCAAGAGCAATTCCATTAAGAACTACTCATTCAAATAAGCTTTCTGGTGTTTGTAGAATTAGAAATGTCGGGGTTATGTCACGAACAGGCCATTGTAATTTTAAGTTTCTAGATGGATAGCACTGAAATTAATAGGCTGTGGAATAAAGCTGCTCTGTAATCTTGTTGCATTCAATTGCTTTTTTCTGCTCTTGCCTTCTTTTTGCTGACAGCAATACTGGTATGGTCAGCCAGATCAGGACACATCCTACTGAGAACTAACCCTGCAAAATGTGATAATTAACCAAGATGACTATGAACCCAGCCTGCCACAGACTTCATTATGATTTTGACTGTTGAGATTGCAGGGTTTATCTTGCAGCTCTGTGTAGTAGGAACTGCGGGCTTGGTCATTGTGTCATTTTTTAAAAAAAATCATCATTCTGGGACAGGGTGAAGAGTTTCTATCTTACAAACTACTCTGTAGTTCTGAGGAATAGTTTCGCTCTATTACTTTGTATAGGAAGCATAGAATGTGACCCTATTTTTCTAACTTTTTAATTGACAACTGGCGCATTACATTCATCAGCATGAGTCATAAAATATATAAAAAAGTTCTTGCAATAAGATAGAAGTATCAGTTCATATAATATATATTCATTTGGCTTATTCTGTGTGGAAGTTATTTAATTAAATTACTATGAATAGGAATATGAATATTAATAGATGCAATAGTTTATTGGTTTTGTAGGAGGGAGAAAGCACCAGAAGTTTATACAACAATGTAAGACTAAAGCTGAGGAAGTAAATGATCAATCACCAGCACCTGTTCATTTTGGGATAGACTCTGAAAAAGAAGTGCTCCAATTAAGTGTAGGAGAAAGAGAGAAAATTGGTTTTCGGTGTGAAAGTCTGAAAATGGTTTCATTGTTTCTCTCTTCTGACCAAGATAAATCCAAAACAGGAACAGGGGTTTCTCAGCAAGCTGGTGCAAATTTTTCACAAAATAAAATACTAAGCAGTTTTCCAGCAAACAGTGATGATGAGAGTGTCCATTCAACACTAAGAAAAAGGTACGTGTCTAGTCAATTCTGCTAATTTATCAACTGTCAGAATCGTATTATTATTTTAGATACATTTGTTAAATGCAGAGTTTTGAATCCTTCAATTGAAGGTACTTGAACAGGGCTCCAGACACTAATTCTTTTTAGTATAAGGAAAAAAGGTGTTTCCTTTTGGCAGTATTTCAGTACTGTAAATAAATGTGGCCTGAGCTCAGCCTCTTTTATGGGAAAAGTAAGTATGAGGTATGTTGCTTTAATTTTAAATAAATTGTTAGATAACAAAAGTTTTTCAGAGTTCTTTGTCTACATGGTAATGAGCAAGAAGGCTAAGATCACTTGCTTTTCAGAGCAGAGGTCAGCCCAACCAGGAATACCTTGAGCAGTTCTCAACACAATTTCAGTGCTGCCTGGGAGGAGAGGTTTTACAGATAAACTCATCTTCTATGCCTAGCTCTTCTCATTCCTCAGGATCTGTATGTCTCTGTTGGTTTTAATCATGCAGAGATTGATAGTTAATCTGCTAGTGGGATTCAGAGCCCATCTGGACAGGCAGTTTATTCTTTCAGGTTCTTTCTAGAATGAAAGTAAAGTTAAAATTTATCTTGAAAGGAGTTTTCTTCAGATAACACAGTATCAGAGCAAATAAAGTTAGATACAAACTTTTCTTGTTGTATCTTGCTACTTCTGCTTCTAAAACATACATATTTTTCAAATATTAGAGAAACTGCAACATTACAACAAACTAATGAAAATCCTGGATCTTTTTCAGCTTATTTAACATGTCTGGTTATACGTATAAAAATACAGAATTTAAAGATAGTTCTATGGATGTGAAAGAAATCGATACTTACTTAAATAGAAGTGAAAACATGAAAGAAGTGAGAAAAGAAGGTTTATGGAGTAATAATCATCATGCTCCAATAACTAAAGACTCAGATTTCACTCTGCATAGGGTAAATGCTGGGGACATTGCATCTAAAAATGGAATTAAATCTTTTTCCAATGCTTTGGAGTTTCTGGATACGACAGGTAATTATAATTACTCTATTTCAAGAAAAACAGTCCACTGTCTGTCTTTGGTATATAATAATAATAATAATGGATATCCATGATCTGAGGTAGAGTGAAGAATGTTTTCTCACCAGCTCAAGGTGGTATATTTGGCTAAACATATTGCAATTCTATGGAACTTAATTGCATTGTTGTTTAGTATGAGCTGGGTAAACAATTTATGAAGAAGAGTTACATTTTCAAAAGTGCTAAGTCATGTGAACCTTTTTGAAAATGTCACTTTAAATCAGTCCCCTAAACAGTTTGAAAAAGAGCAGCCTTGTCCCTTCATGTGGTAAATAGTCTCATCTGCGTTTGAAATGAGAAATTGAAAACAGAATGTTTATTTGTGATGTGAAGCATTTGTATCTTTGTAGAAATAGGTTTTAAATAGGAAGAGTCATTTCCTTGGATTTCAGTGAGGCTTTTCATAGAATTGTAGGATGGTTGAGAAACACTGTCTTCCACAACATTCTTGTATCCAAGTTACACCATTAGGAATGGCTGGACAATGGCATGGGTAAAAAAAAAAAAAAGTGGTTGAATGATTAGACTCAGAGGGTGGTGGTTAATGGGTCACACTCTGCCCACATGCCTGCCACAAGTGGAGTAGTGCAGGGATCTGTCCTGGAGAAGGGGGTTGCCAGGGATCTCATGAAGTTCATTCAGCAGGAACGAATACAAAGTCTTTCCCCAAGGAAGGAGAAAAACCTCTGGGTTTCCTCTGGGATGGACTGACTGGGGCCAGCTCTGCAGAAAAGTGCCTGGGGTCTGGAGAACAGCTCACTCTGTGTGAGTGAGCAGCATACCCCAGCAGTAATGAAAGCTGACACATCCTGGGCTTTGTCAACAGGAACAAAACCAGGAACTTCAGGGAAGTGATTATCCCTTTCTTTTTGGCACTTTTGAGAGCACTTCTAGATACTGCATCAAGTTTTGAGTCTCTGGTACAGGCATCCTTAAACTGGAGTGAGTTCAGAAAAAGCCACCACGATGGTCCTTTCAAATCATAACCTTGTGACCTCCCTGTCCTATCCTGTCAGCTCCTTCTGTATCGCCTGGCCCTTGTTATAGCCTTGCAGCTCCTCACAGAACACATAGCTTGGGGTCAGGAAGATATTTTTCATGGTTATTGATTGAAAACAAATCTGGTTTTATAAATTAACTGCTTTTATTTCTTTAGGAACTGCAGGAAGAAAATTGGAAATTTTGAGGGCTGTTACAGAAATACGTATCCTTCTATTTGCAGTATCTGATTTACTGATTTTACAATGCTTTTACACTTACAAAATTATAGGTGTTTAATTTGTAGCCATAGGAACTCATGCATTATACTGTAATAGTTTTGATTTGTAATGTAATGCTGAGAATTGAGTGATGAATGGGTGTTTACTCTTTGGACTTCCAAAACTAGAATGAAAATAGGACAACTTATAGATCATTCACTGCTAAGCAAATTTATTCTTATTTCAAACATTCAAATTTTATTCTCAAACCTGTTTATTTTTAAAATGTAAAAAGTAAAATTTTTAGTTTGCATAATATGAATTTCAGGACAGATTTTATATGCAAAGACACATACACACAAATATGCCCATACACTTTAAATAAAGGAAAAGTGAATTAGTATTTAAGCTTACTGGGACAGCTGAATCTTACTTTTTGTCCCATTTTATCAGGAGAAAATAAACTTCATGTATTCCTTATAGATCTGTATTTATGTTGTAGTGTACATACAGCATATTTCCATTCTTTAAGCAGATTTTACAGTAATTGTCCGCCTTCTTGCCTCTGCCTTGAACCCATAAGATAATTAACCATCCATCTATATCTGTCAAACATTTTTTGCTTCGTTTACACTGTCATTTCAATATTTTGTTTCTAGCAACCTGTCAAATGATAGGTTAAATAGGAAGGGGAAGTGTCTAAATTTAGGCAACTTAAATTAATGTGAGTAGCTTTAAGAAGTGTCATAATTTCCAAAATGAGTAAGGACTCAGTTGTTCTGCTGTTGCCAATTACAGATAGTCAGTGTTCTGCATTTTGGAAATAGATCACTTATTTAGAGAGGTCTTTTAAAAAAACCCCTGCTTTTCTTTAGTCTAATATTACTTGCTTATCTTCACCTATTTTTAAAATGTTTATGTTTAACTAGTTTTATTTCTTGGTTTGCTCACTTTCTTCTTTATTTAGTCTTCTAATGTAACATCAATCTGAGGCCTCATCAGTTCATTGTTCTTGTTACTGTTGGTGTTATGTCTGTGTGTTCATCCTCAGCCTGATCGGATGGTTACAGTTAGTCTGCTTGTGTGGCTTCAGTGCAAGTCCAGACAAGGATCAACTCACTGTAACGATACTGTTTTTCATCTTACTTATATTTTAGATAAGAATGTGGTTGTCTGAAGAATACACAATATTAGCAATTGAAAATATCTTTAAAATCACTTTCAGCACTAAGAGATTGTAGGTGAATTTCTTTGCTACTGTTATGACTGGATATACAATATTATGCTAATTAATTTGTGTTATATTACAAATATAATGACCATTTCAACTTTAGATATGCTAACAGCAGTGCTCTGCTTGCTCTTGTATCTGGTCAGCAGTGTGGAATAAAGCTTTTGTCCCTTTCAGTTTCACATTCCATAATTGCATGCTATTCCATGAAGCCTATGCCAAGGAGGAGGTTCCTGATTATTGGTATAATCCTGAGACCTCTCAAATAGGTAGTAGGTTTTTTTGGTGAAGTGGAATATATGGCACACCAAGAATCTAAATGAAGCTACTAAATCATTTAATAGGTTACTTTTTGATATTTTTTTACAAGCCGGCATCAGTGAAAGGTTGTTACATGTGTTTTAAGTTTGCATTTGAATTACAAGAGAGAGATGCATTTAGAGTTCTAAAATAAGTTTTATAATATTCACTCAATTGTTTTCAATTCCTTAATGCTGTCAAGCGACCCAGTTTAGAAGTATTTTTAAGGAGTTCCCATATTTTAACTATGCACAGTCTAAAGCTTTGGATGATGTAAGTATGAAACATTACCTGCAGCTGCAAGTAGTACTTTGTAGATAAATTTAAATGATACTTTGATATTCAGAACTTAGAAAGAGTTAGAAAACTAATATATCTAGAACCTCTTCCTGGAGTACTTGAGCAGGGTTGTGCTTAGCTGAGAAAAGAGACCAGAAGACCTTTTAGAAATGTTTTTCTCAGTTTTAAATACATTTGTGTGAAGATGTGAATTATATGTATATTTATGCATACAGATTAGTAATTTTTTTCAATGATTTTCACAGGAGGATTGAGAAAAGCAGAACTTTAGAGAAGGTTGTCCTTTTGGAGAAGTGATGTTTATCCATGCCCTTTTTATCAGCTATGCTCTTTCTTTAAAACCTGAAACTTATTTTGAAAGCAGCTAATTTGAGAAAGATTGTATTATAGGTATTGCAGAGAGGAGATACAGATTCCAGCAGAGTCTTCAACAAAGCATTTGAAATTTTTATTCAACTCTAGGGGAAATCCCAGTGTCATTCACGAACATTTCTAGGCATGTTTTTTTGAGTCTTGATGTTGTGAATGTTTTTGTTTTAATTTCTTATCCACTATGTTTTATAAAGAGAAGATTTTAAAAATAGTGCTTATGTGAGTGGAATGATCTTGTTTTTAAATTATATGGGGAGCTGTATTTTTACCTTTTTTCCTTACGTTTTTAGTTTTATGTATAGATTTGGGGTATTTTTCCTTACTTCCAAATTTGTGTTTATTTTCTGATGAGAGTTATACATCATATTGGCCTGTAAAATTATCTGTACGACTCTTCGTTCCTAGAAAAATGGAAGACCCCAGCTGTAATCAAGATTTACTCTCATGAAAGTTGCAAAACAGAGTTCTTAGGGCAATAGTTTAAAAAAAAAAAATAATTTTTTTTGTTGAGTGGCTCATGTGTTGGTACTCCTAAATATAAACTTGCTTGTAAGGTACCAGGAAGGACAAGGTTTGCTTATCACTGATGTATGACGTGACATGTTGTTAAAAAATGAAGAGAAATCGGCTTATTAAAAAGATAATGGTCTTGTGGGATTTTTTAATTGGTTTAGCTTGCAAAATTCAACTTGTAGCAACTCTCCAGTTCCAAGAAATGAGTTGTAAGCCTTCAAATTGGTAGAATTTCTGTGGTTGATTCACAGTGAATGTTACAAAGGATTATTTAACAGAAATCAGGGAAAAATTTTATATTCATACAGCATTCATACTTCATTGATTTTTGTGAGCATTGGAAAATTGGGAATCGTAGGTAGATGAAGAACACAGGTAATTCTTGTAACTGTTCAGCAGTACTGTCAGTGTCAGTCATTGCTACAGTTATTTATAAATCAAATTCTAGGTAATTCCTGCTCATCCTTGTGAGCTCCTAACACTGATAGAATAGTTTTATAGCATTAACAGCTAGAAGTAAAAAAGAATGAGAGTAGTTGAATCCATGAGGAGTTGGGAGGGAAGGAAGGAAATGAAGCTGCGCAGAGCATGCTGCATGGAGGGAGGATGGGTGAGTGACACTGCAGAGGAGGAAGGAGGGTAGAGTCAACCCAGTCAGAGGAAAGTGAGGGAACCTGACATGGACATATCTGGCTTCTAAGATGGTGGAGGATAGAATGTGGAGGAAGGAAGGAAGGAAGCATAGTCATACAAAACCTACTTTTGTCATTGTTGAAAACTTAACATTCTATTAAAATGGTATCTATTCAACAATGTTGGAATTTTAAATGCAGATTGAATTACAGAAGGAAAACAAATTACACAATGAATTTGAGCACAGAATAACTCTTTCTGACGAGACTATGTTTGGTTGCAGTTGGACTTGGGCAGTGATTCTGTATTAATGTCATCTAAGGCTAGATACTGGGTTTTTCTGTTTGTCGCAGAATTTCATTACATAATAACCTTAGATGAACAGTATCTCATTTACGTTTCTGTGGTATATGTGTAGCAGATGATGTTCTTTCTTTTGCTGTAACTTAAAGTTCACATCTAATACAAAATTTTTTAGTCTACATATATCAATGTAATAATAACTTCCTTGTGTCATTTTCCCCTAGACAATGCTTTTGGAATGTATGAATAGGTACAATGGATAGCTGTGTTGTATTTACTACTTTGCAATTCTTTCCTAGCTTCTTTATACAGATAGGAATTTTGTGATTTGTGCTCCAACTGGCTCTGGAAAAACTGTGATGTTTGAGCTAGCTATTACCAGATTACTCATGGAAGCCCCACTGCCTTGGTTAAATATTAAAGTTGTTTACAGTAAGTATTATGCAGCTTTAAACATTTTGGTGACAGCAGTAGGAAAAGTCATTCTGTAAATGTGCAGATCTGGAGTGAGTGCTTTAGTAGTATTGAAATTAAATATGTTAAAAAAATGTGACCTACCTCATTCTTTTAAAAGTTGTTTATTTTAGGGTTTGTTTATTTGTGATACCATTGTAACTATTACTAGTATTTAACAGCACTGTGTGATTGTAGTGTTCAGCATTGCCTATACAAATAAAAATCTTTAAAAATCTTGTAAAGAGTTTGTCCTCTAAGAAGGCAAGATGTACATTAAAAGAGAAGAAGGAAGCAAAGGAAACTAAAACCAATTCTTAGTGGCAGAGCCAGAAATGATGCAGTATCTTTTGTATGCCCATCTGTTGATCTGAGATGATGATCAAATTTCCCAACATTCACTTATCTGGCAAGGTTTCATGCTAACTGTTGCTTTCTGTCTAACAGTTCAGAGGCAACAGGACTGTGATCTTCATGCGTTTAATTGATCTGTATAGGAACTAATGAAAATACTTGAAGATAGTCACAAAAATTACACTTTTTTTCTTTCCTTCCTGGAGAATTGAGTTCATATCATGTAAATCAGATTAAATTAGTGGGTTTGTCCTAGTTGTAATTAATTCATACAGTGATATATTTGTCAGTCTTGCTATTAATGGTCAATCTTTATAGTTACAGAAATTTCAGCCTAATTATCTTTTTTTTAAAAAAAATCCAATGTGTTCACATTCTTACAATAAAGCTAGTGTTGATTTAGAGTTTACTGTGTATTATAAACAGATCTTTTATAAACAGGCATGTATTATAGTTTCTATGTCAGCGGATCGAGGTGGAGCATTTCAGTGTACTGTAATGTTTTTGATTGCCTTGGTAGAATTGATACAAACTGGCTGGTTGGAACTTTTAGTAAGGAAATAGTTACCCACTAGTGGTACTAGATCTGCTGACCTTTCCAGGTTCGACAATGATGGAGAAGGAGACAAGTCAGTTTTCCAAACATTGGAACAGAGGTGTTAATCGGATTACACACTGCCGGAGCGTGCTCTGGTACCTGGTTCATCAGTGGACCAATGTATGTGAATTAGTTTGCAGTAGTTGTGTAAATTAAGAGTTGTTTCCCAGTAGCTTTATCATATGCTAAGGACTGGTGACCGAAGTTTGGGGAGCAATCACTAGCTTCTTGCATTCTTGAAGAGTGAAAGATTATTACTTTTGCAATTTTGTGAGTTACTTGCTGGTAATCAGTTTTCTAGAGCTAGTGATTTCCCCTGCTTTATAGGCCACTGATATGTTTATGAGATTTTTACACCTCTTTCTAAAGTAGAAACTGGTTCTTTGTATCCCTTCATTTTAAGGATCACTTGTCAGCAGATATGCAGAAATGGTTCATATTCCAGTGGCTCTAACTAGCCTAGAATGTAACCACTGCAAGATCTATTTTATTACTGCTGTTTTCAGATCATGTGTAGAATACTATTTCTTTCACTTAAATCACTGCATTTTCTATATAGATTATTCATCCAATATAGACTTGCATGTGTTGCTAGTATCAGTCTTTGTAGAGGATTACTTCTGATTTCTAGAAATTGACTTCATCTGCAGAAGTATAGTATGTATCCACAGGAAAAAAAAAATATTAAGAAATAGATTGTTTTAGGAGTCTACTCATGAGGACCAGCATCTGCTACCTGCTGTGTTAGCTGCTTGGTATGACCCTGACTACACTTAACTGTACATTTGGTTTAGATAGATTTTGATTTCTTCTGGTATTCTGTCTCTCACTTGTGGATGGTTTCTCGTTTATAATGCCTTTTCTCTCTGAATATGGAGTGCTCAAATCATTCTGAACTGGAAAAAGGTTGGTATTTGTATGATCTTCCATTAGAAAATATGTGTTTCTTGTGGTTTCTTCCGTCTGTGAGAAAACCTTTGATAGCTGAATGATTGTTTCCATGTGGGATTGAGGAAGAGATCAGGATTAAGAGAGAGCATAAATAACCTTAATTAAAGGGTTCTGTTTCTGATTGCTGATAGGGAAGAACTGGAGCCCAAAGCTCAACAATGAACTGTACACATGGAATAAGATAATAAGGATAATAATACCAGTTACAAATTTTGTGCTTCTGAAAGCAAAGCTGAAAATTAGGGAAATGAAATTCAAGAAGACATCTTTAAAATGTATGCATTTAGCATCTTTAGCAATACAGTCAAAGATTTGGGTTTCCTGATATAACTGATTATTTTGTGTTGTTTTTAGTGGCTCCAATAAAAGCTCTATGCAGTCAGCGTTTTGATGATTGGAAAGAAAAATTTGGACCTGTAGGACTCAGCTGCAAGGAACTGACAGGAGATACAGTGATGGATGATTTATTTGAAATACATCATGCTCACATTATTATCACTACACCTGTAGGTTTCAATCCCAATTCTTACAAAATCCTAGAATAAGCAGACATTTGTAGCCTACTAATTGTATGCTACTAGGACTGCTCCTTTTTTTAATAATAACTAGTAACTTTATGCTTGCCCGCACACTGCTGTGCATAATATGAGTTCATATAAGGAACAGTTAGTAATATAATAATGTGCCAGATGAAACATACATGGCATTAGCTTGAATTGATTTAACTGATTTTATGTAAAGGTTTATTAAAGTTTAAGCATGTCTGCCTGTACTTACTTCTGGCATATGTTGGCCTTTAAAACATCTTTCACCTTCTGTTGTTGTTTTGTTGAGGGTTTTTTTTTCCCCTAGGAAAAATGGGATAGCATGACTAGAAGATGGAGAGACAACTCTATAGTCCATCTTGTACGGCTGTTTCTCATTGATGAGGTAAGAAAATTAAAGTTTTATATGCACTAGTTTTGTTCTTGAAGATAAAAGGAAGCTTAGAAAATGTAACGTTTATTTAACACATGTACAGACTGTAACTGGAGAAATATATAGCAAATCTAAAATTCCTAATAGGTGCATGTTATAAAGGATGAAAGCCGTGGTGCAACATTAGAAGTTGTAGTCAGTCGAATGAAGACTGTTCAGTCATCTCTTTGGCGTCTTTCAGAGAATCATGACACTGTTCCTCCCTTGAGATTTGTAGCTGTTTCTGCAACAATCCCAAACGCTGAAGATGTAAGAGTTAATTTTAACTGTATTTTAATTAATGTAGTTGTATTTTATAAAATTTACCTGGAGTTATAAATTCAGATTGATAACAAAGTTGTCATTTTGAAGCTGTCAGCTGAAGACAGCTGTGAGGTTGATGTTAACGTAACAAATGACCTACAACCATATGGAACTATCAGCCAAGTATGGACATGCTTCAGTTTTAGACTTCTGTTTGTGTTTTTTTGACTCTTAAATATAAATCACAACAGACTTGAGATTTCAGTCCACATTATATTGATCTTGTAGAAAGCAGAACTGCACCTGGGATTTTGAAGATAAAAGCAATGTCAAATGTGTTAATAGTTTACATGTGACAAAAGCTAAGTTAATTATTGTGTGATGCAGTTAAAGCAGAGCATGATTAAACCCAGAAATTTATAATTTCCATTCTATTTCTTCTTTTCTAAAGATTGCAGAATGGCTTTCTGATAGTAAGATGCCTGCTGTGTGTCTGAAAATAGATGAGGATCAACGACCAGTGAAGCTACGCAAAATTGTGCTTGGTTTTCCTTGCAGTGACAATCAGACAGAATTCAAATTTGACTTAACTCTTAACTACAAGATAGCTAGTATTATACAAACATACTCGGAACAAAAACCAGCGCTTGTGGTACAACAGCTTTTTTTTAATCACATTTGAAATTGTTCCTTTCTTGAAAGTGTTGATTCAAGAAAATATTTTCTTATTTATAGTTTTGTGCCACAAGAAAAGGAGTACAGCAGGCCGCTTCTGTTCTTGCAAAAGACGCAAAATTTGTGCTGAGTATAGAACAGAAACAAAGGTATTTTTATATTTGAGTTCTTAATGAGTGTTTTAGTAATCCTGTGACATCTGTGAAGAAAGCTGTTGAGCTAATACAGTTTCTAGCAGAGTGTCTGCAGCAAAATCATCATCACAGTTGACATTCTTTTTGGTAAATTGGCACTTTTCTTGGAAAGTTTTATTTGCTTCTCAGATTTTTAGGGTACTTTTAACAAACATTAAGTTGTTTCTAAAAGCTGCTTTTTAAACATACAGATGTTAATTCTGATGGCCCTATAAGGCCTTGCAGTGCAAAGATTAAGCATATGCATAGTTGAATTGGATATGGTCTTACTAGTTTTTTAAGTTAAGCCGTAAGAAGTCTTTGCATTATCAGATAACTTTAATAAATACAGCCCTCATCCATATTAATTATTATTTACTTCAGGGTTGCCTAATCATGGCAGCTACAGAAGCTACTTCCTGATTTTGGACCTCAAACATTGTCATCTTTGCCTTATTTGAACAACACATCTGGATTGTAGGTTGTGATTTAGAAAGATGACTGGGTTTGAAAGGCTGCAACAGCTGCCCTGGAGAGTCAGTTTGTTCCCTTTGCAAAGATGGGAAAGGTGGTGGTTGAAAATATCCAAGGAATGTACATTTTAAAAGTTACTTTAAGACTGTGCCCTTTTGATAGTCTAACATGTAGTTGAGAACTAAGAACATCCGTAAAAAGCACAAATGCAGTAGAGTTGTGGGAACATGTGTAAAAAATGTACGTTATGTCAAGGAATACACCTTACAATCTTTAGTGAGGTAATTGTGTATCTAGTTTCATGTGAAGCTTTATTTTTGCTTTTTAAAAACTTACTTGCATCTTTGTATATTCCACTTGCATTAGTGAATCTGTTTTGTGATTTTGAAGTATTCTTTTTTTGTGTGTGTGTTGCATAGATTACAGAGGTCTGCAAATTCATTGAAAGATTCCAAACTGAGAGGTAAATATAACCTCCTACTGCTCCACTCTGAATGAATACTTTCTTGAGTAAACTTAGTCAAGGATGGATATAATTATTTTATTATCAGATCTTTTAATGTATGGTGTGGCTTATCATCATGCGGGTATGGAGATATCGGACAGAAAAATAATTGAAGGAGCTTTTACTGTAGGAGACTTACCAGTACTTTGTAAGTAAATTTAACTTTGAAAGTCAAAATGTTGTTAATGTATCCTGAGAAGATTGCAGTTTGGAAGTGGTACTACTTTATGATTCTATAGTGTGTATATATATAATATATAACCTTTGGAGTTACTGGGAAAAAAAAAAAAAAGATGTGTTTGTGTTTCACATGCATGTTTACCCTGTGAGTATACATACACACTGTTACTAAAGACCATAGAACTGAACTTTTCAGCATACATGGAGGTCATCCTCCCTCATATGTCTCTATAGGTCTGGCCATGTCCATTTCCTTCTTGTACCACTGAGTCATCCTGTTTGAGGTGGAACTCTCTGCTAGTGTGTCTTTCCTCAGAGTTCACATGATGTTTTCTTTGTTTGTCATTTGCAGTAGTGACTTCCCTGAAGGTAATCTTTTACATTTGTGCGTCTCAGATGGGCAGGATATTATCTTCAAAATCCCATGCAAGGTTTTTTGACTGGTGGGGAGGTTCCTAAGAAATATTCCATCTGCTGTTACCTGAAATGAGAAGGTATCTGTTTGAGACATCATGGTCTCAACTCATCCAGGCTTTCTTCTTCTGTAAAAAAGATTCAGACCCTATGGGGAATTGTCTGTGTGGTTCATGTACAACACTGAAAGATTCATGGATTCCTTTTCTTTCCTGTACAATGGTCATGACTCACTATGAAAATTTAAGGTAGATACCCTTACTGTGATCTGGCAATGCTGCTAGAGTTGCAATGTCCATGGTATTTAAAAAGTCTCTACATCCCTGCAATCTACTGTACTTGGCTGCCTGGTTCACTGTGTGTGGCTTTGACAGCTGCGGTCCCATTTCTGAAATCTCAAGCAACTGTGGTTCTACAGTTGCTCTTTGCAAAAATAACGTTGAGACCCTATGCCACGGCTGAACACAATGTGAATGTACATATGGACTACCACTGAATGAATACAATGTTGCTTATTGGTACTTCAGTCCTTTGAAATGTATAGTTTGTATGAGTATTTCAGAATCATCTGAGATAGTAGAATTACACTTCTACAGCTGAGGGGAAACTGAAAGAGTATGGGGCATATTCCACTTCATATGTCTGTGAGCCTGATAGGGCTAAGGTTTTAACACACCTTTCACACATACTGCCAAGGGGAAAAATTCTTTGGTCTTGAAATAGTGTATGTATATTCACAATGTGTATGTATGTGTATATACACACACACATACATGGACTGAAGCTCTGATTGCGCTGGTAAGTGACCTTTCTTTGCAACTTTTTAATGGTTAGGTCATTGTGCTTTGACAAATTTCCCATTTTGCATACCACCATGATATGAAAAACAAAAATATTCTTACAAAGTGATGTGTTTATGCCTTTAGTTTAGATTGGATTCTTTTTTCCTGATGCACCTGATTACTTATTTTAGTTCTCCTTTCATTTCAAAAAAGAATTGGAAAATTCATTAATACTCTTTTCTAGTGGACTGGAAATGTCAGTTGGCCTGTATAGCTGGCTTTCCATATTCAATTCCTGCCACCCCATGTATTTGTTAGAGAAAGATTAGAAAACATGAGTGTGAGATAATCTGCTACAAACTTGACTGGTGTTTTCCGTATGCGAGTGCATATTGGTAAAGTATTATGATAGTATTGGTGGTGATTCTGGCTTGGTACTATGGATATAAACAATGCTAATGACTGATGACTTTAAAAAATATGCCTTAAAGATATTGATCCCTACAAAGCAAGATGAAGTCATGGCTGTAATCAAATATCTATGAAGAAATATGAATAACATTTCTTCAGTGTGTGTGTGTTACGTTGAAGATGGATTGGATTCTGGATTATCTCCAGATGTTAAGGAATGTTTAAAAATATCTGGGATGTAATTTGTTGAAGAATACTTGATAATAAATTAATGTTGATGATCAGATACAAAAATTTTTATGCAAATACATGTCTGTATTAGACTTAGTCTAATTCTTTGTGGGGCAGAATGCCCACTGACTTCACTAGAAAATAAGAGCTCTTATGAATCAAGAGTTAGTCACTTATTTGCTGCTTGTTTAACGTCTGCCAGACGTTTCAGTGGTGTTCATCTTGCAATCAATATACTTTAATCTGATGTAGTTACTACTAGCACCTTAGCTATGGGAGTCAATCTACCTGCACATCTGGTGGTTATAAAATCCACAATGCACTATGTTGGAGGAGTGTTCCAAGAGTACAGTGAAACTGATATTCTGCAAATGATTGGGAGAGCAGGAAGGCCTCAAGTAAGTTAATGCTATATTATATTGATGCTATCTATAGGCAGATCAGTAGAAACTAGTCTTGGCAAAAAACCTACAATTCCAACAATTCTACTGCAGCATTTGGTTTTTAAAGGGTTGTTATTAATAGTTAAATTACTCCTGGGTAACTTCTTAATTGAGAAATGTTTGGTTTTGTATTGCTCACTAAAAAATACTGCTCCACCTTGCTGTGGAGAAAGATTTAAAGATTACATTTGGGTTACATAATGAATGGGGATTAGAGAAAAAGTAGGAAGCTGGCACACAATTTACAAATTGCATGATAAAAAAATCTGGAATATTGAATAGTATAGAGAGCAGTGTGCTTTTGTTCTCATCAGAACAAGAAAACTTCTAGAGTAGAAGTGGAGCAGAGGGGGAGGGTCAGAAGCACTGCCTTCAAAGAGCTGTAATTCATTTTGCTTGCCAAGAGGTTGCTGTTGCCAAGAACAGTATGTCTTAGGGTTTAGACATTGCTTTGGTTGTAAAAAGGAAGGGGGGGTGGGATTTAAAAATTGTTATTTTAATCATATCTCTTTAAAGTCTCCAAATCATATGTTAAATCTTACACTTTTAAGTCTTCTAAGTTGTAGAAATACAGATAAAGCCTAATACGGGTGATAGCTTACCCTACATCTGTCTCCAGAGGCTGCTTGTATTAGCCACTGTGGTATGTTGTGTACATGACAGTATTTATCTGGACCTAAGATCTAAACTAATACGAAAATTTCAATATTACTAACTTTCTTAACTGATTGGGGTTTTTTTGCTAGAGATTGTAATTCAGTAAGATTTTTAAAGTTGTGACTCAGAATCCTGAACAACTTTAACTTACTGAGTCAAAACCTGAAATATTTACGAAGATCTACCTTTCAGTATTATATACACTAATCTGATCTAAAAAATGCAAAAGACAGGAAACTTCTCATACACAAAAATAATAAATCAGTCTAACAGCATTTTTTCCATTACAAAACAAAATAATCTAAGTGAGGTGGCTTTGAGAGTAGATGATGAAGATTATAAAAAATTACTTGCAAAAGACTTGATGGCTCATTCAAGTCTTTCTAATGTTTAGGGATTACTCATGCGAATTCATGTCAGTAAATTATTTTCTATAGTTGTGGTTAGGAATCCTTTCCTTAGCTGTGGACCTTGTAAGGGGGTCAATAACAGTTCACACTTGTGTTGTTTCTTGACTTGTCTCTGTTACACGTACGTTAGCACATGCAGGCTGCTGTGCTGACCTGCCTGCCATCAATGGCTGGAATCCCAAGTCCTGCTTCTACCCAAATGAGTTAGAACTTGCCTTTAAGTTAGAGAGGTCTTGGCATTCAACAGCCATTTCAACAAGGATTTTAAGAAAACAATTTTAATGGTTTCAACAGATATGTGATGCATATTCAACTGGAATTTTTTTGCTAAGACCTAGAGACAAGTTTTTGTTTGTGGCCTTATTTTTCAGTTTGACACTACAGCTACAGCAGTTATTATGACTCGTTGGAGTACAAGGGAGAAGTATATACAAATGTTAAATGGTGCTGATATAATAGAGAGCAGGTACCTGAGTATTTTTTACAAGACTATATAGATGGTAGCAATGTTTCATAGTTTCTACAGAGTGTGTTTTTTCAGGTGGGTTTTGGGATGGCTTTTTGGTCTATTTAGAAGAAATTTATGAAAAATTTAAGGTAAATCAAATCAAGCTATTCAGAAGTTAACAGCCTGTTTTATCAGCTGAAAACATCTTTAGAACATCTTAAAAAAAAAATAGTTGTAGATTAACTGGAAAACTGAAGAAACTGAAATAGTACATATTGCAAAGACAGAAAGCAAGAATTGACCCCAAATTGTGTCTCTGAATTTTTAGATGATAGTCTGGAAAATTCCAAACTACAGAATTCACTTGATGTGAACAGAATATCAAGAGAAATATGTAGGAAAGTTAAGACATTAGAGGGTAAAACAGGAAATTTTGCTCATGTCATTTTGTTAAGGTTTAATTTTTCAAATATATTCAAAATATCAACACTGTGCTGTAACTTTTAAATGTATGTAGCTTTGTTTTCTAAATAATTGTGAAACTTCACAGTTGACAGAGGTTTTTTTATTTTTGTTTGCTGGACATTGCCATAATAAAATTTATTGATTATCTACATATTCTTTACTGTTTTCTATTGATTTCACTGATTAAAGTGAATAGCTGACACACCCCACCCCACCCCCCAGCCCCCAAAATAACCAGAAAATTGTTGTGGTTTTGGGGGAGGGGCTTGGTTTGGTTTCTTTTTTCCCAAAAAGTAGTTTAGCGCTTTTTGTGATACTCATTGGTAAATGTACTTACCTTTTTTTTTTTTTTCTCCTAGCTTGCACAGGCATCTTGTTGAGCACTTAAATGCAGAAATAGTGCTACATACTGTCACAGATGTCACTGTAGCTTTGGAATGGATACGATCGACATTCTTGTACATTAGAGCCTTAAAAAATCCAACTCATTATGGTTTGTTGGGGTTTTTTTAACTGATCTAAATTATGACACTAGGATGTATTAGATCCATATTATTTGTTTCTGTCATTTTCTTATGAACCATTATTTCATAAGGGGTTGAAAATAAGATGTGTAATATGGTCTGTAACATTTTTAAGAATGACAGTTTCAGTTATTTTAATATAAGTAGTAGGAATTTTGGCATGGTATAACATCTAAAAACTATGAAGAAGCCATTTACATCATAATGATCTATTTCTTTTTATCTTAATACACTAAACCATGTATTAATGCAGTATCAAGCCATAATGTTTTTCAGCGCTGAATATGTAATCTGCTAGGAAAAAAAAATGTCTAATATTTCATAGTTTTTCTAAAGCGAGATTTCAGTTATCTTATTGCTGGTGTCTTCAATTTGTCTTGTACAGAACAGCCTCTTGGTCCCCAGCCCTGACCATATCTTTGTTCCTGACAACTTGCTCTACTCCTGATTCTGAAGTCATTGGGCACTTGCTGGAGAAAATTTTTTTTTAAGGATTTATAGAATGCAACTGGAACATACTACATCTAGTGCTTGAATGGATGTTACAATTTAGGTGGCTTCCTGTATTATAAAATAGGAAAACTCTACATGTGAAGTTGCTCACTGATATTTCTTCAACTTTTAGGACACTCATAATTTACATAGGGGAATATCTGCAGCTTTTACCTTTGCACATCTGTTCTAACAGCCACTTACTGATACTTACACTATGTAAGGCTTTTGACTTGTTCCCAGTATAATAAATATTTACAAGTTCTTCCCTTTGGGGTATTTGCCTGGCTCCCAAAAATAAGCAAATCAGTTTTGAGGAAGTAATGATATTGAGAAGGAAGTATATCACTGTATTAGGTTATAAAGCCTTTTGTTTTTTCATGAAGGTTTTTCATCTGGATTGGATAAAATTGGAATTGAAGCAAAATTACAAGGTAAGTGGCTTTTAAGCTTTTTTCAGTAAGATACTACGTTTTAGGTCAGGTTCATCCATTTTTATTACATGTCTCCATTAATTTCAGTGATCCCTTCACAGAATAAATGTAATTTACTATGTCGTGCTATTGATTTTATTTAATTATTAGTACTTTTGAAACACTATCAGTGCATTTTGATTTGTGAAACAGTTTGTCTTGTATAGAGGAAAAAATTAAATGCCTTTACCTCATCTCCATATACATACTCAGAAATATGGAGCAGAGTACTTTAATTTTGATTGCTGATCATTCTTCCTAATTTTCCTTTGATTGGTCTCATTTGCTTTCATTAATTTTTGTTACTATACTTGCAAAAAAGCCTTTTTAAGAAATTGTCATCTTCCCTTCATCATAAATTTAGTGTTGAAAAAAAAGGATGTAAAACGTAAACATCACCTTGTTCAGAAACAGTTTAAAATTGCATGATTATAGCATGTTAGTCAGCAATAATAAAGAGCAGGTTGAGAGAGGGAACACATTATTTTTTTTATGAGGGATATTTTTGCATTGGTCATTCAAAAATGCATAAATAATGTGAAAAAGGAATTTTAAAGAACTCCAGAGTGTGGCAGATCTTGTCCAGCAATGGACTCGGTGAATTGGAGGATAGGAACGGATCTTAAATTCTGTATTTTTGTACAGGTAAATCAGAGTACTCACATTGTATAGGTTTGCTGTTCAGACATCTGGACTGATATGATCTGAGACTTCCACTCTCTGACCATGACATTTTGCATTGGAGATGCACATTCTAGTGCATTGTTTGCTTGTTACCTGAAATTTGGCCCTTATGGATTGAATTACTCATTTTGTTTAGAGGCATCAAGGGAAGACTTGCAGTCTTTCGAAGATTTCTGTGCATTAAGCAGTCCATACAACATCAGTCATATCTCAGATGTATGGATTCAGTAGATCCTCTTAAGAATCACTTTGCTATTTTAATTCCAAATTTAGTTATGAAATTTTCATATGAATAGCAAATGCATAATAGCAAAGAACTGAGAGAATGTAAATATATAATTAAGAAATCGCACTTGGTCTTCAAGCGAGCAGTAATGTGAGAATGAGGCATCCAACTTTACAGATACAAAAAAAAATTAGCAGCACCGTGTTTTTCCTGTAATACTCTAAAAACTACTGGAAGACTACTTTTAAGAGGCTTTTTTTGCTAAGCCCTGAGTAGAACCCAATTACTGATTTTTTTTTTTTTTTTTTTTTTTTAAATACTGCTTTTTAGTTATTTACAATTCCATTAGAAAACCTACAGCTGACTAAATAGTTTGGAAATCAGTGCCTCTCATCTTTAAATATGGAAATAGCATACAACTCTTTTATTCATTTATTTTTCTTAATGTACATTTTCTAGTAGATCCAAAATAAGTATATTAATAAAATACTACATACTAAGATTGTAAATGGAGTTCTGCAAATCTACAGATGCTGTTTTCTCTCTTCATTGAAAGTCCTCATGTCCATTGTAGTTCTGTATTTGTATGCTAGACCATTTGGAGCTTAAATATCTGGAGAGGGGCCTGGTACATGAAAACATAGACTGATATATGCCCTGAAATTTGTAGAGCAAATACTTGGACTCCACTCACACATTTATTAAATTTTACACAATTGTGTAGAAAAATTTGTGATTGTTGTTGGGCTTGGTGGAACTATGCTGAGGCTGTTTATTTTGTAAGGGCTTCAAGGACCCATCTCCACGGTATATACATATATATACTTAGTATATACAGTACTGCCTGAAGTCTCCAAATATGAGAGACATTGACTATGACTTGCAGATAGGAAAAAAAGGAGTACTTACCAGTAAGAAAAGTTACCTAGTTCATACGCTCATTCAGTTGTTTTCTACCTTTTTCTGTATTTTAGATCAGGACATTCTGTTTTTGTCACATAGGTTGAAAGGAGTGGAGGGTATGAAGTATGTTACTACCTAAATAAGCCTTTATGGGAGAAGGCAGGGTTTGAAATCACCTCTACAGATAGTGCTAGGGTAGAAGGCTTCACTTAAAAATGCTTTTTAGGTGTGGGTTATATTTCCCTGAAGTTCTCTGATCTTACAAACAATCTGTATTTAAAGTTCTTACAGAATCTAGCTTCTTTTCCCTGCACACATGAAATATTTTGTAGTAATGTATATAGTTATGTTTTCATACATTTCATGTACATTGTGAATGATTTCTGGTTGCTATGGGAACTATCACTTTGAGTGCTTTCCCAACTCAATTTTAAATTCTGAACATTGTATTAATATTTGCCTTTTAATTACCTTGGTTTTGCAAGAGAAAACCAAAACATTTTGGTCATCCTCATGCAAATATCTGACTAAATAGGTTTAGTGAAGTAAATACAAATGCACCTGATACAGTATGAAAATTTCTGATTAAGAATTCATAAATACCTGTGGATATTGCAATTTCAACCATTTAAGTGTTAACACTGTTGCGGAAATCTTTTGCATAAATACTGTGGGCTCTCTGGTCTGGCATTCAGAATTGAATATGGCAGCCTACATTCCATGCAGCTAGTTTCTTTTACTTTGCTGCTTTTGCGTTACTGAAAAGAGTTGGGTTGTCCTGTATCAAATATCTTTCAGGGAGCTTTCCCCAGGCAGAAGTTAACCACCAACTTTAGTAGAAGCAGGATCATGTTCTAAAACCTATACTTGAGTTCAGTGGAATTACTTGGGTATACATTCATTGCAATTTGATGATGATGTTTCTGGTTTGTACATAGATAAGTTTTTCTGCATGTACTAAAAATAGATATCTTTTCAAATTGTCGACAGAACTGTGCTTGAAGAACTTAAATGATTTATCATCTTTTGATTTGATCAGGATGGATGAAGCAAATAATTTCAAACCAACAGGTAGCACTTTTTTTGAATAAAATAGTTTTCAGGGTCATGTTGTGATAGTAGCGAACTATGAAGACTCACAGTTATTCTTGTGACCCGTTAATAGGAGTACACAAATGTAGTAGAGAGCAGAATCTGAGGGATTGTTTGGCTAGAATATATGAGCAAGTTTCTTTAACAAATCATGGAAGTTCATTCTCTTCATGTTGATCCATTAATAGATCTTCTGTTGCTGGAAATTTTGTTGTAGATTAGGAGAAAATTACAGAACATTATCAGAGGATGATTGGATGTGACACAGTGCAATGAAGGACAGGTTTTATCAATATCTATCTTCTCTACAATCCTCTGCTAGAGGTGGTTGGATTCTCAGCAGCCACGGTTCACAGTCTGGTATATTAGTGTGAATTCATCTCCATTGGAGAAAACTGTAACTGGCACATGTTTCTTTCTGCCACTCTATAATGGGATCAGTAATATCTATCAGACAGCTGGGGGCAATAACATGCTGAGTCAGTGGTGGTAAATCTCATATAGCCCTGTAATAAGAAAATTAACTTGATTTGTGACTTTAAAAAAATACACTAAAAAAATACTTGGTGTATTTATTTTTTAAGGCATATTCTTCTTTTACAGAGACTGGAAGATTAATGGCGTGGTATTATATTGCATTTGATACAGTGAAACAATTTTTCACAATTAAGGGAACAGAGACTTTAAATGAATTGGTAATTTAACTTTTTAAAGAAAATTTACGTACATTTCATTGATTTTTAAACAGAATCAAAGATAAGCAGAAGTTTTTATTTCTTTTAATGAGCTCAGGCTTAGTTTATGTAAAGTATAAAGTTTTAGAGAATACATCTAAATAAATTCCATATGGAGTATTTTTGAGCCTTTGTACTCTGAGATCTTTCAATTTCCAACTCTCTCCCCTCACTAACCTTGCTTACGAAGATACAAAGTTGCTGAACCTGTTCTCTTTATGTATTAAACACTGTATTGTTTTGTAGTTTAGTAGTTATTTTTTACTGCAAAAAACAGCTGCATGGAGAGCAGATTTTACTTCTAAAAGAATGTTTATGTCTTTGTGTTTTAAGTAATTTTCCTCTGTCAGATAACAGGTTGTTATTGCTACTGTTAAGTCACAAAAGACATTTTGTTTTCAAGCAAATACCATGGTAGAACAGATTGGCCATGAAAAAAATGGAATGCCTGTTCTCCTGTGGCTATCTTTGTTACTAAAATATGAAGAAAGTAAAGTGAAATACATAAAAGATAGCAAAAACTATTTCTATTTGCCTTGTATGTCATAAAGTGTTACCAGTGTGGTTGATTTTTGGATAATTTCAAGTGGAATAGCAATCTAAAAACTGAAAGAAAAATCTTCCCCTTTTGTTATATAATAGCCTTCATAGGAAGATGAAAGAAAGTTGGTCAGTATTAGAAAAAACTGATTGACTGTCTTCTCACGGTCATAGTGTTGAGACAATATTTTTTTTTTTAAGCTTTTTTTAAAAAAAAAATTTGGAAGAAATGGTAGAAAAAATGGCAAAGACATATAATTAATCAAAAAGTGAAATTGTTACAGATTACAATGATCTCCAACTGCACGGAATTTCTGGATGTCAAGTTAAGAACAAACGAAAAGAAAATACTGAACAGTTTGAATAAAGACAAGGACAAAATAACGATCAGGTATAAAAAATAAATACATTGAAAAAGGGAGGTATCTTTTTAGCAATAAATAAAATTAATAGAAGAATATATGTATATTTTTATGCATAGGTTTCCAATGGAGGGGAAGATAAAAACAAGAGAAATGAAAATAAACTGGTAAATACTATATTGTGTTTACTTTTTATTGGAAAGCTGTCATTTTATGGCTGTTGAAGTCCATGTTAAAATTTGTCTCACTTTATAGAGGACTAAATCTTGCATTTCATTGTTTCTGTTCTGAATTTTCTTTTGTTTTCCAGTAGAAACTTTTATGTTGGTATACTCTGCTTACTGCATGGCTTATACACCCAAAAATATTTTTTTTCCCAGTCTTATTCAGGCTCAGCTAGGATGCATTCCTATTCAAGACTTTACTTTGACACAAGATACTGGCAGAATATTTAGAAATGGCTTAAGAGTTACTAGATGTATGGTAAAATTTAATGCTTTTTTGGTACATATAATAATAAGCTACATTTTATTTGATTAATACAAGTGAATCTTATTTTTACAGGGTTATCTGACTTTCTGGCATCGTGTAAGAACAACTTTTCTGCTTTATTAAACTCTTTGATTTTAGCAAAGTGTTTCAGGTGCAAACTTTGGGAAAATTCACTTCATGTGTCTAAACAACTGGAAAAAATTGGTAGGTACTAGTCAGAAATTATGAAGGTGTAATCTGATAGAGAATCAAAACTCATAATTAGCCTGCTAATTTCTGGAGTGTTTACTTGCATAATTAAATGAGTCTCTCCTAATTACTCATTTGCCACAATTGGGTACCACAGTTGTCAGAATAGTCTGTCATGATAAAAGTAATCCATGTAGTATTTTTCTTCAGGCTTGCAAAGTATTTCAGAGTTGCTCTTTTTTCTTAATGTTCATGAGTATCTTGGGCATATTCCACATTTGTGTGATTGCACATCTCTGAATAGGCTATGCCTGCATTTCCAAACAGCTGTCACTGTAGGTCCTGTTACTCATATGCATGAAAGCCCTTTAATTTGCATTGACATGGATAGAAATCATGAAATAGAAATAAATTTACTGTGCATGAGGTTCCTATACACATGAGGAACATGAGTTTCTAACAATCTTCTTCCTATCACAGTGTCCTGTTACTAGACAAACTTCTGTCTGGAAGTACAAACTTGTCATAATTATTTGAAAAGGAGTTCAGAAATTTTGGAGTCCTCTGTATTACAAAAATGTAGTTATACTTGTTTGAGGTAGTAGTATAGCTTCCTGATTTGATGTCTGGTCTTACTGTACCGTCATGCTTTCAGAATTCACTGCAGTGTTCTCTGTATTTGCTCTGCAAATTAGAGAATAGCTAAGCCAGAAGATCCATATGGTACAGTACATTGCAGCCTTGCCAGCTCAGGTGCGGAAGCTGTATTGCTTCAAGGAGGTTGCAGAGAGTGGGGATGAGTCCCTTTAACCAAGTAACAAGCGACAGGACAAGAGGGAATGGCCTCAAGCTGTGCCAGGGCAGGGTTAGACTGGCTATTAGGAAGTATTTCTTTCCAGAAGGGGTTGTTGGGTGTTGGAATGGGCTGCCCAGGGCAGGGGGGGAATCCCCATCCCTGGAAGGGTTTAAGAGTCAGGTTGACATAGCGCTGAGGGATATGGTGGCGTTGGGAATGGTCAGTGTGAGGTTCATGGTTGGACTAGATGATCTTCAAGGTCTTTTCCAACCTTGAAGATTCTGTGATTCATGTGAATTCAAAGCAAGGGACAGGGCTTAGCTTGTGCACAGCACAGTACAGTGTGGTGGGAGCCCATTTCCACTACTTTTGGATCTGTGCCAATGTGCATACGGTCATTTGGGGAGTCTGCCTCATGTTCAGCATTTCTAGGGGGTTAGGATGAGTGGAATAAACATGGCACTTGCAGTGTAGACAAACCCTCTCTTGTACACTATATTCAATAGAATAAAGTCAGGTTTATTTTTTTTTAATAATAGAAGTGCTATATATATACATCTCTGTCCTGGTTTCCTTTTTTTTGGTATTTTTTCCTATGCTGTCATTGCTCTTGCAGCATATGTTACAAAGAATTGCTGACTTTCAAAGTTCCATTTGTTCCACTCACAGGCTTCTTTTGAACCATCTGCTGACAGTTCACTCTTTTTTCCTGAATCAAATATTGAATTGATGCCTATATTATGATGTCTGATTCTTGACCTCTGTCATGCTATGGCTGCTAAGCCTATTCTATGTCTTTGTGAAGTTAAGTGAATTGTTTGAGCTCACAGAAATTTACTGATACTATGTAACATATTCAGAAATCCCTAATTTTTAAACTCTTATCTCAGTATATTTTTTTTTAATCTTAAAAAAGTCTTAGTAATCAAATCAGTATTTCCCTTATAAGAGTGACTGTTCTTTAACAACATTTGGCCTTACTGAGATTGAGGATTCAGTTGAATTCTTACTGCATTTCTACTACTATCTCAATTTGTTACTCTTGTCCAATAACGATGTTCCCTCTTGTTGCTGTATGATATGCTTGATTTCTGTTTGCTTGTTCTGACAGACAGGATAATGACCAGCTGCTGTACAGCATTCTATCATGTTTACTACTTGTTCAGCTTGATTTACACCTCTGTTTTTTTCTTGCTCAGAAATAGATAAAAACAAAGAGAAAAATTCCTATTTATATCTCATATTTTTTTCACTGGTGGAAACCCTTCTGCCATGTTAGGAATTATGACAAAAGAACTAGTCTTCAGCTTCACTTATAAAAGCAGCAAGGTAACAGCTCTAACTGGAGTAGCTGCAGAAGTAAAAAGTAAGAGTCTTAAGTCTTCAGACTGTTTGCAAGAGCTTCTGCAAAGGAGAGGGGAGATGGTAGAAGATGCCTTCCCTAAGTCAGACCCAGAAGGTGTTCAAATACATATAAAAGGACAAAAGGTCTTCTCTTTCTCTAAATCATTAACTTCCTGAGTTGAAATGAGTCTTTTCTTACAAGATTGCTGTAACATCTTCCAAAATGCAATCTAAGAGTCTCCTGAGAGGTTTCCCACTTAATTTTCAGATCTCTTTTACTGTTCTGCAGCATTAAGTGTGAAGAATCCACATACTCATTCTAAGTATTTGGTAGTATCTTTTATCTAAAATTATTGCAGTTATTGTAGTAGGCTGTAGTTTCAGGTAAGGGAAATGCCTTTTCAAATGTGTTGAAAACTCTAAATCTCCCTGGAAGTTTGAAAGAACTGGGAATCACAAAGATTGTATGTGGAATTCTCTGCCAGTCTGCTTTTGTGGCAGATAAGCCATGGGAAAATGTTTTGCTAAATCTTCAAAGCCTCCTAGATGCTTATAATAAATGGGTTTTTGAGTGAATTTCATTATTAGCTTGCTTAAAAACATTGAGATCCATATGACTTTAACATAGTTAAATAATTTCTTGGATAGGGAAAAAATTTCTGAGACAAAGAATGCTGTGTGACATGCTTTTTTTCATCATATATATGCAGAACACGTTTCTTGATTCTTGTAGAAAGTGATCTAAAATCTGTTTTACCCTAGAAGACATAACTTAAAATTGTCAGTATTGAAATATTGAATGTTTTCATGTTTGATTTGTATTGCATTTCTTTTTACTAATGGATAAGTGAAATTAAATAATACTAAAATACTTAACTGAAAATAAATTTAGTAATATGCTGGGCAAAAAACTGGGACAAACATACTATAAAATTATTTTTGCTTTGGTTTTACCTGCTATAATGCAGTTGTTGAGAGTAATTTGAGATTAGTGATTGTCATTTAACAGCATAAAACTTAAATTTTTCACAGGTGTATCACTGTCAAACACTATGGTAAATGCTGGGCTGACATCATTAAAAAAAATAGAAGACACAAATGCAAGGGAACTTGAATTGGTAATATATTATGTTGTATGCAGATAAATATGATAAAGAAAATATTGAGTATTAATAATGTTACCAGTAAAAGCGGGATGGTTAATATATGTATCTGCTATATGATTGTCAGTAAAATTGAATGGTTTAAGTGGTTTATTCATTTATACTAGTGAATTAAAAAAAAATACGTGGCTACTGCTATTTTTCCTTGAAAATATGCATGGTGTTTTGTTCTAGCAAATTTAATGTGGATGACTTCACTGATTTGGCTGGTTCTGGAAAGCAGTTGCTTAAATATGTAGAATTTCATCATTAACATGTTTTGAAACAAAGGACAATCCTTTTGTATAAAGGACTCCCTTTTAGGAGTGTTAGAAAAAATATCAAAGGGAATATGTATTTACAGATTCTCTTAATGTATGTTAATGACGAGAATCCTGAATTTCCATTATTGCTAGTTTTAGTTAAAAATAATCATAGAATAAAATTCTTCTGAATCATCTATAAAGCACTTCTTATTTTAGGGGAGTTAGATTTTACTCCAGGACAAGTTCTTCAGCTCTTGGCTTCTTTTCTGAGGAAACTGTTTTTCCAGTGTTCTGGAAGATACAACATATTCGGAAAGGAAATTGATCTTACTTGGATTTTTCTGGTTTGACTTTAGGGATTTGATTCTCTTTTCTGCCCCCTTTTGCAGTTTTCCTGTAATTTGTTTTGTTTTGACTGAAGCTAGTGCAACATAGAAGAGTCATCTCCTATAAAACTTGAGTAGTCAGGTTTTGAGGTCATTGGCTAGTTCATTGCCTGTTACATGAACAGCAGTGGTGGCAACATGAAAAAGTATTGGAATTTTCTTTTGGTTATGTTGCTATTCTGGGCATCACTGACAGTAGAGAACCAGGGGTGATAAGGACTTTTGTTGATAGCATGATTACTCTGGTGACTTTGATTCCTTGGATTTACATTTGTGTTGGCATCTCTGATTAGCTGAATCTATCAGAAATTAAATTGAATCTTTACAGATTTTAAACAGACATCCTCCTTTTGGGAACCAGATAAAAGAATCTGTTTTGCACCTTCCAAAATATGAACTTGACATTGAACAGGTATATGCTTTTTTATTTATTTTATGTTTTTATGCTGATATTATTAAATGAAAGAGCAAATACTGACTTAAAGAAATTTTGAGCCTTCGCTGATAGAAGAATACACGATATTATGGCCTCCTTCCACCTTAGCGTGTATAATCAAACTCTTAAACGTCAACGGAGAGCCTTGGAATAGACATTCCCTATAATACATCGGCCTCTCTCTCATTAATAGCATTTTATGTTACAGATGCAAACCAGTGTATTCCACATTCTAGCATTATATGTGAGTCTGAGAGGTCTCTTCTATCTTGAATATAAACAAACCCTAGAGACAGAAAAACATCCATATAAAACTTACTGAAGAAGCATTAATTCATGTTAATTTTCTACATCACACTTGGGAATATAAAGAAACAGTAAATTATTACATTAACCTAGCTGGTGCCATTTCAAAGGAAGGGTGCAATTCCCTGTGCAATCAAGAGCTTTGAGGTTCTGATTTTGTCTTTAAACAGGTTACATAGCCACTCTACCTCTCTGAAATGCAAAATTTGAAAAATAGTCTTAAAGTGTCTCATGAATTTGGTACAAAGACACCTTTGAAGTTAAACACTCAATAAATGTGTGAGCTAATACTGTTATAGTCAGTTCTATTTTATTTGACATAATAGCAGATGAGTATCTCTGACATTATTCTCAAAGATTTAACAATTATAAATATGGAGAAATGTTGGGATGCCAAAATATACCTAGTTTTCTTCTTGCATCTCTACATTGAATAGAGGATAATTTTTCAAGGGCTTAATGTAGACTGACTTTTATTCTCAATACTTAAATCAAATTTAGGATATTCAGCTATGTGCAAGTTAGTACTGTATAATAGTGTCTCAGAACAACAAATAAAAATTGTACCACAAATTGAAATTGCTTGAATCGAGCTTTTGTGCTTGTATCAACAGTTAAAAATTTATGGAAGGGTGTATATTTTACTTTGCATATTTTAGCAGTAATGTCGTCTTCTATATAATTTTTTCCTAGCTTCCAAAATACAGTGATACATTGGCTGAAATCTTAGTAACCATCAAATTAACAAACTATGAGCAGCTACAGACAAAGAGAACAGCAACAGACTTTCACTATGTTACATTGGTCATAGGAGATGCTGACAACAAAGTCATTTTTAATCAGAAAATTATGTATGTATGATCAGGTTTTTTTGCCTCGCATCTTTTAAGGGTGTTGGCTTTTAATCCTTTCTGTGACTTGCAGTTTTTGCAATACTTTCTACTGATGCCAAATGGTACAAAATAATTCTTTATCCTACAGCATTTTCTAGTCACTGTTGTAATTTAAAATGCTGCACAAGATGCAGAAACCCCCAAAATATGCCAGTGTGCTTGTCAGTACAGAGAGTATGTGTAAGTATCTGAACAACACTGGCGTAATATTATGGAACTCATAATTTCCACATAAATGTAAAACAAGTAAAATACCTATTAAAAAGACACATCCTCAAGTTCTTCTTTACTCTTATTAGCATATTTCTTTAATTATATCATATCATCAAAGTTGTTTTTCACTCAGAGTTGAAATTAAATTCTCCAGTTGGCAAAGATATGCTTGGAGCAAATGGGAAAGGGAAACAAAATCTTGCGTGACCTTCATGTGAGTTCTGGTCGAAGTCTGGCACTTCTGGCAGAACTGAAAGTGATCTGCAGGATCCTGGTACTCTTATGGCCATAAATCATATATTATTGGAAGGTTATTCTTAGGCCACCTATCAAGCAAAATCCAAGAACTAAGACCAAGTAAAGGCTCTTTCACTTGGTTACAGATGCCATAGTATACAGGTTTGTTTTCATTGTCCATGTCTAACAAAACATTACTGATCTATTACAGGGATTCTGTGCTCCTGAAAACTGGAAATTGGATGAAGAAAATAGAAGTGAAAAGAGCTCTTAAATCAGAGGACATTAGTATAAATTTAATTAGTTCTGATTATGGTAGGTTGATTGTTATGCTTTTAATTTAAAAACAACTGCATAGGAATTTTGAATAAATTATTAAAACACTTTATATCAAGCAAAAAATATTATAAAATGAAGTGATCTGGAAACAAATTTCTATTACATGTTTTTTACTGGGTTGGGTATTACCTAACACTCTTAATTACATATCTGTTTGTTTCATTTACTAGCATATTAATGAATTGGGAAACATCAAAACTGTTACTAGGAGATACTATTTTGCTCTCTTGATACAGATTAAGATTCTCTTTTGCCCCTCGCCTTCAAGTTGAATTAACTTTCAGTAGTGATAACCTATCAGTTTGATAGGTTATTTATGCTGGAAAGAGTTGTCTTTGTGAATGGTTAGGTTTTGCATTGTGATAAAAAAGTATTAGATATGGATTCATCTCCACTCAGTAACAAGAAATTTCTACAGTGGAAAATTCTGTGCCTTAATGTGTGTAGATTTAAACATTGGTCCCCTCAGTGTCAATTTCCATAGAATTGGAACTATAGCAGCAGAGGAGGAGTGACAGTGATGACCTTGAAACATAGAACTTTGAAATACAGTTTAATAGACTGGCTCTATTAAATTCTGTCATCATGCCCACCTGTAAAGAAGATTGCTGTGTGCTAGGTTAACTGAAGTATACTTGGTGCTTCCATGATAAACATTGAATATTGAGACTATTACAGTAATCAAGCCTAGAATAATCTGTATTCCTATGGCTAAACTTGTGGCTTAGGAAAAAGGAGGGTTTCCTAACCAAACAGAGGTGAAGAAGTGTAGTGGCCAAAATAATTCGCATGTCGGGGTCACCAGTTGTGGCGGCCAAAAAAAACTGAGTCAAAATGTTCTTCCTTCTTTCTGCAAGGCAGGGACCATTTATTTTCTTTAATCTCTGTTTTTCTTCTTACAATAATAATACTTATGCAATAATACATACTTATGCTCTCATTCAAGCTCTTAACTTCATAATAAGCAAATCAGTACTAGACAGCCATCAACCCTCTCCCACAAACAGTTCTGTACTTTTCCACAGCTCAGCGTTGCAGCTGTCCGTTGTTTTTCCTTGCCACCTTAGCACAGCCTGGCAGTTTCTTATCTTTCTTCCAAGGCCTGTTTCAAAGCCTTGCTGCTTCTCTGGGCCTGCACAGAGCTGACTGGCTGATGTGGATTTGCCTCTTAAATTGAATCTCCCACAGCTGTGCAGGGCTGACAGGCCAATGCCGACTTGCCTCTTAATCATTTACCAGTAACATATTGAATCTCCCACAGCTGCGCAGAGCTGACGCTCCCACAAAGAAGGAGTTGTCCTTTTATTACTACTTGGCTATCTACATGTTCTGATGAGTTCAGTAAAACTCAACACAACAGTTAATTTCTCTGAAATTGGTAACAGTGAAGTTAGACTAAAAGCAGGTCTTCCTAGTCTTTACTTATTTTAAAGTCTGCTTCTGTTTCAGACTTAAAGGAAATCTCTCATTTTTTAAAAGCCTGTCTGGTTTTCCAGCAATATTTGCCTAATAAAAGACAAAAATATTCTTTTTACAAATGGTGTCTCTCATAATCTTACATGAATCTGCATTTAATTAGAACTAGAACTATTAGTAGCATTCAACTTCAAAAATACTGTCAACACACTAATTTTATGCCTTGGCCAGTACTGAGCTGCCATTACTCCTGTAACACAGACTGCAGTACAGTTTTAAAGTTTAAATTATCTTGGCAGTGCAAAGCTGTAAATAAATGTAGTTTTCAAACAATACGGAACAATTTTTTAAAGGTGCTAATTTTGTTACTCAAGTAACCATGTCTTTAAGTCTGAAAACGTTTGGTTTTTTAAATCTCAGTCATAAAGAATCCATTCATATAATAGCGTGGTTTTAATGGTACATTATCTTAACAAATTTCCATGATCTTTTAATAACATTTATACTTTCTTAAACTCTTCAGTAAAACTAAAAAGAGTAAAACTAAAGAGTAAAACAGTTTATAGCAATTTTAAATATTTTTGTCTTTTTTCCTTCAAAGTCGGCCTTGATGTACAGCAAGCATATACAGCCTTTTACTTAACACCAAAACCAGTGGGAAGTAAAGTGGTTACAAATCAAAAACTGAAAGCTGAGTCTTCAGTTGATATGCATTATGGCTCACCACAAAGTCTGCCAGGAGCAAAAGTAGATACAGGTAAACAGTCAGATCACAACATCTGATTAATACCAAAGTCAACAGAAAATTTAATTTTGCTTTCAGTAGAGAGCTGAATCTTTATTTATCCATACTGTTTCTTTCTCATGTTAAATAAAAGTACAATGCTGCTGCTTCTGCTTGTCAAGTACTACAGTGCAGTTCTTTGAATTTGAAAGTCAGAAAAATCATAGGTATTTGGTATCTAATATTACTGTTTCAATTTGGGAATGTGGTAGTAATTCTGTTTTTCAGTAGCATTGATTAATTTCTTTCCAATTCCATTGCTTGTGCCGCCCAAAGTTTTGCTGAAAGCAACAAAATTCTAGTGACCCAGATTACTTCTAGCCTTTTACTGCCTGAAGTACTCTCTTAACAATACATATGAAATAAAAAATGAGCATTTCTGTATTATATTTATCTAGGAGGCAGATCTAAACATGAGATTACTTACAAGAAATACGGAAACAGAGAATGCAACCATCGCTGTAAAAATAAGGATGTGTGTGGGCATGACTGCTGTGAGTTTCATTAAATCTACAATTTCTATTACTTTTAGACAAATATAATTTCAAATAGCTTCATTTATATCAATAGATACATTAACAGAAGCAGTGTAAGCAAGAGAGTCAGGCCTGAGTTGTTGCTATAATGTAGTCATAAAAACAGTAATAAAAAACTTTGTCAGTAACACTTTTATAGGCACTACAATGATTAATAATATTTTTCAGAACATCTAGCACATAATTTAAGAGCAATGTCAAGCTCGTTAAATTTTTATATAAACATTGGTGTGTTAAATCTTTTAGGATCTTTCATTAGACAATACTAAGCTTAGTGGCAAAGTTTCCATTGATCTGCAAAGAATTAGAATTTATCCCTTCTAAACTAATCTGAAGATTATTTTAATTCCCTTTCTCAGGTAAAACTGGAGTACCTCCAAACTCTGAGATGAATGGAGATTCAAAGTTTGCTTTGTACCTAGCTGATTTAAGGAGCAGGAACTCAATTTCATCTCTACCACCAGTAAAACGATTAAAGGTTCATTTGAATACAGTCAGACATTGAATAGATTTATTTTAATCTGTTATGTATTTGTATATATTGTTTGCAGAGAGAATTTTATAACTAAATATGAACATTCAAGTTTGTCTTTTCTGTATAGAATGCAAAAAGCAAAGCAGTACAAAGGTCCAGGAATCTTTGAAAGGTTCTGCTAATGTTTGGAATACTTCCAGTGGTCCACTTCTGTGCATGTTCTCTTTGTTTTTACTTTTATGGCATTTGATAGATTGTGGTCAGGTGAGGTACAGGGGTGTCATTGGAAGGTACTGTACTGTGTCTTGGTTTTGGCAAAATATGATCTGAATGACAATAGTGGTATTTATCAGAGTAATGATACTAAGAGATGTTTTTGCATTGACAGGTAAATCCACTTGTTTATAAGAAAAGCAACCATGTTTTTAACCTCTGAAAGATTTCATGGCTTACACTTTATTCCTTTGAATGTAATACTAAACTAGTTCTTTCTGCAGCAAGAATGGCATTTGAGATATTGGAGTGTTTTATTTCCTCCTCAGTTTTGCTTTCTTGTTTGCAATAGGGAATGAGTTAGCCTATAGCTAATACAGATGAGGGTTAGTGATAATCAGTCAGACTTTGCCAGGGTACTTGGATAACTCCATTAGAAGCATGTAATTTAAACCTTTTTAACTGATTACGCTAGATAAGCAGATACCAGAAAGATCTTATATATGATCTTTAAAAATTATGCAAACTTAATATTAATGATGTCATTAACATTGTTAAAAAAATGATTTTCAATATGTTTATACCCTATAAATTACAATAATCTGCTTTCTTTAGATGCAGATGTTAAATCAAACTCAAAATGTGGATCTCAAACAATTTGTTTTTACACCTAAGTCTTTGCTGACATTGCCAAGGTACTGATTAATATAAGTAACAAACAAGAAATCTGCCTTATTTTAGATAGTATGTTAAGTTGTAACAACTAAAAACTGTTTTCTTAACAAAATTATTTTGCAACTTTCTCCAACTGTTTTACTGACATGACTGGTTTTATTTTTTTTCAACAGGTCTAGCAATAAAGAGTCCTCTGCATCCCCTTCAGTGGACCGGGAAGATAATAGCTTAGGAGTATCTCAGAAACAACTGCAATCTTGGAATTATGGAAAGAGTAGTAAGTTATTGCTAATGTTTGAAGTTATGATTTTCACTGCTTTGATCTGAATATACTTGTAAACTCAAACTTGCTGAAATCACTACAACAACCAGTATAACATTATAGAACACTGAATGTATAGGGAAATATAGTGGCCTTAACTGGCTTTCCTTCTGGTATCGGTAAGAATTTCTAATGTAGATCTAAGCCTCTAAATGTACCTTTAAATATAACAGTAATGACTAAATCGAATATATGAGGGCCCAAATCTGTAAATACTTCCTGAAAGGTATTTTACTCCTTTCTGCTGGAAGAAGTTAGTGAAATATGAGCTTTTGTTTGGTATTTGACAAAATATGACCATTCAGTAACTGAGTTCATAACTAGTAAAATATCTCTATCTGGAAAAAAATTTCCTCTTTGTTTCTCTTCAACTGGAAAGGCCACAAATTTTTTTACATTTGGTGTTAAATGATCAGTCTTCATTATCAGTACACAACTATGATGTTCTCCTCACTGCATGCCTTTTGCTGTTGTATTTGGTGACAGTAGATTGATGTGAATCAGATTTTGATTAATTTAGCTAATAAGTAGTAGCTCCAATGTTTAGGTCATACTCAGACATGTAAGAAACACTGTGCTGAAATGAATTGAAACGTTTTTTAGTTCATACTGCTTTAACTGCTGGCAGCTATGCTGCATAATTTCATTTTTACTTAATATTTTGATGATGGGATTGTAATTCCATTCCTTTAATGCTTCATGTTTTCCTGCCATACTAATTTACCTGTTATAGTTGTTATCCAGTCTTAAAATGGAAGACTGTTGCATAGCCATATCATTGGTTGCTGGGTGGGGTGGGCAGTTAATGTATGATATGATTGTGTTAAAAGAATAAAGTCCTGGGAAGACAGATGGATATTCCAGTAGAGCTATAGTCTATGCTCAAGAAGATCTTGAGGGAAATCATACAGAATCAAGGGGATGTAGTAGATATTGCTGACTAAAAACCATCTCCATGGAATAGTAGCAGAAAAGATAACCTTGGCCAATTGATTGGGCCAGCTGCATTTTAAAAAATGCACCAAAAGTAGTTCTAATGAAGTAAGGCATCAGTTCATATGATTTTTATAGGGTTAACTGCATCTGTAATACGGTAACTTCCCATTCCATACCAAAAAAAAAAAAAAAAGCAGGCAATTAAGAATACACTGTGAAATTGTAGTAAACTAAACCTGTACAGTTTGTCTGTGTGTCTGTGCAATAATGTACTGTGCTGACTGTGCACATCCAAAATTACAGTATCAGTGCCTTCCTGGAGTTGCCAGTGTCTGTGGAACAGGATTTTTGGTTTGAGCCTGTCCTGCCTCCCCCTCTATTGAAAGGGAGACCTGGATCAGGGTTTTCTAGGCATATTAGGGCCATGACAACAGAATGAAGATTCCAGCACTGTCTGATGCTGGAGGGTAGTATGGCAGAAGAGAGATGAAAAAAATTAGCACAGGGAATTGGATTGCTGATGAAAAGAGAGAACACAACAAACAAAAGGGAAAGAGAGTAAGAGAGGAAACAGGAAAGTCATCTTTGCACCAGAAAAAAAGTATTCTAAAACATTAACTCTCACATTTAAATTAAGAATTTTAACAATGCTTAAGAGTGTGTTTGTTGTGGCTAGTTCTTAGACATTAGATGTATAGGAGGAAGGCAGCATTTAGAGTTCTTTAGAAACTGCGGACAGAAAAAGGGACTGAATTGAAAGTATTAAATTTGGAATCAAACAATGCTTCTGACACAGGGAAGGAATGAAATTGCAGTGATTTTTATAAGGCCTGTTTTTCTAGAATCTACACTGAGAATAACTTTTCTCAAAATAACTCAGGAAAAAACGCATATGTGACAATCCTTTCAATAGATTGAACAACTGGTCATAAAACATAGTACAGTTTTTGTTCTACTTGTCCATTACAAATATATTACAGCTTTCTCTTGGAAACATTTAGTGTTTGTGAGTGAGAACAGCTAAGAAACAATGGCATAAAAAAAAATCTTTAATACATAACTTGACTGATACAGATAAAAGCAGATCCTTGTTTTTCAGATGCTTTGGATGTGGACTTTGAACTGAGAGATGATGTTTGGGATGATATTGATGATGAGAAATTAGTATTTGCTAGCAATTTTGCCAGTAGAGAATTGGGTAAGGTCATTTTAACAAAATTCTTTGCTTCCTACATACATATTATTTTACAGGCTGCTATTTGAGAATAATTTATTGTAGTATACAATGAATAGAACTACCTGAAATTTTTTGGTTAATTGATTTGACTGCCAGGTTTATTACTCTATTTTGAATGTCATCTGTATTGAGACAAATCTAATATGGAAGGGAAAGTTGAGAAAGTCGTCATAATTTTTTTTTTCAGATGGCCTGCAACTGCATATTTGTTATTTTATCTGACTGCTTATCTCTGCTTATCTTTACATTAGCTCAATACCACAGAAGAAATATGTCAAGTATTAAGACATTTGAATAATTTTTAAACTACTATTTATCCTATTATGTAAAAGATTTACAAGGGCTTTCGGCTGGTTTGTGACTTGGTTTTTAAAACTTTCGTTCTTATGTGGAACATGGAAATATCTGCCTTCAAATCCCAGATGAGTGTGAACCACTTTGCCAGTATACAAGAAGCAAAGCCACAAATGACATTTCAAAAGAGTAAGCATTATATAATTTATGACAGTTTTATTCAGTTAAAAATATTGTCTGTATATCACATGTATCTGTATAATTAAATGTATTCACTCATAAAAGTGAGTGGAATTTCAACTTCTAAAAGGAATGAATTGTTGAATGATTTGAATTTTTTTTTTTTATTTAAGTGTGGAAGGAAGTAAGTAGAAAATCCTGAACTGAAAAGTAAATAATTTTGCACTTCTGTAAAAATACTTAAATTATTCAACTTAATATTTTCAGCTTGTGCACATTACAAGATGAAACCAATATTCAGAACTCAGTTGTTTCTGTGGTTAACAGCACATCAAAAGTGAATTTATCTGTACAGAGTGGAAATATAAATATGGTGAGTAAAAGTATTTAAACAGAATTTCATATAATTAGAGTATTTCATGTGTAAATATGTTTACCATATCTGACTTATGAATCAGTTTGGACATGCTGAATTTCTGAACCATTCTGTGTTGTCCAAACATGCATGCATCCTGTTGATATTCATGATTCGGAGAACTAAGACTTGAATTTATTTTATATAGTATGACTTCAAAACTATTTACTGAATTTGATTGTGATGTGATTCTGCAAGTCATACAGTATATAACTATGTTTATCATGTGCTTGGTCCTTGTCAAATACCATAATATCAATATAAATATCTGCACTATATACAACAATCTGGCAGTTTCTCTTTTGGTTAGTTGTTTTAACCATATACGCTTTTTAACATTTACATTGCAGTTCAGTTTCCAAGAAAAAAAGCATTCAAATCCTTCACAAGATCTGAAAAATGTACAGTGTTCTTCAATCTCAAAAATAATCTCAGATTCTTCCAAATTCACTAGGAAAGAGGATTTTTTTATTTTCACAAAAGAAAAGGAAAAAGAAGTGGATCCCAGGTACTAAAAAGTTGTGTAATGTTTTTCTGTTGGCTTGGTCTTCTAGTGCTTAGTTCTTCATGGATCACAGACATTAAGGCAGTGTGTTAATTTATAACATTAATTTTTAAAAGATGAATTTTCACAGTAATAGTAGCAATTAACTTTTCTTAGAAAGGAAAATACTTTAAAATTATTTTGCTTGTGTTGGTATCTCTTGACTATACTTTGTATAGTGTTCCTGATTTCACAGGCTTTGATGTACTATACCTAATTTAATTTTCTTGTTTGCTTAATCTTCATTAGATATCTTCTTGATGATGAAATCAATGATGTCAAGCCCTTTCTTGGAATATTTGATGGCATTTTGTAAAACATATAAACAAAATACATTGTAAATGCTGAGGAAAAAAAAGTTCGTAATTTTTACAGTGTGAAGTCTTCAAATTCAGTTAAGAGAACTTCATTTCTGTTGTATACCTATTTACCAATAGCTGGATTGCTGCATAGAGTAGATAATAACAAAACTGATGTCTAATTTATGGAATTCTAGGTATATTATCTTATTTTGAGATATTCTTAAATATTTGTTTGTTGACCTTGCCGTTCTCAGGATTACAAAGAAAAATACTGGAATGTGTCAAAGGAGAACAGTTCTCAAACTGAGGATGCTTTTATAGATAAAGTAAAAATCACATAAGGGAAAGTAAGCTGTTTATTACATGCCCTGCTCACAAGTACTCTTTAAATGTATGAAACACTCTTTTCTCAGAAATTTCTTAATGCCTTTTGGTTTTGTCTTTCTGTTTCTCTAATGCTGAATAGCACTGATTTTGTAAAATAATTAGATTTACGCAGAAGTAATAGAATGGTAAATTATTCTAGACTATATTTCTTTTGACAGTGCTATCAACTCCTTAATAAAAAAATGTAACTTCCTTCAAGCAAACATGTTTCCAGACTCTCAAAAAAACAGTTATAAAATATCTATAAAGAGTATTCGAAAGTTGTGTTTGGCTGTTCACTTTGACATCCAAAGTCATAAAATGGACATTTATGCATCCTAGATTCCAAACCAAAACCAAAACATTGGTTTTGGATATCTTCTTGTAGCTCTAGTGTTTGAACATTTGACCTCGCAAGTTCAATAGTTAGAAAAATACATGATATTGCCTAAAATCCAAGAGAATGTTAATTATTCAAAATGTGTGGAATTAAAATGTTAAAATCACATATGGAACCTTAGCTGTCTGTTCTTGCAAACTTGTTTGTGGTGCATCTAAATGCAACCATGTTTTGTTGCACTTCCTGGTTGTATTTTTCTCAGCTAATAACATTTTACTTGACTCCACTGTTTCCTTGCACTTTTGACTTACTTTCTGGTATAACTCTTTCTCCATATGGCCTAGCACAAGCAGCCTCAACACTCACCACTCAATGTGGTTTTGACCATGCAAAATCCAGCAGGCCCAAGCTTGTAACTCACTTTGCTATACCTCAGATATTTCATTGCATTTGGAAGTCAGTAGCATGTGAGATCTCTTTTTGTCTCAATTTTTTTTTTTAAATTAAGCTTCCAAATGGGGGTAACTCAGAATTACTATACTACTGCTATGTTTAGCCCAGCAGTCCTAGTCATGTACATCCAGGTCACCTCCCAGTTCTGTGTCAGGGTGAGATTTAAGAATGCAGAGTGCCAAATGTAATTTTAGATGCCCCAAAGAATCTTCCCTCGGCTCCATCTACCATGCCAGAAGAGCATGGGTCTCCTACATAGAGGTGTTCCAGGTTTTCCAGGGCATCTAAAATGGTACTCGGTGCCAGTGTTTAAGCACCTGACTTTCTCCTTGCTGCTTGAAATACATACATTTTTTTTCCAATTTATAGTTCATAGTTATATAGCATACTTTAATTGCCTTTGTATCCTGCCTTTTCCTAGGGTTTTAGCTTGCAACAACTAATTGAGCTGTTCCTCAGTTTCTTCAAGTTTGAGAAAAGCTTTTACACAGCAACACAAAGCTGAGCTTCAAACATGGGAAGTGGGAGAGGAAGGAAACAATTAGTATAATCTTGTGATTATATCATTTATATAATTTATATAATCCTGTGATTATACAACTTGCAAGTTTCCAAAACCTCTCACTGGCTGGTTGCTCAAGCCTCACCTGCAAACTGGGGATGCTTCTGATGGCAGGGTCTGCACTTTTTCCTGCCAGTCTGCATGAAGCTCCTTCTAAAGGTCCTGAACTGTGAGGTGGCAACTGTAGTGGAAGCTGATTGTGCTTAGGTCTTCATAAAAATGAATAAGGTAAGCTTCTATTTATTTCTCCAAAAATACTAAAGAAAGGTAATAGTAAAAAGGTACTAAAGAAGTATCTTTTTGAGTATGTTTCTTGGTCCCATTTCTACACTGAAGGTGTATTTCCTTTTTTCTGTGAAATATTTTGGTAGTTTATATAATGTCTAGAAAGTAATTGACATTATTGCCGGGTTTGCTTCATTTTTTTTGTATAGGCTAAAAATAACCACTTGGGTTTAGTTAGTTTATAGGAATAGGTTTATATTTAGACTGTTACTTCAAAGAAAATTATCCTTGCAGGCAGGTATTTTATTTTCCTCCTTGTTTTCCCCAGTGCAGGAGTTCAGTAGTTATTATTGAGTTTCTTCAAGATTCAGGCTGATTAATTTTCTCATACTGTATTCAAATTTTTTCCTTTTGATTTTTAAAAGGTTTTAATTTCCAATTGATCCATAGTCAAAACACATGATAACAAATGCATTTCAGTACTTTCAAGACTAATCAGAGTACTTTGCAGATGGTTTATAAGATTGTTTCCTGTCTCTGTTTTTCACAAGAAATCAGCATCCTATATCATCCTTGGAAAATTAGAAAATCATGCTATTGCTGCTGGCAGTATTTCACAGATTTCAAAACATAAATCTTTCAATACTGCAACGTCTTTACAGTAATATTGAACCTCTGGTGCAAACCCATTTTTTTAGAGATAAGGGCTTTATTTGACATTGTTCTTTTGCTTCATTATTCATATTAGCTCTATGACTCTTTAAAGTCTAAATCACTTTCAGAAAACCAATTTGGAAGTACTTATATGCTGAAGTGTTCTCTGTCTCAGAAGAAGGAATGACTTTTGATATGGTAGCATTTGTTATTGTTCCATTTTTCAAATCATAATAATTTAAAGATCAAAAGTGATAACCATAGTAGGTCTCTTTGGCAATAATTAATTGCACATACACAGTGACTATACCTTGAAACAAATACAGGCAGAAAGAGCAAATTGACTGCAGAATTAGAAAAACCCAGTCAAATCTGAATTATTTTTCTTAAATTAAACTTCCAAACTGAGATAACTCACAATTACTATACTACTGCTTTGTTTAGCCCAGCAGAATGCAGAGTTTACCTCCTGCCCATCACCGTTGTCCAATTTCCATGGAAATCAGATGGCTCCCAGGCAGGAACAGTGGTGATTCTCCACAGATGCTTTATATGAATGGCCAGGGCACCAAAATCCCAGGTCGTGCCCCAAATGGTTAAGTATAGACATAGCTATGAAGAGCTGTAATTTTAGTCATTTAACTGAATCACCTCAAGTGGTAAACCTAGTTTACCTGGACTCCCTGTGTAGTCACTAGAAAAAGGCAGACACTGTCGGAAGATGATTCAGATCGTAAATGGGCTAAATTGCTCTCTGGTGGAAGTCACCAAATTACCTATGATGAAAGTAACCACATGGAGTTAGTATGGAGAAGCTGATGTGCTGTAAATTCACAGCAAGACTCACTGAATATTGCCTTTCTTGTGCGCGTGAGACACCTGAGTTCTTTTATCCACATAAGGATCCAACTTTTCTAAGTTTTGAATTGTCTTATTTCTGTACAGCAAAAGATGGCTGCGCTCCACTAATGTTGCTGCATGCAGCTTCCTTTCAGGTGCTGCCCAGATAATAAAACAGACTAAATTCAACAGAGTAACATCAGACCATTTCACTAAGCTACTACCAATAGATAAAATACAGACTAAAATACATAAAAGCATTGTTAAAGTCTGAAAGGATCCTTGTTTTTAATGCTGCATAGAGTTGTAACATTAAATGAGTGGCTTGAGTTTGAATCAGTGGGATTATGTAAGTAATTCTTTGGGGATACAGAAGAATGCCACAGACTTTAGTCTGGGGATGATTCTATAAAATAAAAATACTGTTTCCCGTAATGGAGTAGTGAAAGAAAATTCAATGTGACAAGAAGTCAGATTTTACTATCTTACTTGTCTGATTCTCCCTAATAAAATACATGCTCATACCTGCTTTTAATTTAACTTCGACTTCCTTATATGCTTCCTTGTCCTATCACATATATTGGTTTCAAAATATAAACTGAGGTCAACCATATCTGTGCCTGAAGAAAATGCAATATGCACTCAAAAACCATGATCTTCAAAAATTGTTAGCAGAAAAAAAAGTATAGTGTTTAAACATGTTGCCAGACACATTTGTGTATAAGGTACATTTATAGCATATAGGATACTGTAAATGTATTGTGACATCATTTTAATTGTATGCAGTGTGGCTTGTGATCATTTTAATTATGTAAACTTTACTAAAGTATTCGAGGACTAACAGATTAAACATTACAGTATTGTTAAAATAGTAACAGCAGTTGCGACAAATCAGACTCTTGTTATTTGGGTGTATTTTTACCTAGATATATCTTCACAGAATAGTTCTATGAGGGATAAAAGTTGGTGCTCTTAAAGGCAGTCAGCATAATGATAAAGAGTGAACAGAAGTTACATATGGAACCAATATGTACCTGAAAAATAGTTAAAATCAGTCATTTTGTAGAGCACAAACAATACCTCTCTAAGGCATTGTTACGACAGATTCAGTGGCATCTCTTCTAAAGGAAAGGGTGTCTTGCATTACCTCTTTGTCACCACTTCTGCTTTTTATATAGAAGCAAGAGAGCAGTACCATATCAATTGTTTTACTGACAGAATCTTTAAATTATATCCATGAAATGAGATCCATGAATGCCTGTGTTTTTTCTAGCTCCTTTGCTTAACAGTGAAATAGAAAAGGAGGTACTAGTCAGGGTAAAACTGACTTCCTGCAGAGGACTAACAGCACAGTGAATTTATCAAAGGTTTACATGAGAATAAACTGAAGCACATACTGTGTGCTGATAGTTCACAGTAATGAAGTTCAGCTTGACTGAAAAAAATCCGATAGAAAAAGAGCAGTGGTTCATTGGCTGCCACTGTTCAGCTGAGATAAGGGCCATCCCGGTTGAACCATGTTTCTGTATTCGTTCTTTAAACCTGTATGAGATAACTGTATCTGTCCAAGCCCTCGCTTTTCTCCCAGTGTTGTAATCCTTGGTCTCCATGTGCCATACTCTTGATAGGTGTTTTGGATGGAGTGAGCTGGCATAAGGACTGCATCTTTCTAAGTAATAGGGGCCTTTGGGGCCCTTTTGTCTCTGTCCTGGTTTTGGCGGGGATAACGTTAATTTTCTTCCTAGTAGCTGGTATAGTACTGTGTTTTGCATGTAGTGTGAGAATAACTGTTGATAACACACTGATGTTTTAGTTGTTGCTGAGCAGTGCTTACACTAAGTCATGGACTTTTCAGCTTCCCATACTGGCCTATCAGCAAGGAGGGTGGGGGTGCACAAGAAGCTGGGAGGGGACACAGCCAGGACAGTTGACCCCGAAGGGATATTCCATACCATATGACATCGCGCCGAACAAAAAACTGGGGGGAGTTGGCCAGGGAGTGATGGCCCGCTGCTCAGGGACTGGCTGGGCATCAGTCAGCAGCTGGTGAGCAATTACTTTGTGCATTACTTGTTTTATATATTCTCTTATCATTGTTATTATTTTCCCTTCTTTTTCTGCCCTATGAAATGGTGTTTATCTCAACCCATGAATTTTACCTTTTTTCTGATTCTTTCCCCCATACCACTGGGGGGGAGTGAGCAAATGGCTGTGTGGTATTTAGCTGCCTGCTGGGTTAAACCACAACAGTCTCCCATCTTTCTCTAGGTGGTGCTGATCACTGTTGCTCTTCCATGTGGTTGTGAAGCAACTGGAAAAGCTGTGCTGCTGTTAACTTGCAGTCCTGCACTGCGTGTCCTGTTCTTAATAACAGGTGTCAATCCAGACAGTTTATAGCAGTTAGTGAGAGTTGTTTCCCTGTTCACTTTAGTATGCTACCTACCACACTAGAACACTACACTTTCATTCTGGTCTTGTGGGATGATGTGCTTCGAGTGCTCCTGGGTCTGTCCTCCTGTGGTTTTTAAATGGATTTTGTCCATGTGCAAGGACTTGAGGGGCACACCCGATGGGTTTGCAGAAATGCAGGAGATGACACTGGGTGGACGTCCTTTGTATAAAGAAGGTATATGTTCTTTCAAACACAGTAAAAGTGCCTGCATACAATAGCAAGGAATTTCTTCTTGTATTTAACATATACTATGTGGGGCTAGCATGCAATGATGACACAGACTGTCCTTTTGATTAATGCTACATGGCAATGTCTACATTTTTAGATAGCTGAGCATAGGGAAAAATGCAAAACATTTTGTTTTGAAGGCTTGTAAGGGTATTTTGTTTATATAAATGAAACAATGTTTCTTTTGTAACTGTGAAACTTCCTATTAAAGGATGCATATAACTTTCAAAACAAAAAGATGCTTGTAACTGTAAATGGCTATGATGTATTTGCTGCTCCCCCACCCATTTAGAGGCAAAACCTATTTATGAGGCTTTATTAAGTGCAAATAATTCCCATGGCTTCAGCACAGAAGAAACAGCTGCAGAATATAGTCTGATTTGCATATAAATGACATGATTTCTGCTCAGAAAAGGATATTGAAAAATATGTATTTCTACAGTGAAAACCTGATAGTCACACATATTAAGGTCAGCTTCTGTAACTTTTTTTTAAGCTGCTGCATGTTGATACCTGATCCCACTTCCAGCTAGATTCAGGCTCTATCAGTTGTGCCCACTATGAAATTGGGAATTTTTTCTTTTGAGCTAATTAAGCGATAATTTGTAGAAATAGATTCCAAAACATTTATCCTAACAGAATACAAGTGGACAACTCCAAACTTGGCACTTTTCTTTATCTTCAGTATTGTGAATTTGTGATGACAGGGAATTCCTGTTGTTTGGGTAAGACAGAAAAAGTCCTGCTAACTTGCTCTAGTCATGTTAATAAATGGTAGGATGTAATTAAAGCAGATACGGGGATATTACTTTTACTGTCCCAAATAGTTTCCTCAGGTTATCTTTTTGTATTAAAGATAAGTTCATGCTTCTAAAATTTCTGCCTGACATAGGCAACCATTGATAACTGAGATGCTTGGCCAAAACAGAAAACAGGTGCTTCAAAGCTAAAGCTGTATATGCCGTTTTATTCCAGTAGTTCCAGCTCACTGCACAAATACTTTAAAATACGGTATTTATTACAGTAGAAGTATTAACTCTAGATAATTTTAATAATGAGCTGTCTTCAACAGTAATCTAATTGCTGAACTCAGATGTTACACTGTTCAGCATATATACTCATACAGAGCACCAATATTCATACAGAGAGCTTAGGCACCAGCAAAACCAAGCTCTGTAGAACAGACCCCTACCACTCCCAGCTAAGCTGGCAGAGTTCCCCCAGATTCCTGAGGAATACCCTTGGGAAGTCAGCTAGTGCGTGAGAAAACTAACCCAGGGTTCCAGTCAACAAGCCACTTCCCTCCCTGAAAGGCTGTAACTGTGACTTTCAGTGGAGGGTTCATTTACTGACAGGCTCCTGCTGCTTCTTAAATATATCCGAACATAAAAGAAAGATGCTGGAGAACAAGGCAGTAAAGGGTTTAGAAGAGATCTGCCTAACCTTGGTTCCCAAATCCCTGCTTGGCAAAGGCCTTACTGAGCTGAATGCTATTGCCAGAAGCAATAGATTGTCTACTCAGAGATTGATTGGCCACAGTGAATTGTCATTAGTCTGAATGCCTCTTGGAGAAGCTTGATACTGTTTAGTAAAGAAAAAGTGGAAGTAGTGCTGTCTAGAAACTGTGCAGGTCAAAACTTCCTTTTCAGCAATTTCTTTCAGTTTATAAAGGCTATTAATTTATCTGAATGAAAATGGGGCAGTAGAGTTTATTACTAGAATTGTGATTGTTTGTTTGTTTGTTTTTCTGGTTGTGGTGTAATATTTTAGCTGTTGTAGTCCAGACTTGTTACCTTACTGGGTGCAGGAAATAAACTACTTTTATCCCAGGGCTCCATTCTTGTGTCTTACATGTTATGCCTAGAGGAGGTTTTTCTGCCTAGCTGGAAATTTCTACTTAAAGAATAGTCACCGAGCACCTTGGATCATTAACATTTTCAGTATCTCAGTATTATAAAGATTTTAGGTTCTGAGGTCAGTTGGGTGGTTTCTAAAAATTGTACTAATAGATGTAAAATGAGCATTCACCAAAGCATCACTACATTATCAAATAATTTTATTTCAAAAGTATGGCAGTAGAAGTGATTAAGAAAGTGTGGGCCATGAAATAGGTCTACTTACCTTGTGGTATATCACAGAGATGCATTTCAGAGACTCGAGGCTTGCTTAGTGAGGAAAATAACCTGTATTAGGAAGATAAGAGGTACAAGTGGGTCTCCTTCCCTCCCTCTCTCTTGGGTGTGATTGTCTCAGACAACCATATTAGCAGAAGCTTAGATGCATTCTTAGCTTCTGGAACCGATTTACCGAAGTGACAGTGCATACTGAGGATGACAGTAATAAAATGGGCAGTGTATTCTGGAAGAAAATAAAGTTGGCAGCTTGGAATGCTGGAAAACAGCTTCAGATAAGCATGTGGTTCAATAGAAATTAGTCTCTGTCCATAGACTTTATAGCAGCCCATCAGAACTGCTCTTTCAGTTCAAGCAGTTAATAATATCTCAGCACTGTAGCTTAAGGGATACAATTTTCAAAATTATTGTAGTGTGGGACCGATAAATTTCAGCACAAAGAAGGCAGTATTCCATATAATTTATTTTAGATTTCCATCTAGGGTATGTTCTGACACTCCACATGAAAGTCAAATTGTCCATGTAAAATGGTTTTCAGGTGATAAGTTGACCCCTGGGGTTTTAGTAAAATAATAGATTCAGAATTCTATCTGACTCTCCAATCTATAAAAGCTAGTTATCAGCTGTTTGAAGGATTTGATAAGAAGGAGAAAAAAAAAAGAGCTTTTGTATAGTGACATTTTTCTCATTAATGGGGACAATGTTAGAATCACAAACTCCTTCTGGATTTGGTAGTAAATACTCTGCTGATGTGTTTTGGGAGGTGGTTGTTCTGTGTGAGGAGTCTATGTGTCTAATCCTCTGTGATATGCATATGGAACAAGGAATATTTCTAATAGACAGTACAGCCCTTCAAAAGAAGGGTGTTTACTGTGCCACCATCTGGCCATCATTTTTAAACGCATTCTATCACCAGAGCCTACCTCTGAAGAAGCTTTGCTGGAGAATGACTGTCTTATGGTGCCTAGAGAAACACTAGAAGAGTAACAACATAAACATTTTTCCTGCCAGCATTCTTCAGTATTTAAATGTAGTGCAAAACAAACAGTAACCTGAAAAGAAACAAGGTATTACTTCCAGTTCTTGTCTGAACACTCTTACAGGACCTGCTGTAGTTTTTTTTTCTAGTTTTGTTGTTTTATTTAATTGTATTTTCTTGAGAATACTTACAGGTAGTTCCTAGTGTATTGTGTGGCTTCACTGTCGGTTTAAGGAGATCCAGTTGGGTAGAGGCTTTCTTGCATTTTGTTTTAGTAGATGGGTGTATCTGCATGTACATGTGTATGAAATGTAGCACTAGTAAGTAATGAGGGAAAGTTGACAGTAAGATAGGACTAGCCATAGTGACAGTAAAAGCTTGCCTAATAAATGCTAGAAGCATGTTTATGTTTAGTGCAGTTGAGTGTCCCTTTGAATTTTCAGCAAAGAAAATACCTCCTGCTTTTTAAAAACAACGATGCTCAAGAAAACTTGACTTTTTACGGTCTGTGTAAACAAAAAGGATTATCTCAAAACCCCAAGTCTCTCTTCAGTTGTTGCTCGTGTTAACCACTGCCCTAGATATTTTCCTGCTCTGTGATGAACATTTAGTTCACTGCAGAAGTACTGCCTATTGTACTCTGTTGCTGGGACTTCTGCAGGGCATAAAGAAGGCTGCAAGGAGGGCGCTTGTTTGCCTCCTGCATTCTGGGTTACTGGGGGAAGAGGCAGATGTCTCCTCCTCTGAGAGGAACTGAGCAGTGCTCAGGGGTGGGGACAGCTGGTATTCCCAAGTGGGGTGGAGAAAGGAAATGTTAGCCAAGATCTTGTAGGCAGTGTCGTGGAGGCGCTGGGATTTTGCTTGCGAGACAGAGCCAAGAAGTGACAGGAGAAAGGGGAGTTCCCTAGAGCTGGCTGAGGGATCTCTGTGATGCTCTGTGAACCATTTGGAAATTTTCAGATTGAAAGTAGGCCTGGAAAGAAAGATTTACCCTGCAGTGACACAATGGGGAGACTAATTTTCAAGCTCCTCTATTTAATCTACCTCTCCAACAAATCAGACTTCTCATGATTTAAAGAATAATTCTGTCCTGCCATTCTAATAACATCTGCTCTTAGAAATCTGGATTCTGTGAGTGTGCTTATCAAAAGGAAAAGCTTCTACCTAAAGACAATTGTTAATTCATGGTCCCTGGGGATAGGATCCAAAAAGAACAAACCTCTCTTAAACCTTGCCTTTTTCTGGTTTTGGTTGGTTGGGTTTAGCGTTACAGAGATAATTGGGTGCTGGTCCTGCAAGTAGGTAAATTACAGGCCTGTTCACTGATTTGAGTGAACAGCTGCTCACTCAAATGTATATGAGCTCTACTGAGGTTGTCTGGAGTGTGCTCCAAAGCAAAGTGTCTGTCACGTTCTTTAAAGTGCTTTTCTTCTGGAAGAGCAGATCTGGAAGAGTTTATAAGTAAATCTGACTTCTGCGATTGACTAGATTTAATCTGCATTAACACTTTCCAAAGTAGCAGTATATTCTCCTTTGGGTTGTTTGTCACTCTGAGGCTGATTTTGAAAATGTATTATCCAATTTCAAGGTTTCAGGTGTTAGCACTGAAACATTTACCTATCCACTGAGGTAATTATCAAAACGTTTGTATTTGTGGCCCCAGTTAATTGTAGGCCACACCTTTTGCTTACTTGAAGCCCTGTGAGAAACTCTTTCCTTTCCTGGCTTGAGATGATTCACAGGAGGAAGTACAGTACTTTATCTGTATTCCTCCATACCCTTTATATGTTCTGGAAGTGCCAGGCTGGTACACTCTCAGGTGCTGTAGCTGTGTTAAGTGTTCACTGAAAAACCTGTGACTGCAGCCATAGGTAGAGCTAGTGTGGGACATGGAAACATGATACAGGCCTGCAAGGAGAGTCCCAGGGCTCTGCATAAGGGAAAGCCCAGAGAGCAGCCATGTGTCCAACATCAGCCTCCTCAGAGCAGCTTGCCTCGGGACAAATACAACAATCCATTCCCCCAACAGGGTAAGATTACTAAGGAAGCCTTTCATAGATGTGTTTTTATGAAAAAGTCCCTCCCATAACTTTTAATGCGGGAGTGGGGCATCTGGCTTAAGACTTCTAATTCAGTTCATCTCGTAACTAAAAAAAAACGAGGCAAAAAACCTGGACAAAGTATTGCCTCCTTCAGAGGCACAGCTTTAAGAACCATCTGTTGCTTATATGAAGCGCTGAGGCTTCTGGAGCAATGTAGGCATGTTAAGTTAGGGACATACCTCACCTTCATTGCCTGTATTTTGCCTTGTCCATAGGACAAACTTTATGCCATGTTTTCTACTGGTAGAGAAGGTTGTGCTGACTGGCCAGACATTTCTGGAGGTTAGTATGACTGGAAGGTGGTTGTGAAGACATGGGAACTTAACCAGTAAGGGAAGTACTCACTGCAAACATAAAGCTTGTCGCTGCTGCTGACTGCTGAGCTCCACTGCTGCCCTGTGCCACCCAGCTGTTGTGCCAGTCCAGTTGTTCCATAGGGTTGTTGTGTGAAATTAGTTAAAACAAATGTGTGAGTAATCTCCAGCCCGCCGCCTCCGTTTTGAGAAGCCTGGCTCTTGGCAGTGCTGTTATTGCTAGGAAAAAAGTGCATGCATGCAAACAGCAAAGCACGCTGAAATGTTACCTTCTACAGTTATATTTCACTCATCTTTACATTGGAAAATAGCATTTGTTTCATGTATATGACAAATGAACTACATAACATTAATAAAATAGAGATCCTAAATCCTGCATGGAATTGCCATTGGCAGCTATTAATGTATCTTCAATTGTATTTTTTATTTGTAGCTTAATAATAACTCATCAACATGTAGTTGGTTCTGCTTGTTAGCTTTAGATGAGGTTGAAAGTGCTTGGGATGCTCCAAGGTTTCATCCCAGCTACACAGCCTTCCACATTGCCTTGCTGGGTTTTGTATCTGGTGAAAGAGCTGAAAAAAGAGCAGCATTAAATTTACATTTCCAGTTGCTATCCGGATGGAATGGGAAATGGGCTCTTTGCGACCAAGTGGAATCAGTAATGTAATTTCAAGTACTGGCTAACATCTGTAAACATCTGTGTCTTCCCACAGCTTCTGACAAGAGATTTGAGAACGTATTTCTTTAAAAAGGGCATTGAGGAATACAACCCCCAGGATGCACTGCACGTTAAGGGGTTTAATATGTCTTTTGCATAGGCCTCATATTGGACATTTCCCCTTCTTAACGACGCTCACAATCGCCGGCCCGAGGCACGCTGAGGAATCGCCCATCTGCCTTGCAAAAGCTGTGCGCCAAACGAGCCATCTTTCCTCACGGCGGCGCCGCGCCGGCCCCTTCCCGCACACTGGCGGATGCTCCCGGGCGCTGCCGGGCTGAACGCTGCCAGCCAGCCCTCTCCCTGCGCTCGGGTACCGCGCCCCGGCGCCGGCCTCGCTGCGGGGCGCCGGGGCCACACTTCGGGGCTCGTTACCCGCCGCCTTGGGCGGGCCGCCCCCCCTCCCCCTTCGCCACCGCCGCGGTCCGCAGCGGAGGGGCGGGCTGGGCCTGGCGCGGGCCCCTGGGCTGCGGGGGGGCGTTGGCGCCGCGCCCCGTTTCCTTGCGCCCCCCTTTTTCGCGGCTGTCGCCATGGAGACGGGCGGGCCCAGCGCGGCGCTCGGCGGGCGGGGCCCGGCGTGGCAGCCATCTTCCCCGCCGCCTGCCAGCGGGCCGTCGGCCCGCCCCGGCCCGGCTGTTGGGCTAATTAGCCGGTGGCCCTCGCGTGTTACCGTGCCCTCCACCTTGGTGTTAGTAGCACCGGGTGCAAGGTGAGTTTGAGGCATTGCAAAGGTCATGTTGTAACCGAACCATGGTGTATTTCGCAGTGTTTATCCAAAAACCTCTCAAGTCGCCGCAGTATGAGGCGGCAGAGCTGTCGGGGGGAAGGGGTGCCGCAGCGACCCCGGGCAGCCACGGCTGCCTCCCCAGGCCGCTGAGGGACCTGCTGGCTGGGCACGCAGCTGGCTTAAGCAGGTTTTTCTGGACCTAAAAGAGGTTGCCCTAAATACTGAATGCTTAAAAAAAAAGCAATTTAAAAGCGAAGGTGCCGACTATACTATAGCACTGGCAAGAACTGTAATTTTAAATGGGGAAAAGCCTAAGTAACAAGATGGCTGCTTAACTGTGGGCTTGAAATGTATTTTAACAAAACAGATTAAATCATTAAACAAGGGACCGACATGCTGCAGATGAAAGGTTAACATACCATCCTCTCAGAATTTTTCCAGATGAGGGAGTCGTGTGACCCACCCCAGAGCTGGAGTTCCCTGATGACTCTTTTGCTTTGTCATTCTTGCCGATCCGGTGCAAACTGAGCCAGCCAGGAGGGGAGGGCCACCATTTTGTCACTTCCTTTTCCAGCTGCTGCATTACACTCACTGCTGCTGCAGAGACATCTTGGTGTGCATTTCCTCTCTGTGCAGAGCCCATCTGGGTGTCTGCCCCCAGCCAGCCGATCATCCTTGTTCTTGGAAAAAAAGAGAAGGAAAAGTGTGTTTTCTTTAATGTTTGTGGGTTTTTGTTTTTGTTTTTTGGGTTTTTTTGTCTCAGAATTTATTATCTCCTGAAAAGGAAACTGCATGCCCAAAGCAGCTGTTGGGCTGATCTCCCTTCCCTGCATGTGTGGCCCCAGTTGTGTGCCAGTGGGGGGAAGGGAGAAGTGGTGAGACTTCACTTACTCTGTCCTGTCCTGACCTTGCTGGGTTTGGCTCTGCAGCTGGGGGCCGAGTGGTGGGTGGTGACTCTTGGCCTGAGGAAGGCTTGGGTGCGCCTGCACACAGGGGGCTGCACCCAGACCCTTCGCTACAGGAGAGCTGTGTCAGCACGTGGACTGGTACCTATCTTCACATTCCCTTTCAGAGTTCATAAGATGTTAACTTTCAAAAGGGAAGTCCCCCTTGTGTATTTACGTCAGTGATTTTGGGGTTTAAACTATTCATGCATGAAAAATGACTGTAGGAACTGTATACTCCCATGTGTGAATAATGACTACATGGGAACACAGATTACAGCAGTTTTGCACTGAGAGTGCTGCAGTTTACATGCTCTCTTTGGGAGCGTTATGAAACATTTTTAAATGCTGGTGCATGTTAATGCGTTGATTTCAATCAGTCTTCTTTTTGTCCCTTTTGGATTTGTTCAACTTAACAGTGTGTCTCATGTTTGCTCTAAGATATGCCTAGCAAATTAGGCAAATTAAAAAATGCATGCAAAAATATGGCAGTATGCACATGTATCAGGTTTGTTATTTATTAATAGACTCCAATTTCCATACGATAGCCTACTTTTTTTTTACTTTGGCTCAATGGATAGTTTATGCCAATTACATGTAGCTTAACAGCTTTGTAATCTGTTTTTGCTTTTCTTATGCATAAAGACATGGATTCTGTTTCAGGTTTTAATTAAACTCTACACTGACTTTAAAGATTCTATTGTCCTTTTCATTTAAATAGGATTTTTGTTAGATCTTTAACAAGACCTCAGTGGGGTAATAAATCTAAGCAATTGTCCTTATTAGGAGTAGATTATTCTCAAGAGATGGAAAGTCACAGAAGTAACTAAAACCATTTGTAGAGACTGAACTAAAGCTTTTTTTTCCTAAACATTAAACAGACTTGCGAATGACTTGCTTGGGCGCTCAAATTAAATTAAATGATATTTTGTTTATTTTTCACATTTTCAGTGTAGGCTATTTGCATTTACTTAAACTTTGAGTTTCATTGAGCAAAATTCACTCCTGGGTAAGGATTTTTACTTTCATTACACAAGCTGTAGATTAAACTTGGTATATCCTGCAATTTCTTTTGCTAGTAACCCTTGCAACACTTGTAATGTCTAGGACCCACGGACCTAGTGTGTTCTTAGTTCACTGTATTTGTCAGAGGACACGAGTCCTGGCTGCAGAATTAGTCCTGCATTTTGTCCCACACCCCCGCCAAGTAGAACAACTGCAGAGCACGTAGCTGCGTGCAGCTTGTCCAAAGATCTCCTCGGATGATGGACTAGAAACCCAAGTTCTTAGAGAAAACTTGCCACAAAACCAACGGTTCTGCCCACGTTTGGCCTTCACATGTCTACATATCGCTAGGAGGGGTAAGGGGATTTGACTCCAGTGGTTCTTTTTGTTTCAGCTGCTTGCTTTATTTGAGGGTATTTTCCAGTCTGTAAGTGCTCGGGCCCTGTTTTGTTCCCGGTTTTAATCACAGGTTAGCTTCTGGTGGGACATGGCCTCCTTTACACACACAGTCTAACCCCGAGTTTCTGCCGCGTTTTTAATTCCCAAATTTGTTATACACCCTGGAGTGCAGCTTTTTTTAAGCATCCGGTTATCTGGAAGCTCCATTTCGTGGTGCCAGGTTCGAGACGCGCATTTCTAGGCCTTCGTTCTACGCAGAAACCAAGAGGCGAAGGCGCCGCTGGCGCGGGCAGGGCCGTGCCGCGGGGCTGCCCTCTGCAGAGCGCGCCGCAGGAAGCCGGCCCGGGCACACGTGACCGCCCGCCTCCGCCTCCCCCGGGAAGGAGCCCACAGCCCCGCTCAGCAGATGAGGACAAGCCCTTCTTAGTTGCTGCAGCTGCCCCAGCTCTCAGCCACCAGGTATTTAATGTCTTGCAGCTCTCCTGTCCCTGTCCTGCAGGCCGGCGTCTCTGTAGAGCCAAGTACTGTCAGCCTCCAGCCTGCTGCTGCTCCCCACATGGTACTCTGCTGTGTTGCTCTATTGAGGGACTTCACCTCGACCCTTCTTGTCTTCTAAGGACACTGTAGTGATAGTTTGGGGTAGAACAAATTAGAGTAGAGCAACATAGCTCATAGTATTTATGAGCTATGCTGCTCTGCTATAATACTAATTTCTGATTAGACATTTGCTGTATATTGTGGGCAAAATTGCAGATTTTGAGCCTTCATCTCCTTTCCATATCACTCAAATGGCAAAGATTTTGGCATGGTAAGTCACAGAGGGAGGTGGAAAATCTGGTGCAAAGTGAGATGATGTAGTTTTTCAGGATCACAGCTTCCCTGTGCCCTGGTAGGAGACTCAGAAAAATGGAAGGTGCTGACAGCAAATAAATCACCTGGTTTGCTGCTCTGCTTTTGGCTAAAGCTGAGGGAAAGCAGGGGGAGGAGATGTGCACCCTGGCTTTTAGGCTCGGATTGCCACTCTTCCTGCCTCCCAATGCAGTGCACATTCACAGAGTGACAAACCTAGGCTGAGTTGTTCTACTGGTTTAACGTGACTCAGTGCACAAGATTATGAAGCGACTAAGAGTGCTCAGCCTTTGGGACAGATTCTGGGGGAATTCAGAGACTATCCATCCTGTATTGTGTGGCAATTAGACCTGATTTAGGCAATGCTGTATCTCAGACAAAATCCATTGGGCATAGTTTTGCTCCGGATTCTAATCAGGATGTGGGATTTTCCCTCATGTTTTCTCCAGCAGCAGGGCCAGGAGCTAACCTGTTCTTGGCTCTGCAAGGTGAGATTGAGAGTGTCCAGCACTGCATCTTGCCAAGAGATAAGTCTCGTCTCTTCCCCCTTCCCTCCACCCCTGTTTCTGGGAATGTATGGTGTAGGCACAGGCAAGTGCTGGGGATCTGTGCCTGCAATGTGATAGTGATAACGTGTGGACAGGAAACGCAGGGCTAGCTAAGTGGGCTTCCACTGCTTGCTGATGTGCGTGATCTGACAAAAGATTCCTTTCTTGCCTTGCACTCTGAAGGAATGTGTGTTGCTTTCCAATGCCAAGTATATACCACAGCATCAAATGTGGCTAGATGCTGTTTGCACATTGGCCGTGTGGTGAGCCAGCAGCATTCTCCCCTGTTCGCAGCAACCTCCCTGGAGGGGGAACAGGCTGCTCAGAAGGTCAGGAGGGCTACCTGTGCATCACAGGTGTGAAAAGCTGCCCTCTTTCTGCCCTGAGGCACAAACCTGCTTTCACTCTGTGAAGCAGAGCAGAAAAGATGGGGTCCAACACTGGTAGGTATCCCTGAGTATCTACAAGATGAAGGTGGCATGTGGGTGTAAGAAATCCAGTTTGCTTCTCAACATGAGTAGGTGAGGTTTGGGTGGGAAGGTAATGGGAATGCTAAGTGATTGCTGCTAACACTTACTAAGATGACAGCAAATCTTCTTTATATTAAATGTTCAACTTTTGAGACTAGATTGAATCTTACTTTATTAAAGAAGGTAGGAAGCCTAGAAGTAGCTCTTTAATCTTCAACTGGAAAATACAATTTTGAAATCCATTATCTTAGGAATGCAATAATCAGAGTAATAACTGATGTTAAACCTACTTTGAATGTTATTTAAAGTACTTCTTGGATGGAAACAAAAGTCAGGTTCACTTGGCCATCTGCTTTGCTCATGCAGTTGCCCACATGAGGAGGAGAGGTTGATCAACGTGCCTTTTCTGGCTGTATGATGGTTTGGGAACTATGGAAGGCTAAAAAGTCATTATGTGATTCATAAATGCTTTCATTTGCTATTTGTTCCAACAAAAGGTTGTTGGAACTCTATCAGTGTTATTTTGTAAGTGCAGCTCTGCCCATCAGGACTTCACCACGATGGGTACCCAGCGTCCCGCATCTTCAGGAATCTTCAGCATTAGAGAGAAAAGACCTGTTAGTCTCTCCCCCACTACTGCTGAACTATTACCCTTGGCACATTTTTGATCTCCCCTGGTCAATCTGTGCCTGATCCCATGTATACACATGTCCTGTCATTCCCCACACTGTATTACTCTCCTGTTTTTCCCAAATGTTGTCACATTTCCTTTCTCCTTCCCCTTGTTTTCATCTCTCCATGCCCATTTGTATAACACATCTGCTCTCTCTGTTGTTTTCAGCTTCTAATTTAATATCACTGGTGAATTTCTCAGTCTCTCTGCAGATCATTAAAAAGAGGCTATGTGGGACTGCTTGTAAAAGAAAACGCTGCATTCCCAAGATAGGTTACAGACTGGTGTGTATCAGTACTCTTTGTTTTGGAACTTTTAGCTTTGTTTAGTTCTTTAACAGATGCAAAATGATCTCATGATCTCTTGTTTGCTGCTTCAGTGTGAGAATACAAGGAACACAAATTCAAAAGTTGCAGGACTTGAAAGGACTTGGGCAGCCCTAGGGAAAGGGCAGTTTGCCATGTAAGCAAAACAAAAAAACAAATTAACAAAATCCCAGCCCAGCCACAAAACCAGTCTGGCCCCAGCCTGTGGGCAGGTGAGGGAAGCCCTTTCCACCTTCCCGCTCTCTGTACAGTCTGTTTCAACCCGCCATTGTGCTCAGTGGCTGGAGAGTTGGCAGAAGTGGATGTGTGCCTGAAATACCATCACATAGTGAAAGGCCGAGCTGGCCCACCTGTGGTGTAAGGTGAGAGGAGTTCTGCTCTTTGTTGCCGTTTTGGTGCTGCTCCTGCGAGAAGCAGGGGTCACATGATCGCTTTAATCCACCAAAAATCTCTGTTGGTGGATGCTGCCAAAAGGAGCATTTGTGTGTTGTGGTGGGTGGCGGGGTTGGGTGAGGGAACAAATCCACTGCGAGTATGGCGTTGCCTCATCAGGCCCAGCCTGAATGCTGGTATTGACACGAGGGAGTTGCTGGGGCAGGAAGGGAAGACGGGCTCACACGGACTGAGCACTGTCACTACAGGATCAGTGGAGAGTGAGGCTCTTGGTGCAAGGGTCTCTCCCTCGTGCCTGGTTTTGGGATGTCGATGGCACTGCTGTGCCTGTGAGGGCTGCACGTGTCAGGTGATGCCCAGGGTAAATCTGTGCCCAGGCATTAAAGCAGTGTTGGACTGACAGACCCATCCCTTCATTTTGCTCATGCTCCCTGCTGGAGTTTTTTTGCTATGAAAGCTCTCGTTCTCAGCTCTTGTTAGGCCAGGGGAGATGGTCTCCTAGGTGCGCCTCTGACTGGGTTAAAGGATGGCCTTGGGTAGCAGCAGCATTTCTGAAAGGGCCCTGCAGGCTGCATCTCTTGGCACAGGCTCCCTGTGCCCTGGGTTTTCCTTGGCTGCAGTGCTGGAGGCAGTGCACCATTGCCCGGATGGTAGTTTTAACTCTTTGTTACCTAAAATTCAGACAGTGTCCAAGCAACAAAGTAGTAAATAAACCACTGGCCCCTTTGTACAGTCACATCCTTCATGTTGCCCCTGCTACTAGTGTTAATAATGTGTGCGACTCCCCAAGCACTGACTGGGAATTACGGAGTGTAAAGTATGCCTCAGGGGGCTGGTAGCAGCAGTGAGTGTTTGAGGCTGGATAATACCCGCTGGTGCTGCATGAACTTGCTGTCGGGTAACTGTGTAGGTGATGTTTAGCTTCGGTCAACAGCAGGGCTGTAAACTGAAACAAATAGCTCAGTCCTGATTACTTTTACTAGAAGGGATGATACAGAAGGAAATTGAATTAAAAATTAACTTTGAAATGAGCTCAAAGCTTTTTACCAACCACTCAGAACTTTAAAATATCGGAGATTAACAAAAGAACCTATTTAAAATAATGGTAAACTGCCATCTGCTGGTAAAAAAGTAATGCACATAATGAACAAGCAGACTTTCGAAGTGATAAACAATTCTTTTGTATTTGACATGCTACAGTCAAATATATACATGACATGGAAGCTGCATATATTTATTTTACTGTTTTTTATCTCCATTTGCATTTTCGTATAGAATATGCTAAACAGATGCCTATAACATAACTAACTTTAACGACAAGCGCAGAAAACCAAAGACAATAAGAATAAAGAATGAGGACTAATAAAAGCAGATGAGCGATCAGGATGGTGACAGCCTCCAAATGTGTCCTATTTACATTGCTAATAATGAACCACAAGCACTTCCTTCTTTGATTCCCCCCCATAGACCATCCCCTATGACCAGAATTGTAGCACTGAGAAACATTTCCTGGCTTCTTCAATTTGATTTTTTTGTGTGTGTGTGGTTCCTTAGTCAAGCTTATGAATAGGAACTGGGTCTTTAATTGTTCCTGATTTAAGTAGGTCATCTTTGCCAATACACAAATCTCTTGTCTTCCTGTAAGCCAGGTCAGCTATTGAAAGGATATGGGAAATACTTATTACACAAATATGACCAGAGAAAATAATTTAACAAAGGACCACTCCCAAATTATATGGTGTTACACAACGTTTCCATAAATCACAAGTATGAGTGTACTACAGGGGAGAGACTATCAGATTTCATGTTTGTATAGTGCTTACCAAGTAGGTGTGCTGAGCGTGACTGGGTCCCTAAGGTGCTGCTGCACTATAAATAGCAGTATTAGCGTGAATTACCTCCAGTGCAAACATCAGGCCACTTGCCTTTTTCATATGCATGCAATTTTCTTTTATGATTGTGGTTATTCCAAACGCAGCCCATTGTTTTAGCAAACTGATCTTGTCACAGGAAATGTTTAAAATGGGCAAAGAAAAAATAGGTCAGTTCTTCCTTTGAAATCAGAGAGAAGTGTGTATTTGTAATACTTCCCAGGTTTATTTCCTTGGAGCAGGTTTGGCAGGTATGAGAGGAAGTTAAAGATTTATTTTTGGTGCTATGTACCAGATGTCATACCTGCTCTTCTGAGACAGTTGCTTTTATCTCCAGCAGTGCCTGCTCTAGTAGCAATGAAAAAAAGTGACTTGGATCCCATTTAAAGCATGTAGTGTGCACTGTTCGCATGCCACTAAAGGAAAGGGAAGGCTTGTTTGGGAGACTCCAGGCAGAGTCTTTATGCGTCATCATAAAGCAAACATGTTTGCATCCCTCTCAGCAGTGTTTTTGCCTCTCTGAAGAAGTGATGAATTAATGTGCCCAAATCCAAGGCTTGCGACCCCAGCAGAGGCTGAAGGTCTACAAAGATGTCCAGTCTGAAGTGCCATTGTTTCTACGGGGTCTCTGCATGTGGCTCATTTTGTGGCATCCAGGTGGTTCTTTGTAAAAGACCATTACTGGGGAATCTGTGGTGCTTTGCATATTCCATTCACACTGGTCTTAATCAAACGTTGCTCCTGCTCTGTATCTGAGCATCCTGATGAGGCCTTGCTTGGTGGCAGAGGAATGTTAGGAATATAGGGACAAATCCTCAGCTCAGGAGAACACCACAGGTTTTTTTGACTTTTAATCTGGGGAGGACTTTGCCTGTGGTGCATGGTCGCAGAGGCACATGCACCTTGCTCTGGGCCTGGTTACTGAGATGCTCCAATAGCAACACAGCATGATCAAAGGGAGACAGAGCCAGGGGAACAGCAGTGCCCATGGATACCTATTAACAGGCGGGAGCTGAAGCACACAGTTGCCATCAAAGACACTACTGTCCTCTGCTTTGCTCTATAGCACTTCAATCTCCCTGCTAACGGGACTCTGCCTTCCAGCTGAAGTGTGACTGACAGTTGAAATAACAGTCCCAGTTTATTCCAGGTATGCCAGTGACCTGCATGACCTATAGGAGGGATAAGGTAAAGGCAATCAAAGCAGCATGCTCCTGTAGCCTCTAAGGGCTATAAAAATGGAAACATGGGAAACAAGCTAGTAGATATGTGAAGGAAAGAAATGAGGATGGGGATTCACTGTTCCCTGCTAATAGGCTAAATCGGGAGTTCAGTGAGACTGAGATTTGACCCAACAAGAGAAAAGAGATTAATAAGAAATGATCAAGAGATAGAGCTGGTATTTCCTTCATGTTATGCTAGAATCACTCTGTTCAAAAAGTCTCCTGAACCATGGAGAGCTGGGGCGGGCAGGGGTGAAGAGGTGGGTTATGGTGATGGGAGGGTATTGTCATTACATAAATTGGAGCAGTTCAGGTCTGTTTAATGCCACATCCCATTTGTCTTTTCTGAGCTTACTTTGCTGTGGGATGGGGGAAATCATGCTGACAGTGCAAATGGTTGGTTGGCTGTTTCCTTTCTCTCTGTTTCCAGAAAATTAAGCACTGTGTCCAGCCTATGCTATGTTCAAGGTTTGGCAAAGGGCTTTTGATGGGTTTGCCATCCTTTTGGCCGACACTTAATCTTGTTTCCTTTTCATACTATCCCTCCTGTACTAAAATGGAGTGGTCAGGCTAAGTGACAACAAAGCTACTAGTGGTTTACCAAGGAGCGGGAATACCGTTAGTCAGTGGCCAGTTTCTAGCAAAGTGTAGTTCTAAAGCTGAATGGAGATCCTTGTCTTTGCAAGTATTACTGCATGGTGGACTCAGAAGTGATACCTAACAATTAAGTGCTGTTCAGAAAGTAATAAAACATTCACTTTAAAAATCAAGAAGCATGAAATAGATAGTGGCACAAAGAAGGGGGAATGCTAAGAGAATCATGTAATGGCTGCACAGTTGTTAGTTTCTGTGAATATAGTGACATTTGGAGAGCTCTGGTATTCATTTGAAATAAACAATGAAATAAGACTCATGTGCTATATGGTTGTCAAAGCCAGGCGTAGCAATCAGCTAATATGCTTATCAGTCAGACAGTATATACGGAGATACTCTGCTTTCACACTGTCTGCTGATTGGAATTGGGCCCATGAAGAAGCCAGGTGATTAATCTGCAGGGGTTTATTTTTTCTGAACTGTTAATGTCCTCTGTTTCAGAGCAACAGCCCATGGCTCATTAAGCAGGGAAGAATTGAATGCAAGTGTGAAGGGCAGCACACAAAGATTCTCCACACATCTCTTGTTTGAGCCTTGGAGATTAGAAAATGAAGTATTGGAGAAAGTTTGTCCTGTGCTGGGGCTGAACCAGTACTTTCTGAAAAGCAATGATATTGTTAGACAATTTTTTTGTATTTCAGTCAACAGGGATAAAATCTAGAGCTACAAGGCTCTTGTGAGGTGGTAGTGGACACTTGGTACTAGCCCAGAAATGCACAGCTGCCACTTCAGCTGACCTGCTGTGAGAATCATGCTCTTTTTAAGTCTGTTGCTCCATTTCTTTGGTGATTACATCTCTCTCTTGCTGCGTTCTTTCCACCCGTACTGTTGTGTACTCTGGCATCAGATGCTGAGAAAGCAAATGGGGCTGCTGAGTCCAACTGCCTCAACAGAAATGCAACAGGGGAAATAAATACTCACTCTGAAAGATTTTGCAATATTAGATTAATCTTAAGGGGATCATCTTGAGGTTATTAGCCACCATTTGTAGTCTGTGTTGTACCTGTTTGTAAAATTAACTTCTGTCATCAACTGAAATATTTGAAAATATGTTGATTTAGAGAAAGGACTCTTCTGACAATATGGTGTTCTGTAAGCATTAATTAATTTATTAACCCTAGTAATGTTCTTGAGAAATAGGGAAGTATTTCAACATTGTTTTTACAGATGGGGAAACTTAAGGCTTAGATGTATAGATTTAGATCTGCATATTCTAGTATCTGCTAACTAGGCATTTGGCTCTGCTCACTTTCACTCAAGTCTTTTCCTCACCTGAATTCCTGGTCATGGAGCAGCTGTGTCCTACGCTCCTGGCACCTCTCTGATTGCATCCTGTGAGCAAGTCCGTGCTGGCAGGGAGGGTAGTCGTGAGGATGGGTTATTGTGGAAAAGGGGTGAGGAAGATGAGTGAAGGGCCATCTTGCTTCAGACTGTAAGAAAGGTGTGCCAAGCTCCCATTTTGAACCTGGGGACCAGGAAAGGAGAGTGGCTGCATGAGAGAGAGCAGACCCAGGCTCTGTGCTTCCACTCACACATGTTCAGACTGGACAAGCAAAGCCAATAAGCCAATATTGGGAATACAGACTAGAGTTGCAAAATCATGGGCCCAATCTAATAATTTATTGGCTCCAGGAACAGGAGACTGTTGTAAACTGTTGTAATTATTGTGGACAACAAGGTCATTCGAAACGGGAGTGGCCAGTATGACAAAACAAACCAAGCCTCCCCAAAAGACCTCTCAGTCCTATGGTGCAATCTTTCTCTGCTCTATGGGCTGCTCTAAATATAACTATTACATTATTATTTACCCATGATCTGGACTTCCAATGGGCTGTGGAGATGCAGTGACAATGGGGAAGGATTGAGGATGCTTGTGAGAAGGGAAAGCAAGCAGGTTTCAAGGGTTTCTGGGCTTTGCTGTCTGCTGAACCTCTACTGTTTTTTTCTTTATTTTTCTCTCCTGTTATGCTTTAAAGTTCTACTATAAACAATTAGAGGAAATTTAGCAATAATATTGCCTGTGGAGACTAGGAAAGTAAGAATACATTCTACATCACCACTTCCCTTTGTTTGTCTTTTTAATCTTGTTTATCTTTGATCAGCTGCAGATGAAATAACCAGCTAACTGATTTCCCATACAGGGCTGCCACTCATGCTGATGAAACTCTGCTGACATGGGAGTATGCTCTGTAGCAGTCTAGCAGTATCCATTTCTTATTCCAATACACTGACAGGTCACTTAGGGAGACTAAAAACTCTATTCTGAAGTGGAAAAGAAAGTGCAATTTCAATTTTGTTTTGATTTGAAATTTTCCAGCTACCTATCAAGACCAAATCCTTGAACTATTTACTTAGAGTAACTGGAATACCCCTATTTGAAATAGTGGATATGCAAGATTTAGCCATTAAAGAGTTGGGGTAAAATTAAAATCCCCTTCAATAATAACTAAAGTCAGAGAAAATCTTTCAAGAAAATTAAACACTTGATCAAAAAGAGAGAAGGGTTATTGTCGAGAGCATAAAGATTAAACAGGAGAGTTGTCTCAGAGAATAACCATCAGTGATAAGTAGCAGGCAGTTAATAATATCCCCTCAGGGATCTTCTTTTACTCATGTAGGTTTTTGGACAAATACAGTATTACATTTCTTATAGTTAAAGCGTGAGAGAGCTTCATGCCATTCCAAAGTAGCAATAAAACTTCAATGGAGAAAGGACAACTGGAGAGGTGGGGAAGGGGGCGACCCAGAAGCTGAAACAGTGGGGAGCCAGTGACAGTTCTCTCCAAATAACTCTCCTTTTTAACCTTCAGATTCTGAGATGTGTTCTCAGTCTCCCTGACATGCTCTTTTTTCGTATCCACAGCACTGTGTTAGTGCTGAGATTTTATATGGTATTGCTCCTCATTATATAGCATCTGAAAATGAATGAGAGACCCAGTAGACTAAGGGTGTGACTCCATGTTGTAATTAAGAGCTGGTTTAAAGCTTGAACATGCAAATGGTTGAATTGGCAGAATTAAAGGGATGGTAATCTGCAGCCAGGGGAAGGCGCATAGGGTGGAAAGGATGGGGGCAGGAGGGTTCAGAGAACCTCTCAAGCCAGCTCTGCAGCTGGAGAAACTGTAACATGAAACGGCTCCCTTGATCTCTCATTTTTCTTCTCTTATTCTCTCCTCGTATGTAATTACAATAATAAATCTTTTTGTTTCTTAACCATCTTGTGGCCATTGCAAACATTTAAGAATTAATGCAGTTCTCACACATGATGCACATGTTCTGCATGTCCCCTTGTGTCCCTCCATTTATTCATTTATCATGTACACACAAAATTCCCATAAAATATTAATCTGAAATACAAATCTCTCTTTGCATCCTGGGAGCATTTGCATATAGTAATGTTAACGAGATTATTAATTCTGCATGCGCAGTCTGTGGACTGCATAGAGGGCCAAACCTCTCTCGGCAACCATGCTGAAATCAGTAACAATTTCAGAAACATTTTCATATTAAAAATGTTGAGTGGAAAGTGACAGTTTCCTAGAACTGAAGTATTGTCCTTAAAACTCAAAACAAGAGGATTTAAAGCTTAGTTTTCGATTTTTCCTTCTAAGAATTCCTCTGTAAAAGGAATTTTATACTGCTCTATGTTTCTGCCCAGTGGTTCCTAATAGATTAATACAGTCTGGAAACAAAGGGATTTTTTTTTTTTTTAACAATGTTATAATCTATGGGGAATCTGAACATTTATTTTGCCTTTTCTTGTTGGGAACATCAGGAGTAGCTATACTTCTGCCAGTTGGATCTAGATTGCCCTGGGAAGGGCAGAATGTGCTGGTGCATATAGATCAAAAATAGTTCAGTGAGGCTGGAGAGAGTATCATTTTCTCAGGGGTAGCAAAGACTGAAAACTGTCTGAGCAGGCACTCGGAGAGATGGATTTGCCAGAAGGATTCTCCTGTGGTGGGGAAAATCTCTGCACCTCTGTCCTGGCTTTGAGCATTGGCAGGGTGGGGCTGTCCTGCCTTCCACAGGGGCAAGCCCTAGGGCACCTTGGATGCCTGTGGAAGCTTGTGAGGGGTGGCTCTGGGGCAGGGACATGGTGGAACAGTCTTGTCTAAGCCTGATAGTCTGCACCGGCCTGCTTGGATCCTTCACCGTTCAAGGCAGGCTTAAGACAAAAAGTTGTACCAACAATGAAAGATGGGTTCTTTGGTCTGCAGCCACATCCCACCAGACACAGAAATATCGGGGCATGTTACATACACCCCTTCCCCAGGTTCAGTTCACCCCCTAGCAAGTAATTTTGTTCTCGGTGGTGGATTAGTAAAGAGTTGCATTTCGTTCAGTGAAACTCACGTCACTGGAGGTTTCCAAGAGATTTTTACTGGGAAAGGCCCTGCAGCTCAAGTTGGACCTTTTCTTCTGCTGGGACAGGGAGAGGTGAGAGGTGGTTGCCAAAGCGGACCAGGTCACCAGGTGCTGCACCCTGTGGGGGAACCCGGGGCTCTCAGTGGGGAGCACGTAGTGGGTCCCTGGTACTGCTCTGGGTCTCAACAATGTTCTGTCTGTGCTGCAGTAAAATCAAAGCACTTCTTGGTGTTTCAGGAAACAATGTATTTTCAGTTTGACTTTATTTCTATTCTGATATTCAAATTCAGATGTCTGTAATTTGTGAAAACAGTCAGTGCTTTACTGTCTACAGTAACAATGCCGTTGATCCCTCAATTCCTAACTGTAAAGCATTCATTTGGCTATACAGCTTTTAAAAATACTATAAACGAAGCATGTGAGACAACCTCCACAGCTGGAGTTAAGCACTTCCACGTGCTTGCTGAATCAGGGACCAAGTTGTTAGAAAGATCTTTCAGGACTGACTGGAGATCCATAAGAAATTGTCTTGACTTAACCAAGCCATCATATTTCTCTTAATCACTACTACTACATCATCTTTTTTCTTTCACTTCCTTCTTATTCATGCTTAAATGAGAAACATCTGTTTCCATTTTTCACATTGTTCTGTTATGTGAGTAACGATACCAAACATCTTTTTTTTCCTGCCCTGTGAAAGAATAAATTAGTGTTAAGTTTTGTGAAGTGCTTTAAAACACTAAAGCAAAACATCTGTTTCAGCTGCAGGTCATTAAAATGAAAAATCCTAGTCTGTGTGTAGTGCAAAACTGCCAAAAAATTTATCAGCCCAAGCACATTTCTTCACCTGTCTTTTACTCTAACAACTGAAGATGGCAAAAGGAGATTAAATCTTGTCTTCAGGGATGGAGCAATTAGAAGTGCTCAGTGCTGTAATCCACAGCAATACCTTGTAGTACTGAATCCTGGTCTGATCTGGAGATGCCTGGAGGTTGCTCCACTGTCGTAGACTTCAAGCTGAGAGTCTCCTTGAACTCCACATCTTCCAGCCAGGTGCGGCATTGTGCAGGATTGCCTAATCCCCTGTAGATGTTTGTGTCATTGAACTTCAGCTGAAAATCGCTCCCCCTGCCCCCAGTCATTTAAGATTTGGAGATTGTTTCCAGGGCAGGTGGCCAGAGTAAAGCTCAACTGGCAAATCTACTTTACAGGTGAACTGAGATGCTCTTTCCGTGCCAAAGCCCAAATGTAGATGTCTGTGTTCCTTTGTTGATAATGATCTCCTTTGTAAAGCACTCTGAGGTCTAGAGATGCAAAGCCAACAACTACCTGAGAGCTTGGCAATTAATAAATAAAATAATGAATATTAACAACAGTGAGTGCATTCCCTGAATTCTGTAGGAAATGCCAGATCTTTCGGGCAGGTCCTGGCAGGCAGGTAATAGCTTACTCCAGCAAGAGGCTGAGTCCACCCTCGTTTCCCTCTGTCTTTAATTAAAAGGTCCAGATCCTTCCTGAGTGTAAAGGAGGTGTTCAGCCTCTGACAGGAATGGGCTCCAAAACTGGATGGGGCTTCTCTAGCACGTTAAGAGGAAATGCTTGTTTGTTCTTCCAGTCTGCTAAAGCAGCAGCCAGTGCAGTGTTGAGCAGTTCTACTGCACTGTGCTCACACCCTCCCTGAAGCAAATCAACGGGATGGTTTGGGGTCTCTAGCAGCTTTTTAAAAGAAGTATTGTGGCTCCCATTTCATATAAACCCAGAGTTTTTGAGACAGGAGACTGTATATATGTTGCTGCACTGAATCTGTTCACCTGCAGCTCTCCCCACCCCCAGCTTATAAGCATGATTTCCTTTTATGCACTGCTCTGTCACAGCTTGGCAAGCTTCCCAAGACAATCCATACCAGAAAGGAGAATATGGCTGCTGAGCAGCGTAGACAGGAGAAATGCCTTATGTAACAGATTCATTTAAATACTATGAAATGTTGAGACAGGCGAGACATAACTGAAAGCAAAATGCAGCCCTTAATCTCTAGCATCAGTTCTGCTTGCCCTCACCATCATCAGCATCTAATAGTCACTGACTGTCTCCATTCACGGCTCCATCTTTTTCAAGAAACTGCCTGCGGCAGAATGTACAAACAGCTTGGGAAGCGGTTTTAGGGGCACGGTTTTTATTTATTTTTTTTCTCCTAATTCCTCATGAGCCTCATGAGCATTTTCCCACTAATATGCCTGTGGCATCATTAGGTGTTTAATGAGAGTGACGTTGCCTGAATATTGTTTTTATAGCTCATTTTGTTTTGACAAGTCTTCAGTTTTGTGGCAGTTTATAGTGTGCAGACTTCTCCTTCCTGTATCTGACTTTCAGAATTTGTAGCAATATTTATCACAGAGGTCTTGTCATAAAACCTGAAATAAAGAATTGTCAACATTCATTATGTTCAAGTGCAATATGTGTTCAACACCACAGTAGTTTAATGACATCAATTAATTATTTTAGTGTATTTTTTTTGTATAATTGAAGCACCAGGAATAGTCCAACAATCCAACACGTCTCAGATAGCAGGGATAGCAGTAAAGTGCAACTCTGCAGATGAACAGTCCTGTTTGGCTTCTTTTAGCAGCTCCCTGAAAGACCAGCACGGACTCCAGCAGGTCATGGACCACAGTCTTGTTCCTCTTCTTCCTCACATCCAGAATCTTGATCATGATATGTTGTGCTCAGACAAAAAATGCCAGCATTGTACCTGCAGAAAACAAGGCTGCTAAAATTGTAAGTCTTCAATAGATGCATACAATGTCATTTTACCCCCTGCATTTTGTCTACATGTTGCCTGTGCTGCATCCATTTCTTTACTGATTAAATAAAATGGATGCAGTTTTTGTGTACAGACAAGACTATAATTCTTACTTAGGAATGTGCCATCTTCATTTACCATGTCATATGGATGATCAATGCTGAGCAGGGCATTTATTCAACAGCTGTGTCTATGTGAGAAAAACACTAAGTAATGCCCATTAAGCTCTCACTTTTATATTGTCTTCCAAGTGATTTTACCTGGTTTAGGATGCCAGTGTGTGTTGTCTTATTGCCACAGTGGCAGAGCCTTTAAAACAACTAGCTGCTGTCATGAATTTAGCTTGCTTATCTTTACTAAGATGAGGAGAGTTATTGGGGAGAAGGACAAGTGAAGGTACTCTTGCTGCTTCCTTATGTAATGTGTGTGTCCTGCATGACAGTAAAGGGGGAGAAACTGCACCTCTCTGCAGTCCCTCTTCTCCTCCCACCACACCACAGCATCACTGCACAACCATTTTGCTCTTGGGATTCCCCATTGCTGGTTAGATGCTATAGGCCCCAGAAGTCTATGCCTCTGTTCCCAGCACAGCTGCAGTCAGTGGAGCTGCACAGCCCTGGGAGCAGACAATGTTAACAAAACTGTAATTGTATACATAGCTACTGTTTCAGATGTTCATATCCTGGCTTCCAACATCTCCATTTTTATGTCCTTGTTTATATTTAATAGCAGTTACAGTGGTTAAGTGGCTTTATTTTGGAAACCGTGACATTTCTCTTGCTGGTACTGAAGCTGTGAAGATCAGAAAGAAAGATGTGCCTTTTTACTCTGTTTCTTCTGATAGGTTTTGTCATTTGGCAACTGTTGTTCTATTAGACTTTGCAGAATTTGGACAGGATTCTGATCTCCTACAAAGTGACACACACACTTATTAGAATGCAGGAGCAGGTTTGGGGCCTTTTTTCTGATACACCATGCTGAGTGCCATGCATGAGAAATTAGAGCCTGTCTGTTATTATGTGACCAAACAACTGCAGGAACTTCTAGTGAGTACTTTTAAATAGTAGTAAAATAAAAATCGAAATAATATTCCCACAAAGCAGAATGTAAAGCACAGGCTCTCCTTCTGCAAGTCGCCCAGGCTCTAGAAGAGAATGTGCAAATCTGGACCAATCCAGCCCTCTTAGACTTACAGTTCCATTGAAGTAAAATAAAAAATAAGGAGAAATTTTGGATTCTTCTACAAGCTCTTTCATGATAGTTCCTGTTTCTATAGTCTCTTTTCAAACCCAGCCCAGCGTAAAGAAAAAAGAAAATTGTAATTTCTAAATTAAATGAAACACAGGACTTGAGATTTTTTTTCCTTTAATGCCTCAAAAGCATATTTTTGAAAATCATATAATCTTTGGTAGAAGGGATCCCATGATTAGGGTACATTTCAGTTGACACTCATACATCCTACATTTTATATTAGGTTATTTCTCCTTTTAGGTGCACAGATAATCACTCACATGGCATTTCCAAATAAGCTGTGGGGAACTCCCCAAGCCGTTTCATTTTCCTGCTCCTACTGGGAAATGGGATTTGTTCAGTCAGCCTCCCTGCAAGTAAAATATCCTCATCCCACTCAGAACAAAAGAACTGCCAAATGTAGGGAGGACAGATAGCTTTGTCCTTCTGTCCAGCAGAAGTGCTCCCATGCCACAATTAAGGCTCTATTGCCTGAGCATTGTGTGCCCTCTGGGACTTCCTGGGAGTGCTCCAGCTAGGATGCTGTGGGGAAATTCCTCAGTAACCACCTCTGTTTCCCCCACCCCCCCACACACATATAGTCTGGACCATCTCCGCTCCTCAGTGCCTTTCCCTGGAGCACCCCCATACCTGTCCAACAGAGCCATATGGCTTGGCCCTGACACTACAGCTCTGCACCTGTACGTGTGCCATACCTGCCCAGACCTGTTCAGCACCATCTGGCCATGCAGCCCTCTGGTTTACAGTGACGTGCCTTCATCGCCTTCCCAGCCCAGCCCCCCACCCACCTGGTCCTCAGCTGCTATCTGCAAACACTTTGGCCTTCTCATAGTCTTCTTCCACACTTGGGAGGCCCCAGCTACAAGCCAAGCTTTTTCTTGCTTCTGTTAACCCAGGGGAGGATCAGCAACCTTCCTTCCCAGAAGGATCAGTGTCCACCTTCTCCATATTGTATGCAAAGCAAAGGGAGAGCACTATGGAGTCTGTTTCTGAAGTGAAGGCCTGAGTGGGTTATCTCAGAATGGACTGAGAGACCACAGAGGTGCTGGCTATCCTGGGGAGATGCTTCTGAGCAAGATCAGAAGGGTGGTGATCAGTGAGGCTTTTTACATAAAGGTAGGGGTGTGTAGGATGCAGGAGGTATGTGGTACAAATATGCTGATGTCACAGAAGGGCCTCAACACGGTATTCTGCTGATGTTGTGGGATCGATGTGCTTCATTTGCTGTGCCATGCAGATGTGCTTAAGAGACCTGGAGACCTAACACAGCATGTAAGGGCAGCCCCTGTGCAGCTACCTTGATTCCCAGCATCTCTGCATTCAAGGACTCTTCCACTAGCAGTTACCTCCAAGCTGTACTTTACAGTCACCCTTTTCAGCAGGAGAAATATAAAAGGGCCAAGGTTAACATATGCCTGGGGTTAGAAATGGTGGCTCTGTATCCTGAATGTTCACCATCATTTCCAGCCCTGCTCTTTTGCCAACAGCAGGCGTCAGCCCCCTGAACTGCTACGAAGTGCTGTGATCTCCTGTTGGTAGGTCCTCCACAGCAAAAGCAATATGTCTGCTCAGATGGCATTTTCTGCCTCTCTGCTCTCATCATGCTGGAGAGCTGTTTGATCAACACAAACGCTGACAGTCGGACATCATTAATTTTCCACAGCCTACTACTTGAATCTCCTGAAAGGACGGGCTGTCACTGTTCCTCATAGCCCTTGCTGGCCTGAACTGCCCGCTGCACTGTCCTGCTGCAGCACAGGCGTGCTAGATGCCTTAAGCCACTGCTCTCCTTCCTTGGGCCTGGGATTTAAATTCTGTCAGCTCTGTCAGAAAAAAAAGAACTCTCAATATATAATTAATTTCTTTTTAAAGGATGAGATAAACTATAACACATTAATGATGGAAGTGATCGTATACAATTCATGCTTAGTGAGTATCCATTGTATTAAATTAATCCTAATAAGCACTGTTTTCCCCAGCATGTGCCATTTTAACAGTCATTGTGAAAAGATATGCTTCCTAATGTACTGTCAGAAATGTGATAACACCCTCCTTGTTTAGAAAGCATAATTGATAAAATGTGACAAAAACATAGTTATTGCTTATTCATAAATGGGATACTTTTAAAAGTACTCCCAGTCTTCCATTGATTGGGTTAAATGACTTGCTGATGAAGACCTCTACATGAAATATTAAACCACCATTATCTGGCTCCTGTTAAGATTCAAAATCAGGATTCTCTTTTGCACAAAGTAAGTAAAAACTGTTCTGCTGTTTTAAAGCAGACTATAAACATTGTAACTCAAAGCCAGAGGTATATTTGAATGACAATTCAGACCTAACTTCTTAAAAAGGAATTTTAATGTGCTCGGGATGGAATTAGCGAGATGCATCTGATATACTAGTAGATAGATTTGAGTGCTTCCTGAGAGTGTTCAGGCATAGCTGCTTTTGCTGAAACTACTCTGCTAACTGTTTCTGCTTTTACAGATACCCCATTTTTACTCTGTGAATTGTCTGTATGGTCTAACTAAAAATACACTTCCAAAGCCTTACCTGAGTCCATTTCCACACACTGACCTATGAACACATTGTTGGAAACCAAAGCCAAGGACTGTGAAACTGGGACAAATTTTAAAAGTGAACATGATTGTTCTTCTGAGTTTCTTCATTCTTTCTTTTGTCTGAAAAACCTCTACTCAGCATGTATTCCAGGATACTGAAATAACTATTTTACAGTTATTTTAAATACATAGATTTCTGTTACTAGGAAAATTAGTGCTAGAGTTCTCTTTCTTTGAGCATGGTTGAAAGCTCATTAAAGTCTTTGCAGCTATTTCACTGGGCTTATAATGAGACATTTTATGTTCCTGTGAGCTTCACACTAAAAGCAGTAGTATTATAATACAAGATCTGCCTGCAAATCCCAAACCTAAAATGGTATTTCCTGAACGGGATAATGGCAGATGAACTGCTGTTCGAAATAATTCATCTGAGAGTTTAGGCGGGATGTGATCTGGAAATACTGGATGAACAAGAAAGAAGCAAAAGTTTTAATATAGCTTTGATCATTGCACTGAAGATACTTTTTGGCAGATGAGTGGTAATGGAGTGGCCAAGCTGAGGAGCTAGGAGATGCTTCTCCTTTGTTGGCATAGAGGGGGACCAGCAGGGAGGTTGGAAAGAAAAAAGTTACTGGGTAACAAAACTCGCATTGTAATAACCCTGGGTTGTAACTTGCTCTTTTCATTTTTGTCAACCTACCATGCCATATACTGATTCTGTACAACCACGGAATCTGATAAATAATTTTTCAAAATTGCTTATTAGCTCTAAGAGTATGTTAAACTTTCACAGTTTTATATAGTTTTTTTCCTCTCCCTTTCAGGATTCAATTATAAAGTTGTCTGTTTTCATTCCCTGAAGATCCATACTTTTCTATACAGTACAATATACTCTAAAAAAGCTTTTGTAGTTTTTTTTAAGCTTTATCTCTGATGTTAGAAAGACTCAGCTATATTCATAGTTAATTGTCTTGATCAAAACCAAATTCCTTACAATTAAGAAACAAACAGAAGGTATGGCATATCAAACAGACTTTCTGCTACTGTGATCTTACCTAAACACAAAATAAGTTCCTCAGTACTTCCACATTAATAGTAAGAAAGTGCTTTTTTGCTTTCTTTACTTCTTTAAATATTATTATGTCTTCCTATACACAAACCTCTGGTGCTTTACAAACAAACAATAATAAAGATTTATGTAATTGTTTGTGTCAAGCGTAAGGACAAGAGGGTGTATGTCCATCGGACAATGAAAGAAATCACAATTGCTGAGCTAGTAATTGCCTACGGGGCAGAACAGTAGGAAGTTGTGGGGAAAAGAAGGCGGTTTGAGGTCCTGCCTGGTATGTAGTTATACACTGGCCATGTCGTTGACAGCTGAGAAATGCTGTTCAATTTTCAAGTGCTGCTAAAACATATGGCACTTGCTTCTAGAGGCAAAGGTTTTTGGTGAAGATGTCTTCACTTGGATCTTTGTCCTGACTTCCATCTGGCCAGATGACTTCGAAGTACAGAACTGGTGGGGGTTGGCTGCCAAAACCTTTTCCTTTTTGTGAGGGTGTTCCCTTGTTGTTCGGTCAGGGGAGGTGACTTTCCCTATGTTGTGTTACCTGTGTCCTTCACTGGGACATGTAGAAGTCACAAATTTGGAGATGGAGTGTGCCTGAAAGGATTATTGTCACTAATTCCCCACATTAATATCTCTAATATATGCTGTAGACGTGGGTGTGACCCTTAATGCTAGTCACAGAGGTGGGTGTAGGGAGAAGTAGGGTGTGATGCAACTAGGAGACCAGAACATGGCACTCTACAGGTCTAGTGCAGTTGCCTTCTCATCAGTAACACTTTGCCAGCATAGGACAGTCATGGTGAAGGTCAGGGATGTGGTCAATAGTGGTAGGAGCTGGACTCTTTTATGCCCTGTCCTCTACAGGGAGACATAGAGGACTGAAACAGGAAGCTTGAAATGATTCTCTGTCTTCTCTCAGTGTGTCATTTTGGCACTATAATGTGAAGTGAATCATCAGACTGGGTTAAGCAGAGCTATGATAATTTATACCTATTATATCTAGGTCCTTTCCATCATCTACTGAAGGCCAGTTTATTGCCACAGCTTTCTTCCTCTCCCACTAAATTATAATTCATCAACAGACTCAGGAAGAAATTTGTTATGGTTTTGTCGCTCATAGCATATTTTCATATATTAATACTTCCTGTGCATGATGCAAATGGCAACCCTCCAAGGCAATACATTGTTGTTTTTAAGAAGGTCAGTGCTATAATATATGGTGGTATTTTCCTACACTAATCTGCTTTCTTGTGATCTTTGAATTCTGCCAGTCTTCAGCTCAGTAACTCAGACATGAGGAGATGTCAGGTCCTCCTGAAGGGAACAAGGATGTAGGCTTAACTGTCAACTTTTTAATGTGGGATGAATTAGAATAACACAAGATAAAAGAAAATAAGCATAAAGACTAAGGTTAATTAATTACTATTGATAATTAATCCAGGATTTGTTAACTGGTAATGTTTATTATGGTGGTACCTGAGGAGCTGCTAAGAACAGAGCCTGGTGTGCCAGGCAGGCAGTGCTGCCCCAGCAGCTGCTCCTCTCTGAGCAGGGGCAGATGACAATAACACTCCTTAGTGGTGAGACTGAAAACAGGAGACAACTGTGGAAGGCTGGGTATGGAACTGCTGCCCTCCTGACAAAAGCTGTTTTGTAACCACTAGCGCGGGCCTAGCCAAGGGGAGCAGGCCTGAGCAACAGACACGGTATTTTCGTACTGGTGCCTATGAACAGAAGCCTAGCAATGGGGAAACAGAGCACCAGTTGTCTTTATTATGTAATGTGGGAAATCTTTTCCTCGCTGGGAAATTTAAAACACTTGTAACAGTACAACAGTTCTAAAGGCAATTCACAGTGGCAAGCAACAGTATTTCCCTAGGTAGAGTTTCTAAATATTCTTCCATTGCAAAATACTTTATTTCAGGACTAACCTTACCTTGGGATCACTGTTAAGAGAGCCATAGGTTTTAATGGCTAGTGGTTTTAATTGTACCTATACATTCTTACTGCCCTCTTATTGTTCTACTGGCAATTCTAATAGTTTAATTGATACTGACAAAGATGACTAGAATCTTGATTTATAACAGAGACTAAATTTATATTATAAATAAAATACATTTTTTGTTCTGTCTGAAAAATAGACTAGACAATCCCCTTTAATTAATGTTTACAACTGTATTTCAAAAGAGCCTGTGAAACAAGCAAGCCAACAAAACATGAATCAACAGCTCAAACAACAAAAAAAAAGTTAAGAAAATTCATTTTTTCTCTTTCAATTTTTACAATGTTGAAATAAATCAAACTGCTCCAATTCATTCTGTTACTAGTTCTTCTAAAATTTCAAAGGAAATAATGTTAATTACTGTTTGTTGAAACAACCCGTACATTGAGTTCCTAAATTTGTTGATACTGGAGATAGGAGAACTGTATTTTTGTAAGAAAGGCCAAGAAACCAGAAACATCTCTGTAGGATGAAAAGCAAAGAAAAACTCTGTGGCAAGTTGAGTAATAACCTTTCACATCATGTTTTTGGGGCCTTGTTTTTGTAGTTATGAGGGTCTAAGGGCAAAGACAAGACAAACTCTATAGGTAAAGGTAAGATATTTTTTTAAAACAACCATCTTAGCTGAAAAAAAACATTTAGTCGGGTACTCAAAAACTCTTATTTTTCAGTTTATAGTAGTGGATTTAATAAAAGGTGCTACTTTTTCCTATAAACCCCATTTTTGTCTGAAATTCAGGCATCAAAGATCATTTCAATTTTGAAAATGTTATGGAATACAAAATTTTCTACCAAAGGCTACAGTATAAAGATCAGATCAAAGTAGTAATTGGAGAGGGGAAATGGATGGGATAAATGCAATGTATCCATTACATGAGTGCATTACTATTTTGAAAATCATACAGGCTTAAATTGTTCTACAACTCAAAACTATATAATTTAATCTTTTATCTGTGGTTGTTTTGGTTGCTATATACAGGATAAGCAGAATATTTTGTTATTGAAAGAAATGTGTCAACTGAAAATGAAATTTTCAAAGAATGATGCATAGTGGCTCTATTTCCATGGTGAAGCTTTTTGCATAGAGTTAATGAAGTGCTTGGGGTCCAAGGGAATAAAAGGTGCTATATAAATGTAAAAAATTATCATTAAAAAGTTTTTCCCTCCAGGCATCTGGGATTTTGCTGTGTGTCTTACAAGGAGGCATTTGCAGTCTTCTTTCATTCAAAACGCTTCAGCTTAGACCTGCTCCAACTCTCCCTCTGCAGCTTCAGCTACAGAAATGTTTATATGAAGAAATAGTTTCTAAATTAGGTTCCAGTTAATCATATTTTGCTGCTAACATGAAAGAGCCTGTTTTGGTTTAAGCTTTTTATAACCATGTTGAAGACCAGGAGGAACTAGGTAGCAACCTTCTCTGAAGAGGTTTTCAAATGCTGTTTTAACCATTATTAGGCCCTGTCTGCATTGGTGGAGAAATAATACAGGACACAGCCAGAATTCTTGGAAACTAAAAGCCAGCTGTGCAATATCTGGCTTAATTTTCAAGAATCGTATCATATGGTCCTCTACCGGCTGTACATGTTCTTTCACTGATCTGAGTGCCTCACTGGAGGCTGGTCCTAAAATGTCTATTTCATGAACACATGCAATCCAAATTTTGCATCATTTTGTGTATATTTCTCAAGTCTTCTTAATCTAACATGCAACCTTCAAGATCATCTACTGCTTTTCACATATTATAAGCATAAGTGGCAAAGCTGGTAGAATCGGAACAAGAGTTCTGACACCACTGGACATAATCTTTTATTGCACTGCCATTTTGATGAAATGTTGCAGTTATGTGCTCCGTGAATTCACACCAAATGTGGATTTTTCTTTGGATCCACAGATTGTGTAGATCATAAGCATTTTTTAGAGAGTCTACTACTGCTTATGGAACTGGGTCTTTTAGCTCAAGTAGTAAATTAAACAAAGTGCCAGGTATCTTTAAACTCTTAATAAAATTGTGGTATTTGGCAGCATTAGAACTAAAGTTCATATTTCCTTGTGCTAACCATTTTACTTGTTCACAAATAGATGTGAAATATAATAAAACACTGCAACTTCTGTAAGTTTTCTTGCTGTTATAGAATTTGGTATTTTCCTTTAACAGACTTGAAGCAAGAATTGCTGTTGCTTAAACATTATCTACCAGGGGACAAAATGTATGTAAGTGTGCTGAACTTAAAATAATTGGGCACAATAAAATATATCCAGTAAGAAGCATATGGGTAGTATTAATATTTGCTTTTTCATGTTCTTATTGTTTGTATTTTGGTTAGCGTGAAGCACATATGACCAAGAATCTTAAGAAGAAATCTGTGGATTGAATGAGATGATAATGTTTCTTGTGTTTAAGAGCAGTGGAAAACTGTCCATACGTGCTCCAAAATATCAGAACTTGATTTTATAAATGTATCTTTTCAGAAAACAAGCTTAATTCTCAGAAGAATAACATTAGCACTCATTAGGGGACTGAGTGCTTTAGGGTATTGTTAATGAAATTCATAGCCTTTTGCCTGTGGGCTATCAGTTTGAATTCAGTCTAACTCAGTGGAGATTAAAAATTGGCCTATTTAATGGCCTTTTAGTCATCTCTAATGAGATGAGTTTGGTGGGTCTCAGTCCCATAACATAAACCATTCACACTGCCTTCTCCTAACTGGCAAGCTCCAGAGAAACCCAAAAATTTAATGAATTCTGGGAAAAATTAATCTCTAGTACCATGAAAAAAAACAAAAGCAAAAGCCTTGATTCACACTAGTTACATGAGCACTAACAAACACATAATTTTTAAATGTGGACTTTATATTGATATATAAAGTTTATAAATTAACAAATCAGCTGAGTATGTGACATATGTTGCCACACAGCTATACAGAATGTAACATGACAAAGACTCCCAAAGGACATATCTACACCTGTGCATAAGATCACACCAACACATTAAACGTTTGAATGTCTCTGGGATTCATTTCTATCAGAAAAAAACAGGATCAGACCAGATAGCTGGATAGTAACTGCAGTTACAGAAAATTATGCTGAAAACAATGATTCCTAGACTGCCTCCATTAGTTCACAACAGAGTGAAATGCTTCTCATTTTTTCTTGGGGATATTTAACTTAGTCTTTAAAAAAATATTAATGACATTTCCAGAACCCTCTATAGAACATATGCCAGTTTTATTTATCCATATCATAGTAAAACTTTTCCTAATGTCTAACCTAAATTTCTTTCACTGCAGTTTGAAACTTAATTTTTGCCCTGTCAGCAATGGATTTAGTGAACAATGTATTTTTCTCCCCATAGTCTTTTTTTCTCTAGACTAAAAAATCTCAAGTGTTCCTATTTTCAGTTAGGGTCATGTCTTTTAAAAATGTCGATTTTTTTTTCCCTTCCTTATACTCTCTTCTACTGGATTTTTTTGAAAGACATTTTTCTTGAAATGTGGAGTCCAAATCTTAACACAGTATTAAAGCTGAGCTTTACCAGTATTAAATGAGGGTAGCTTCTCTGTATGTCCTAGATATGACAGTTCTGTTTACATGTCTCTGTACAGCAGCTTTTTTCACAACGGTGTGACACTGTTGACGCATGTTCAGTTTGTGATCTACTCTGGTCCCCAACCCCTTCTCTGAAGGCCCAGTATTTATTTGTCTGTTCCCAGTCTTGCAATTGTGCAATTGTTATTTTCCTGCTTAAATGTTGGAAGTTGGCACTTGTATTTATTCAGTTGCATACTATTTCTGCAACCAGTTTGTCAAGAACATTTTGAATTCTTTTCTTGCCCTGCAATGTGCTTCCAGCTCTGCCAGTTTGGCATTGTTGGCAAATCCGATCAATGTAAACTGTACTCTGGCATTCACATAATTAGACGTGGTACCAAACTCAGGACACACCTCCAAGGTACTGCTATATCTTGCTATTTGTCACAGTGAAGCACTGCTGAGGTAGTTTTGCACCACTGCGGAGTAATTTTATTATGTCTTTTGCTTGGTCAATTAAGAGTTCTCCGAGGTGGTATCAAAAGCCTTAAGTCAAGCTATAACAGATCTACCGCTAGTCCCATCCAAGGCCTGTTACACCATCACAGCATGGGATGAGTTTGGCACCATACGATTTTCTTGACAAATCCACATTGGCTGTAACTTATCACTTCATTAGCTACCATGTACTTAAAGATGCGTGATTATTTGCTTCAATACTTTTCTGGGAATAGAGGCTAGAATGATTGACAGTTCTTGGCTCTACCTATTCCTCTCTTTTGAATTATATGTGTTGTGTTTTTCCTTTTCCTTTCTCTTGAAATCTCAGTTGTCTTTGTGAGCTCTCAGTGATAACTGCTCACACCTCTAACGTTACCTTAATCAACTTCTCAATCTAGTGTAAAATCCTCCGGGCCTAGCAAATCTGAAGGAAAAAATCTCATTTATCAAAGCAGTCTCTACTTTACACGTTTACTATTCTCCCCTGAATCCCTGCCCTTTTGAATCGGGGTTTGCCATCAGCAGCATTACTCTTAAGAAAAGATGGCACCGAATGCTTCTACTTTCTCGGTGTCACCTCATAGCTTCCCGCCCCCCCGAATGGACTGACAGTCCCCGGGTCGTCTCCTCTCTCCTCGCGTCGCTTTCTCTGCTCCCAGGTTTCCTGTTCCCCTCTCACGTCGTTCGCCAGCCGCGGCTTGTCGGAGGAGCCTGCCTTTCTCACTGGCACGGCGAGCGCCTTTGTACAGCTCCTGCAGCACTTGACCTAGTTTTCCACTTTCTGTGGGAAAGGCACCGCCAAGCAACTGACACTCCGACTTCCCGCTCCCGAGCGCGCTGCGCGGCCTAGCGCAGGTGAGGGGAGGCCGCGCCGGGTGGGCGGCGGCCGCGCAGGCAGTCTCTGCCTTCTGAAGAAAGGGCTCTTAGGAAACCGCCCTCCCGTCCGCGGGAGGCATTTCCTTCTCGGCCTCGCAGCCCCGCCGGGAGCGACCCGCCGGGGCCGGCCTGCGGGGCCGGAGCTACCACCCGCCCCGAGGGAGCCGCGCGCGGCGGTAACGGCCGCACACCTGCCCCCGGCGGGAAGCGAGGCGCGCGCCCCCCCACCCGAGCGGCTGGCGGCGGGAGGGGGCTGGGGAGTGCCGGCGCGGGAAGGCCGCACGCATGCGCGCTCCGCCCCCCGGGACGCGTGTGCGTGTGGGGCTCTGCGTGCGCGCGTGTGTGTGTGTGTTTGTGTGTGTGTGCAGCCGCCCGCCGAGTGGCGGGGGGTCGGAAAGGTTGCGCGATGACGTCATGACGCCGCGCGCAGGACGTAACCCCGGCGTGACGCACACCCCGGCGAGCCCGTGAGTTTCCCGTTATGCTTTTTTTTTTTTAATGCCCACCCCCCCCCCCCCCCCCTCCCCCGCCGGCAGCCGGGAGGGGAGGGGAGGGGGCGCGCGCCGCTCCGCGCGGCGCCGCGTGGGGCGGGGGCGGCGCGGGCTGAGGCGGGCGCGGCGTGCCGGCCGCCCTAGCGGCGGTTGGCGGGGAGGGCGGCTCTGCCTCCATCCTGCCGCATCGGGGAACATGGCGGCCGCCTCCGACCTGGTGCGGCACCGCGACTCGGCCGCAGCCGCCCGCGCCGCGGTAAGTGGCCGGGCGGAGGCGACGGCGGCGCGGCGGAGAGAGGGCGGGGGGCGAGGCGCTCCCCTCCCTTCCCCGGCCCTCCTCGTCGCCTCCCTCCGGCCCCGCCGTCGCCCCTCGCCCCCTCCCCGAGCCGGCGAGCGGTCTCCCCGGTGCTCCGTCCGGGCCGGACACAAAGGGCTGTGCCGGGGAGGGTTTTGTTCGGTCACATGAAGCGGCGCAGCCAGTGAGCGCGGAGCTGGGAGGGGGGAGCGGGGCCGCCGCCATTGCCAGGCGCGGAGGAGCTGGGCAGCCCGGTGCCGCCGCGGCGGGGCCTAGGGCGCGGGGAGAGCCGCCTGGGGCCGGGACGCCAGCAGCGCGGGGCCGCGGGGAGCCAGGTAATGCCCCGCGCGGCGCCGCCGCGGCCGGCGGGGGCCACTGGGGCTGGAGGATGCCGTCGCTCGGGGGTGGCCGGGGTCACCCTGGGGGGCTCCGGCAGGCGTCGGTCCCCTCCCGCCGCCCGCCCCCGGCGTGCCAGGGCGGCGCGGCGGGTCCCGCTGGGCGGACCTGCGCTCTGCTTCTCGCTGCCGCTCGCCTCCCGAGTGCGGGTCGCCAGGCACGCTGCCCACCCGGGCTCACGGTCAGCCGGGGAGAGGCCGCCTGCCGCTGTCCTGGGGCAGGGGTATCGTGCGATCCCCGCCCGCCCCTTCCCTCCCTTCCTTCTTGGCATGAAGCAGGGCGGCTCTGAAACGCACGGTGTTGTTACAAAGGGCTGGCAAGTTCCTGGCCCGCCGTGGGACTGACTGGTCGGTGTGCCCTGCGTACCGGGGGCAGTGCTGCTGTCTGCAGTGCGCGGGGCTCCTGCAGCCGAGGTGGTTTACAACAGCGAAGGAAAAGTTAACAGTTCAGGTATCAAAGTCGTGTTTTCGGGCTCCCAGCTGCTTCAGGGTCTGGCGGTTTCTCTGATAAAGTTTGTTACATCAGGTCGCAGTGATGAGCATCATCTTGACCAATGTAATTTATCTACAATCTAGAAAGTTTTCTTTCTTCTTACGGCTTTAACCTTTAGTCTACTGGAAATACTTTTGTTGGGGTAGTGTGGGCTGTAAACTGACAAGTCACGGTGGTAATGAAAAACAAGCATGGTATATCAAAATAGGTTTCCATCAGTGTTGTACAACTCTGGCCCTTTAAGCAAATTCTCATTCGCAGTGATATTCTGATTCCTGCCTCCCTTTCTAGCACATAATTTAATTATGAAGATTGTGTCATGGAACTTAGCTTTCAGACACATATGGGGAATGAATGTGCACCAGATTTTAGAGTAAGAAGCCATTTCGTGTTGTATAGATAAATGAATTAACACATGGGACAAACACTCTTAAGAGGCTGATAAGCATCTCTGGAATTCCACCACAGAATTGTACCTTCTACTGAGAAGTTTGTGCAATGTGTTATTTTTTTATACGAGTTGCCAAATAATTTTTCATTCAATTATGGAACAAATCTGTAAAGAGAAGATTCTTCACAGTTGAGAGTGAAGTGCTTCAGAGTTTTGTTAACTTCATGTGATTCTTCTGTGTAGAATTCTTCGCAACCTGACTTGTGCAAGACAGGTGATTTGAGGGCAGAATGAATGGACTGATTAGACAATGCAAAATAGATCTGGAGAAGCTTTTAGTGGGTCACTTAGATGCAGAGAAAATGCAGCAATTTTCTTATTGGAGAGGAGTTTAAGTAGAGTGCATGGAGGAGCAGTGCAGTGTGACAATCCTATTACACTGACTTACAATCAAAGCTGATGTTGCAGACCTGTCTAATGTAACTGCAGAGGGATGTGGTGCAAAGTTATACAAGAATTACAAGAAGAATTGAAATGAATAATCTTCAAAATACTGTCTTAAAATAGGTTCTTCTGACGTCTAGCTTTCATTCAGGTTGATTTTTTTAAAAAAAATAAAAGATCTAGGAACAGGAGTTTTGTGGAGGGAAAAAAAAAGTTATTGTTAACGTCACCAGAGAAACTTCTTTTTATAGATATATTTTTTTATTTTGCCTTCTCTAATCTGTATGGTATTTTTTATATTAAAAAAAAAAACCTTGGCAAATATCATTGTAACAAAATTAGAGCAAAGGTGTACTACTTTGCCTTTTTTTTGAAGGTTCATGAAGTACAGCATCTAGTTTATACTGAGTACCACTAGAAGGAATACGTCTAGGAAAATGTGTATGAAAGTTCTTAAGAGAATGCTAAAAGAGAATACTAGTGTCTTGAAATCTCAACAGGTGGTCTGGCTAGTAGGAGGAAAAGGCACTGATCACTTAGACCATCCTTGTGAGGTTATTTACTACAGCAACAATTGATTGAAATAGGAGCATCAGCAATTGAATAAACAGGATGTTAAACAATAGTGGCAATGCCTTCCACTTTAAAATAACAGTGTAGACTAAATTTCAATATGGACACTGAATTCAAGGGTTGTCAGTGGAATTTCTTGTGGAATAGTTTTAGTATTAGCAGGACCTACTAGCATGTGTACTTTTTTCTGATTCAAGACTTTTGAAGTCACTTCTGGAGAAAACAACTGAAAAGGGAATAAAATTCTCTGTAGTAATAAAACACACACACATGCTCACACACAGTTATTCATTTCAAACACTTTCAGACTTTTTACCAGCTTGCAAAAGATCTGACAACTTAAAACTGGAAAAAATGTGGAATAATTGTGTCACTTGCTGTGCAGGTTCACCTGAAGTTGGTATGAATTAAAGGTCTTTGAACAGTTGCTGATTGGCTGCATTTGCCTAGCCAATAACTCACTTGCCTCATGTTTTTACATTTCCAAATAACCTCTTGTCAAACAAAGTTCAAGTTATGCACCTATTAGAGGACTGCGTTAAGATGCTTGTTTTATTCTATTTAACACTAAATGCTAATGTTACAGTTATTTTAAGCCAAATTGAATTAGTTCCCTCTGTGCTCTGGATTGTGACTACACTGTATTATGTATTCAGAGATTGGGAGGAAAATCATTTAATAAAATGAGGTTATAGCTGAACAATGTTGCACTCACTTGAATTGACTTTGAGACTGGTTTCAGTTGGCATAGCCTCCAAAGCCTGATTCCTTCAGGTGAAAATAGTGTCCACCCAACTTCAGAGTATAAAGAAATCCCTGGTGAAATAAACCAAAACAAGTCTATCCTCTCTAAAAATACGTTCACCTGTCTTCTTGAGCACTCCAAATATAAGCTGATTTTTGATAATATTTTTCCTTGCTGCTTTTTTTTTTTTTTTTTAATGTGGATGCAGACTTCATATAGCTACTGGGAAAAGAGCTTAAGATAGCCAAGGAAATTGTGAATGTTGGTCATTCTGGCTGATATACATAAAGATATTACTGGGTTAAAGGATTTCATGTAGTTTGTAGTATCATGACAAAATATCCTTTTCATGCTTAATTTAAAAAAAGAAACACATATGCTTTCCTGATTGTATACGTTGTGTCCCTTAAATCAGAATTTGTGTCAGTTAATAGGAACCATTCACACAGGCAGTGATGGTAGAAAAGTCATGCCCACGTTGTTCACAGAACTGTAGAAAAACTTCTTGATAGGCAAGGGTGTGAAATTGTCACTCTGACTTTCCCAGTTACGTAAAAATGGACACAAATACAATGCATCTCTACAGTACAGTAATACTGTGAGATGTAATTTGATGCCCAAATCACAGCTGTCTGTCAAGAAAGACTGTGTAATGAGTTTGCATAAGCTTCTAATGTGTGGGTTTTTTTCAAAAAACTGAAAAGAGCATGGTAGTCATGGGATCAGTCATGTTACCTAGTATGTGATGCAGTGTCACATAATGAGTATTTCGCCTTGGTACAAAGTTTACCCAGACTTCTATGCTATTTACTCATGAGTGGTATTGCTTCATTGAAGGAGAGCAAGCTTTTTTAAATTTAAAATTAAAGAAAGAAAATAATCCCAGTGAGTATCCAGTTGTGCTGCATTTCTGTCACGGTTCAACTGTGCACAGCAGCTGTTACATTGATAAAATGTTGCAGCAATGCCCTTATGTTGCCAATGAGGTTAAAGGGAGGGAAAACAGTGGCTTAACAGTGAGTATGCATTTTTTTGTTTTGGGTACAATAAATATTAACTAACTTAATATTTCTGAACAAACTTGATAATGCAGAGAACTCTCACTCCAGTAGATGTAATTGTGATACTCTTGGTATGGGAACTGCTGGTTTCAGATGTGGCTAAATCTAGCTACTGGAAATTATAAATCTCTAGTTGACATTTATTTATTGATACTGACTGCTTAATCTTACATATAATCAACTAGTTGAACGATGATGGGATATTTAGTAATTCAGTATTTCTTGAAACGTAATCCAGAGGATGCGAAGTTCGTGCTTAAATCAGAATAAAGGTCAGATTGCTGGGGCTTTGGAATATTTCAGGCCTATTGTTAGTGTGTAGTAACTATTTTCAGTATGCTTAACATTGCATGTTACTTACCATACTTATAAAAGCACTGGAGTTTTGGAGACTCTTTGGAGTACAGTCTTACTCTTTTCTGAGTGAAAATAAAAAAGGTAGAAGTTGCAGTCTGAGATATTTTCAATCAGATTATTTTTTTTATAAAGGGACATTATTTTATGAATATTTGAAGGATTGTATTTTTTGTTTGCCTTAAAGGAGTACTTGATAATGTTGGTGTCTTCACAAAGCAGCTGGAGCAGGGGAAAGGATGCATCCTGGGAAACAGATGGAAGGAATTACAGGTGCCTTATTGATTTGTCCAATTGTAGCTGAAGACAGGGATCGAGATCATGGTAACTTTCCTGTTTTCTGGGTCAACTGTTAGCACTCCCTTGTAAAAATACTTTCCACAACAAAGTGATAGAACACAAGCAAAATAAGGTGCAAGGTATGTGTCTTGTATAGTTTACCTTTATTTATAAGCTTTTACCCAATGCATCCTTTTTTAGTTTGAGTGAAAGAAATGAGGAATTCCTTAACAAATGTAGTCACTGTAATGTTGAAAAGTAGTAATGAATCCCTCCTGCTGGCCTCTTCACAGAATAGTAATTCGGTGCATTGATAGCATGAGTTGTGCTTTATCCCATCTACTTCCCCAGTGTGGCTCTTTTATGGAGACAGGAATGGGGGTTTCCACCCAAGATTTCTTTCCAGAAAAGGCATATGACAGGACGTCAGGGGACTGCTTTTGGAAAACTTAACTTACGTCTGCTTCTAAAGCACGGCAGCTCTGAAGCTGCTCCTTGCTGCTGCTGGTAGGAAGTGGTGGGTATCTGTTTCTTGTCTGGCTGTAGTCAGTGGGGTGATGGGTGGTGATTATGGTTTATGGTTTTTTGTTGTGTTTTACTGCTTTTCAAAGAGTGTTCTGGTTGATAGGTTGCTCTTATTTTTAACTTCAGGTTTTGTCTTCTTGAGTGGTTGTCCTCTGAATATTTTTGCTTCTGATTCCACTCAGCTCTCATAGGAGCACTACCTATGTGATACAATTCTTGAGGACTAATTTTGAAAAAGCCCTTTATGTTTGTTGCTGATAATCTTTCTTCATCTTCAAATGTAGGCACATACAACAGTTTTGTGGCTATAGAGTTTCAGAAACTATCTCTACTATTAACTTAATTTTCCAAATTTATCTGAGTCAGAAGAGGCAAGTACTTTAATAGAATTTATATCCTAAAATTAGGCTCCCAACCACCAAGACAGTGGTTTTAGGTTATTGAAATGTTTATTGTATTTGTGATTATTTTGTTTGCAAGGAAACCATGTATTCTTGCAGATGTGCTTGAGAGCCTTCAAAGACACTAGATTCTGTGTTCCCCTGTGATAATTGGTGGGGAGGAAGGAGTAAGGGAGTATTTTTTCCAAAAGCTGCTTTTTTTGTTGTTACTATAAGTTGGTTTGGTATTAGAAACGATATTTTCAACATAGGACAGCCTTTGCCTGAAGAGTTCCAATATAAATAACTTTTTTCACACAGAAGTGCTGCTTTCTGTTGTTTTAATACCGTGGTTGTTATGAGTGTGTCTTCTATGAGAAAGTCTTGATTGTATGTGCTATCACAGGGAGTGGGAAGTGACAATTCTGCAGCTGGCTTCTGCCATCTCTCTCACAATGAAGTGGTTACTCTGTCCTCTTCTGCTTCCTTTTTTTTTAATATATTGTTGTCAGTGAAATCACCTAATCTTTTCTGTTCTTGAGCAGCACTTAAAAACTGAGAACCTGTGGCATGTAATGAAAATAACTGCATTGTATACAAATTATAATGAATGTTAGAACTCTGAAGTTACTTTAAAAACAGGTTTTCATCTTCTGAGAAGTTGAGAACAAAATACTAGTTAGTGCTCCCTACTCAGGTACTTGCTAACAAAGAAAAATTTGTTGTGGCAGTTTTCTTCTGGGGGGAAAAAGGGGGACGATAAGTTGGGGGGACATGGATGGTGATTTAACCTAGATAAGCTGTGATGCAAAAATTTAGAGGCTTTGGAGCAATTACAGAATGGGAGGAAGTAGAGCTTATATGTCTAGTATGCAAACTGAACTGAAATGCTGATGAAACTGAGGTGGAAAGGTTGCTTGTGTGGTGTATAAACCAAAGACAACTGTAGATACTGTCTATTGTATATTCTTTCTACATCTATATTCTTTGGGGAAACCTCTGAAGGTTTGTTTTGTCTGTCTTGTTTTCTTTTAAGTGCTCTGGGATAGTGATTGTCTTTTTCTGTGTCCTTATAAAGCCTTGCATGTATTGGACGATAGTGACACATGTTGTGGTGAGAAGTGGTAGACTTGCTGATGAGCTCCTTTAGCGTGGATTCTCACAGACCTTTCTATTGTTAGTGTTTTGAAGTAAGGTGGGTGCATCACTAGTATTCAGTGTCATGTTCTGTAAATGACAAGCCCCTGTTACTAGACGTTCTAGGTGGTGAGACTTACTGGGTAAGTTCACTGTGATTCTCACTGCTGTACATGTGGCTAAAAGTGCTGGTGGAAGAGAGAGGTCGTTTCTTTCCTGGTGTGTGTGAGGCTTGGAGAGGAAGAGGAACAGCTTGTCCAGAACAAAATTTTTCCCCAGGTCTACCTGGGGCAAGTACCTTACTGCAACTCTAAGATTGATGTTGCTTTTCACAATTTTACCAGCAGTAATGTGCATTAACAGGCACAACGTATTTCTGCACAAGGGAGAGAACCAAAAATAGAAATAATACTTGGGAGAAACCGTTCAGGTTCCTATATAACTGAAGTGTCACACTATTTCTAAAAATATCGTACAGGTACTGTGATAATTCATTTTTAGAAATCTTTTAGACACTAAAACAACTTGGGAATTTGCCTTGCATTTTTTAGTCCAGTGAAGTTCTAGCAGAGGTGAGCAGAGAATATGATGTGCAAGAGGTAGTCTAGCAAGGATTTATGTCAAAAACAAACAAATAAATAAATTGCAATATTATAGTGGGGGGTGTGTGGTTTTAATCATTGCAGGATTTTTTGTGGGTGTGCACAGTTTATGTGTGTTGCTTTGCCTATAGATTTTTATAAACATTTATATAGAGACAGACAATTAAAACAATCTTTATTGTTTTCCAGTGTAAGAGTATTGTATTATGGAACTAAATACAAAGTTCTAATTTAAGGCTATATTTAGGGTAACATATTGACGTTAGTGAAGGTGTGAAGACATCCAGGTTCTGTAGTCTCTTCAGAAGTCCGCAATGTCCATTAGGGAATTAGAGAGATGAGTTTATATGCTTGCATAAAAGATACTGCAGTATCCCAGCAGAACATTTCTTCATGTCATTTGGAGATTAACGACGAGTTGGGGTTTTTTGTCTGTTAAGCCATTTAGAGAAAAGTGGGTTTGTTTGACTTCTGCAAGGTGATCATTTTGATGATTAGAATGTCAAGTGCCATTTTAAATGGAAGTTCTATTTAATATATTTCAAATAACTTGGCTTTAGGTTCATCTAGTAAGCTGGTCCTGAAGCATGCTGATGCATACTATTTTCAAAGGATGTAAATATAAAGGAGAAAAGATTAATTAGTGATCCCTTGTGTTGTGGTTTCTGTGATCATCTTAAAACAAGGTCTTCTTCCAACTTAGTATTATTAATACTAGGACCCAGGGTGATTTTGTTCAAAGTAATTTCTCTGAGAGTTCACTTTTATTCTGCCAGTTCTACCTTAACTTTTCTTTCAGTTTTTTAAGTCATCTTCTGGAATGCCATTTTCAGCAGGAGAAAGTACACTGGTTTTTACATTCTTGAGGTTGTCCTTTTTCTTCATGTTCTCTGTCACTGTAGATTCATTAGCATTTCTTCCTGACCTTAAAGAAGATTTTAGCATTCAGAAATGAAAACCATTAATCAACAGCTTATTTGAAAGAACACAAAAGTATTAAAACATTACCTTTTGTTACCAGTACCTTTCTATTCAGAATTCACACTTCATTTTTAATAGGACAACCCTATCAGTGTAAAAAAAGAGCCAAAAATAACCAACCCAAAACAGAAAACAACAAAAAACACCCCGAAACCCCCTGCTTTTTCTTTAGTCTTGCCTTCAGTACAAATCTGAATGTTTTAGGACTGCCTATACCTCACAAAAAATTAAAGACACAAATATCACATTGTTTTCCCCTAAATATTGTAAATTCCCAGCAATTTTTTGATAGGTTTAAATATAGTCCAGGAATAGATTTGGTTAGGGTATTCTGAATTCTAATTTTGGAAAAGTTGACCTGTTCTGTGCTGTAACTTCCTTTGTTTTCTGTTTTATTTGTTCTCTGAATTTTCTTAAGTTTTGTGAATCTGGGGATAAAGACAGCTTATTTCTTAAATTAAATTTGTAGTAATACCTTTTAAGAGTAGTTCATGGCTCTTATTTTCTCTGAAGCTGTTTAAAGTTGATTAGGTGGGAATTGAGTGAGTTCTGAGCATTTTTATCAAAATTGCTCTAATTAAGTATGCTTCTATAGGTTGTCTGTGAATTTAAGGAAAAGTTCCTCTCTCTCTCCTTTAATCCCTTTAAACCAGAAGATTTCACATTCATAGATACTCTATAAGCATTTAGTGTTGATTATAGTTTCTTCAGTGTTCCAGTCAAAAACAAACATTAAATACTGGAGCTAACTTTGAACATCTAACTTGTTTGTTTACAAAATTACCAATAATGAACTAAGATAGTAGCTCTGGGGCTAGTCAGTAGGCAAATAGTCAACCCTATTTATGGGCCTAAAAGTAGGCACAGAACCTCTGTTGATATAGGTGACTTAAGTTTTTGAGACATATTAGTCAATATCTGTGTGAATTTATGAAGCCTTTGCAGGAGGTATTCTGGTGGTCCTTTTGTTTTAACTGTGGGTATCCAAGACTGGCAAAGTTTCCTTTATTGTAGGTGCTCACTTTCATTTGTTTTAAGAAGCTTTGTTATTAGCACAAATAACAGAAGCTGTTTACTTGCTAGAAGAAAATGTTTCTGTCTCAGGGTTATGTGCTTTTTAAGGTTCAAGGGAGATGTGGGAAACATACACCTTTCTTTGCCTCAGTTAAAAAACTGTCATCTGTGTCTGTATTCTGAAATGGAGTCATGTATATGGCTTGTGCCAACTGTGTGTATATTTATTTTATACTTTTGATTTTATGCAACCTTAGTCCATGCAGATCTGGTTCTTTTGCACTATCCCTGTAATCCAGTGTGAAGCATATGAAACAGGTTTAGAGTATATGTCTTGTCTCTTCTGTTTCTTGGGCTACTTCTGAAAGTTTGGTTTGGTCAGGAAAACTGACAAATAAAGTGTGTATATATATTTTTTAGCACCAACCGTCTAAGGACAGCCAATGGGCTGGATATGCGCGGATGAGGATAACCAATGTGGCATGCTTTTTGCTGCTGTCTTTTCTGAAAATCTTGTAACTTCTTTGGGGGCGTACCAGAAGGATGCTTTCCTGTGGCCAGATCAAGGGTATTGACTGCTGTAACTGATCATATGACAGAGACATCAGCATTTTTATCATGAGATTAGTATTTCATATGAGTAGCAGTGTATGTTACATGAACAAAATGGTGGCAATGAAGTGGCCAAATACATGCAATGTAATTAAGTTTCTGTTTTGTGTTGTGGCAGGTATATTGTGGCCCTTAAGTATATTTGTTAAAACCTGTACGCCCTGCCTCAGTTTATTGGTTGCATTATCATTATGGCTAGCTAATGGAAACTGGGCCATACCAGATAGGTATTTGGAGATGTGACAAAGCAGTAAAAGTATACTTTGCTGTGTATATACAAATGAAGAGAGGTAAGTCTCTTCATAAAACGCTGCTCGCTTACACTTGAAATCTCAGATATCTTATTACTAAAAAAGTACAAGTTGGAATGACTGAGTTTGTCCATTGACTGTCATGTGTTTGGAAGAATTAATTCAAATAGTAAAAGAATCAAAGATTGAAAGCTGTTGTCCAGTTGATGGCTAAGCAAAAGGAAGTAAACAGTGGAACAAAGTCCACAAGCATTTAAAGAGTTCTAGTTTGAAGAGAGAAGGATTAATGAGGCCTTAACCTTGAAATAAAGCCTGCCTAGGACTACTGCACCTTCTTGCAATCTAACATGGAGACTCCATAGAAGTTTATTAAACCATGTAGAAAGTAGACCTCAAGGTGCTGCATAACTTGGGTAGAGAGACCTTGGGGTACATCTTGAGAATACCTGCTTCATAGCAAAATGCTTTTCATAGAATAATTTTTGAGCAAATACTTAGTAACTTTACAAAACACTTGGAAATTATACTATAGGAAACAGTTCTGTATGGTCATTAAGTGTGTTAGTAATAAAACTTGTGGACACTGATTGAACACAGGGACCGTGAATAGGAGCTTGCTAATGAGACATGGATGTTGTGTCAGAGCTGATCTGTGGTTGTGGTACTGGTGATGTATGGCTGGTTCGATGGGAGTGTTGAAAATGCTAACTAGTGGTCTCAAACTACATTTCAAAGAGATGTGTGGAGGCATTTGCCCCAGTTTGCTTGCCAGGTGTGGTAGCATAGCCTGGGTGGTTGTAAGGTGTGGATTGTTCCTATTTAAAAAAAAAAAAAAAAAAAAAAAAAAAAGACCTAATGCAAAGATATAAAAATAAACCACAAATGGTTTAATTGTGTTGCATTGCTACAGCTTATCTAAAGTAGGAAATAGTTTTTTCCTCTTTCTGTAGGTGATGGACAATGTTGGAAGCTTAAATTGCCACCAAACCAAGAGTGAATACTGAGTAGCTCAGTGAGGAATGGGTTTTTACTTATTTTAAAAAACATTTTCAGTAGCTATTAAGGTGGTATATAATGGCTTCATCAAAAGCCATCCTCTGTCATAAAAAAAGCAGACTCCTGCAAAATGAAGGAAAGGCTTTACATTGGTTATGTATATGTGATTCCCCAAAGTGACCATTCATAGATTATAAGTAATAACGTGTATACAAACCCAATTAGAGAGCAGAGTGTTTTGTAGCTTCACTTCAAATCTGATAAGCAGTAGTTGAATCCTATTGTATAAAATCTATGTATATTTGATTTGGACAAAACTATTGCAGGAAGAATGCTGATACTGGAATTTATGTTTTTAGGTGATTGTTTTATGTGATTATTTTCTTCACACTGGAACATTCATTGTAGTGACATCTTAGTCCTCTGATAAGCAAGCGGGGTCTTTGGGAGTTAGCAGTGGTGTTTAAAGGCGCTAATACTCCAGTGTGTCTACTCTGTCCTCTGCTGGAGGTTTCTGTCATAGGGATATCAGAATAAAAGGTCTCAGCCACACCAATTCAGAGTTCAGCATAAACTTAACCTTCATTTTAAGCTTAAGCCCTTACATATGAGATATTTATTACTAGTTTATAAGCAGAGGTTCACAAATACTTATGGAAATCTAAGTGTGCATAAAATCTCTAGGAAATTTTTGTTAGATTTTACATTTTCACATGCATAGAAAATACACTTCCTCTGAGGCTCTGAACAGGAGATTCCCTTTCCTGCCGTGGTCTACGGGAAGTGTCAGAAACACTGTCTAGACAGACGGCAGCAGGCATTAGAGCTCGTGATCCCAGCATAGCTACCCATTCAACTGGAACAAACTTGTGAGGAACTGAATTTGGACTTAGGATCCTGTTTTGTAGGGGGTATTTATGCACTAATACCAGTTCACTATTTCCTCTGGTTGCTGTTACAAATGACAATGTATTTATTTCACTTTCTTGTTAGTGCCCTCCCACCATTGCTTGCTTTCAGACTGTCATGATACAAGAAAGGGAGATTTTTTAAAAAGAAGTTAAAATAGTGTCATTTATCACTAATTTTGAGCTGTAAGATTTTAGGTTCAACCTTTTTTAAAAACTGCATTGCAGTCTTAAGAAAGCCAGGAAAGTGTTTCAGGTGGTGTAATTTTTAAGACTGCAAAAATGTAGAGGAGGAGTTGGAAATGAATGTGTGTGCTAGTTTTGTCTTAAAACAGTTTTCTAAATACAGAAAATTCAGAGAGATGTCAGTCTACTAAGAAATTGCTTTTGGCTACAGCACTTTGATTTTGTAATCTGTGATCTGAGAAAGGCTTCTGTGTGGCTGCTGTCAGCATAATGACCAAGGCTATAAGCTTGCTACCTGGTAATCTTGTCTTGGGCAGTGTTCTGAGAGCCTGCAGGTTAAAATAATGAATTGCATTGCTGTTCTTCTCTTCCAGTGTCCTGCAAACTGTTTACTCTCCTAAATGCAGAGGGGTTTTTTTAAAAAGTGGACTGCATAGTGTTATATTTTCATTAGTGTAAACTGAAATTGTGTCAAGTTCAGCATTAGAGAATACTGTTAGGTAAGTGCATTAGACTGAAGAAGACAGTCTAGAGGGAGGTATCTGAAGTATGTAGCCAGAGAGAAAACTACTGAGCAGTTTGCCGCCTTTGGGTTTAAACAGAGATTGCAGGAAGGACTGTTGGCTTTGGAACAGTGTTAAAGCTGAGAAGAAAATGGCTACCAGAAATCATTGTTGCTACAGTAACAACATGGCTTGACTATTAATGTGCTGCTTTAACTACTATTAGCAATGTTGTGCAAGATACTGATTTCAGGTAAGTGTCTTTAATGGGAACAGAGATTTAAATCCACTTAGATATTAACAGATATCATCAGGCTTGTTCTTTTAGAATACCAATCTATTTATTGGAAAAAGTGATTTCCAGTAAATATTTTTAAAAACCTAATTACTGCTTTTCCTACCCAAAAAATTGCTTAATGGTTTTAAATTGTGTTAATAAACATAACATCCTTATTAAAGAACTTGCAGAAAAAACCTGGTACAGACTATTGATCTCTTGTGATAATCTTTTTTTTTTAAAAAAAGAGATGCTGTTTCACAAAGTAGTGGTATCTGGTAACATAATTCTGGCTTTCAGAAATTAAGCCCTTTTATTTTTTTTTTCAAAAAATAATTCAAAAGCAAAGCTTTTGTTTAAGATATTTTAATATTTTGAGTTCAAAATAAAAAAATACGGCCAACCTAAATCCTGTTCAGAGATTTATAAATAAGGATCTATTTGGGGATCTGCATTGTATTTAATTTTATAATGATGTAAATGTATGTATTGTGGAGTAAACTTTTTGCAAGTTATTTTATTAATAGGGATGAGTGCAGTTACATTGAAGAATTTCAGATGTGTGTAATGTGGTACATCAGGAAAGGGATATGTGAAGTGCAGTGAGTGTGTGAAGATTAATTGATGCGTGTCAGGATTCCATGGGTGGCAGATTTGATGGCAGGTATAGACTGACAACTGTGTCTGCTCTTCATCAAAGTCCCATATGTGTGATGTGTCCCATATACCTATGGCAGATCCCATTTTTCTGTAGTTCTTTCATTTTTGTGGGGGGGAGGTTTGTGAACTTCTCTGACAGATTTCCCGACTGAAAAGGTACCGGATTCATTCAGTGGAGATGGAGCTGATAAGTCCCCTGAACAGAGGAATATTTTGTGAAAGATTATTCAGTGGTCATTGGTAAAAATTAGAAGGCCTTTACTTAAAGCATACATCTTAAAATACACAGTTGTTATGACTTGGAATGCAAGTATCTGTACTTAAAATGTGGCATTTCTCAAGTAACACACATGCTTTATTTACTTTGATTGTATATATGTATTATTTTTATTGTATAATCTTACACCGTCCTTCAGTATTTTGTATGAAGCGGTCTTCTGACTGATTTCAGTGGAATCCTGCCTCATTTTCAGGCATATGTGCCAAATACATAAAATGCAGCTTCCAAGTTGTAGAAAAAGACATAGTATGTAAAGACAGGTCATTTGGACAATAGAATGTTGCTGCTTAGTGGTACGCAAAAGGGGATGCACTAATTTGATGGACACAACCTTAACTTGAACTTTTTTTATTCTTCTTAGCTTTGTCTCCTTCATGTTTTTATTAAAATTCTGTGGGTTTTGTAGAAAGGAGAGGATGACACTACAAATGTCTAATACCACTGCAGAGTTTGGTATTTTAAAAACAAACCTTGAAATGTAACAGGCTGTTTTCTTAAAATGAGCACATGGAAGGTGCTGCCTCAGATGTTTCTAAAAGCTTATTTTAAGACACAATATGCATGTTTTTGAATTAAGGCTGTTGGTTTCCTTAGGAAAGCACTTCAGAGAAGCAGCTTTCTGTTTTGAATTTCTGATTACTTAGTTTCAGCTGAGAAATTGTGTGTGCAAACTTGGACTAGAAATTTGTAAGGAACCATAATCAATTTCCATGAGATAGGCAAGATCTCATGTAACTGTTTCCTGGAGTGCATTTTTGCAGTGCTTACAGTCAGAGTGTGTGTCACTGTATTTTGGGGTGCTGTATGTAAAAGCTCATGTGATGATACTATGAAGGGATGTATAGTAAGACTTGAAGGAGAGAGTGATTCCATAGCTGAAGGGTAGAGGCAGTTCCTGCACAGGTAATGTATTGATGAGATTCTGCTGACGGTGTAATGAAAGAAATGTTCAGTGTCAAGGATGATGCCAAGGTTATGTACAGTGCCATTAGTAGTTGGGAGTGGAAGGGAAAGATGATGTCATTCTGTGCTTTAAGCTTTTCCTGGTTGAGGGAAACTGTTATATTTAAGGTATATAAATGAAGCAAATGAAGAGCTAGTTTATGTGGTCAGGAAACATAGGCTGAAGGGTGACTGAAAATGTACAGGTGTTTATTATACAAGTGGTATGTTGATCTGTAGCTTAAACTGGTAGAGAAATGATAAAGTGAATTATTTCTTTGAAGCTTATTGCAGTTCTCACTGTGAAGAATGCCATTCAATTCAGTTGCATATTGATGGACTGTAAGCTTATTTATTAAATATCAATGATAATTAGAATGTTACACCTCATCTTAGCTGGGGGGGAAACTGCATTGATAAATAACCTTCAGAAACAACGCATTAATATTTTCTCTTAACGCCCTGAAGTTCTAAATGGTTTCAGAACTCCATCTTTAAACCGATGCTTCAGTTTAGTACTTTTATGATGCCTTCATACAATTGTATGTTGATTACATACAAATTTGTTGGTTACATATTTACTTACTGGATAATGTATGCTCAAAGTAAACAGCTCTTAAATTATGTTTGTTTCCCCTTGCTTCTCTGTAGACATTTCTGTTTAGTGGTGGAGAGGATAAGTAACCTTTTGACCAATAAATGTGGTGTTGGTCCAGACTTCAGTCTACTAGAGTATTTTTCCCTCTAATGACTTTTCAATTTTTTGTAATTTACGTAATACAGATTTTTGAAATGATAATTAAATCTGTTGTGTTTTTACCATCAATTAAGTTAAACAAGTTCTTTTTTTGTTTTTTTGTTCAAGCTACTCTCTCTGACTACTTTTTTCCCTACTGTGATACTCCTATTAATGTTGCATTCATCTACGTGTAATCTTCTTGTTTGGACTGAAGTAGCTTCACAGTCTGAGGTATGATCAGTTGTGTTCATTTGCTATGCTGTCACACTTTACCTTGAAGTGCTTCACTGTCCCATACGGGGTGTTGTCAAAAAGCAAAACTTTCTCCAAGTAGAAAAAGGAGAGATTTCAACACTTCCTTGTGAAAGCCCTACCACAGCTTTGGGAACTGTGCATGTGGCTTTTAACTGTGATGAAGAGACAAAGAAAGAACTGTAACTTCTTTGAACTATTTTTCAGATAACTCTCAAAATCTAGCAGGAGATTCAAAATGCAGGAGGCAGTCTTCTCTCTTGCAGTTCCTTGCTTGCTCACTTTTGTTCAGTCGCTGCAGATTCTTTGAAGTTAGAAGCATCTCCAGTAGAAGGACTTAAATTTTGTCTCTTCATGTTGTGAAATATTAAGTTTTTTGCTTGATTTGACTTCTGGGTAATTCAGGCTTCAGTAGGATACCTGCACTTAAATATCACTTTGCATTAACCATTTCAGGAAGATTGATTGTTATTTTTCCTTTGCAAAACTAATTTTGGTAAATTTGACTGTGGCATTTTCAGTTGATTATGGTTGGAACAGCAGAGATTGAGCGAAGTTTTACAAATTCTCAAAGGGAATTAATTTTGTGATTTTAGAAAACCTTATGTTTAAATTCGAGTCATTATTTAAATTAATCTACACTGAATGTTAGTTCTAGATATTTGTGGGTACTGAATGTAGATTAAGCTATTTTTGTAGTTTTTAATAGAAATCAAAGAGCACCAAAGCTCCTTCAGCAAACAGAAAGCAGGTAACTGGTTTGTACAGACAAGGTCATTGCTGACTACTTGTTGGGAAAATGACAGTATAGACTTGTATTTAAAGAGCTTTTCAGCTGTATTGACTGATTTAGGAGACTTTTGTCAGCTAAGTTTCTGCTTTGTCAGTCCTCTTCTGAAATGATTCTTGGTAGTTGTGGGTACAATTTTAGCTGGAGCTTCTTCTGGGCTTCTTGTAATAGCCTTTTCTTGGAGTAATCTCTGCTTTCTACTGGATGTTTTTTCCTGCATTGATTGTTAGGATTATTAGATTCCTGTAAGATTATGGACATTTTCCAGAGCTGCATAAGATATTAGAATGAAATTTCTTTCTCCCCTAGTCCCCCATCCCCAGCTTTTGAATTTAGCAGATTTTAATGCCAGGACAGCAGGATCCTAGTAAATAAATGTAAATGCCACTCTCAGCCAAGTAATCAAATTTTGTAAGTCCTAGAAAGTACTTGAAGTCAAGACTACAGTTGCAAGCCTTTTGCTGTGTTTTTATGTTAAGCTGGTGAAATGGACTGTTTAGCCACAGCTTATACCAACAAAAATAGTTTGTATAGTATAGTTTATTCTAGCCTTTGTTTTTTTCTCTTCCTTCCTTCCCCCACAAGCAGAGTCAGCTATTGAGGCAAAAGCTAGTTTTGTATTATATTGTAACTCTCTTTATAACTTCTATATGAATTATGTTCCTGACTGCAGCTGTTCCAGGAGAAGGTGATGGTTAAAGATGGTTAAGTGTCTTTTTCCAGATAGATGCAGAAATGTCAGTTATCACAGATCTGTTAGGAAATAAGGGCTAAATAGTAGATAAATAGATCAAAGCTCTTGTCAGAATTACTGCAGATTTTATTTACTCATTGTGCCCCTTTGCATTCTACTGTTTCTCAAACTTTTTCCCCAGAGGAGGGGCATGTTATAGGAGATATCTCATTATAGCAAACAGAGCCCTAATAATGTAAATAGAAAGTGAAGAAAAGTAAATTTAGGCTTGACGTAAGATCCAACTCTAATGACAAGAGGAGTGGTTAGGCAAGTTTTGTGTGGTAATTGGCATTTGAACTCAGATTAATTGTCTTTATTTAAACCTTGTATTGTGAATGGCTATGAGCTTGATGCAAGTAGGATAAAATATTTTCTGCTATCTTCATGGATGTGAAAGTAATTCTCTTAGTTGTTCTTTATGAACCTGAATTTTGAAATGTAACTGTAATTGTTGTTTACTTGGAAAGCTGTATTGTGGAAGCTTTTGTAGCTGTTCTCTAGCTAGCCAGAAAGATTAAAAATTTTAACTAGTCTAGTGTGATTATCTGTAACAATTATTTTACAGCCTGTATATATAGCCTTTTGAATTTTTCCTCAAACAAATGCTTTTTGAGAATCTCTTTGTGTGTCTCTGTAGCTTAGATACACTTGAGGGGGGGTTCTGTCTCTGAGCAGTATCCACATACATGACTTTGTCATTGCATACAGACTGGAGAACTTCTGGTGCCTACTTTGGCCTTTTTGTGTGTTGCATGGAAAGAAGTATCATTGGCATGCTGCTTTTTTATTTTGTTGCTGAGCGAGGTAGTCACTGCTAGCACTGAACCAGCCTTGGTTCACATTTACCCCAGTTAGTGAGAAATGCTTGTGCTTTTAAGCACTTTCAGTCTATCTGTGTTTCTGTAGTATCACTGGGGGTACACTTGAGATATCACCTATCTCCACCATTACAGTGTTCTTCCACTTCCTGTTCTCCGCCTTTATCAGAACAGGCGGCTGCTTATTGGTGATCAGAAGCTTAACCATTTTGTAGCAGTCCTTGTACCTGCTCTGGGCCCCTTTTCACTCTTTGAATGGCAAGACCTCAAGGTGAACACCCTGTAACTACATTTCTTCCCTGCTCTGAGTCCCTTTTGATGCTGACTTTATTACCTGGTGAGGGAGAGTGGCTTTCATTCTCACTTCCTCTCCTGATAATGAGAATTAAGACAGGAAAATCAGAGCCAAAGCATTCTGTGATTTTGAAATCTTTGCCTTTCCCTGAGGAGTCTTAGAGAACTACCTCTCCTGGATCTGCTGGTATAGAATTTCAGGTGCTCAGTTATTCCAGATGTCAACACCCTTGAAATGAATAGTAGGTGTTAAGAGTTTGATTTTTTTTGTGCTGGAGTGAGACGAATCTTCCTTGACAGCAGAAAGACCTTTGAGAGGTGAGTGTTGGTTAAGTACGGTAGGTTGGATCACTTTAAACAGTGAGAGTTTCAATGCTATCGATAGTTTGGGCTAAAATCTGGTGTCTTGATGCAGATTGCATTGCCTTCATCCAGATGTTTGCATGCCACTCTCTCCCATTGGGTGGAGCTTTGAAGGCCAGTGGGTTTGAAATCCTGAAAAGGGGAGTTAATTCTTCAAGGCCCTTTGAAGTTTGTAACACAGGGCTGCAGTGGCCAGCCCTTTGGTCCTTCAGCAGTTTGCTTATTGATGAACTCTTTGTGAAACTTCTGTCACCTTTCCTTCAGCTGGACGATATCCAAATTATGATGGCCCATCTCTATTCCCTTCTCTTTCCCTCTGTGCCAGATGTAGATATAGAGCAAACCCAGATTTATACCCAAAGAGGTTTGTGAGCTCCCTGTGAATCAAAGAATGCTTAGATTCAAGAGTACTTCCATTTAAGTTTTCTCCAAAGAGCACATTCAATGAGTACAAGAGTACATGCCCTCCAGATAGACAGTGTAAGGTAAGACTTCCCATTTTATGTCAACAGAGTGAATTGAAGTAATGTGTTTCCATGTGTTTCCACTACTAGTGAGTAGCGGATTGTATGACAGCCTGCTGTGTTACCACAGTGATCTATAGTTGCCTGGGCTCAATCATTTGATGCAAAGATTCTGTCTGCACTTGAATCACAAAACATGAAATCTATGTTGAGAACAGTTACTGCTAATGTTTAGCTAATTGCAGTGTTCAGAAGATGCGAGAATTGCTACAGTGGTTGGTGTGAGATCATTTTGCATGGGGGCAGAGTCAATGATACAGTTCCTACTTGCAGTGAGAGAAGTGTTAGACTGGGATTGACTCTCCCCAGCCAACTTGCGCAGGTTTACTGAGATGTTTGGTTTAGTGCTGATCTTAGTGTTTGATAATGTAAAGCCTGCATAGACCTTCTTCCCCATTTTGGCTCTTCGTACATGTGGGGTGTATTTTGTAGCTTTACATTTATGTTCTGTAGCATATACAGTAAGACTCCACTACTGTTTGAAAATAACACTTTTGCTTCTCTAGACACATGCATATTACTCTAAAACCTGGCTAAAGAAATTTTTTTTCTGTAATACAACTTATGTGCGAAATGAGCATATGTTTTGAATAAAAATAGTGCATAAAGGCTACAGTTTAATGTGATAATTAGGAAATGATCCCAAGGTTAGAGGCTTGGAGACTTGTCTTCTGTTGCTTTATATTGCCCAGCAAGACTTTTTTGAAAGGTCTGTCTTTACTCTCAGTCTTTGTAATTTAGGCAGGTGGCTTTGAAACAGTTACAGGCTGACTGGGACTCAGAATCAAAAAAGCCTGTGTATGAACAAATTGAGGGAAGGAATCTTAAGCAGTATGTGAGGATAGGTATCTCTTTCAGAGTTAATTTTGTTGATGGATACATTAGTCTAGATATGAATAACCCTTTCTGTAAAGCTGTATGCTAGTTGTTATGTCTTCATTAGAAGTAGATCCAGTTCTGTGGAGGTGCTGTACTCAAATCCATTCTTGTTTTTGTGCAGTTTCAGTGACTTTCAGAGTCTCTTCCAAATGTTATATAGTCTGATATCTCCAACTAGGAAGTGAAAAATTTCTTTGTATAGTTAGTTCTGTTAAAGATCTGTGAGCAAAACTGAAATGAGAGCATTTAATCTGCATTAATCAGCTTTCATGAAGGCAAAATAAGTTATGATTTTTAAATGGGTCAACTAGCCTTAAAATAATAAACACAACTTTGTCCTAGGAAAAGTGAGGAAATAGTGAGGTCCAGTTTTAAAATACTCCAACACTCAATCTCAGATATGTTGATTGGTTTCGCTAAAAAGATTTATAAAAAACTTTCATTTATAACCGTTTTCTTTCTGTGCTTCATTCCCCATTCAGGGAACTTAAGGTAACTGACTTTGAAGACACTAGCAGAAAATGCAGCAGAGCTTTTCTTGACATGCAACTTTTTCCTCTCTTCTGCTCACTTAGTTTAACAGCATGTGTATATTTGATATGATTGCTCAGTGGATCTTTTTAAATTAAACTACCAGCATCTATGTTGTTTGAAAATTACATGTGTATTTGAGAGAAGACTGCTGGAATTTTGATATTTCTACCCTAAGACAAAACTGATGGAATACTTTTGTAGCTGTGAATTCCTTCCCTCTGTGCTTTGCCTGTCTTGTCTGATGGTCTAGAAGACAAGCAGAAATGACAGCTGTACAGTAAGTTCTTGTTTTATTTTGCAGGTCTGTTTTAATGTGGAAGTGGATCTCACAGCTTAATGTAAATCTAACAAAGGTGAGTGGAAGTTTTGGGGTTTGATTTTTTTGGTTGGTTGGTTTGTGGCTTTTTTTTCCCCAAATTCCTTGAATGCTTTAGCCTGTACTGCTAAACACTCAGAAAAATTGGTGAGTGAAAATTGTGTTGAAACTTGTATCTTGATTACTGTAATTTATGGATGTAATGTTATTTCTATGATACCAAAATAGGAACACACACCCCCCTAATATTTAAAATTATGATGATAATTATGCTTTTCTTCCATAAACTATTATAGTCAAAAAGCTATCAAGGCATTCTGCTAGCTGTTGAGAGCCAAAATTGTGAATACTTAGATGAATTTCATCCTTTGCATATTGTCCACCCGGTTTCAAAGTACTGAAAGAGTACTTTGCATTGTCAAAGCAGTGTGTTAGTTACACTTATTATATTAATAAATAACTGTGTGGGAAATTTGACCGGATACCAGCATAGAATTTCAAATTTTTAATAATGAAATTCTGTTTGTTTGGGGTTCGGGTTTTTTTCCTTTCTTGTCCTCGGGAAGCCTTTTGGCAGCTATCTGAAAAACAAAGTATATGAAGATTTACTGCTGGTACTCATGAGCTTAAGTGTCCCATTTGCAATTGCAAAGTGTTTGTCTAGGAAAAATTTTCTGTAACTGGCATTTCTCCCCACCCCCATTATTCTGAGAAAAAGAATTTGGGTAAGACCAGATTTTGTTTCCTTTCATGTTACTTGATATTCCACTTCAGGAATACTTTGAACTATAAAATTAATCTCTTCTCCATTAAGTTATGTGAAATATTTAACAAAGAGCAATTTGCTTTAACCTGTTTGAGCTTGAGTCTTTCAAGATTATCTTTAGGTAAGGCCCACAGTTTGTTAAATTCTTTGCTGTGGAGACAAGGCATGATGGACTCATGTGCACAGAATTCCGTAACAGACAAAAGCTGGCTTCTCAATTTTCCTGCTTGCTGTTTGACTAATATGACATCTTAGAATACAGCTGCTTGTGGTGACTTGATATTTTGAAGAGGTGAAAGGGAAATCCTGTTTACTCTAATGAGCTTGTTCTTAATTTCTAATCTCTGATTAATATGTAGACTTAATGTAGCTTTAAAAATGTAGTATGTGCATTTTAAAATAGACATGACCTGCTTTGTTTGTATCTTCTGCTCTTAAGACTTTTTTTAAAGCTACTGCTGTCAACATTAAAATACTGATTATAGCAGAATACTTTGTGGGAAATTTAAAATAATTCTTCTGTTCAGTGTTGTTCCTTTGTATAATGTATAACTGATTCAGGACTTTGATTATGAATTGTCTTCTGATCTATGAACAATTAAAAGTAAGCTATACTGCTGTAATATGCATATACTTATGCGTAGAGGATGTTTACTGCCTTAGCCTGAGTTTGCAGATTTGTGGAATGTGCTGCTTTGAGAAAAGGAATAAATATAACTCTGCAAAAGGAAATACTTTTCTTTATCTTTGGATGAGTATAAAACAAGAATTGTGGCTAGGGAGGGGACTTGAATTCACAGTAAGATTTAGATTGTTCCCTGTGCCTTCTAATGCTTTCAGTATTTAATGCTTACAGTTTATGTTCTGTCTCGTCTTAATTTATGTGTTACCTCATTACTGATTTAAATACAGAAAATTAGTTGAGAAGTCTGATATATAAATGAATGTGTTCTTTAAGCATGAAATCTTCTGAATGAAACTCCAAAGACCTTTCATCTTAATGGTGGTTAGCTGTGTATAATAGAAAAAAGCTGGTCTCTCAGGAGAAAGCCTGTACTCTTGCATACATAACAAGAGGATATAAAAATGTGTAAAAGAATACATGGAAACAGTGTAATGACGTTTGATCAGTATTGTTATTGCTTGGAGGAGATCTTGAAGTTCTGACAGTTCTGTAAAAATGACAACTGAATAGTCAGTAAATCAATTAAAATATTATGCATTATCAGGGAACAAAACAAAACCAAGAACAAAACAAAAAACAGATCTGTTTATTCAAATTTGTGGTGTAGCATAGATGTATTGCATTGCAATGTGTATTGCTTCTTGAGTACTAGTTTAGCCCTGTGACTGAAAAATGACATAGCAGAGCTGAAGAAGGTTCAGAGAAGGGCAGCAGGGGTGACTTGAAAGAATTAATTTTAGAGAACAACCTGCATTTCCCAACTGCCTCTGTCTTCTGTCTCCACTCATCAGTGTAGTGGCTGCAGCATCTTGTAGACTTCTAAACAATGAACTGAACTCCCACAACTCACTGCAGATTTGTCCTTTTGTGTAAGCTTGTCATTTAAAGCAATAGCTGAAAGTGTGATTTAATGATTTGCTCAAACATTTTTCTTGTACTCTTGACCAGAGTGCATTTCCTGATGACTCTTGATAGTGTGCTTTTCGTGTCAGTTTTCTTTGAGTAAAGGATTTGGGGTTTTGTTCTTCTAATTTCAAATCATTCACTTTCCTAATGCAAATATAAAAGGTATGATATCCTGATGTTTGGAAATTAAAAAAAAAAAAAAAATCTATTGCCAGTTAAAACCACACAGGTGTAAGATACTATTTACAGTGAATATGCTTCATTGGTATAACCATAGTCTTTGGTTTTAGATTTTCTGACTTCCAGACTACATCTTCTGAGCTCCATAGGAGGACCTATCTTGTTTTAAATATAGGGAAGAGTTAGGAACAAATAATCTTGGTCTCAAGGTGTTAACAGTATAGTGTGCCACACTTCCATGTAACAGGAAAGGTTACAGAAGGTAGATGTTTGTGTTGAGTTTCCCTGTAACAGTGTGTAGAGTGAGGTCAGATTTTAAGCATTTGAGATATCAGGCAAAACCAGAGTTGCTTCCAGAAACTATCTTGAATGTATTGAATATTGCTTTACCTAAAAGTAGAGCATGTAGTAAATAAATAATAGCACCACAGATGTTGAAGAAGGATAGGTTATATACAGAATTCTGCACGGGATAAATTTGAGTGTGTGGGATTTGTGTTTCTTTGGCTCAGACAGGAATCTCTTACCTTGTTCATATTATCCTGGTGGCATGAAGTTGAGTTTTCTGCCATTAAACCACTTACGGTGATGACTTTTCTTTTAACAAAAAAACCCCACCAACCAAACAAAACCCAGTTATTGGGGGAGTGACCTTATCTTTTCTTGTCACTTGGAATTATGAGTTTTCTCTGTTCATCTGGTTGTGTGCAGTGTCACATAGCTTTGGGTTTTTTAAAAACTCTTACTTCATATGTTCATCAGTAAGGATAATAACTTTCTCGAAGTTGACAGAATGTTTTTGTTCTTAATCTAAAAAGGTACAAATTTTTTTTTGGCCTTACCCAGCACTGTTACTTACAATCTTAATAGCTTTTTAACCCTTGGTCACTGAAAGAATATAGAGGATGATGAGAGCTGGTTTGCTGCTAAGGGTGAGCGAATATTACTAATGTAATTCATTACACCAAGGTTCTAAATTAAATGAGTAAAAGCAAAGTGTTCATTTCAGGTATTCTTTTTATAACTGGGAAAGATAGCATGCTTTAGGAGTCAAGAAATCTCTCTACATTAGCAGGAGAGACAATCTTAACATTTGTGATGCTATTAAAATATGTACAGCCAATAGTTATCAGCCAAAAAAACAAAAAGCATGAGAAATTGCTAGATGTGTTTCAGGTCATGCTGGATAAAAAGGATTACAACTTTAATATGATAGGAAATAAGGACAGAATTTTTCCAAAGTTGAAAGGTGTGTCATGCTCAAAGATCTAGCTCAGTAAAATTGGATTAAACAGTTCTTAATGTCATCTTTAAGAAAGTTGTACTGTACATCCGTTATGCAACATCATGTTGTCATGCAAGTTTTCATCTGATCTGTAGGACTGACACTTCAGGACTAGTTCATGCAGGTAGCTAACAATATAGTTTCATGAATTTGAGAAATACTCCTGTAAAAATAGTCAAATATACTCAACCTGTAAAAATCCTTCCCAGTCTGGTTGTGATCTTTACGTACTAACAAAAGTACATTGAATAACATATCCAAATAACAAGCTGGATAATTATACCTTCAGTTACTGAATTCACCTTTCTCTGAAATTTGGGATTATGGTAAAAATAAGACTTTGGTGCCATGTATTTGTAATCATTGGGGATTTGTGTAGAGTAATGGAAAACAGCTAATTATTAGAGTCAGTTCGTTGATATCTATTGGATTTGTATTGGAAGAAAGTGTTCTTTACTCAACTGCTCGCAAAAGGTGTCTGAACAAAAAGACTAAAATGCAGGAAAAACCTTTCTTTTAAATTGGAAGTCAGTTTTAGATTTGGATATGAAAAATCTGTAGGTTCTGTTTGATTAATTTTTAAATGTCTTTGTGTTAGTACACCATCACTCATATTTGGCTGGGGGAATGTTTTCAGTTCTGTGTGTTCTACACGTGGGGAATAATTAGATTTGCGTACAGAATTTCACCACCACTTGGTGGCAGTACCTGGCTTCAAAAGGACTTGTTTCTGAGCAGATAACGTGACTGATTCTGTAAAACTATAGGTTAAGGGGGAGTAGATATATTTTAAGAATTTTAAAAGTTAGTGATATGTTTTAGCAATGAAAATACTTTTTATTTAACCTACTGGAAGGATTTGCATTTCTGAGTCTCTATGGAAAATCTAGCTATCATGTCTAATATGTAATTTAAGATTATTTCTTGTGTTAATAGTATTCTCAGAAGATGTATTTAATGTTCCCCAGTTGAATTATTTTAGCATTTACTTTGAGCATTTTACTTCGATTGAGTCGTGTACTTCAAGTAATTTTAGAACATAAAATTTGCTTCATGGTAGTGTTATTCATAATGTTGTCTTTTGCAGTTAAATAGAAGACTGCCAAAGCTGCTTTTTTGCCTTCTGAAATGTTCTCTGCATTTTCACTTTTTTATTTATTGATATAAATTTTAGGAAAAGATTCCCTAGCAGACTTTTCTGTGAACAAAGGTAGTAAAAGTTTGTGCCCTTACTCACAGTTGTGCCTCTCAGCTGTGGGTCCCAGCCATTTAAGCTGGATCATGAAATTGTTGATAAAGTTTGAAAGGAGGAATGTGGGGGAGTGAAGGAAGGCAGGAGTTATTTAAATTGGTTTTGCTGCAAAGAAAAGTATAATTCCAATGTATAGCACAGTAATTTGACAGCATATGGCTCCATGTTGAGACTACTTCCTCTTCTCTGCAAGCCAAAATCTTCTGCAGTGACAGCAGGTCTTTCATTTTAGTATTATCCCCCATGTAAGGACTGTAGTGGTGAGACTAGAGCCTGGAAGAATGCAGGTACTTTCCTAAACATGTGCTCTTTGTGAAATGTCTTACTCACTGTGAGTGGAGTTATAACGGAGCATTGCTGATGGGAGTGGGTTCTATGAGGAGGAAATATTTTTTTCCTGAGAATCCAGCATGCTTAGGCCTCCCTGAAGTGTGACATATCAAGAAGGCATCTAAGTAAATTGTGACGTGGAAGAGGGACTCATCCTGTGGAAAGTCCTGAATTGTAGAAATACTAATAGAAAATGAGGTGGGACTTGGGAAATGCATGTTTATAAATTTGAGTGTGATGATATTATTTTATTTAGTGAGAGAACTCTGGAAAACAGGAACACTGGAAGAGAGATGGAAGGGAGAGGAGCATCAAATTATAGTTTTGCTATGAATATGTTCTGTATAACTTGGGATAGAGAGAATGTGCTTGTGCTATATACCTAATTATTTTTGTGTAATTATCTTAAGCTGCCAGAATTATAAATCTGGAGTTAGTGGTTGGAAATTTCTTTTTTAAAATTAAAATACTCTTTTGCCGATATTGCTGATATTTTGAAATGAAAGAAAAAAAGTGAATAGTCTGAGCATATGGAGCACTCTAAAGAGGAGTAAAGTAAGCGATGCTTGTGTCACAAAGTGTACTCTTAAACAGAATCACAGAATAGTTGAGGTTGGAAGAGATCTGTCTGGAGATCTTGTCCAATCCTCTGCCTTAAGCAGGGTCACATAGAGCAGCTTGTCCAGGACCATGTCTGGACAGCTTTTGAATGTCTCCAAGGATGAAGAGTCCCTAACCTCTCTGAGCAACCTGTGCCAGTCACTCTCAAAGTAAAAAAAGTTTTCCGTCTTTTCAGATGGAAACTCACATATTTTAGTTAGTACCACTGCTTCTTGTCCTATCACTGAACACCACTGGAAAGAGTCTGACTCCATCTTTTTCTACCTTCCCTACATAGAAACATACACGTTGATGAGATCCTACTGAGCCTTCTCTTTTCTCCAGTCTGAACAGTCCTACCTGTATCACCTTTCCTTAGATTTCCTCAGGTTGAGGAAAGGTTGACAGAGTTAAGAGAGATGCTCCAGTCTCTTTAATGGTCTTAGTGGCCCTTCTGCTGGACTCTTTCCAATAGCTTTGTATTTCTCCTGGACTGGGCAGCCCAGAAATGGACACACTAATCCAGATGTAGCCATACCAGTGCTGAGTAGGTGGAAGAATCACCTCCCTCAGTGTGCTGGCAACACTCTTAATGCAGACCGGGATAATGTTGCTGCCTTTGCTACAAGGGCACATTGCTGGCTCATGTTCAGCTTGCTCTCCAACAGGACCCCCAGGTACTTCTCTCCAAATACTTTGCTTTGTTGAACTTCATGAGGTTTATGTGAGTCCATTTCTTCAGCCTGTTGAGCCCCATCTGAATGGCAGCACAACCTGCTGGTATATCAGCCACTCCCCTCAGTCTTGTATCATCAGCAAACTTGCTGAGGGTACCTTGTGCCCCATCATCCAGGGCACTAACGAAGCAGTTGAACAGTGTTGGACCCAGTATTAACCCCAAGATACAGTGCTAGTTACTGACCACCAATTACACTTTATACCACTGAAAACAACCGTTAATTTTTTGGCAGCCTGATAAAAATACTGTTTGACAACAAGGATGGGAGCAGGGCTTTTGTTTATAGACTGTACTGAGGAAAAACTTCCTTGTTTTGTAATGTTGGTAGTCAATAAACTATTCATTGTATTGTGTGTAGATAAAAGCAATTTTTAATACCGTACTTGAGGCTTAAGAATACATGGTGACGAAAGAGAAGAAAGGTGAGAGTATGTGAGATTGACATAAAGGAAAATAATTTATCTGTGCATGTAAAAGTACTTAAGGGAACAGTTTTGGAGAGAAATATTGTGTATTACCGCAGAGCATTAAGTCTCTATTTTTCAAACTTCAGTGTCTCTTACTGGAATGCTGCTAGTCATTACCATGTATGTCTGAATTCAGAAAAATTCAATATTTGATTGTAGTTCTCATCTTTAGTAGAAACTAATGGTAGTGCAATTCAAACTAAATCTAGTTTTTAGTACTACTAAAAATCCAAACTATACAGAGAGCTGCAGGAATGTGGAGACTTAAGTACTTGGCTGACTATGAACAGGGTTGTGGAGTGCTGGGGGGAATTGTGGAAGCCTGTGGAGTTCCTAGACGTGTGACTGTCCTTAAGTTACCAGATTCAGTCTTGCTTTTTGTACTGGCTAGGCATCTTTTAGAAATACTTAATTCACTTTGAAAAGTCTCTACCAGTGAAACCATCTTAAACTGCTGCATTAGCACTTACAACTAGAAGAGTATTTTAAGTTATACATCTGATTCTTGTGACACTTAAATTGTATTGTCATTTATTTTATTGATTTCAGTATTGAATTTTAGCATGATGCACCCCATTGTGACAAACTGGTGTATTTTCTCAAGCAAATCAATATTAGAGGAATAAGATTAAGAATGGTCAGTGGCAGCAATGATATTCTCTTCTATTATTTCTGCATTGCAAGACAGTCAGTTGTGTACTGTTTCCTTTCACATCTGAGATGTTAAAATACCACTCGAACATTTTAGACTAGCAATCAATTTTGTGAATTTTTGACATTTTTAAGGAAACATGGGGGGTTTTTCCTCACTGCGTGACACACAGTTTTGAAGAAATTGCTTCGTTAGAAACAGTTTCAGGTAAATAAACTTTCTGAAAAGTGTGCTTCAGGTTTGATGTTCCCAAGTATAATGTTACTGAAAAGGTGGCTGCTTTTGTGTGATGACTCCTCTATAATTCAGAGTTTATCTTTGGTGAACTTTTTTCACAGAGATAAGACAACTCAGTGAAATCTTTCAACGTGTGAGTGGCAATGACTTTGTATTTGTGTATTTAGGCATAATACAAATTCTTATTGTTGTATCAGTAATTTTTCTGGCTGCTTTAAAAAATAATTTTTAATAAGGGAGTCTGATTAGCTATGGGAGTTTTCCAGTGTTTGTGTTCTCCTGTGAACAGCTATGGGTCTGAATTGAAGATAACTAGCTTTCAGTAGAACTCCTCAGACTGAAGTTATATTAATAACCATACACTTGTATGTAAAGTAGGTGTAGGAGGGGAGTATTCGTGGTGGTGTACATATTAAACAAGCTGTCTCTTCTCTACAGAAGTTTAAAAAAAAATCCAGAAATGTTCAGGTGGATGTGTAGGTTTCAGAGCTAAGTAAGCAGTCTACAAATAGTCAGTGTCTGCTGTGCAGAAGGGAATGTATTTTCAACAACTTAATTTGCAAACACAGATAGAAGCTGGAGGAAGACAAGGTGAGTCACAGACTCATCCTCTGGTTGTCAGTCTTTGTGGTTCTGTCTCCATCTGAAGAGTGGGTCTGGATAGCTTTTTAAGAAGAGATAAAAGTGGAAAACAAGTAATAGGTGTTCTTCTAATGTTCAAAGTATCTTAATGTTATTAACTTTGTGTATTCATATTGCTAGATAGCACCCAAAACTCGGGAGGTGTGAACTGTGTGCGTTACTGTATGGAAGAGGCAAAAATATTCTGCAGTTGTCCTCTAAATAACTTGATTTTTTTTTTTCCTCAAGATGTGGCTGGTTTATACTAATACACTACTAGTTCCTCTATTACTCTGTACAAACCTTCATTTTCCAAAGGTTCTTAAACATTTCACTTTTGATGGAAGCTCTGTGCTTGATGTTTGCCGTGATTAAGTTGTTAAAGGAATAGACTGCGTAATGGGGCAAAATGGAAGGAGACACCTCTTTACTCCTGTGCCATGATGTACTTAAGCTCTCTCTGGTCTGCTGTTGCCTAAAAATCTGTGACTTTGGTTCCATCCACCCATCGTCTGTCATTTGAGAAAGTTTCATTACAGGAATGCTTGTGGATAAAGTGGTAGGGTTTGTTAGTTTATTTACATAACAAAGTCTTGAAGAAAAATCTTAATGGGAACAGTGCAAACCTGATACACCTTTCCTATCTCTTGAATATTTGAATAATCCCTTGAATGTCCTGGTTATGCACATATCTGCTTAAAGAACTTGATTTAAGAGGAGTTACTTAGCACAGGACAAGCATATTTTTGCCTTCCTTACAGCACTGCTGAAAGACTGTATTTCTTCAGTTACTTTAACTAGGCTGATTAAATTCAATCCATTTAGGAGATGGCTTCTAAGTTTTTGTGCCATTTAGTAGTCACTCTGTGCTTTTAGCTTATTGGTTTATATTTATGAATTTGAGAAACTTGATATTAGAACACATAAAAGCACTTTATGCTTTTCACAAACTCAACCAAATTCTTCCATCTTAATTTTTCAGCTCCAGTGTGCTTTCAAATCTATTGTAAGTCCTTGTAAAATAATGTAGGTGTTATAACAGAAACTGACAAATATCTAACTACAGCTGCTAGTAGGCAGAAGTGTAGTAAACTTAGCACCAGAGTGTAAGCTTTAATGAACTAGCATTGCATGAAGGCAATACTCTTAATTTGGTGTGTGACCCTATTACATAGCAAGGGTTGTCATTATGAAATAAGAACTTGGAAATGTCGTAAACCTATCAGTAATAAATACAATTAATAATGTACATAGAACGATGCAATTAAGTACGTTCCTATCAAAAAGAATTATTAATGAACAGAAAGTGGACAGCATAGATCTGATGACAGGAAGGTTGCATCTAATCTGAATTACTGAGTGACCTAGGAAGCTTGCTCAGAGGGATTACCGAATAATTATGTTAATATGCAATTATCACCTCGTTTCTTCTGTAGTAACCTCAAGATGTAGTGTGGTAAGGGTGTTATAGCAAGTGCTGATAGTTTGCAAAAATACTGATGTTCAAGATTTTTGAGACAATAAGATTAGCTTAAGGCATTTAAATTATGATCTGTCAGCTTGAAGATAGATCTGACCTTACTCTTTTTTAATACTTAGACTATCTGGCCACAGGCAGTCGTATCTGCAGAACTCATTATTTAAAAACCTGGTATTTTATGAAGAAAAACAAAATTAAAAACGATGTAAATTTAAAAGTACTTAATTAAATAGGGGTGGAATGTGGCTTAGTTGGCTAAATAATTAGTTGGTTTCTACTTTTGAATATGAAAAATTTCTATATAATAAATAGCGTATCATGTAAACCAGGAATAACAGTTAACTGTACTACTGTCATTCTAGGCTTAATGGAAACCATTGAATTAAATTTGGCCAGCCTTTTAGATAAAGTGTGTTTCAAAGGTATGAGCCTGGGATTGTGTATGCTTGTGTAGGCTTTTTTGAGCCTTGCCATTTTTACACTTATATTTCCAAGTATATTGCACTATGTGCTTAAATTAAAATTGCCTCAAGTGTATAGTACTTGCCCTGATAGAGGATATAACAAGCACTGTTTGCAGCAAATTTAATCTCAATGTTTAATTTTTCAATACACTAAGTAAGGATTAATTACTGTATGTTTTGACAGAATTAATAATGTTGTATTTCTGATATGGTATAGAGAAGATAATTTTTAAAATGTGATGCAAACATGCGAAGAATATTGCATAGCCTTGGTTATGTCTTAGTTGTTACAATGATTGCTTTTTATTTATTTTGTTTTCCTCCCAGAGTGTTCAGATTAGGTAGTGTTTCAGTTTGGGTGTTGTACTTTGTGAATGGCACGAGTTAGATGATAACATTTCCTCAAAAACGATGGCATTAGGTGGAATGTTTTCTTGCATGTGTCTAGTTACACCTGTCATTGTTACTGTATAAATTTCTACACATAGAGTAGATAATGTAAATGAAGTATTGCATCTTGGCTCAGTGTCATCTCAAGACTCTAAATTACTGTAATTTAAAAAGATACTTTATATGTTTTCCTTAATAGCATGCTGTTAAAACTGCTAAATTTCTTGTTGTTCTGCATGCAAAATAGTGAATTGTACCACCCCGATAGCTGGAAAAAATGTGATAATTAGCAGAAAATTATTAAAATGTAACAGCGTTATTATTGATACAGTAAGCATTTCAGGCTTGATTCAAAGACTGAAATCTGTGGGGACAGCTGTATTACCATAGAAAACTTTTAATCAGATCCATATGGAATAGTTCACAATCTCCATAAATACACAATATGGAAAGGAGTCTCTTACAAGATTGCACAGTGTAATGTTTTAGATATTGCTCATGATAACTCTGAAGGGAGTCTCAGTTTAAAGGTGATCGTATGGTGCCCTAGCCACCTTTTAAACTTAAGCTTTAACACTAATATTTAGTGTCAGTATGGTTTTGTATGTAGAGCAACATAGTTTCGTCTTCATCGGGTAAACCTGTGAAAAGTTTTCAGGAGCCATTCTGGTTAATGAGGATTGCAATCTCCAAGCAGGCACAATATTCTCAGTTTGCCTCCCCGCTGTTCAGGGGTACCAGTGAAGTTGCTTTAAATGGGAAGCGTCTGTTCTTCCTCTGAACCCCTCACACCAGAACAGATGGGTGGAACTTGGAACATGAAAGGCTTTACCTCAGAGGTGGTAACAGTGAAGCCACTCATTAACACTGAATTTACCACTTCGTTAGCAACGTTGCTTCCTGTTGAGAAGAGCTAATATAGGCTTTCAAATTGACTGAGCATACATTTGTCTACCTCTGCAGTAATAAAACAAAAACACACATCTTTCAGGCAAAACCAGCTTACTAACGTTCTTCTAAACTTTTTGTGAACATTTTTATACTCTGCTGCCTGATACGATATGAAGCTTACACTATTCAGTTGTAAAATTGTAGGAGCTGTTGTGCATCCTTGGAGGCTTCACTTATTTTAACTGACTTTTGCATTACTGATTCTTAGTGCATGTTTGCACTGCCCATTTCTAACTTGTGTACGTGACGTAGACTCCTGCTGGGTGGTGCATTATCACCATTTTAGGGTGACAGCTTTGAATGTGATCTTATTGGAAGTCTTTATTATGGTGGAAAATTGACCCATCTCAAAACAGCAAAGATGCAAAAATCTAAGAAATGGGAAGATCAGAAACTGGGGTGTCTAGTAGAACATTTGCATAAAGATATGTTATAGGTAAATAATACAGTAAAACACTTCATACACATAAGCATTTGTTATGCATCTGACATGAGCGTTGCTGTATTTCTAAATTGGCTAGTTCAATGACTGAGTAGCAAAGGAAACATTTTTTTAATGGCAAAAATTTTCATTATATTTCTACTCCAAATGTAGTTACTTTTGTCTTCAAAATGGTAAGTAAGTCACATTAGTTTAAGGTTTGTTTTTTACAAACTTAAAGGAGGTTAAAGTATTTGATTTGTCCTTTTGCTGATTTGAAACAAAAGCAGCAAAATAACGGAGTTTCCATGAGGCTGTAGCTAGTGTTGAATTGTGTAGATAGCTATCATAATGTTGAATTGAAAAACTAATAGAAATGCTAGACCCAAATGTGATGTATAAAGATGGAAGTGGTGTCATTTAACCAGGTTGTGTTTTCTCCTTAGGAAAAAAGGATGTCAAGAGTGGTCTTCCTTGATTTCGATGAAGGACCATTGCAGGGAGCCATGGATATTAGTTGTGAGTTATAACTTCTTAATTCAAAGAGTCTAGGTAATGACTCCTTTTAACTGAGCTCTATTCAAAATGTTAATTGGTAACTGAAACTAAGTATGGAATAGATATATAAATATAAAATATATTTTTATTCCTTCCTTTGGCAGGAATCAAATCCCCCAAAAGATCAAAGTGAATAGTACTCTTTAAGGATAAAATATGTGATTTCTGTAAAATATAGATAAATATTTCCAGCTACTAGATGGGTATTTTAATGCCTTATGTTTACCGTGTTCTGAGGACTCATATAAGAGGTAACTGCCAGGGTAGACTTAAGTTCACACTCCTGCTTATTACACACTGATTTTCATGTGTAGGCAGCTCCTTTGTGCTTACTAAGCATTGGGTGGATGATATGGTGTATGAAAGTCACTTACAGAAAGACACATTTATGTACATAAGGCCTCCCAGAGGGAATTAATATGTAGTAGCTCTCTGTACTAGTAGATACTATTGTCATGCTCTGGATTCAGCATGATGATTTCCTCTGGTGTGTAAATCCTAATTAAATGTTTCTTTCTAATTGTGGGGTTTTTCCCACCTTTGTTTATCATTTAAAAAGGCCTTATAACATAAGCAGAATCTAATTTATTTATTTTAAAGCAAGGAGAGCCCTTTTGTAAGAAGGGTACTGAAAGACATGTAATTTCTTCAGTGATTTTGATCCTTTGCTGTGGCTCTATCAGTAATTAGATGTTCAAAATCAGCTTAGTCATGTTTTTTCCTTTAATACCAAAGTATTATTCTGCAGGCTTCTGTGTAGCATCAGGTCAGTTGTATATAAGTGCTTTGAAAAAGTGCTACCTTGACATACGTAAAGGTTATTTGAGTTTCCTAGGTGGTAAAGGGAAGTATGGGTTTTTTTAAAAAACAAACAAACAAACAAAAAAACCAAAAAACACTAAAATGACTTGGCAGATGTCTGGGTAGCCTTTACTCCTAACTTGTTTTACTTCTAGAAAACAACTAAATGTAAACTCTAGTTTTATGTAAATGTACAATTAGAATGTATTTGCACAGTTTTCGACAATCTCATTTCCCCCATCTTGCTTGTGTGGAGCTGTTCAGGCTTTTTTGAACTGGGACACTGAGCAGTGACTAGTTCGCTGTATGGTTATTAATATACCACAGTAAAAAAGTATAATTTTTTAATTGCTTCATTTATTAATTTTAAACGTGTTGAATATCTTAAATAAAAATACATTTTTAGCAAGTTCAAAACATTTTTAGATTACAGTGTGAAGAAGGGTGATCCTGAAGAAAACTGTAAATTAAAATGGCCATTATTTATTTCTGTGATTGCCTGAATCTTTTCTTCTTTGTTTTTTTAGTATAAATGTACTTAATGGACAGACCAGCAATATGGATGATTTAGAGATAAATGCTGAAGTCACTGGTGCTAAAGAAGAAGAAGAAATCCTATGTGATGATAATTTCATATCTGAGGAAGAGGGTGGCATTCCTAAACCACAAGAGAGTGACACATCATTTCAGAAGAACAATACGTTGACTCTGCCTGAGGAGCTGTCAAGGGACAGATCTGAAAAAGCCTTAAGTGGAGGCCAGACTTCTCTATTTATACACACTGGTGCTCCTACTGTTTCTAGCGAAAACTTTATCTTATCTAGAGGAACTGCTGTTAATGGACCAGTTTCACACTCCACCTCAACTAAGACTTCCATTATGAATAAAGGCAGTGTTTCATTAACCACTGGACAGCCTGTAGGTCATCACACAGATTCCTGCTCAACTTTGACAGTGGTTCATGATCTTCAGCTGCCTGCAAAGAGTGCAACACAGAAATCAAATCAGCACCAAGTTTTATTTTTGTTACCTGATGTAGCACATGCTAAGAACCTGACTCATTCCATTAAAAATCTACCTACCTCTGCTTCAATTGGTTGTGATTCACAGAAATCAGTAGGAAATAGTGTAGATAGCACTTTAGTAGGCCAAGTAGAAGTTTGTGAGGATGATAAAAATTTACTAGTAAAAGATGATTGTGTCGATACATTAACAGGCATTTCCTCAGGTACAGGTGGTTTCAGATCGGGATGTGATCCCAGCTGGGATCCACAAAAAGAGTTTATACAGTTTCTTATGACAAATGAAGAAACAATAGAGAAGTCTCCCATTCACTGTAAAGTAGGCTTAGAAAAAAAGCGAAAAAGGAAAATGGATGTTAGTAAAATAACACGCTATACTGAAGACTGTTTTGGTGATACCAGTTGTATTCCTAGTAAATCAAAACTATTAAACGTTGACTTCTTAGAGCAGAATGAGGAGCTACAAATAGTAGAACCACAAAAATATTCATTGAGTAAAGTAAAGCCTGAATCCACAGATGAAGAGCTGGAAGCTGTTGATGCTATCCAGCAGCTCATTTATAGTCCTACTAGTAACTGTGCAGAAGATACTTCTCCTGTTCACACTAGCACTTTTCTTTCCAATACTTTAAAAAATAAATGTGAACAGAATGATTCTGAATCTCCATCTACTTTCAGTACTGATGAACCATCATTTTATCCCTGTACAAAGTGCAATGTGAATTTTAGGGAGAAGAAACATCTGCATAGGCATATGATGTACCATTTAGATGGGAACAGTCATTTCCGACATCTCAATGTCCCCAGGCCCTATGCATGTAGGGAATGTGGAAGGACATTCCGAGATCGTAATTCACTTCTTAAACATATGATAATTCACCAGGAAAGAAGGCAGAAACTGATGGAAGAAATCCGTGAGCTGAAAGAACTTCAGGATGAGGGTAGGAGTGCACGGTTACAGTGCCCACAGTGTGTATTTGGTACCAATTGTCCCAAAACATTTGTGCAGCATGCAAAGACCCATGAAAAAGATAAAAGATATTATTGCTGTGAGGAATGCAATTTCATGGCTGTGACAGAAAATGAACTGGAATGCCATCGAGGGATTGCTCATGGAGCAGTAGTCAAATGTTCAATTATCGGTAGTGACATGTCCCAGAGGAAAACACAGAAAAAGGCATCCTTGAAAGACCCATATTTAGGATCCTCAAAAAAGTCATCGACGTATATGTGTAAGATGTGTCCATTTACTACTTCAGCTAGAAGCATTTTAAAAAAACACATGGAATATTTGCACCCAGCATCATGCATTGATCCCTTTGGTAGCCATCTTAGACTAGAAAAAAGAAAAGGCAGCATAATAGAAGAATCTTTAGATTTTGGTAGCAGGACAAAACAGTTGATCAAACAATCTTCTACTTTTCCAAAGAACTCTGTTTTAAAACAGGATGTAAAAAGATCATTTGGCTCTACTTCACAGTCCAGTAACTTCGCAAAACTTCACAAGAGACCCTACAGGATACAGAAGGCTCGGAAAAGCGTTTCACAGTCATCTGTAAGTGTGTGCAATCTAAATTCTACAAACAAGACCTTTTTGATTAGAAATAGCATTGAGCAGAAACCTAAATGTTTTCATCAAGCAGCAAAGCAGAAAGCTAGTGTGAAAACAAGCGGTAATTATTTATATAGACACAAATATGAAAGCTACAGGATGATTAAAAAATCTAGTGACTCTTACCCTTTGCATTTAAAAAAGGAAGAGTCCAACTCTGTCAGTTCTTTACATTTATTTTCTTCATCAAGTAGTGCCCGTAATAATTGTTTTGTCATGGATTCAAATAATCTTGATTGCAAAAGGGCAAAAGGCTGTAAAGATCGTAGGCATGTAGCTGTAAAAAGAGTGGTTAAAGAATCCAAGAGGGAAGGCTCTGTTACAGATGATTTGGATTGCTATCCAGATTTTCTGCATAAAATGACTGTTGTTGTTTTACAGAAACTTAACTCTGCTGAAAAAAAAGACAGCTATGAAACGGAGGATGAAAGTTCATGGGACAATGTTGAACTATGTGATTACACTACACAGTCTGTGGAGGATGAAACTTACAGTGATATTAATCAGGAGCATGTAAACCTATTCCCCATATTCAAAGGTAAAATGGAAGATCATGAAGCTGGTGATAAATCTTCGCTTAGTTATGAGCAGAATGATGGCTTTTATTTCGAGTATTATGAAGATGCTGAGGGTAGTAACTTCCTGCATGATTTGCATGATCCTCAGAATTTAGAAAATGTGGGATCAGCATTGCCAAAGCATAATTCAGTTTTCCATTGGACTGATTTGTCGCTTGAAAAGAAGTCCTGTCCGTACTGTCCAGCAACCTTTGAAACAGGTGTTGGATTGTCCAATCATGTCAGAGGACATCTTCACAGAGCTGGACTAAGCTATGAAGCCCGTCATGTTGTTTCACCAGAACAGATAGCTACAAGTGACAAAATGCAGCATTTTAAAAGAACTGGAACAGGAACTCCTGTTAAACGTGTTAGAAAAGGTAAGTTGGTTTTTTGGGGGGTTTGGGGTTTTGGTTTTTTTTTTTTAATTTGGGTATAAAGTAAAGGGTACAAAGGTATTTACTGAGTACTAAGCAAGACTTGCTTTATCTTGTTATAAAGTCTCTCTTGTGATTTGCTATTGTAATGTTTAACTATATAATTGTCAAAAACCATGATAATTATTTTCTTTGTAGCAATTGAGAAATCTGAGACTTCCTCTGAGCATACATGTCAGCTCTGTGGAGGCTGGTTCGATACTAAAATTGGATTGTCTAATCATGTGCGAGGACACCTGAAGAGGCTTGGCAAAACCAAGTGGGATGCACACAAGTCTCCGATCTGTGTTCTGAATGAGATGATGCAAAATGAAGAGAAGTATGAAAAAATCCTAAAGGCTTTGAACAGTCGCCGCATTATTCCCAGACCGTTTGTTGCTCAGAAATTTGCATCAAATGATGACTTTTTATCTCAGAATGTTATACCTCTTGAAGCATACCATAATGGCCTAAAGACTGAAGATACATCTGTGTCTGCATCGGAGGAAGAAGGGCTGAGTTTCCTAAATGAATGTGATGAAACAAAAGCAGTACTACATGATGAAAAAAAAAATCCGTCACTTACACTGATAGAACTCCTGAAAAATAAGAGGTTAGGAGAAGAAAGGAATCCTGATATTTCTCCTCAAAAGATTCATAATCAAACAGCAAGAAAGAGGTTTGTTCAGAAATGTGTTCTTCCATTAAATGAAGACAGTCCATTGATGTATCAGCCACAAAAAATGGACTTGACTATGCAGTCAGGTAAGAAGATGTTTCTAGCTGTCTTGACAACATTTCCAAAGAATCCTTTAATTCATAGAGAATGTACAAGTGCAGAGTATTTTATTTGGGCTTCTGTTCATTTAATTCTTGTTTCATTTCCAGAGAACACTGACTGCGAGAAGTAGCACAGAAAATTTTTCTGACATGTTTTTCCTAAAGTAAAAAAACCCTCAACAGCACTGAGCGGTTTGTGCATGGAACATAGTTCCTGTTCTGCATGTGACTGGGCAAACAAATTCAAAGTGGACACAAAATGAGCCTCAGTAAGGAAGAAGACACATCCTGCAATAGCAAGTTGAAGTGTCCATGCATATTTGGTAGACTAACAGTTCTGAAATGTTTGGGCTTGTAAGCCTGTTTCTGGGCATTAAAAGAACTGGTTTGGGAACGACCATTTAAATCTTTTGAGGTTTGTGCAAAGCAGCAACTGCTTAAACTAACAGAACTGTTAATACCATTATAGATGCATAATATTCCAAATTAGTGAATCATTGTCAAGTAATTATGATGGTTTTAGGCAAACATACTCTTACAACATAGAATAATTCTTGTTTGTTTCAAATTTGCGGCTGCTGTGAGAAACTGGTGCTTGCTTAGGGCCTGTCTGTCCTGAGTGAAGACCTGTGCTGGTTCAAGCTTTGTCGGAATACAGTTGTAGCCAGCGGGTTTCTAATGCACAGCCCCTGACCAATGCGGACAGTGATTGCCCCTCCACTGAGAATTGTGCTAATGAAACAATTCTATAATCAACCTCCTAAATACTCTGTATACTAACAGAGCAGGTTTTTAGAGTGATGTTTTTAACCTACTTGTCACATAAGAGTTACTTCTAGTCTTGGAGAATTCTTACAACATCCTTTTTAATGTGTATGTAGAGCTTGCATTTACCTGTTTCTTGTTTGGACACCACCTTACAATGCTGCAGGATTCTTTAGACTGAGGATCTTATTTTTATACCCCTGACTTTTTTTGGTTCTCTTGGTTTTCTTGTTATTACCCAGTGCAGCTTAGTAAAACTGGCAGTGCCTAGTACTTTTTCACCTATATTCTTGTCTTCCTTTAAACAAATGAAAACAACAACAATCCAATGTGTTCAGAAGTTCTTTTAAGGGACTACAAATGTGTGGCAATCAATTTCTTAACAAAGGTGGCTTTCTAAAATGACGTAGCAGAGGTGGAATACAATTACATTTAATGTCTTCTGGACATCTGTGATTGTCCTTTAAGACAGGAGATTGCTTAATAAAGGGAGTGTGTCTTTGACAGGCTTAATGATTTGAAAAACAATGCTAAAGGAATAGCTTGCCAAACCTGACACTGTGTATTGCTTTCTGTTTAATATTTACCGCTGAATACTAGGTAGCACCTCGTTGGTTGTGATGAACAACCAGGTAAAAATAAACATATGCTTGCAGAGTACTAACAGTTATGTATGGGGCCCTATAATTATCTGTGGCTGAGGTAACAGAATTTGACAACTAACGCACTGTGCCAGTTGAGTTATTAAGAAAATATTTAACATTAAGTTGAAATTCTTCTGTTTTTCCTAAAAAGGCAAATATTTCTAATTCTGGTTTTAGCTTTTAAAAAGGTTTTTACCAGCCAGGTGTTCTTCTTCTGTACCTTGCCTGACAAAACAGCATGTCTTCTGTGGGCTGCTGGAGAATAGGATTCTTTCTTTCCTGCAAACAGAGGCTTTCCAGCTGAGTAGTTTTAGCTTTTTCATTTATTCTTCTAATAATCTGTTAGTAGAGAACTTGAAATATTAGTTGACCAAAACAATACATCTTTTGTAAAATGGAGGGAGAAACATGGTGAAGTTGAGCAGGGGATAAGTTATAATGGTTTCTTTCTCTGGTAAGTGAGGAGTTCAGTATTGTTTCACTGTTTTCTTGTGATAAATAGCATGTTGCTTTGTTGATCATTTATTTAGCACAAAGATTTTAGCAAAAAACTTCAAATCATTAACTTTCATTATCGATTGCGCATCTAAAGTAATGAACAGAAAATGCACTGAACAAAATGTTCTGTCTAACAGCTGTTCAGTGGTGTGTTTTACCACCTTTTTCTCTGAGCCTTCAACAGCAGCCTAATTTAGTATTGAGCTCTTCAGTCTTATGGGTAAAACACTTTTAATTATCACTTTGTCAACTAGACTTTTAAAATTCTCTTTATTAGAAATGTTACAAGCGCTGAAATTTCTCAATAGAATTGTGCTATTCAAATTGCAGGATTGTATTTTGGGATTAGACCTTCATAATGTGGAGATCTGTAGGAACTTGATAGTAGGTATTAAAGCAGAGTAGCCTAATGGGCTCAAGTTGCCTCCTTTCTGTTCTTTTTCAAATAACATGGTTTGGCTTAAAGCACTACATGGAAAACTAATAACAGTTAACTTGGATCCTTCTAATATACTAAACAATTGCGTCAATGCAGTGAATATATTTTAAACCATCTTTATTGCAGAAAACTTTTTACAACGCTTTGAGAATTTCATTTTTTGAAGAGAGAACTGGATTATAGTTTTCTTTTGAATGATAGGTATGCCTGTGAAGCTTAGAACGTGTGTGCATTGCAATACGACGTTTACAAGTGCTGTTAGCCTGTCCAACCACTTACGCGCTTATGCACGAAAGAAGAGTGCTGGACTTTTGACTGGGACAGGTATGTTTTGTTACAGATGTAAAAAGCAAGTCTGTCTATGATACATTTTTCTCATCAGACTGGACAAAAGCATATGTTAATTCAAAGTAATTTTGAAGCTTCTGCTGGTAAACAATTTATTTGCCATAAAACTTCAGCAACTTGTAAGAAAAGGAATGTTGCTGTTGTCCACTCTCATGTCTGATTTTCATTCTTACTCATTTATTTTGGATCCAACACTTAAGGTATGTAAGCAAAACTAAGAGATGGTGACTTAAATTCATTCTCCTACAATATCACAACTTCCAAACCAGCTAGTTGGCCTTCTAATGATGTGTTTAAAAGCACCTCAAAAATGAGAGGGAGAAAAAAAATTAAAAAACCACAACAAACCAACAAGTAATTTTTACAATCTAGTACTTATAATTACGAAGAATACTGTAGTTAAAATAGGAAAAGGAAGTAATTTTACAGTTTGTGTATTTCTAACAACATATTGTATGTAGTTGGTTTCATTTCTTGTTTGGATCACAACCCAAAAACTACCTGGCCTGCCATTGCATGAGTGTGATACAGCATTTGGCACTGCTGTTAATGTTTTTTATTAAAACACACTTCATTTTGAAATTCCCTAATATACCATATTTTGAGTTGTTTCCAGAGACCTGCAGTTTGCTTGGCTGTCAGCAGTTTCTGAGTTTACTTGGATTATTGCTGAGATTAGTGGGACTTTGTATGGTCAACAGCAAATTGGGGAGCAGAGGTGGAATATAGTGAGGAAAATTTGGAGCTCTGAAGTCTGGAATATTCAGTAATTAAGAAGGGCAACCACCAGTTTTCTGTGTCAGCAAGCACAGACTTTTACATAATGCTTTGGAAAAAATCCTTTTTTTTTTATCTGCAGATGTAATTCATTGTGATAAGAATGACAAATAAAATGAATTTCAGGCTTTCTCTGCAGAAGGCTAAAAGAAATATTTTTACAAACTGGGCCTGTAGCTGCCAGGTCTTATGGTATACTAAGTGCTATAACAAAGTAGATTTAGAAGGAAGTCAGCAGATGCAGTAATACCCAGTGTGTAGGAGTGTATGCCATTAGTTAGTGATTCTGAAAGTTTTCATGTTTACTCAGTAGAGAGATGATGATAGTGGACTTCATTTACCACTACTGTGATTTGATATTAGCCCCGTGGTAAGTTACTTCGCTTGTATACCTACCAGTGAAATATTTTCTCAATAGCTATGTATTTAAATTACATGTTGAAATCTTAACAGTAATTCAGTGGAGGGAGATACTGTGGCGAACAAGATAGTACACAGAGATTGGATCCTGGACAAGGTCCTTGTACCTCAGCTTCCCTTTTGATAAATGGGAAAAGTGAAGGTAGCTTTCAGGGATTTTTGTTTATTTTCTTTAAGAAATGTATTTTGCTAGTGAAAGTAGTAGCTTACTCATCAGAACAGTTGCCACTTTCTTTAAAAGAACTGAAAGAAAACTCCTGAGTTTTCTTGAGGTCATTGGACCTGGAAGTTTGTTTAAAATTAGGTTAGAAACAAAGCTTTTTAAAAAAAGTTAGAAACAAAACTTTAAAAACAAATCTTTTGATCTCAAAAGCTGGACCTGAGCCAGATAAATAGCCTGTACCGTGTGAATAAAAGCCTTTCACTGAAACCAATAACTTGGAGAGGCTTAAGTTCTACCTATAACATTATGCAACCAATGTATATTTGTATTAACTTAGTCATTACCATTAAAACTGTTGTAACTGTGAAGTTTGTAAACTTTGCTCATTGACTTTTCATTCGAGCAAGCTCAATGCAAGGCTTGTAGACCAGAAAATATGCTTTTACACAGTGGTTTTATTTGATATTCCACTTTATATTACAGGTTTTGTGAAGACAATTATTTTAATGCAAGATTTCACTAGCACACACTAGTTTTAAACTTTGTTATGAGTGTCACTCTTGGGGAGATCTCAGTTTTTCTTATTAAAAAATGGCTGCGGTTGAGAGCAATTTTGAAATGTCTTCAATTTGGCTTCAGCCTGGAACCTGCATGGATACAATGAGGATACCTTTATACAGGTTCCTACTTCTGTTTCCACAAAACCTGTCTTATAACTTCTAAAGTAAACATAACTACCAAAAAGAAATCACCTTGGTTGAATATCTGTCTCAGTTTCTTGCTGTAAATACATAATTGCGTGTAAACATAAATGCTGTAATTATGTTATTTGGCAATTGTTATCTAGGCATTACTGTTTAGTAAGAGAGTAATGTCTGCATGTCACCAAAGTGAGACCTTTCCTACGGCTGCATTAGCTTACATACTAGGCTTCTGCTCAGTTTTTCAGTTTGTCTGCATATGTTTTTGATATTGACTATTATCATAGTGCTTTTCTAGCAGATGCCCTGTGTTTTCAGTCAGTAATTTGATCACATTTAGTTAAATCTTACCTTTTTTTTTTTTTTTTTCAAATGCACCTTGACAGTTTTAGTGGTATAATAGACTTAGTTAATCATAATGGTAAATTTTGAGATGGACTTAAAAAAAAGTCCTAGAATGGAAACTTTCTAGGCTGTTGGCTGTTCAAGGTTAGTGTTTGTTAAACTTAGTGGTGCCTATAGTTATGCAGTATGGATCCACTGTATAGCAAATGCCAGTCTAGGTTCATTTGGATAGTTACTTGCTTTTGTATTAGTGTTTGCATGTTGGTCTTCAGATGCCTCACTGGAACATAAATTTGGGGGGGTTTTGTTATGCAGTCCAGTTTTGAACAATGTAATGATTTAATTGCTCATCTTGAGTAAATGCTAATTTCCTTTTATACCTGTTTTGATGAATAGCAACACATTAGTGTTTATCAGAGCATGTGGCAAACCTGCTTCTTTCTTCTGATTAGAGCATTGGACAGACCTATGCAAAATCTTCAAAATGCATCTCACTCTTCTTGGTACAGTTGTATATCCAGCTTCCTTCCTTTTCTTCTCTCTAGGCCTCTCTTCTCCCCCAAAGTCTCTTGATATTCTGTTGCACCCTGCCTTTTTACACCTTCTCTTCGTTGACTCTTCACATACTCAGTCTCTTCTTACCAACTGTCATCTTCTGGGAATCACCACTTTCTTCTCTGGTCTTTGTCTCTCTCTCTTCTGTAGATGGAGACTGCTTTTTCAGAGGTTTGAGAGAGATCAATAAAATACAGAGCAAGGAGTCCGGCCTTTGAGCCAACAGTACAACTGAGGTAGCAGTTCAAGCAGCCACTGCACTTTCAAATGATTTCTAATACTGCTTTGTCAAAATTATGGCTTCAGGAAGTTTACGGTGGAAGCATATGCAGCTACAACAGAAATCTTGAGATCCACTGGCTTTGTGTGTCTTTATTTTGTTCTGTTACAGTTATAACTGATCAACTGGCACTATGAGCTAATTTTTAGTATTCTATAAAATCCTTTAGGGAACAAATTACTGGAGGGGTTTTTTTTAATGCGGTAATGATGACGATAGCTAGCAAGTGATTGAATTTGAAAAATTAGTGAATAAATATGTAAGAAAGATAATTTTTTTTTACTTTTTAATTGGCAGTGTTTTTAAATGGTTAATTAGATCCACTTATGCATGCAATTATTCAACTTGTGTTAGCGTACATACACTATAACAAAAGAAATGAAGTCTGAATAAAGACACAACTTCAGTCTTCCTGAAGTGAGAAGTGTTCCATGTTGGGGGACATCAAGAAGTGGAGCATGCAAATTAGCATAAATGCACTTTAATTTTGAACTTCAGACCAAATGTTGTGGCATGAAGGACCTCTAATTGCGACTTTCTAATTCCATGTTGTCTTAGGCATGCTCATTTTAGCCTCTCATCTCCATCTGCTTGTATTATTTCTTGATAAGCAGTCGCAGAGGTAAAGGAGGTTTTTATATGCAGCCTTTTTACCTAGCATATATTTTTCTAAAGAGCGTGCTCTGAAATTGAACTTGAGTGCCTCAAGGAGATTCCTTCAAAGTTTGATTGTCTTTTGTTTTAGATGGGTGGTTCTCTGTTGTACTGTATCAGAGGTTTGATGAAGTGGTGTAACTGGTGGTTTACACAAAAATTTTTGGAGTAGCAACTAGGAAACACCAGGTGGCCAAACTTGATGGAAGGAGGCTTCTTCCAAAAAGAATTGGGCCTTTATGGAGAATGAAGGATGATAGTTTGGGAGTTGCGATAGCCACAAAGTAGGCATTAACAGTAGGTAGTTCCTGCCTATCTCTGGCAATTTGCTGCAATTTCCATGCAGCTCACTAGAGCTAAATTATCCTTGGTCTCTTCCTGAAAGTGCTAAAAGCATAGTTTCTGAGGAGGTCATGCTTTGTTACAGTAAAGGCATTGGAAGAACAGTAACTTGAGTTTTGGTCAGAACATGGCTATGCTTTCTTATGGGTGAGGCAATGGTGTGACTTGATGCTTGCAAGCACTTGTAAGAATCGTATCAACAGAGTACTTAAGTGTGTGCATGTGACTTCATTTAAACTTGTTACTCTCTAGATGGACAAAAATGAAATTAATGTGACAGTTACTGGTACAATTCTCTGATAACTGGTGTTGGAATTATGGTTTTTAATCAGCTTTACACAGATGTTACTCTTTCTCCACTTCCTGCTTCATTGGAGTAACTTCAAAATGTACTTGTGCTGCTTTGTGCCCCCTAAAATGTGAAGGAATATGTTCACTAGGTCAAAAGACAAAAGGAACAAAAAATACCGCTTGCAGAACACAGGTTTAGTATTAGTATTTTCTACCTTTTGTAACAACAGCTTCTTGCTTGGGCAAATCTACTTCCAATCTTAGCTAAATTACTCTGAGAATGCATTGAGTGATCTGGATTTTTTTTCTTGATGTCTTTTACTGTGGTATTTTCTGTTCTTTGTTTTGTAATTTCTCTATCTAGAGCCTCCGTCGTAAATGGCTCAGAGAAGATGCCTATTCTTTTGTTTTCCTTGTTTTCTCATTGTTCTTGGAAAAGGTACCTTTCAAGGAAGTAGAAACTACCTCTCCTGGTACATTATGGCAGTTTCTGTTTGTGTTGCTGTCTATTTGATTGCATGGTAGTTCAGAAGTGTTTTTTCTTAGAAGATTACACACTGAAAACAATTAGGTTTCAGGAACTCTGTTGCAGAAGACCAATGTAGGTCTAGTAAGAAAGTGAAAGCTCTCTGAAACGCTTGGGATGTATGCGAGTAAAATCAAATTCGTTGATGGGAGTGAATGTCTTAAGTTTGCCGACGTGAAGGAAATAAGCTGTTTCTTGTTTCAAATGCATGTAGGCTTCTCTAGGAGGAGACTGCTGTCTACTGCTTTATTTTTTTTTAACTCATATCAACTGACATCAACTAACTGACGTCGGATGCAACTCGGGTGTGTTTGCATTTGGATAATACTGACTTCTGTTTCCCTCTTTCCCATGATGTTCTGCACAATCAGCAATGGCAAAGTGCTTGCTGTAATAACTGCTTCAGATAAGTTGCCCTTTATGCAAATAATTCTCTTCAGAGAACGGGTGTCTGGGATTCAGTATTTTATCTTACATTTCTGGTGATGTTGTTACTGATGGTGCGGTATGTAAAATATTTATATTACTTGGTAGTTCCTACAGCCTGAAAGCTAGTTAGCTTTTTTCTTCCTAACTATATGAAGAATATGCTTTTGATGAGAGCGTAAAGCATTGAGAACCCCTTAACTTCTGGAAAAGTGAATAGGTATCTTGGCCATTTCTATTGTTCTCTTCCCCCGCCACCTTGGGTTACTGCCTTTATATCCAGACTTTCATTGTTGCTATCAGATAAAATGCTGTTGAGCCTCATCTTCCTAAATGATGGCTTGACCCAGGGTCTGAAAGAAGTCTATTTAGGTTGGTATCTGCTTTCTACTTTTTGATTAGTTCTCTGGTACCTTCAAACCTCAAAAAATCATTCTAATTTTTCTACATACTGTAGAAATCTTTAAATCTGGAGATGGAACTGGGAAATGTCTGGTGTATCTACAAGTTAAAAGTTTGGCTACAGGGTAAAAGCTTGAGAGGTGCTCATTTGGAGGACATAAGAAAAATGAAGGATGCAATCAAGACTGTGTGTTCTTTAAATCAGTGTGTTTTGCCTCCCCAGATGATGTCTTATGCTTCAGAATGCTAAGAGGTTTATTCTTCCGTTTTATATTACAGGAGTCAAAACTTAAGTGTAATAATTTTTTAAATTTTACTGTTAAGATGCTTAAGTAGCATAGCATTATGCCTTTTTGGTGTCAAGAACAGCACTTGTTACTGTCTCTCAGGTTTCTGTGGAGTTTTAGTGTCTTGTGTTTTGGAATAGAGTGTAGCTAGATAACTTCTCAGTTCAAGCAGTACCAGACTTCTTGTTTTTTCTTGAGCTTTATCAGGTGTTCTTAATATAACAATATTGACTCAGTTTAATCCCCTCATCCCCCAACTTTGGCTGCTGCTTTGAATCTCCAGGTTTTGTTACAGATTTCTGTTACATCTTTTTATGGGAGATACAGACCTCAGTGAACCCATTTGCTATGCATTTCCTGTTCACACACATTATTTTAATACATAGTTTCAGATGCTTAGACTAAATTTTAAAAGTGGCCTTGCTATCCCTGTTGATTGTCCTAATACCAGCTCCCACTGCTGCCAAGGATTGATACGTGATTTTTGTAAGATGTATTAGAATTCAGTCAGGAGTGAGGGGGAAGCTTCATTTGAAATTCTTAGAATAAAAGGACACTTTTGCTTTATGTTGAAAACAAATGACAGGTGTTGTATTCAAACTAGAAATTCTTGATTTTATTAGCTGAAAGCTACAACTTTGTGAAGTTGTAACTTGGTTGAACATGAGTGGTCTTATGATGATACTTGAACTACAAAACAAGTTCCAAGATTTTGAGAGCGTTTTATGCATGAAAGGGAATTTCCAGTGGTGCTTTGCTTCTGTATAATTCTGCAATAGGTTAGTAGGTGCTTGCTGATACTAAAACAACAGTTTAATGCTGAATGTCAATTACCTAGTCTTTTAAAAGAGCAAGCACTGTGCTAAACTAAAAAACTAAGCTTCCTGTGTTTTGCCAGTAAATTTCTTAGAGCACACTGTAATTGTTTTGGATTTAGATTATGATTAAATGTAGAATAACAAGGAGGTAGATATCTTTTCATTGTTGCTATAGGGAATGCTAACTATAAATATCTCTGGTTAACAGTCACTGAAGTATCACTTTCACATATGGAAATTTCTCTCTTCTTAGCTTTAGACTGTAAGCAAAAGAAGTCAAGGTCAAGATCTGGAAGCAAGAAAAAAATGCTGCCATTACCTCATAGTGCTGATGAAGTTTACATACTCAGATGCAGGTACATAGGGTTATTTTTAATTGAAAGAACATGTTCTTAAGAGCTTGCTAATTTTAGTCCTAAAATTTAAGATTGTATCCTGTAAATGTGTTTGTGATTAAATTGAATAGTAAGGGGGGGAGAGCAGTTGCCTATTTTCATTAATTTTAACAAGAGGACTTGAATCAGTCATACTCGGGTATTAGATTGCCAACTGTTTCCCTAGCTAAAATCTTACTGGTTGTGTCTGAGTAATACTCTGTCCTTCAAATACCTTACGTAAGAACAACAGATTGTTATTGCTAGTGTTAAAATGTAAGAGTGTAAGTTGTATAAACTGCAGATTTTTTGTGCTCACAGTTAATATAAATGAACTCAATTACTAAGGTTTTCAGCTAAAATATGTAGAAACAAACTTCAAGAAAATTAAGACTTTCCACTTAATGTCTTTAGTTCATAATTTTTCAGTAGAGCTAAATATATCTTGATGAAATAATTGTAATATTTGCGTAGGTTTTGTGGTCTGGTCTTTCGAGGACCTTTGTCTGTTCAAGAAGACTGGATAAAGCACTTGCAGCGACACATTGTCAACGCAAATCTTCCACGGACTGGAGCTGGCATGGTTGAAGTCACATCACTACTCAAAAAGCCTGCTTCAATTACTGAAACTTCATTTTCTTTACTGATGGCAGAAGCAGCATCATAGAACAAGGAAACATTTTGAATTTTAATTGGATGTAAATTTGAAATACTTTGTCATTTTTTAAAATAAATCGCTACACTAAATTATGTTTATAAATGCTAAAGACAGAAAATAGAGGAAGTGGATTACAGTAACATCAAAATAAATTGAATACTTAACAGTTACAGTAAGTAGTCTTTATATTTTATATAGGGTGGAAGATGTGTTTTTAAGGTTTATTATGTTTTTGTCAGTTACTGTGTTCACTATCAATACAAGACCATTACATGTATGGCAGCCATTTTTAAATTGTTGCACATGGGTACTTAAAAGACAGATTTTAATAAAACAAAGAAACCATGTTCTCTTCAGTGTTACCCAAATCAAGGCTCTGTTTATTCCAAAAAGAATTACATAGTAAAATAAGATATTATTATATTTTGTTTGTATGTATGTAGTGTTTTGTATAATACCAAGAACTGCTAATACAATTTACTCAACTTAGGGCATTAAATATCATGTACTTCATAGTTCAAGAGACTGTTTCATTCAAATAGGGCAATTAGTACTATTCTATCTAGGTGTGTAAGTGTTTTTTTTAAATCACATGAGGCTTTTTGTACTAAAAAGTGGAGGGAAACTTGTTTAAACAAATTTCTAAGAGAAATATGTACATAATACTGGAAATTTATGGTAAGGAAATATTCTTTACTTCAGTTGCATTTCTCACTGACAATAAAGTGGTGCATCCATGCTACCTCCTACTTGTCAACAAAGATGGTATTTACCCTTATGTTTTTGTATCATAGTAGATTCAATCCAACTTTCTTTATTACAAAGCATCTTTTTGTTAACAAGTTTGTTTCTTTATGATGATTTACTTCAAGTCTGACTTGCTTACAGAAGTTTGCCTCTCTACTATTTTATTTAACACTGTAGAAATGTACTAATAAGCATTGCTCACTACACGGTTAGAGTAGACTTTTCATTTATAATTCTGTTTAAAAGATTGATCAATTTAGAAAATTGAACACAGATTGAAATGTTTCTACATATGAAGAGAATGTTTACAACTTAAATTTTAGAGCTTGTTTTGGATGTGATTATATGTATGAAAACTGTAACACTATGCTCATGCTAAGGACCTACTTACAGAATTACTGAAATAAATGTGCTGTGAGGATGGAAATATGGTGCAGGTGTCTTGGTCATGATGAATTGTGTTTGTTCATTTAAACTGTCTTCAGAACATGATTTTTGTTTAAATCAAATCAGATTCCTCTACAAATCAATTTTGTATGCAAGTAACATTTCATTTTACTCATATAGGGTAACAGATACTGTAGTTAAGCCAAGGATATGCATTGATATTTTCTTTATATGTAAATAAAGTTAAAAGCAGTTAAAACAAGAGGAGTATTTTGGTAGAGTATATACATACCTCACTGCCAGTGAAATTGCTTTCCTATGGTATATCTCCTTACCAGAAAAATCTCTAAATAAAAAGGTTTAAAGAAAATCTAAATGTCTATAATGTGAAGCATTTATTTGCATTGTGTGAATTAAGTTTGTGAAATTGATTTGTCTTGCTTGAGATTAGAATCTTCTCATGATCTTAAGTAAAAGTACATTTACTTGCAATAAACTGACTTGTTCACAGATGCATTACATTTGATTGGTGGAAAATACAAATAAATGTCTGTCTTCCTGTATGTGCGCAATTCGGAGTTAACACATGAGGCTTGTTAACATCCTGATATTATAGATGGGCTAAAAATGCACAGCTGTGCAGGATAGAGTCCTAAGACAAGGCCATCCTAGCTCTGTCAAGGCTATCATTAAATTAGTGCTATCAGGTGTTTTGCTGTAAAAGTTGCTACAGGTAACTTTACCTTTATTGTCAAAATTTATTCCCTTTTTTAAAAAAAAAAAAAAACCTGGAAAATCTACGTCAGTACATTTAAAGGCTGGATAAAAAATACTTTAGAGATTTTAGGAAAGATAGCTGGGATATTGAAGTTTATTGCAGACAAATTATGTGTATGCAGACTAACAAATTTCTAAATTTGTGGATGATTGTGGGAATTTTTTATATGCTGTGAAAATGGAAGATATACAGCAATGTGTTGCAACAGAAGAGAGAAGTGATCAAATCACCTTGAATGTTTATAATGCTTTAATAGAGTGCTTGTTTACCCTTCTCACCAAAAAAGGTGCTTGTGAGAGCATCATATTTTGTGGCTGTTTAACAGATGAAAAAATCAAGTGCAAATGATATTTATCTAGTATTGTTAAGAATGCTCGTAAGGTGAAGCCATACCGTGCGGAAATTCACAGTAGCAAATATTAGGTTCATAATAATAAAAAAAATAGTTAATTCTATTTAATTCATTAAACCCCAATAGTGAGCTGCTTTGTGTAACACTAAAATGCAAGGTTATGTCTGAAGAGCAGGGAGCTCTAGGCCTGATTAGTTTCCAAAAATAGTTTCTCTTGATGAGGAGCAGCAATTTTCAGTGACAGGCTTTCTGAGTGGGTGCACAGGAGCTGTGTGCCCTGCTTGCGTCAGATCCTTGACAATATAGTTTGAAATATATACAGAAGTGGTAGAACTCTTCTGAATATTAAATTAATTGCATATATGGTTGATATGGACTGAATGATTTTTAAAAAAAAAAAAAATAATTGAGTACCCTTAAGCTTTCTTTAGCCTCTAGTCCTCAAGTAGGGCTATTTGTTTTCTTGGTTTCTGCGGTTTGGAAATACAGATCTTCTGTCCTTACCTACAAGGAGATACAAATCCCCCTTTCCAGAGTTACAGTATTCTAAATAATCTGGTAGAACAGAGTTAATTAAATCAGTCACTTTATTATATGAATCTCATGTTTTGAGATGTGTGGCTTGAGAGACTCTATGGCAGTCTGTGCTGGACTTCCAGAATTGCACATATAAGCACGAGTGTTAGTCTGTTCACGTTGGCTAGATTGCTTTGGGGTAGAGGCTGCAGAGGCATAGTCATTTTTGTTTGGTTGATTTTGGTTCCTTATCATAATCTCAGTTGTTTCTGGAGTTACCCTAGTTTCTGGTAAAGGTCTCTTAAGTAGCAGCCTTTGAAAAATTACGAAGGAATTTTCAGAATGTTTAGAGAAGCCTAGGAAATGTAGAAGACCACCCCCCCACATTCTGTAAGATGATTGCCTATATCCCCTAGTCGCAGTGATACTGCCAAATCATCTTAAAAAATGAGAACTCTGTTTGCTTTCATTGAAAAGAGGTCTTTGCAGGACCTTGGAAAGACAATTTTAAAGTGCCTGTGGTAGCTGCTGCCAAGTGGTAGTGTGTTCAGGCTCTATACATGGAAAATGGGAGATGGAGGCAAGTGGATAACAAATGTTGGCTCAAAGCTCCCTGGGCATTTACTCCTGTTGGCCATATACTGCTTCATATGGATTGTGTGAATTGTATTAAATGGACTGTTCCCACAAGCTGAGGTGGTCCAGCTCTGCCCACAGATCCACCTTCTGCTGCCTCAGGGCTCACCTTACCCAGCCAGGATGTGAGCTGCTGAGACTCTTCTTGATGGGAGAAAAAGTACAGACCAGACAATAGTTAACACTAGCCACTGGGGAGGGAGAGCAAGCACCTAACGTTCCAAAGATGGGGATTCTAACAGTTGGGGGTTATGTCCTAGGCCAGACTTTCTGTGTTTGAGCTATGTGCCTCTTCAAAGTCCTACCTTTTCAGCCACACTCAGGGAAATCACCAAGGTCTTTGAGGTAAGTAGATCACAGGAGGAACGTGAGTCATGAATTGGGGCTCAAAGATGTGCATCCATCCAGAGTTTCAAAAGGTCAGTGTCACAGGACTGAGATGGGGAGATCTGTTCCTGCAAAGCTATTTTGACTCCAATGCTTTTTCTGGGCCAGTTGTGGTTCTAGATTTCCTGCATGTCACTAGTGCTTTAAAGAGGGGTTATTAAAATTCTACCTGATTCTGAAAACCTATAGAAGACAAATGTCTGAACAAATGTGGAAAGATTAACGGTGAATAACAAGTACTTGCTTTTAACTAAATGGTAAGGGCTGTGAACAAAGCCTGTTTAGTTGACCACTGGTGAACAGACTTTTCCATTTTTTATCACAGTAGTTAATGGCCTGGATACTTAAACACCAGTTTCATATTTAAAAAAAAAAAAAATTGTTTATATAGTTTTGACTTTGTTTTTAAAAAGATCTTTTTAGGATGGTACTTCTTTCAAAGAGCTGACTGCATTATGATTTCAGATATTTCAATCCACCATGCTTTGTAGGTGCTGTTGCCTGACACATGGGTAGCAATTTTGATGTAATGGAAACATATGGCCATAGTGCCAGGTCTGTAATCTCTTGCAATAAAATGTTCTTTTTTAACACTGCAGGCTTCTTGGTGTTCTTCCCATTGTTCGGAGGTGAGCTGCACGGCATGTGTCACTTAAACTGGGGACTTCCATCTGAACCTGAATAGTTTCATGGCAAGGCAAAGAGAGCAGTTTTCCTGGCTGTAACCTGAAAATTCACAGGTGAGGTAGGGAGAGGGTATTTACATTCCCTTATTGGAGGCCAAGAATGAATATTGGTGGTGGAGGGAACATCACCAGAGCCAGGGGCCCAGATCTGAAGCCAAATCACAAATAACAACAGCTTTCACCTGTGCCTATCCTCCCACTTCTCTTTCCACACAGTCTAGTCTTGCTGATGCTTGCTTTCCCAGTTAGAAGCAGTTTTTCCCTACAGCGCTAGCTGTGCTGTGGCTTCCACGTGTACCTGGACCCAGAGTACTCTGAAAAAAACAACAGTCTACTGGGTGCTCTGTAATTCCCTACAGTCTCCTGCTGCAGCATGAAAGGATTCATTGCCATGCCACAACTGTTCACACACACACTGTAAGACCAAAAATGCAGAGGTTGATCAAAATTAGCATAAATGTGCCTGGGGTTTTTTTTTGTTTGCTTGCTTGTTTAAGCAAGGGGGGTTGCCTCCACACTCTTGTTAGGCTTGATACTCTGCCACTGCTCGTCTTCGTTTCTAGTTGCACTATAGGCTGATAAACTTGTATTTAAAAAGGCAAAACAAGAAATCCCTCTAACTTTAGTGCCCTATTCCCCTATTAAGATTTGAACATGTCAGGTAACAGCCTTTTTGTAAAACTTCTTAGTAATACTAAAGTACATCAAGTAGAAAAACCCAGTGGTCCAAGTAGCTGGGGTGTGTCTGCAGCGGTGTGGGTGCAGTGCTTTCCGTTTGGGGAAGCAATTCTGGCTGCCTTAGCTCAAGTGCCAGAATGGGAAGTAGGGAGGTGTGTGCAGGGTGTCACTGGTTACGGAGATGGTTTGCACATGTTGCACGAAGACTGATGTGCTCTTATTTTGGCTAGAAATAAAAATTGGAATACATCCCTGTAGGGATGCTTTTCTCTAGGTGGAAGCAAAGTTTGTTATAAAAGCCCTGAAAGACCTTTGTCATGCAGGCTCTGCATGCTCTTTTTACTACAATGAAAACCCAAGCAAATAACATCCTTAGTAACTGTGAGCCCAGAGACCTCAAAATTACAACTTACTGTCCAGTGGGGAAAACAGAGGGATCCCTGGAGCTTTCTCACAGCTTCTGAAGTGCTTGTACTATACATGTTGTATAAATTGCAACACTGTTGGTCTTTCTATCCTATATTTTCACTTAAAAGTACGCTTTTAACTCATAATATCTGAGGTTTACATACTAAGTGATGATGGTGATCTCTGCTTTTGTGGCAGAAACCTGCAACATGAGACATGTTTACATGATGTTTATGGTGAGTGTTCCTAAACATAATCTACCACTTTCAAATAATCTGTTTACTGGAAACTGAAAACTTCATGTTTAAATATTTGATTATATATCTTTAAGCCAGCAGCAGCTGTAAATCATGTTTGCAACTCTCCATGAAACTCATCCAAATCCATCCTCACTGCTGTAGCAACAAATGCTGAAGCTCTGAATCCCATTGTGCTCTTTGAAACAGCTTCAGAAAAGTGACTGATAAAGCAGAATGCAAACACCATTAACCTGTGTTTTAACCAAATAAGGAATAGTGTGTCACCCAGGTACAAGTATTTCTGACAAGAAATAGTTCTTTCATCTGCCTCTTCCCTGAAAAAACAATTGTGTGAAAGTGGAAGAAAGAAAATAGCCTTATTTGATTAAAGAAACAGGAAGAAAAATCTTTTAAAAACAAACAAACAAAAACCCCATAGGTTGAAACAGAAACTGCAAACAGGAGAAGACAGTATAAGCCTGAGGTTGACACTTGTTTTGTAGTCCCTGAAATCCAGCTGATAGCTGCATTTGCTGTGCCTCCAAATCTTCAGGGGTGCGTTTGGGTTCCTGGCACAGAGGAGGTTAGGGCAAATATTTTCCTTAGCTGAACAGCCAAGGAATAAGTTTTAACCCCAAACTGTTAAAAAAATAGGCAGTGACAGGGAAAAGGGGCTTTAAATCTGATTTCTTGTGTTGAAAGTCAGCTGTACCCGTTCCCTTTGCCATCTGGAGTACATTTACTGATGTTTTTTAAGTGCTGTATAAATCCATAGACACTTGGTCTAGTCATGAAGGAACATGAGCTGCTCTTCCCATATACGGCCTCAGTCACAGATTTGGTACTGAAATCTGAATTTCCCAGGTTCTGTTCATGTAGGGATTACCATTCATTGCCTCCAAAAAATCTCTCCTCTCTACTAGTTGGCATCCATCATTTTGTAACGTTTTCATTAAAATAGCCTCCACTACTAAACCCAGTGTTCTCTGACTGCAGCTGACCATGAGCGCTAATCAACAACTAAAGACCCTGACCCAGAATGTGACTGTTCTTCCAGGAGCCCAAACTCATTTCTTTGCCCTCAGGCCCAGGTTCCCATCTGGGGACAGTACTTAGCCTCGTCTCACTGGGCTGCTAACCTGACCATTTTCATTATCTTCATTCCTAGCCTGGTTTGTTTTCCCTTTCCTCTGTTTTTGCTTATATCCACATTCACTTTTTCTCCTTCATTTTTCATCTCTCTTCTTCTTTAGGACTTTATTTTACTGCTGCCTGCCAGAGATAAAGCTTTTTGGGGAAAGCTGTATCACTGTGAACACAGATAGAGTACTGCTTAGTATTCTTAAAAGCATAGCTAGTGGCCTGATTTCTGATTTATTTTATATGGAGACAGTAGCTGTCTATACCCGAATGGTAGGGAGAGGAGGAGATGTTTAGATTTTAAAGTCACTTTGGAAGAGAAATTACACAGAACAAAAATCCCGAGTTATACAGTTAGTACCAAGCCAGGACTCTGGAGTTGACTCTGTTGTGGGGAGCTGAACTCTTGCCTCATGAGTTACCTTATGTCGCATGAGCCCATTTGGGACAGTGAACGTTTTGTACCATCTTTCTGGTTTGTTTGCATAAAGGTGGATTATTGGCTTTTCTTTTTTTCTTTTTTTTTCTTTTTTTTTTTTTTTTCCTGACAGCCTTTCTGAAATCATGGAAATATTTAGAAAATGGAGCATTTGCTTGAATGATTTTTATGAACAAGCATCTGGTTAGCTTCTTTGAGCAAAGCAAAACAGGGATATCTATTAAAAACTGGTAAAAACATATTGGAGATAAGCATCTATTTGCTAGTAAATGATGAATGTGATAGCATGTAATTCTTAGGAAATTAAACTGTGATTTCAGATTTAGGTGTAGAAATGTGCCAAGAGTATGTGAGCAGCCCCCTCCACTGCCAGCAGCAAACAAAAGCAGCAACCTGCAGGTTTCTGTAATTTCCTGCAATATCCAGCAGCTGTCACAGAATTTCATAAAGGGTAGGGGGAAGACAGGGAAGCCCTTGCTTTCCAGTGGCTCCTGCTGTAACACATGTTGTGTGCTGAGCTGTGAAAGTTGTATGATGATCCAGACTATGTTTTCTTCATGTTACCTTAGAAATTGAAAGCAGAAGGTATGTACGCAAGAGTATCTAGTAGATGTGTGTGATACCTGCTACTGTAGCAGCCAGATTTAGAGTGCACCCATCTTTTTTTTTTTTCTCTTTTGAAGCAGTAGATGCTTATCTTGCTGTCGTCTTCCAGATTTCAGACATCTTTCCTACCTTAACAGACTGAAAATCTCAATCCTGGCTACCTAGTGTTAGGTACTTAGCGAGTGTCCTGGTCTCAGAGAGATCCCTGAATGGCCGGTGAGAGCTGGTATTCACTGCTGTCATGAGGAGCTTGTTTATCATCAGAGAAAATCTGAGCACTTTCCCTACTTTTTTGAACTTTCCTTGCATGTACTTTCTCTCACAATCCCTTTCCCCTGTCCCCAGGAAAGCATTAGTTATGCCATTTTTAACTAGAAATGTTCTCATTAGAAGTCTGTGTTAATTCTAGAAGATTTGCAAAAGTGAGATTTCTTACCCCTCTTCACCCTGCAGATCTGAACTACTTCCCTACCAAAAAGTGTTCTCTGCCTGCACAGGTTAATGAGGCCCATCTCCAGTTTTGTGCTTAGGAACTAAATCAAATGAAATAATAACAAATATAGCCTTTCACTGTGTTGATACTTTGCCTCGGTTAACAGTCAAAATTATTTTGATTTTACTCAACAGGGAAGCTATGAAAACAGCAAGACAGTATAAAATCATCGTGCTGTTTAGTTATGGTTAGTGCTGTAACTGGAAAATGGAGAATGGCAAAGCCATGGCCAAGGGTGGTGCTGTGGACACACCAAATGAAGCCACATCCTAGTTCTTAAGTTTTCCTGAATATGAAATTCTCCATTAAAGTCCATGTGATCTCTGACACGATTAGTGCTGGGAACTAATTGGATAGGAGAGAGGAATTGTGCCTACTGCTAAAAAAAATTGCTCAGAAAAAAATGGTATAAGCCATCAGAAGACATTAGAAGTTAGTGAAATGCATGTCCTTTAAAATACCCTATTTGAGAAGTTAATAGTTGGAGAACAAGAAATGCAAAGTATAGTATCTTTGAAAAACAGATGCAGCTGACATCTGACATAGAAAAATATATTGATACTTCCAGATCAGGTATTATGTAAGAAAATAGTGAAAGTGATTAAACCACTTCAGGGAGCCTTAACAGATGTATCTGCTGCTTCTAAAAATGCATGTAAACCTGAATATTTTGTTGTCTCTCTCCCACACAAAAACCGTCTTACACGGTGCAAGATAAAAAGGAGAGAGTTATCTCACTGCGGTATTTACATTAGGATTGTGAAAGATAAGTAATTTCCCATAAAAAGGGAGGGGGAACGAGCTGTGGAACCCACGTGTGCTGCAGCAAGGCTGGTAATTAGAATGTAGCCAGGCAAAATCACAAGGGGGTATGTAATAAAAGAAAGCTTTAATGTGATTTAAATACCATGACGGAGTTGCATTCAGTGACAGCCTGGTCACCCAGTACAGTGCGACATCCTCCTCTATAGAGATGTGCTCCTGCAAGAGGCTTCTGCACCAGCCATCTGGCTTGGCTGCAGGAGCGCTGTGCGGTGAGGGACACGTAACCCGGCGGGACACACCAAATTTGCTTTAACATAGACACAGCATCTTCTCATAACAAAAGCTTGAATATGGCCCTAATTTTACCTCATGTGGGAGTATGCCATTTAAAAGAGATTAAAACCAAAGATACAGTGTATTTTGGACACATGCCTATAAATCTCCTTCACGTACTTTTATTGCTCACAGGTGCAGTGGGTGAGGTATGTGCTGGGCAGCATAGGCTGTGGAGAAGCATTACACTTTTGCTCAAGAAAGTTGGCAAAGGTGTAACACGCAGTCGCAGTTACAGAAGCCCAGCAGCGGCAAGGATGCATGAGCTGAGCTTTCCTTCTCCATAGCTTCCATTTGGCAGACTACTTCTGCTTTTAAGTCCTTTAAAAAGGCACTGGTTTTCCTGTTGCCTGTATTTTAACTGTATTTTATTTGTCTGGTTTCTTCTCATCAGTGTGTCACTAATGGGGGGTGATTTATTTGCTTCCACTTCTACAGTTCCTGTGCCACCTACTAAATGTTACCCAAGTCTGGCGTGGGTGCGTGTTGTTGTCCTTTAAAGTATAATGGATTTATTTACCTTTCACTGGTCCTCAAAGAGAGACCATCACTAACAGCAGGCAGGGCAGCTCCTTCTTCTGAAGTCCCCGCCCAAGCCACCCTGCACTCCTCCAGGGAAACAACTTCTTTGAGAGTGGATCTCAGTCACTTCTCTCTCTGCTTTTCTTGTCAACCCTTGTCTTAGCTCTGATGGGAATTGTCCCCTTACATCTCGCTCCTTCTGATAGTACCATGTTTAAAAAATTGGCTTTTTTTCCTTGCATGCCATAAATACATAGGCATAATATTGCCTGTATGTGTAAGGCTCTATCTGGGCCACACAGTTTTGTTAGTCAAAATTATTCTGTGAAGTACCAAGTAACTGGATATAGATATATCATTACTATAAACAGTTTCTATAAGTTAAATGGTTTTAATTTAAATTTAAATATTTAAATTAAGTGGTTTTTTCCAGAGGGTAGTTGGATTTTGAATTGTTCACCCATGTAAAGGACAAACTACAGGGATGAAAGGCACAATTTAAAGGCAAATGAGGTACTGGAGTTGCAGAAATCTTAACAATTCACCTGAACTGAGAGGAATGCCCAATATGTCAGTAACGCAGACATTAGCTAATGCCGGAGATCTCTAGAAAGATCAGCTCTGCTGTGAGCGCTCAGTACCAAGAACGGTTATTCCAGCCAATACTTGTGTCTTCTGCTTGCTCATTTGCAGCACAGACAAGGCAAAAAGAAGATGTTTCCTGCCCCACTTGAGCTAATTCACCATGTGAAATTCCTGAAGGCAACACGTCATGGTCACAATTTGGACAGTGAATTGATCACACAAGATCAGTGACCAAAAGGCTCAGCAACACCTACACTAAGGGCTACCAATGTAATCCCTTGTGCTAAGGCAATAGTAGGCAGAGCAGAGACAGGGACCTGAAATTCTGCAAGACTGACAATGTTTGCAAGAGCAGAAGGTACGCCAACTTGTTTGTCCTCCTCTTGTTTGTCCCAAATCCCATTTGTGAAATGAACTATTCTGGAACAAATGTGGAGCCTGGTGAAGTTTAATGCATGGCCGTGCTGCTGCTCGGAATGTGAGCTTGTTTTCCTCATTTCGGGTTGTGCTTTTTCCTTTAACCTACATTTCACTGGTTTTGTACCTTGATTTTCAAGCATAATGAATACTCTGACATGAGTAGCATCAAGAGAGGAATCAGATGAGCTCTTTAAATTCTACTATGTGTGACCTGGAGTAAATGAGAGGGCTGACACTGAGCGTGTTAGAGCTGTGTATCTCAGCTGGTGGAGATACTGGCTCTCCGTGGGCAACTGAGATGTTCAGTTATTTCTGAACAGTCGCTTATCACGTTGAATGTTACTGCTGCTGTTCTTAAAGTTGGTAGAGAACTACTTTTCAGAAGTTTTCTTTATACTCCAAGAGGATGGAGGCAATCAATGATACAAGTATCAACTGTGACAACAAAAAAGGATAATCTAGAAAATTTTCAGTGATGGATAATCAGTCTCCAGGGCATTGGACTCCTAATTGCTCCGGGCTGTCATCAGGATTAAGGGAAAGACATGTTTTCTGTAATATTGCAATAAAATAACTTACAGACCTCAAGGTCCTTTCCAGCACCTGTATATAACCAGGGCAGATGAATCATTAAGAGATAATGCAGATACAGCCATTCGGATGCTTCATCTAACAGTTTCATCGGGACAGAGATTGTATCAAGCAGGCTGATGCAGGTACAGGCTCTGTCTGCAACATACTGAGCAACAACTGCGGCAAAACCGGAAAGCAACAGCTGACCACCTATAACTCATTTACTGTGTTCTGCAATAAGCCTTACAGAAAAATTTATGGAGCAGATGGGCAAGAAATGTTCATGGCCTTATGTGCCTGAGACTTTTTGTAAACAGATACAAGCGAATGTATCTCAGGAATTCCTCACTGAGGCTCTTGGGCCATGTAAAACATGAAATAGGCCTGCTGGAGAGGATTCTTGAGCTTTGAAATGAAACCATCATGGACGCGATTAAAAATAATACTTGTTACTCTTACAGATGTAACATTTGTTTGTCTAATACACCTTACAGAAGATCAGGATGATGTAATTAGAGCATCTGGTGCTCCAAGTGAGAGTGTCCCATATGGGTTTAGGAATAGGGGAGTTCTTAGCAGGGATTGTCACTAGGCAATGTAAGCACTGTTTTACACTTCACTCCAAAGCAGGGTGCCAGTAGGATCACACTGATGCATTGTCTGTGACTCTGTGGATGGACTCCTGGGCCATGATCCTACATCACGTCAAAACTGCATTTGGGTGCAGATGTAAGGGAGTGGCACGAGCGGGGCTTTCCTTTCTTTCTGGATCTGTTTGCAAGGGCAGCTTGCAGTGCAGCACCAGTGCTGCTGCAAGAACCCTGCCCGGCGTGCCCTGGGCCAAGGACGGGCGCAGGCCAGCGTGGGCAGCAGGACGCCAGTAGATCTGTGCCATGACTCCTCAGCACCCATGTTTCTCCTTACTGAAGAGGACTCGTGAGAGCCAGATGTAGGTTTGTGGTGGGTTTAGTGTTGCAGACTAGAGAAGATGGCCGTGCTGGGGCCGTAGGCTTTGTGCCCGCAGCTGGGCGTGCATCCTCCTTGTGCTGGGCTCCAGGCGTCTGCAGGCTGGCGCTGCCTCTCTGGGCTTCAGGGCGCCTGAGTTGCTGTGGCTTCCTTTAGTGTTTGCAATCGCTGTGAACCTTCATTACCAAAAAAACCTCCTTATGACTCAAAATAGCATGACACCTTGTTTTTTTCCTCTCTTGCACAATTTTGGATTAAAAATACCATGAGAAGAAAGGCTGATACTTTTTCTGTACCATTTAATATATTTTTGATTGATACAAAAATTAAATGAAACAATGAACATATATATATACACACACACTTACACACCTGCTCACACATGCACATGAAATGCAGATAATTTACAGTAGCATTTTCTCACTGACTTAAGTGGGTATAAAAATCCCAAACGTTTATTACATTTGAGATGAAGGTCTAAGGTTACCTTGGTGGATTGTGATTCATGTTATTCCCCAGAACAAGCCGTTCATTCACTGTTTTAATTTCTAACTCCACAAGTTTTTATTGTTTCTAAAATCAGTGCAGAGGCAAGGCAAAGTTAATTCTGGAAGCAGTGGTTTCCTTTCATTTGCAGCCACAGTCAGCTCTGGGATGACTGTGTTTGCAAACGCCCTGCTCCTTTCTCCCTCCTCCTGTCTCTTTAGAGTATCAGCTCTTGAGAAACGAATCATCTTAGTTTTGTATCTGCATAACTTTTGGTACTATGGATTTAATTTAAAGTTTCTTCTTGGTAATACAAATAAAGAGTAATAATGATGGTTTGTACTAGGCAACAATAAATGAGCTGCACAAGCAGCGTGCCAGGTTGAGACTGGTTAACTCATGAGGGGAGGAGGGGACAGAAGTTGTCACAAGGATATTCTCAGCCAGCTTTTTGCCGTGATTTAATTCTTGTGTGAGAACAGCATCAGAAGATTTATTTCGTTTAGTGGATTTGAGACTATTAGCTATGAGAAGTGAGATACAGTAAATTGTATAGTGTACAGAGCATATAAGTGTGATACAAGAATCCTGTTACTGATGTATGAGAAGAAAAGGCCTGAAGCCCTGTTTTATTATTCCGTAAATATGCTGTGCTAGAGGCTCTTAAAGCAAGATGAAAGTAGAGGGGGTTTTTTTAATGTTCATTACAAAGGAGTCCTTCTCACACTTGGGCTGGTGAATCCCCTTCTCCAACTGTGACTTCATGTGGCCACTTGCCTGGAGAATCCCCAGAGGTCAGCCCTAGTAAAAGGTTATCAAATACTGAAAAATGATGGACTTCTCAGTAATCAAAGTCTGCTCATAAGAAGTGCCAGATAAGTTATTTACTGTCTAGAAACAATAGAACAAAAAATGGATAAAGGAGGACATTCTTTTTCATAGAAATATGTAGTAGAAAATAATTTTAAATAACATTATTAAAATGTTGAAGATAATTTTAAAATTGGAAAAAATGTAGCATTGAGGTGCCAAATTTTCCGTATCAAGAAAAGGACTTCAGCTGATCTCATTGGTGATGTGAAAATGATGCATATGAACTGCTATGTGCAAAGCTTCCCTGCAAAGCTATGCATAAGGCTGCATGTTTGACATGCTCAATTCTATACTCAATATTGTACAACTAATTTCTGAGCTAGTGTAAGCTGCTTATGAAACTAATTATGGTTAAAAGGTACCAAAAAGATAACAAGAAAGAAATAAGTTCATATTAGGAAATCCTTCTTAACATCAATCCTCCCTAACATCACAGGCAAATTACAGTAATAGACAAAAATTGATTAGGGGAGTAATTGAAAATTGTAGTAAAATGTGGTTAGGAAAGTGGGAAGAGATTTAGGCTTAGAGAAAGATTATTTTTATCTGACCTAGACTTTTTTTTTTCTGGTTTTTGTTTGTTTTTTTTTTTTTTAGCAACTTGCTTATTTACTGGGGAAAAGCCCTGGCATTATGATATGTATCTAGGGAGGAGGACTCATGTTCTGCCTTCGGGGATCAATAACCAGATCTGGGATCACCTCGATGATCTGGTTACAGACATACACTACACCAAAATGTTTAAGGTATCTGAGAGTCGTCTAAGTACTGAAACTGCCCCGCGCAGCACACAACATCTCCGCACTCGGTGAGCCGCAGGGCAGAGGTAGAGGAGTAATGCTGGACCCTGGGAGTCGGGCTGTGCCTGGATGAGATGGGGCACCCGAGCCACACGCCATCTCCAGCCTGTCCGGGCAGGACCGAGTCGAAAGGAGACAGCAGAGAAGGGCCCCCTCTGGCACCGCAGCCCTAACGCTCTCCTTGGAGATGGAGAGATGGAGGTTCAAATCCCTTCAGGCAGAGAAGGGATTGAACATGGATCTCCCACATCCTGGGTCACTGCCCTAATTACTGGGTTAGTGGATAAAAAGGGAATGACAGCAGCTGTGGTGAATCCAACCTCTTATTTCCTTTGTGGTTTGTTTTTTTTTTTTTTCTGTTGCAAGTGCCCAAAACGAAACATTTTGGATGAAACAAAGCACTTTTCTCACTGCAAAATTCAGGGGATTTGTTTTGTTTCAGCAAAGAAAACTGGAAAATATTATTTCAGATTGATCTGAACATGTTGGGGTTTTTTTTCTTATTTTAGTTTCATTCAGTTGCTTTACAGCAGAATCAATTATTTGCACAAACCTATTTGTAACAGTTTAGGCTTTGTCAGTGGACCATTGCCTACAAAATCTCAGCCCATGCTGGTCGGCTGTGATCCTCCCAGTGAAAATAACTCCCGGTACAGCAGAGCTCACTGAGGCAGTATGATAGGCTTGGACCTGAGAGTAAATAGGTATGTGTATGCACCATTGAAATATTGAACACTATAAAATATATATTTACATTAATTTAGAAACTTTAGTAAAAAAGTGGCAGTCTATATTCCATTGATGCCTTTCATTGAAAACAAGGGCAGCTGGTCCCATAGTATCTTTGGGAAATGCAGGTAAGTGTAAGGCAGAGTGGTCTTTCTTGAGGAAGGATAACGATTTGGTACAAGCCTTCCAATGGCTCATTTTGAATGACTATGTTTGGATGCTTTCATGGTGGCTGGATGAGCCAGCAGGTCATAACAGTACTAAGCCTTAGTTATTGGTACTCCCTGGAAGGAGGCAAGGTGTGCTGTGAGGACAGAGGGGGTCAACATCTTCAGGCACGGAAGGGAAAGGGAACTATGGACAGCTTTGCCATATTTTTTTTAATATTCAGGATTGTGTTTCATTTTTACTACTCATCTGTTGGTCACCACAGCCAGCATAGTTATAGGAAGCAAATGTACATGATTACTGTACTTTTATTATTCCCATTTTTGGGCCATTGTGGATTCCAATATGTCTGTTAATTGTATTTTATAAATGACATAAATGTACACGGAACATTACAACAGGGAAAATATGACAACAGTAATACTACAAAGCATAATCCCTGCCTCAGGAGCTTGCTATCAAAAGGTCTGAACATGTTGATTGTACTTAGGGAGGGAGTAGTATGGAGATGTTATCTGCACGTGGCTTAACACAAGATCTGGGGTTCTGAGAAATGGGCAGGAAGAGCAGCTGAGAACTGAACTGAGCCTCTCCAGGGACAAAACATCTGGGTTTGAGCATCACCCATGAGGTTCTGGTGCTCTGAAAAACTCTTCTGTGAGATGGATAAGAGGGATTTCAGCTCCTCATTCTAGATAATGGGAAATGTTCAGGGGTTTTGTTTTGGAGAAATAAAACAAAAAGCTGCAAGAGTTTACTTTTCATTTAATTCAAAATGATCATTAAAAAAGCAAAACCCAAAGTGTAGTCAGAAATTCGCACAGCCTTGCTTAACACTTCTCAGGTGTGGCGCACTTACTCTCACAGGATCAGGCCCTGAGGGGACACCAAGAAGAGAAATGCTTGAAAGCAACATATGGAAATTGAACACGAAGTAAGAGCTCGAGTGGAGTTAGGTGGGTTTGGGAGCCGTCTGCAGGAGAGGGAACCAAGGCTACGCAGTGGGAAATGTGTAGAAAATGAAAGTATGTAGAAACTGAAATGTATTCAGCTGCAGTCATGTTAACGTAATCCATGCAGTCATTTTCTCTTGATGAGGGTATGTGGCACATCACAGAGCTGGGCCTGTTGTCAGGGGAAGGTAAAGGCAATATATACATGTGTGCATGTCATAGAAGGAACAACAATGAGAGGGGTGTGAGGCACATATGGGAGAAGCCACTGTACAGAAGGCTACAAAAGATGAAAAAATATTCAAGAAGGGCTGGTATTTTTGTGATAAAACTGATAATTAAAAAGATATTAAAACATAATTAAAAGAAATGTTTCCCCAAGGTCACTTGAAATTTTTCACTGGGATCACAAAGCTGTACTAATCTCCACTGGTATTAGATCTTGAATTATATGTGTGCTGGCATCTGCCAGGGTAAGTATCTCTGTTTTCTCCTCCCACCCCTTATAGGAAACTTGGTTAATCTGGAAGGAGTTAAGTTCTGGAAGGCTCCAAGCCCTACAGAAGTGGTTTGGGGTGCAGCAAAACATCCCTGCAAGCACTTGATATCCCACAGAAAACCAGCATCTTTCTGATCCCGATTCCCAGAGACCCTGCACTGCTAAACATCCCACTGACTTCCTGACATGCCTAAGTGTTGGTGGGGTTTGAGCTCTGCCAGTCAGCCACGGGGACATGGAAGCAACAGCTGCTGCATCTGGGTGGAATGATCCACACGGGAAGGACAGGCCACGCTTTGGCTCCCTCAGACCAAAAAAGTCTGTCTTTGAGCTATTGCTTTTTCCCCTGAAGTTAAACGTTTTCCAAGAAGGCTGCCATACTCATGTCTCTTCCTGTTTAAACTTATATACAATATGGCTTTTGACAAGTCTGCAAATCCTTAAATATTGATCTCCGCACTCCCAAAATTTCAATTGGACTTGCAGTACTTTTTTATCCATGAACACCTCAACTTTATGAGGGCTGCTGTACAAATTTAAAATTTCGCCTTGCGTTATTAGATTTGTATTAACTAGGATTTATCATTATTACCTAACATCCTCCTCAGCCCAGAGCATTTGTTGTGATGCAGGAGGGGTGTATAATTAGCTCAAGCATCACGGGCTTATTCAAGCTTTTTTGCTTTCCTGCAGGTAGGAGTTAATTGTGGCTCCTGTTGGGCTATATCTCCTGGCACCCTTTTTGCCTCTGGCATTACTCTTCTCTGGTCACCTACACCCTTATTCTTCTGCAGCAAGTGTTTAAAACCTGGAGGGACTGTCACGGGCCTCCTCAGTTAAATGGGCAGTTGGAGTCCCTGCCACATCTGGGCTGCAGTTTCTTAGCATTTACTCAGGCATTGATTGCTCGCTGCTTATTAGGGGGGAAACAGAGAGGCCACTTCATTCTTTGTTTGTATCCAGTATTTTTTTCCAAGTAAATTGTCAGGATAGGCAGCACATTTTTAATACTTTGTCTCTTTATCAGAGTCCAAGACAGCTGATGACATTATATTGGGCATTCATTTTAGATCTGCTGAGCCCACAGAAATCAATAGTTTTCCATTATCGGGTCCGGCTGGGTCACTGGTCTGTCAATGAGCTGTTACAATCGCTGTACAAGGGTGAACCTGACCAGTCAATTGCTGCTGACAAGAGGAAAACACGCTGACAGCCACTGGAACAAGCCAGAACACAGATTTGCACTTCGGTTTGCCATCCGAGGAGGCTGGGAGTGGGGCATTTCCAAGATGTAGGGCACGCACAGTGGGAGAAGAGGCCTCCTCCTGCCCAGCAGTCAGGCCTTCCCTGCTCAAGGAATTAAGGTCTGCCTCTGCAGCCCCAGACCCCAGAGAACTCTCCAACTGGAGATGAAGGAACCACCTTCCTCAGCGTTGTGTTTTTCCAGCCAAAAATGAACGTGCTAAAAGGGAACGCTTCTGCCGGCAAGGCCAGCGTGGCCAGTCCTCTTTCTGCGGTGGCCATTGCTGGGGGATGCTGGGCTCAGGGGCTCCTTGTCCGTGGCAGGAGACTGTGTTACACCAGCCAGGAATACAACAGGATTAACTCCAGTTCTTGTCTGTCGGTGTTTTAACACTGACTTCTTATGAAACCTGAGAGCTGAGCAAAAATAAATATTTAGAAATTATCCCAATATTATGATTTTTAATTTTCAACTTTATTAACTTCTTTCAAGTGTTAAATCCTGACCGTTTTATTTACGCCTCCGGTCGTCTGTTTGATTCTCGCAGAAGTCAATATTCACTTGTGTTCTATCATCAAACAAAAAACTGGTAATCAACTTTATCACTGGAAGCCAACTAGCTGGGTTTTAAAAAATACACTACCCAAAAGAAAGATCATTTTCTTTAAATGAGAGGAGAGGGAAGTCTTTTTACCAGAGAAGAGCAAACCTTCCTTTACTGGTAATTAGAAACACCAGTCTTATATGACTTGCAGCATTTGGTAGCTCAAGCCGCGTCAGATCTCTTACAGCATTAATTAAAAAGAATTTATGTTTTTTTAATAAAATGCTTCATGTTTTAGCCCCTTTTCTTCCTCCTACCAAATGTGATTATGGGGGCTGAAGGGAATTCAGGTTAATATGTTGACACACTTAACAATGCGGGGTCATGTTGCACAATCCGCTTGGCTGGTTCGGTGCAGCGCAGCCCCTGACAGGTCCTAATCAACCGCTGCCCTAAAGGCAGAGGCAAGGAGAGGATTTTAATTACTGCTCTATACGCGAGTTTGCCAGCATTAAATTGAGACATAATTAGGCCTCCGAATTTTAATAATTGTCCTAGCTAATTGGGCAGACAAGTACGCTCTGCAGCGTGGCGTGATTAGATAATTAGTGTTTCCAAATGACAAAATTGGGCTCTTGATTGCGGTTCCAGATGCGGGGGGGGGCGTGGAGCGGGCGGCTCCCTGTGCGGGCAGAGCCGCACCGAGCCGCGCCGGGGGAGGCGGACGGGTCCCGGTACGGTGCCCGTGGGGGAAGCCCGGCCCGGGGAGGGGAGTGAGCCCGCGGGCGCGGTGCGGAGCCGTGGTAGCTCCGGGCGGGCAGGGGCACATCCCGGGCGCCCGGTGCCCCCCTCGCGACGTGAGGCGATTGACTTGGCGGCGCTCATTGACTGCCGCAGCCCCAGGACGGGGCGGCACCAGGGATAGCCCCCAAAAGGACATCGGGGCGCGGGATGGTCCCGCCTCGCCGGGCACCGGCACGGCGGGAACGCACGGGGCGTCTCCGCCCCACGGCCGCCAGGGGGCGCCGTTCCCGCGCGGCGGCGGCGGCGGCTCCGCGCCCCGGCGGCGCCCGCGCGCGCTCCGCGTCCCCCGGCAGGGCCGGCCGCGGCACCGTAAGTACCGCTACCCCTGCCCGGCCCGGCCCGCCGGTGGGGGCACCGCCTCCCGGTGCCCGACCCTCTGTCTGCCCCACCCCGCCGGGCCCGGCCCTTCCCCGCCGCTCAGCAGGTGCGGAGCGTCCCCGCCGCCGGCTCTGCGCTGAGGCGGGTACCACCGTCCTGCGCTGCTCCCCGTCCCCCCGCAACCTGCTAGGGAGGTTTGCTAATGGCATCGATCTATATAAATATATATCTCTCTTTGATCTAGACCGGGGGCTCAAATGGCCGCGGACACAACCCCGGTAGCCTCCGACCGCGACGGCGCGGAGCGGGCGGGGCGGGAGCGCTGCCGCTGCTCGCAGGTGCCGCCGTGCTGCTACCGGCATCGGCGGGTTTCAGTCCCCGAGAGAGTCTTTTGCCGTTAAGATTATTTTATTTTTAATGATATAACTGAGCGCGTTATTAATTTTTATTTAAAAGTGTATATATATGGGGGGGGCTGGGGTAAATCGGTAGCGAAGTGCCGGGCGGCGGTGCTGCGGTCCCCGCACCGTGCCGCCGGTGCTCCCAGGCCTGGGCGCTGCCGCCCGGTTGGTGCTCCCCCGCCGGAGGACAGCGTGTCCGTGCCGGTGGGAGCGGGGCAGGGCAGCACCCCCGCGCTCCGGCGGCAAAGAAGCGCATCCATTCCCTGGGGGGAAACGCGCCCAGCCCGGCTCCGTCGCCCCGTTTCCTGGAAAGACAACGGGGAGGAGGCGAGGGAGACGCTCCAAAGCAGCTCCCCGAGAAGAGGTCCTGTCCCCTCTCTTGTCCCCTCCCTCGCCCGCCCCGCCACCGCCGCGCAGGTAAGCGGCACCCCGGGCCCGCGGCCCCCCAGCGCTGGGCCGGGTGGGCAGAGGTCCCACCGCGCCGGGGAGCCCCGACTGCTGCCGGCACCCCCGGGTCACCCGAGCCGCCCCAGAGAGGAGCCACCCTCGCAGGCTGCCAGACCCTTCCGGACGAGGACTTGCTTTTTAAATTTTTTTTTTTTTTTTTTTTGTCTGTGAAGAACCAGGCGGTTTTACACAACGATATCAAGTTGAATCACTAATAACCGAAAGCTAAAATGCAAGCGCTTCACTAAGAAGCATTTCACGCAGCTGGTGCAAAATCTCTTTTATTTTTTATCTGCAGGAAAGGAAAAACAGTTTTATGATTTTTTTTTTTTCCTGTGTGTGACTGCACCGTCATCGAAATACAGATGCTTTTCCTACATCAATGATTTTCACTGCAGCCTAAGGGCTTCTTGGCTTTAAAGGTCTAGTTATTTTTGCTAATATATCAAGATTTTAACTCCTGACTATTTAATAAATCAACTTCAGATGCACCGTACAGTAATTATATACTTATATTCAGAATTATATTCTAGCTCAGTAGATTGCCGTCTCACCGTTTCAGTGCTTCAAAGCGATGATGTTGGGAATTGTCAGCTCTGAAGACAAGGTTAGCTCACAGGAGCAGTATGTGCTGTGTAAAATGCTGATTTATAAAAGTGTTACAATCCATATATCTTGCAGGTCGAGTTGCATGCATTATATGATCAGAAATACATAGAGGATTGATCTGCCAGTGCATATTTAAAGCAAAATTAATGTTGTCTTCAAAGGTGAGGGTGCCGGGGATGCACCGGAACAGAAGCTAGAAGGCACGTCTTACAGCCACCCCCCAGCCTGGAGAAGCTCTGGCAAAGTCCTCCCATGTTCTGGTAACAAGCTCCTGCGGCCTAACGCGCGCAGTCCTCAGCCAAGCCCTTGCTAGGAGCGGTAAGCACCTTGCCCTGCCAAAAGGGAAAAATACCTCCTGCGAAGCAAATAGATGCCTACTCTTTTTTTTTTTTTTTTTTAATCTTTTCTGACTTTGATGGGCTCTTGACCACCAGGTGACACATCCTCGCTGCCTACGAGCTGCCGAGGGTGTTGCTCTCCCGTAGCCGGTTGCTTTCTGAGCAGACTCAGTTGCCTCTGTGCCCGAGGGGTCCCCGGGGGGGGGGGGGGGGGGGGGGCGGGCTCCGGCGGGCTCCATTTTGTCATCCTCCCGTCAGCGTGCGGGTGAGACTGCCAGCAGAAATCGGTAGGCTTGTGGTGCTCCTATGAAGGTGACATCCAGCTTCAAGTTTGCAGTTAATCAAGTCCACGCAGTGAAATTGAACAATTTAATCAGTGTCTGATGAAGCCTTGTATTTATCTATGCTATATCAAATTCTCTTCAAATCTAAATCTCTAACCTCATCAGAGGTTAGATGGGGAAACTTAACAACAGAGTAGTAGTCCCTGCCCTGATCCTGCAGGGAATGCTGTACAGTCACATCCCGGTACAGCTGTGGGAGCACAGCAGCCTGTACTTCTCTCTGGTCATTGCAAGGCCGAGGCCATGGTGAGGCTCCTGTTTTCAGGACACTTTTGTGCTGTTTACTAACCAGATTACAACTTGGGTACACTATTACTTAGCAACCCTTGTCAGGAGCGCTTTTTTTTCTGCCTGGTGAAAAGGCTGGGACTCTGGCTTCAGGGGCACTGTTAGAGATAACTGTCCTGTCCCTTGTGCGCAGTTTTTGTGATTTGGCGGCAGGGCGATGGGAGCTGAAGGCCACTGAGATGTGACACTGAATGCAGCTGTGTGAGTTTGTCCTGTCTCGCAGGAAACACGCTCCACCTGTGCTTCATGCCCTGTCCATCCAGCAGCTTCATCTCCAGGTGCAAAGAAAGTATTTTTTGGCTAAGATGCTACTGTCTTGAGACCTGGTTATTTGAGAAAGTTTCTTTCCAGTTGCAAGCTAGTACAATGATTCTGATGAGTTAAAGTACAGAAAATGGTGACCCCTTCCTGTCTGATGGCTTCTTGGTCAAGCCAGACTGCATTTATTGCTTCTCAGCTGGTAGCTGGGTCTTGCTGGTTTTGCAGATCTTCCCTGGGGTGACAGAGCTGACTGTCCACTCTGGGATGGACAAGCAGAGTTGAAGAAATTTATTTACTTTGTGAGTAATATGATTTTTTTTTTCTGAGTACCAATTGGATTAAATAGTTTGGGGTTTTTTTCTAATGAGTTTAATGGTGCTGAAAAAAAGTAAAAAGTAAATAATTAGACCTATAAAATAGGCCATATCTTTATTTATAGTGGTGTAATTGAAACGATTCAACCTGTTAGCCTAAAGATAGCACAATCTCCTTAATGTGCATGCGGCTGCAGAAGTAGGAAAGCATTTTAAACTAGCAGAGGGTTTTTCACTCCCGTTCTCTTTACGAAGCGCCGTCTCGCTTTTCCTCTGGTCTGAAACACGACTGCAAAACCCGGCTCGATCAGGCGTCTCCACTTCCACCCGCGTTGGAAGGCGCAGCCAGACGGCCGGCGGCGATGCCCGCTGCCTCCGCCGGCCCCGGCACGGCCCCGCCTGGCGACGGGCTGCAGTCCCTGCCGGGGCACGGCTGCCTTTCGCGGGGAGCGCCTCTGCCCGGCGCGGGCAGCCCGCCAAAGCCATCCCACAGCCTGCCCTGCCGCGGGGCGGGATGCGCGGGCCCGGCGGGCTCGGCGCCGCGGAAGGGAGTGCTTCAAAAGAAGCCGTCGGTAGCGAGAGGGAGGCCGACAGAAGCAAGCGCCCGACTAACCAACGCGGCGCTCTGCCGGCCAGTTTTAAGGTGTTTTAAGTCTCAAGAAGTGACAGGGCAATCATCTCCCCGGCTCGGCTGCGGATGGGAGGGTGAAGTCTTGCTAACAGCTCGTGTATCTGTGTATTTAATTGCGACCTGGCTGCATGTTCCTGTTGAGGAAGGATGCAGATGACAAGCGAATCTATAAAAACACAGTTGACAAACCCGGGAAAGGGATAACTGACAGATGAAACGACAGTCGGCGCGGAGCTAACTGGCAAACGCATCAGTACAAAGTCATATACCTTCTGAGAGGAATAGCAGTTTGTTTTATTCCGGTTCTCCAGAGTTTTATCTACTGTCGGTGTGATGGGGGAAAGAGGAGCTAATGTGCCCTGTTTAGGATACAAACATGCAGATTAGATCAGACTTCAGACACCGCGTTTCACTCAAGTCTTAAAACAGTTAGAGGAATAAGCCAGGCTTCCCCCACTGAGGAAAAGGAAAACATAAACACATGAGTTATTTTTTAAAAAATGTTTTAAAGTGGTTTAAACACAACCGTTTCGCACACGCCTGTAGCAAGCTACGGTTTGTTGTTGGGGGTGGGAGCTGGGGCCCGGAGCCGGCCGCCACCGCCCTCCGAGGCTGGGTCGTTTGGGAGAATATCAGCCCGGCTCCCGTTTTCTTCACTTTTGTATTACTTTAAGTTTTCAATGAGGCTAGTGTAATTACGAGGCGTTTAACTTTTTGCCAGGCTCTTTCATTATGGCTTTGCATTTGCACCTCGCTTTTAAGAGAAGTAATAACATTCACAGTCAGGGGCAAATCCTGTTAATGAACAAATTAAAGTTCAAACAGTTATTCAAGTTCATAGCCCTGCTCGCTGCTCCTTTAATAAGAGTTATACATGTTACTTTCTCTGGGGATCACTCCCCCTTTTATTACTTTTTAAGCTTTTCATAAGCACTGGCGGGCTATATGGGCAGGTCCCAGCCTCTAAAGAGCCCACAAATCCTGAAGGGAGCCCTAATCCGGCCTTAATTTGGCAACTTTTGTAAAAGACATAAAAGCTCGGGTGCCACCCTTGTGCGCTCAGATGATTATATCTCAGGGAACAAGCCGGGGGAAGGCCCCCCCTCTTTCCCGCACCCACCTATTTGTGCTGGCTGCCTCCCCTGCGGAGCCGGGCAAAGAAGCCTCCGTCAGTCCCTCCCGGATGCCGGGGCAGAAATTAGGATGTCTGATCGATAGCCTGGGAATTTCCACCCCCTCTCCCGATAGCTCTGCCCGGTTCCACTGGGCGCGGGCTGCCGGGGCGGCCGGTCCCCTCCAGCCCGCCCCGCAGCCCTACCCCTGGGCCGGAGCCCGGTGCCTGCTACCGGCGGCTGCCTGCAAGTGTTAGCAAAGTGCAGTTAAAAAAAAAAAAAAAAAAAAATAAAAATCCCTGCGCTCTTTCCTCTCTTCCCGCCCCCCCGCCCCGCTTTCTTCTTTTCCTCCAAACCTTTCGCGATTGGAGTGTCTGCGCTCACCTCGGCGTTTGCATAACATGAATCTTAATTCCCCTTGTCAGGGGCTGCCCGAGCCCGGGGGAGCGGCGGCTCCCGGTGGGGACGGGCGGGGAGCGGAGCGGCCCCCCCTCCCCCCCGCCGCCGGGCCGGGCTCCCCGGGCTGGGGGGCGACGGGCAGAGTCCAACAAAGCCCGGGGAGTTTAACACTGGTTCAAGGCAGCGTCGGTGCAAAAGCGCTGTCTGTGTACAAATAGAGGAGATCACACTCCCCATTATCTACCTCCTGGCGAGTGTTTGATTTGTGACATCAAAAGCTTATCAAGGCAAGCTCACAAAAAAAAAAAAAAAAAGAGAGAAAAAGAAGGGGGGAAAAAGAGCACCTCTTCATGGAGGGAGATCGCTCCAGTTTGGGTGATGGAAAGAGGAGGGGGCCGGTGTTGCCAAAGCGCCGATTTGTGCCCCGCCCGTGTCCCCGCGGGCCGGGCGGTGGGGCCGGGGCGGGCGCGGAGCGCGCAGGGCGGCGGGCGGGAGGGCCGGGCTGGCCCCGGCGGAGGGCGGGAGGGAGGCCTTGATTCCTCGCAGCCATCCGCACAGAAGTGGTTTGATATAATCACCATGACAACTGCCGCCTATGAGCATACAAATAATAGAGATGAAATAGACAAAAGATTAGCATGCCATGAAAAGTACAATAAGTTTCTTATTTAGCATTTAGATAACTGTCTTTCCTTCGGAGCAGGCTTCAAAGTTGAACCCAGTTTAGACCAAGAGGATTAATTCTTTCTCCCGCATGCTTCATTGAATCTCTCATTACCAAACTTTGTCTGTATTGATGTAAGATTTGATTGAAGATTAGAGCATTTAGCAAATCTTGCTTTTCTGCATGTATCAGGCCTTTTCAAGCACAGCCCGCGCTGCCCAGTGGTCAATACCCTTACTTTTATCCAGTGTCTGCTTCATTTAAACTTAATCAACTCCCTCAATGAACTGGAACAGGGAAACGTCCCTGCGGTAAGAATGTTGTGCTTTTCTTAGATAATTCTTTGCTCCCTCTCCCAGTCCGCTGGCGTTAAACCTAAAATTGCTCTCTGATGAACTTAATCAATATGATAATGACAATTGGGGCTGAATGGCTCGGCCTGGGCTCCGCGTGCAAAAGGTAGATGGCTCTGTCCGTTGCCCAAAAGCAACTTCTCCTTGTCTCGCCTCTCCTTTTGTGTGCGCTGCTCCCACCTTTCTTTCTCTCTCTCTTTCTCTCTCTCTCTCTTTTTCCTCCCCCCTCTCCCCCCCCGTGACACCGACCGCTGCTCACGCTGGAGAATGATGCTTCTTTGTGCGGCGGGAGGACTCGTATGTCACCGCCCGGAGAAGCGGAGCGGAGCGATTGGCTGGGTGAATTATCTGCCTTGTTGCAGTGAATTATTTGCGCTGTTTCCTTTCCCAGTCAACAAGTTTCTGAGGTATAGTGCAGATCAATCAAAGCTGACAGAGCGCATGTGAAGCTTTTACTGTGTAAATCTGGACCTCTTGTCCCGGCTTCGTTGGCACTGGCATCTGTATATCATTTTTATACTGCTACCAGTAGAGCAATTTCAAAAGTATTTGCAAGGAAAATGGATGTCCCCATCTGTTCCTGGAATCATAAATGTGCCACTTTCGGAGGGTTTTCACTGGTAATCATATCTTTAATGATGAACAAACTTGTGATATATACCTTTCCATAAAATGGGGTTTTCTTCACTTTATTGTGATTGGCTGGGATAAATAGCTTTTCCATATGTTAGAGAGATAAAACATAAGATTACCAGAGCTCGTTTGTTCGATCATAAACAAAAGAAACAATTCGCTTCAAACACTCTTTAAACAGAAACAACTGCAGAATTAAATTGTATTAATAGGCTATCGATGGGTCAGGAGGCAAACAACTGTCCCCGTGGAAAAGACAGCTGTTTTAAAATAGGAATAGACGGTCCTTCTCGCCGTTCAGGTGACCTTAATACAGACGTGGGTTTTAAATACTCGATGTTAATTTTATTTTTTTCCCCTTAAAATTATCTTGCTTTTGTCTCTCTCTTTTCCTCCAGCTTGACTTTGAATTTCCCTAAGTGCAAGAGCGAGGATGCGGTGCTAGGTAGTGGATTGCCGTGCGCTATATTTAGAAAGCAGCTGGAAGAGAAAATGTCCTCAGGAATCCGGACTGTTTTGTTGTAAATGTCCCTCCAGTCCCAGCACTGTAAACGTAAACGCTCCTTCTTCAGCCGCTCCAGCGCTTCGCGCTGCCTGGGAGCACTGGACGAGGGCGGCTTGGGGAGCCCCGGTTAATCCTGCGGCGCAGGTAACGGCAGACCTGTCACACGGCAATCAGAGGTGCCGTCGCCAGTGCTGCCCCGCACCGCGGCTGTGGGGCTGCCTGACCACCCCCCGCGGCGGGGGAGGGGGGGCGGCACCCCGGGTTTATCCCCGCCGGTGGCAGCCCTCTCCGCCCGACGGTACCGGCGGGTTGCGTGCGGCCGTTTCTCCGTGACGCGAGGTTCACTGCCCGGAGCGGACACTCCGCTTGCATTTCGGCCGCACAAGCGCCCCGGGGCGCAGGCGGAGCCGGGCAGTCCTCTCCCTCCCTGGAGATTCAGCACCAAAGCCAACCCCGAACCCACGGCCGGCTCCACGCGGGGAGTGAGGGACGGTGCTAAACGGGGTCTCGACCGCTGGGGCTTGGCCCCTCGGGGATGGGGACGGGGTTCCCGGGGCAGGCCGTGCCGGAGGGGCACCCAGCCTGGCTGCCACTCTGAGGGGGTATCTCCCACGGCCCCTGTCGAGCTGGCCACGGAGCATCTCCGGGGTACAGACCCCTCCGCGCCCGGCGGCCCTGGGGATCCCGCGCCCGGCCCCTGGCCCCCGACGGGGCGGGCGGCCGCCCGGCTGCACACGCAATCCCGCGACCGTCGTTTGCTCAGCGGCGGGGCAGGTCTCCCCCCCTTCTGTGTAGCGGTCTCCCAGCAATCCCCTGCCCCCAGACGGCGAAGGGGGCGATAGTCGCGACACCGCCATAGAAGGAGCCGCCTCCGAGCCCCTCTTCCCCCCGGCTGGAGCTCCTCGGTGGGCGCAGAGAGCCCCGGGCAGCGCTGAGCGGGCGGGCCCCGGCTGAGCAGCACGGCCAGCGGCTGCCGCGCAGCGGGCGGCTTCCCCCCGCAGCACCCACCCGCGAGGGAGAAGCCGGTTCCCACCCGCCCCGCACTGGGCTCCCGGGGCCGAGCGGGAGACCCGCCGCCGGGGGATGACTCGGTACCGGCGGGCGGGCAGCGGGCGAGTTAATGTCTCTTCAGGCCGGAAGAGACCGTTAAATCATCTGCCTGACCTCCCGCGTTACAGGGCTGTATAATTTCATCCCGTTCCTAAGGCAATAAGACCAATAATTTGTGTTTGAGTAAAATGTGCTTTCCAGAAAGGCCCCTGGCCCCGAGGGTTTCAAGAAATGGCGATTTTACTTCTGTCCTGGAGAGTTTGTTGTGGCAGTTAACCCCTGATTCAGGGATGAGCCTCATTGCCACGACAAGTTGCCTTTGCTTAAATTACTCCGAATTGCCGGGCATATATTTCGGAGCCTGCAAGTGCCGTTGTTGCCTGTGGCCACCTCAGCTTTCTCCTCCCTTTCACCCAGGTAGGTGTCATGCCTGGCTTTAGCACAGACGAGGGCCCGGTTCTTCCTTGGGCTGCCTGGGCCCTCCCGGGGCATTCGGCTCCCGACTTCCAGCTCCGCCGGCTTGGTGACAGCAGCAAGGAAGAGTCCCAGCACCTCAGGCTGGGTAGGCCGATGGGACATACCATTGAAAACTGGTGCTCAAAGCGCCTAGTCCTGCCTTACTGTGAAATCACTGGCCAGCACGTCTTTCTAACCAAGCCAGCACCCGACGGGAGAAGGACGAAGTACCTTCGTGGGAACTTCTGTTCCCCGTTGGGCAGGCACAGCGTGAGGGCGCCTGGGTGCGGGTGCTGGGACACCGCCCGGCGGTTCACAGTGTTTGTGGAAGTGGAGTACATTGCATCTGTTGATCGCCTAGGGTTTAAAAGATTTTATTTTTCTAGTAAATGGTTGCTGCTCTCCGTCCGAGGTGAACGCCTTTGGCGGGCACACCGCAGCAGGACGGAGCCAACCCCTCTTCAGGGAACAGCCCTCCGGCTGCTGGCGCCGGCCTGAGGTAAGGGAGCTGGGCAAGAGCTGAGGAGCTGGGGCAGGATCCTCGCCACCCCCAAGGCACCCCACTTGCCCCTTTCCCGCTGTGGGGCACCCGCGCGTCCCGGGTGCCCCCCTCTCCCCGCGGCACGGCGGGTGTCCCCCGCGCGGGGAGGGGACATGCAGGGGGC